>NC_070606.1:5695500-6328333 GCF_027172205.1 Podarcis raffonei | reverse complement strand
CAACTGGGAATAAATGCACATTACCCTTCTTGTTAGTTGGACTGAAAAACATTTCCTGATACATCGTGGTCTGTTCAGTCTGCCTGCGACGGCATTGGGCATTAACTGTTTCAGTACTAGCTAAACCTTGCAACCCATCTGAGCACCAGCTAATATCCTGTCCTTCCAAAGGCCTTGTCTCTCGTCTTCCAAATTATATGTTTGGCTACTTTGCTGAGGTATGGAGGTTTTCTGCCAAAAGATTTATTATCACAGGTCTTGATGTAATCAAAGCATTTTATAGCACAAATGCAGCTTAATCACAGCAAAAACAAAACAAAAACAGTTTTCTTCTTCTTCCCTAAACCGCCATGTCCCTCTGCGGATTTCATCTTTTCCTCCCTTCACAATACTCTGGGGGTGGAAGTTGGGTTCCTGAGGAGTCACTTCACAGCTGCCACTTGTGTTTTAGGCTGCCGATCACACTGATAGGCACCCTGGATGAAGCCCAATAATATATAAATAATGGTGGCTATTTTGTTTGTTTTTCTTGTTCAAAAAATAAAATAAAAATAATAGTCCCTAATGATGAATTTCTCCCTTTTCCTAATCTAGTGGAAAGTTCCTCCCACAGTCACTAGGCTGGCAGCATGTACAACTAAAACACCTGTTGGCTATCTTGTTCAGGCTGGAAGTCCTGTGCGCCTCTGAAACCCGAGTCTTGCTGAAGGGCCTAATAACTAGATCAGAACATCCCAAGCCAGGAATAGCTTTATTACAGACTCTTCGTGGGGAGGACTATAATTGACTTCAGTGGACTGAGGGTGGAGTGGTGGTTCGGAGCATCCGGTACGTGACCAGCAATGGAAAACCTCTCTGGCATCCATGAGATTGACTTCTATGGTTATCAGCCTGTGCCTGATACAACAAAAGAAAACTTAGGATCATAGAATTGTAGGGTTGGAAGAAACCCCAAGGGTCATCTACAATGAGCCCACAATGCCTTTTCCACTCAACAAAGAAACAGACAAATGTGTTGGGTGTGCTTCTCCCCGGGCACCACAACACGGTATGGTGTAGGCCAGCTTTTTGCTCAGAGGTTATCAAGAAAATATGATTTTAGGGAAATACCTGAGGTTCAATGACATAAATATTGTGTTGAATTATATTCTGGAGGGATAGCACAACTGGCTTCCACATGCTGTTATGGTGGCTGAACACCCAACGCCCCAGTCTGGACTAGGTTAGCTGCATACAAGCAACCGGCTTTTCATAAAAGAAAACAGGACAGGAAATTCTCAGGCATATGGTCCCCTTATATTTATATGTTTGCAAAAGGTTAAATACAAAGTGCTCTGAAAGTCATGGCTTGATGTTCTCTTCTCCCCTCCCTTTTTCTCATTCTCGTTTTCCTTCTGCGCAAGTGTATGTGTTTAGAAACCCGGGGGGGGGGTAGTATACCCTATAAATAATAAACAAAAAACCTTAGATTTGTAAAACTGGTTTCTAAAATATGTGAAAGTTAATTTTAAAAAGTTGTAATGCAGGGCACAGCAGAGTATCTCTGAGCATTGTCTGGAGAAGGACTGGCGATCATTTTGGCAGGTGTCATTTGCTATGTGCATTTGTGGAGATTTACCTGCATAGGCATGCCGGTATGTAAATTTCAGATTGCCAGGACAGATTTATGTGCCTTATTTCATCTGTCTCTACTGCTCTTTCTGTGCATATGTCCACATTTACATTTTGCCCTCTTGGGCAATATTGGGTATTGCTCTGTCTGTCCTAATGTTTTAATCCTTGGTGTCATCATACTTGGATCATGGGTTTATAGGGTTGCTCAGTTTTCCTTTTGTTCATTTCCTTTTGCTCATTCTAGGAAACCATCCTGTGAAATGCTCAATTGTACTGTCTCCTTTCCTCTGTTTTTTTAATTGCATGTCCTGTGTGACGTATTGCACGGGATCCTTCTGTTTTAGTTGCGATGAGAAATAAAAACAGCTAATCTCTATGAAGGGCAGATAATTAATATGAATGGGGCAACTCCCTCCTTTTTGCGTTCAAAGATTTCCATTTGTGTTTTTGAAGGCCACCTGGGGCCTGAAGTACATACTGTACTTAAGCGAGACCTGCTTGCGTTTCCACTTGGACACCAGAAGCCACATTGCAACAGATAGGATCAGTTCCTACTGAGCTGTCATGACAAATTCGCAGAGATACCATCCAGGATGCAGGTGTTTGCCAGGCCAAAGGGAAGAGAAGGAAGTTCAAAGCCATCACCTCCTGCCACGCCTGACACTGTCGTTCAAGGAACAAGCGTCACAGGAAGTCTCGGAGCACGCACAGGATGGAGAGGATTAAAATAATAACAACATAATTTCTGAATAATTTCTGTAACTTCGTAACAGCACTCAGTGGAACTTCAGAAACCTGGATTCTTCATTGTTTCAGGCAGTGGTTGCTTCTTTGGAGACTCGGGTGCAGCTTGGTGCCCACACTCCTTGAACTGTTTCCCTGACTGTCTTAGACTGAGCAAAACCTGAGCGCAAATAAACTCGATGTCGATTGGAAATTTCCACCCTGGAAATTGGGGAGGTGACAGCTGCTGGATGAGGTTGCTCTCCCTTTGTAAGGATCCGATCCAAAGTTGGGAGGGGAGACAGAACGGGGCGGGACTCTTAGATTCTAATCTGCATAGCTGTCAACTTACAAATTTGAAAATAAAGGACCAGCAGCCTCGAAAATAAGGGATCAGCAGCCAAAATAAGGGATTTTGCTATATTGGTAGGATTGACAGATGCTGTGAATCCGGCATGAGGCGGTTGCGGGGCCATGGCGGCCGCTGAAGCGCCGCCCTTCTGCGTCCCTCGCCATCCCCTCCTCTTCCTCCTCCCTCAGGCCGCCTCCTCAGCTGCCACCACCACTCCCGCCTCCGGGCTCGCGGGCGGTATGGGCAAGAGTCTCTCTCCCTCCCCCCCCCTCGGACGGGGAAGGGCCGATGGAACTCCTCACGCCAGGATGATGGCGCCAGCGCTCTCTCTTGCGCGTGGCGGAGGACCCCGAGCCTCTGCTTCCCTCCCGAGCCGGGCGAGCATGAAACCTGGAAAATTTAAGGGACATCATCAATAAGGCACAGCAGCGGGACACGGCGCCAGGATAAGGGAGTTTCCCGCCAAATAAGGGACGGTTGACAGCTATGAATCTGTTAGTATTGAAACACACTACAATAGTCTATGAGTCTGGATAGGCTTCGATAAAAAAGTGCTTTTGGCCGGTGTCAGAAAGAGTACAGTGAAGGCCCAATAGGCAAAGAGTTCCAAGATGAAGGTGCTACAATACTACAAGACTGATTTCTTACAAACGAGGAACAAATATTATGGTTTCAGACCACAGGAAACCCCAGTGCCTTTGGCAGAGCCTGTCCTTGCCACACGCTGGATGTAATCACTCAGCTAGTATTCCAGCGCTCTCTTACCTGCAGGCCAATAACTTGCCAGACAAACAAACTCATGAAAGCAAAAAGGAACGCAATGAAACAATTTTCTCCCACTGCACACATTTTTTGGTTGCAGTTTTTCACAAATTTACAAACGACTTCCCTTAATATAATGTGTCTTTGTTACTGTCACCAATATATCTGAAGACATCTAAAGGCAGCCCTCTTTAGGGAAGTTTTTAATGTTTGAAGTTTTATTCTGTTTAATCTTCTGTTGAAAGCTGCCCAGAGTGGCTGGGGAAACCCAGTCAGATGGGCATGGTATAAGTAATATATTATTATTGATTATTACTATAATTATTGATTATTCAATTTCTATACTGCTTAATATGTTTTTAAAAATCTCTAAGCGATATAAAAAAAGCCGCAGGGCTGGCAGGGCGCATGCATGTTGCGTCCTTCTCAAGCTGCCCTCTGGGCTGGCAGGGCGTCGTGAGGAATGTGCACCCCAAAACCTGCACCCAGGGTGATGCCCCCCCAGGCCCAGCCATGCTACACCGCTGCTCAGCCAGCCACACCCTTTCCCAATATTCCATCAGAAGTGTGTGTACATTGGCAGCATGGGGCAGGGGACACTGATGTAGAGTAAAGGTAAAGGGACCCCTGACCATTAGGTCCAGTCGTGACCGACTCTGGGGTTGCGGGGCTCATCTCGCTTTATTGGCCGAGGGAGCCGGCATACAGCTTCTGGGTCATGTGGCCAGCATGACTAAGCCACTTCTGGCAAACCAGAGCAGTGCACGGAAACGCCGTTTACCTTCCCGCCAGAGCAGAACCTATTTATCTACTTGCACTTTGATGTACTTTCAAACTGCCAGGTGGGCAGGAGCAGGGACCGAGCAACGGGAGCTCACCCCATCGTGGGGATTCGAACCGCTGACCTTCTGATCGGCATGTCCTAGGCTCTGTGGTTTAACCCACAGCACCACCCGCATCCCATTGATGTAGAATAGGATGTCCCTATTTTCACCTGCGTGATGTTGGATAGTGTGATCTCTTGCCCAAGATGGTTCTTCCACAGGCTTCCCCCAGCTGTGTCCCATTCTGCTGCCCTTGCCACACCCAGTTCCAGGCTGGTTGAGTTTCCCAGGAGGTCCAGAGGATGGGGGAAAAGCCCCCCTCCACTCACAGCTCTTTCTTCCCCCACTGTCCTCTCCTCCTCCTCCTCCTTCTCCAGTTGCTTATATATGGGTTTTTTATGCATATGTTCCCCTCATCATATACACATCTTTAGATACATTTTTTGCTTGTATAAATGCATCACAAAATTTGGAGTGTGATATTTGAAAGATGGTTGTGTTTCAGCTTGCTTATTGGTTCAAGAAGTGCGAATTAGTTCCTCATTAAAAGGCAAAAACAAGAAAGTGATGATTTCTACCGCATCTCCAAGAAAGGGTTACATTTGGAACAGTGCTTGCAAGTAAACCATGCTACCTCCAGGGAATATTGCAGCAAAATGAAAAGCCCCAGAGAAAGCAAGCTTAAGATAGTACTCTGGAAAATGACCATAGAAATGCACTGGTTGTTTTTTTAAAGAGGCAGACATAGATTACATTTCTTTTTAAAAAAATACAATGCAGCTAAAACAAATTTCTCCCCTGTTGGAAGGTATTGGCAGTGGAGAATCGGAACTTTTATAAAAGACTAAATTTGATGTTCTCATTGTATTTCCAATGGAAATAAAATCCCTGGAAAGAATCTGCTTGGATTTTACAAGGCAATTGCATGCCTTGTGCCTTTGGATGAAGCATCTACTCTAACTATGTGGAAAGAACCACGAGGAGTCAGGTGTCCCAAGAAAGGCTCATCAGACTAGTCCGGCATTGCCTTTTGTGGAGCAGAGCTGTGTTCTCACTTTGTACATATGCAATACATGATGTTACAATAATGTTGTTAGTCTTTAAGATAACACAGGACCCTTAGCCACGCTAGTCTCTCACAGCAAAAACAACTACCATCTAAAGTTATAGTTCAGAAAGATGTGTGTGTTACTTAATATTTGCTGCACATCATTCCTTTTGTATTTTTACACTCCCTTTTACGCTCATGGCTAATATTAGCGCTGATGCCTACAGCCCAAAGAGCAATAACTGCTGGATGACACACTGGCTTCTATTTGAGCTGACATCTCAATAACTTGACATGTGCATCACATCTCTATTACATTGGAATCTAAAAGGCACTTCGGGAACTATGCCTTTCATATTTGGTTCAGCTGTTAATCAGGGTAGCCTGCCTGGTTGGCCGTTACCATGTGCTTCTCTAAGAATAGTCTCTGTGCCTCTGCTTAGACTTGCCTCGTGACATGGAGAGGAATTCTAGCAAGTCTTATATTAACACCTCATTTGAAAGACTTAATTTATTTGTTCAGCTTAAAGAACATTCGCCCAACTTGTTAATTAACACTATACTATTACCAAGGAGATTTGTCACCTGTCACAATGGAATATTGAAGGAGGCCGACATGGTTAGCATGTCGTCTGGGGCCTTGAAGGAATAAAAGATACAGGAGGGGGTTCATTTCTTATATGCAAATGCAGCTCCTGTAATGCCAGGCTAGAGCACGGGTGGCCAATGTGGTGCCCACAGGTGCCAGTGTCCACCAGTACTTCCTATGGCCACTTGTGAAAGGTCTTAGCGTATATCCCCTCACAAAACCACACCCACTCGCTGGATCATCACCTTGTCATGGTGAGTGGGCTTGCATGTTCCCATGACCCTTGTGAGCGAAGCCGTCGGGAATCTCGTACTCCCAGCAGGGTCACCCAAGGAGGTAAGGTCAAAGGGAAGGAGCTAGACAAAGAATGATCCAAGAAGTCCTCAACGGCAGAACAGGCGGATGATAACAAGCGGTGTGTTACAACGGCTGTGAAGGCGGATGAAGGCTGCAGCAGATAGGAATCTACTGGTTTGTCATGACTACTTCATGCCATCGGAACAGAGCCCTACTGCGAAGACTGTGCATTGGTCAGCGTGCACCGATCTACACACATAAAACAAATTCATGCACAGGCGTCTTCCAAAAACCCAACCTAAACCCCCAAAGTCCCATGGTGATTGGCAAATGGTAACGGGGGCAGGATCATGAAATCTGGAAGCCCCTAGTCATGAACCAGCACATGAGCAGTGGGTACAGATCCAGTCGTTCTGACTCAAGGAACGAGGCAGTTGAGGGATCCAGAATTGGCCTCCACAGTCACTTACGGACTCATTGTTAAAACCGTGTTTACGGAAGACAATCTTACTCGGCTACGAGTGATCGCCAAAGAAAGAAAGAAGAAGAACAAAACCACAACACATGAGAAATTGTTTCTGCTTCCTGCTTGGTGGTGGTTTTCACTGCCTCAGTCTCTCCTGCTCTGGCATGCCCATATTGCATTGGATGCCAGGATTGGACAAGTTTCCTCCTTTCCTTTCTGAAGAAGTGCAAAGAGCTTCTGTCTGTGTGCAAGCAGAGCAGTGTCTGATGCAGATGCCTTTCCTCCCCATTTTGGGCCTGGTGCCCACAGCACTCTCTCAAAATTTCAGATGTGCCCACTGAACACAATAGGTTGTCAACTACTGTTCTAGTGTGACCAAGGAGCTAACTCCAGGTATTTTGGGGGGGCACTACCACTCTTAAGTTTCCATATTACCCATGGTTTCCCAATGAGAACTTGCCCTACAGTTTGTGAACAACTGCTCTGGTGTAATACAGTACAAAATATCTTAACAGAATTCACAGACTTCTATTTAAGCTGATACCTTACTTTCAATTCAGTCTGGGTACCATGAATTGGCAGAAGGGACCCACTGTCTCTCCAAGGCAGGAGAATATATAAGCAACAGAAATTTAGTGAAGGGGGTGGGAATTACTTTGCTAAGGATCAATGCTTTTGTGTATGAGAAGTGTACACATTGCCTGCTAGCCTGAGGCCTTTGGGCCTGTGTCTGAAGGAGATGGAGCTCAGCAACAAGAGAGACACAAATGTTCCTGTGAAGTCCTGATGGAAGCATCTACCAGTACCAATCTTGCTTGCCCAAAACAGTACTAGAAAAGTTAGAAGGCTGCACCACCCCAGGAAAGTGTTAGCCAGTGCTTTTTTTCAGCCAGAACTCACCAGAACTCAGTTCCTGTAGCTCTCGTGTAGGCCTGTTGCCATTATAAAAAAACAAGGGAGACGTTCACTGTGAGTTCCGTCACCTGTTTTCCTGGGAAAATAGCACTGGTGTTGGCATATGAAGAAATATCTTTGTTTTTTAAATCTGAGACCCACCTTGGAGGCAGACACATAATATATACCATGAACGTGACACATGTTACACTTCAACTTTTTTTGGAGAAAGTGCTCATTCCAGGCAATCCATTTTCCTTCTCCAAGAAGTGACCAGAACTGGCAAGATGACAGTAGGATGAACATTGACAGTTCCTGTCTCTATTTCTCATTACAGAGTTAACTGAGTCCCATTGCGACACAGTTCTATTTAGATGTACGGCCCACATGATGACATTGAAATTCTACCTTTTGCTTCATACAGATTGTCTTTTGGATGGGTATGCCAACAGCACTTCCAATAGGTTATTTCCACAAAGAGACAAAGGATAAATTATAATGTTAAGCATCTGTTCCCCCAGGTGGCAAACAAATTAAAGTATCAGATTCCCCCCCACCCCCCGCCAAACCAACTTCAAACACTTCAAGCTATTTCTGTAATTACATCCAGACACCTCAACCAGGGCTACCGCAAGGGAGTGGAGCTGTCTAGTACTTTTCACTGTACTGTTTTCCGCACTGCTTTCCATTCATTTGAAGCAAACGAGAAAGTGGTAATACTGTATTGCAGACTGCCTGCCTTGTAATTATATATATATATATATATATATATATATATATATATATATATGTATATATATATATATATGTATATGTATATGTATATGTATATATGTATATGTATATGTATATGTATATATGTATATATGGATGTGGGTGGCGCTGTGGTCTAAACCACTGAGCCTCTTGGGCTTGCCATTCGGAAGGTCGGCGGTTCGAATCCCCGTGATGGGGTGAACTCCCATTGCTCGGTCCCAGCTCCTGCCAACCTAGCAGTTCGAAAGGACGTCAAAGTGCAAGTAGATAAATAGGTACCACTCCGGTGGAAAGGTAAACGGCATTTCCATGCGCTGCTCTGGTTTCGCCACATGACCTGGAAAAACTGTCTGTGGACAAATGCCAGCTCCCTTGGCCAGTAAAACAAGATGAGCGTCGCAACCCCAGAGTCGTCTGCAACTGGACCTAATGGTCAGGGATCCTTTACCATCTATCTATCATCTATATCTATCTATCTATCTATCTATCTATCTATCTATCTATCTATCTATCATCTATCTATCTATCATCTATCTATCTATCTATCTATCTATCTATCTATCTATCTATCTATCATCTGTCTGTCTATCTACACACACACACACACACACATGATCCGATATCTGCAATGTCTAAAACAAACTGTGTATATTGCATATGATCTGCAAAATTAAACACCTTTTTAAAAAGGGAGTCATAGATCAGTGCATGGTATGGTAGGTGGTAGGAGGGGACACAGAGCTCAGGGGCACTGCTGTCTTCATATGCCCTGAGTCCCAGCTGCAATGTTTAGTTGAAGGATGATGCAGATCAGACTGGGGTCCTCCCACCTGAAACCCTTGGGAGTCACTGCCTGTCAGGGTAGACAAGACTGGGATAAAGTGTCCTGTGTGTTGACCTCATATAAGCCAGCTTCCTATGTTCAACAGTGTGCAAATGTGAGTTGGCTTCATTCAGGTCTGGGGCATATTGTGAAAGGAAGTGACCTATATAAATGAGTAGAGTTCACATTATTTTAGCAGACATCATAAATCAGGTCCCAATTACTGTTGGGAAGTAATATTTCATGAGAGCAATAGCAGAGAGGCCATCAATAAAGTTTAGATTTGTAACTCGGTGTGTGTCGGCATCTGTCTCTTTCTCTCCTGTAAATCAGGTAGCTAAACAGGTGTTTTTCTGATGCCATATTCATGCCCAAGCAGCTACTTTCTTAAAAGTCTTTAATAAAACCCCAAATAACCCATTCCCTCTGTTTCCAACTTAATGGCTTTATACCTTCCGGGGACAGGAGATAAATTGAAGCTAAAACAAGACCTTTGGCTTATGTCTTGATCATTGTTGACTTTTTTCCGTTGTGTGGAGCTGACAGATGGTAATGAATTCCTTCGAAAGATGACAAACAAGATCAAGCGAAGTGCCTGGTCTAAGGTACAGTATTGTCAGTCTTATCATAAGGGAGAAGCCAATCAGAAGTGATCTGGGAGCAAATAAATACTGTGCTTTGGTTAGTGATCATCTTTCCCACCTATCCCGGTTGGATTATGTGGTTTTACAAGAAACAACTGCACATTTTGTTTGGGGTGTGTGCAAACCAACTGAGTCTGTGTTTCTGCCTACCTGTGTTGCCTCTTAAAGCAATTTCTAATGTTACCCTGTACATATATTATCCTAAAAATAGCATAGGTATGAGAGACTGGTTCTGCAGTTTCCAGGCAGCACAGTAGTTCAGTGGGAGGGAAAGGCGTATTGGCTGTTTTCAGTGGGTGAGGCAGGTGATGGGTATCTTCATATCTGGCTCTGCCCATTGCCTGAACAAAGCCCCTGACAGATTAGCCTTGGAGGGAAATTGTCCCCTTGAGATACAAAAGGCTTCCACATCCAGTGCCCTTTCCCAAAGGGTGATTAAGGAAGGGCAAATTTCTGTTTCTGGGTTTCTCATTTTTGCAAAGCTACTTCCCCCGACATAATGAATTTTGTATGTTATTTTCAGCAAAACAGTGGTACCTTGGGTTAAGAACTTAATTCGTTCTGCAGGTCCGTTCTTAATCTGAAACTGTTCTTAACCTGAAGCACCACTTTTGCTAATGGGGCCTCCTGCTGCCACTGCACAATTTCTGTTCTCATCCTGAAGCAAAGTTCTTAACCCGAAGTAATATTTATGGGTTAGTGGAGTCTGTAACCTGAAGCGTATGTTAACCCAAGGTACCACTGTATATGCATTCTTCTGCACAGTTTACCATCGCAGAAGGCCAACAGTCAGGGATGTTGGGAGATAAGCCCAAAACCAGCACGTAGGCCAGCACTGCACTGTATTTTGGCACATATTCCTGAAACAGAGAACTGCATTGCAAAATTGCAATGTTGCAGTGTTGCAATTATTGAAGGATGGCTGTGTTTCAATTAGCATGTTGCTATCAGGTGGGCTTGCCCTCAAATGCGAACTGAATCAAGTATCTGCCCTGTCCCTAGTTGTTATGCTACTTGAGAATATGAGCCCCTTCCTGTAGATACAGGATATACCCACCTCATGGAGTATCCTACTGTAGGTCTCTCCTATTGGAAGTGGCATAGGGACTTCAGTTTCCTGGGGCAATGGGTTTTCCCTCCATCCTAAATCCAATAGTTATCTTGAAATTTTGATGAAAGTCTGCCCCTGTTGTGTTTCTTTTGGGAGAGGCATATTTCACAAATAATAAAAAAGGGCTTCTCACAGAAATAGCAGAAATAATGCAATGCGGCTGCCCTGCACATTTTAGAAAGAACAGGCGTCAATCTGGTTACCGTCACTTAGCAGATAGCATACCCTCCAACATTTCTCCAATGAAAATAGGGACACCCTAAGGAAAAGTGAGACATTCTGGGATCAAATCGGAAACCGGGACGGCTTCTCTAAATTAGGGACCTCCCTGGAAAATAGGGACACTTGGAGGATCTCATATAGAATTGCATGCAAACGAGGAAATGAGCAGATAACTTCTCGGCAGACCCCTTTAAATAATTTTTAGGGGGACAGATCCTGAAGCTGAGACTCCAATACTTTGGCCACCTCATGAGAAGAGAAGACTCCCTGGAAAAGACCCTGATGTTGGAAAAGATGGAGGGCACAAGGAGAAGGGGACGACAGAGGACGAGATGGTTGGACAGTGTTCTCGAAGCTACCAGCATGAGTTTGGCCAAACTGCGGGAGGCAGTGGAAGACAGGAGTGCCTGGCGTGCTCTCGTCCATGGGGTCACGAAGAGTCGGACACGGCTAAACGACTAAACAACAACAACAACACTGCATTCTGCTCCTCTCATGCCACCCCAGGGTGCCTAGATGATCCTGTCCACTTGGAAAGTGTCTGCACAGGAGACTTCTCTCCACACCAGTGTAGCTGCAGTTTCAGGGGCCCCGCGTCAAACCATTGCCAGGAGCTCTGATAGCCTCATGCTGGCTTGTGTTTCTTGGTCATGCTAAAATGTGACAGAATATTGGCAAAGTGAGGCAGAGCATTGGGAAACAACGTCTCTTTTCTTCCCTTCATTCTTTCTTTTTTTTAACACAAACAATACAAATCCTACAAAAAATGCATAACTTGCAAGTCACTGATGGATTAAAATGTACAGCACAAAGCATATCCCAGGGACCTGGCTTTTCTTTAGAGGGAAGATGCCGTATGCTGACATCAACAACAAGAAGAAACTTTTGATTTCATATGTGGTAACAATAGAAGTTCGGCTAAGCATCTCACATATGTTCCTATAAAGTTGTACTCTGGGCTGGACGGGGGGGGGGAATGTTTTCCCCCCACACGATCTTCAGAGAGTGTGCATTCATTTGTGGCTGAGACAGTGTAAATGCTATAGACTCGACTATAAATAAAAAGCAGGACAATACTTTCTCATTAAGTAAGCTTCGTGAAAAGATTAGCAGAGGCCAAAACTATAATTAGTTCAAAAGAATGATGATTTTAAACATGTGTTTTGCCTGTGTGATGGGCAAGATCAAGCCATGCAGGCAGGATTTTTTCCTCTTAAGACCCCACAGTTCCCATGTAGCTCCCATGGATAAATAGCTAGGAGCTACATCTGGGAGTTGCAGAGGTGACCCTTATTATCTTCCGGCTTCGTGGGGCTCCTTCTTTATTGTGGTGGGATAGAAGCAGCTCTTGCGGTCATTAGTCTTAGACAAAACACCCCAAATATCCCACATCTCCTCTTTTGCCTCTTACTATGTTTTCATTTTCTCCAGGGACTTTATCTCTGAAGTTCTGCTTATGTCTCTCTGTGACGGAGATGGGTCTCAAAACATTTAAAGACTTCTTGGGAGTGTTTTCACATGTGGGGCTTTTCAGAACAAATGCAAAGGATTGCACCGCTAACATCCGGTGGTTTGTTGTGCAAAGGAGAAGTGTTTGTAATGCAAATGAGCATTCTGGCTAATATCAGGCTTACATTTTGCATCACAGACTTGCTCTTTGGCAAGAACCACTTTAAGCTCTTTGCCTTGGGACACTAACAAAGACTAAAAAATTTGTTATGGCATAAGCTTTTGTGGATTACAGTCCACTTCATAGCATGTGGAGGAAGAAAGGTTCACAGTGTGGTTGAAGGCCTCACAAAATGTGCCAACCCCCCCCCCTTTAAAGCCAGTTTAAAAAGGAAATATCTCATTTCATTCTTAAAGTGGAAAGTTCCCAATATCTATTGCATCTATCAGCAAGATATATACTTATAATTTGAATATTAATACTGGATGTAGTAATAATACTAGATTCTGTACATTTCTGCATTTCATTTTCTTCTGACCTTACAATTTACATTTCACACACACACCCCAACACACATGTATCTGCAACCCATTGTATAACACTTCAAGTGTTTGATGCCATGGACCGCAGTCCGCATGTGCTTATGCTACAATAAATGTGCTGGTCTTTAATGGGCAAGGCTCTTCATTATCTTTCAGCACCAGGTATGTGATTTGTGCAAATATAACACCGAAAAGAAATGTTACTTTCTTGCAACCACTGTTGGAAATGCAAACTGCTAGATATTTGCCTAGAAAGATCTGAACAGAAGTTTGGCCCAGTACAGATTTCATTTCGCTTATCGGAAAGTTTGTTGGTGGTAGAAGGTGTAATGGCTTTGGGGAACTTTCTGCTTCAAGAGTAAAGGGAGTAGACTTGAGAAGGGTTGGGGGGCTTTCAGGGGGTTCTTCAACCACAATGTGAGCACTGCTTCTTCCTTTCATAGCAATTTACATGACAGCAAATTAATTGCTATTAATCTATCAGCCTTGTCTGTTGTCCCTTTTCAGTTAGGCTGCCCAATCATTTGGGGGGTGGGACGACGACGACCCACCACCGGATAAATGTTTATTCATTATCCGTTTACCATAACTGGCCAGGGGAAAGTTGGAAGGGAATTACCGTATTTTTTGCACCATAACACTCACTTTTTTCCTCCTAGAAAGTAAGGGGAAATGTCTGTGCGTGTTATGGAGCGAATGCCTGTGGGTGGCGGGGGGGATCTGCTGCAGTTGTGAGCAGAGGATCCATGGTTCCCCTTCCTTCCCTCCTCTGTGGTTACAAAGCATGGATCCACATGGATCCTCGGGATTTTTGCATTGGGCTACTCCAAACTCACTGTCAGATCACATGTCTGTGGCCACAGCATGAACCACAAAAATCATATATCCACTATTTTGTTTAGAATATTTTTTCTTGGTTTCCTCCTCTAAAAACTATGTGCGTGTTATGGTCTGGTGCGTGTTATAGAGCGAAAAATACGGTAATTCATGACGTCACAGTCACACGCCAGTCAGTACCATCCACAGATAGCCACCCACAGATCAACTGAAAACTTGGGCAACCATCCCCCCCCCCCGAGTTTGATCATGGAAAAGAATGCCTATGTTGGAACTGAATATCACAAGACCAATTCTAAATCAGACCCACAGCTCAAATACATACTACATCTGTCCTCAGCTTCCAGTAACAACAACTCTTCCTTCTTTCTTTTTGGATACTCCACCAGCTGATGAGTGTTTTCTGTACTCTGAAAGCTTGGGAAGGTTTCCAAAGGGTATTTAAAAGTGCAATTAGTTGCTAGAAGTACATAGAAGATTTATCCCAAATTACATGTGGTTTGGCAGTCTAGTTATTACATTATTAAACTGGCTGTTTTAAAACGATAAGTTAAACATTTCTGGGTATAGGTACAGTACTGCTGTCAAACACACCTTGGATTGAACTTCAGGTGATCCTCCATCTATCCGCTGCCAGAAAAATCTAAGACTGTTTTCCTCCAAGATCCCCCCCCCCCCGGTGTGTGTGTTTTGCAAGTGGTGAAGGATGACCTAGTGATTTCTTTACTGTAATTATAACACCACTATTTATTTATTTATTTATTTATTTTAAAATAAATGTTTATTGGAATTTTACAAAACATAGAAATCAAACAAACACATATTACAAAACAGAAACAGAAAATACACACTTAATAAAGAAAAGAAAAAGAAAAAAATCCACTTTTAAGTTTCAAGGTTCTATATCCCTCTTTTCCTGACCTCCTCACATCTCCCTTTTTTGTATTCCTCTTTATTCCGTCAAATTCAGCAAATTCTAACCCTCTTTCAAACCTCATTTATAATTATATATTCCCACTTATTATGTCTCTGATTTCCCTTATCTTGGTCCTTTACTACACCCTATATATTTTGACATAATATTATTCTAGTCATACCCCCCTTCTCTTTTTTTAAAATTCTTTTTTCATACCTCTCTTAACCATATCCCTAATGCCATGTTACTTTCACATCCCACATCATTTTAACATTCAAACATTTTACAATATTTCTGTAGATAGTCCTTGAACTTTTTCCAATCCTCTTCCATCAACTCTTCTCCCATATAACACCACTATTTAAATCAGGTGTTCTATGCTTCTTCAGGAACTAAATTCAACAAGGGTTGAGTGAAGTGGGGTGGAGAAGACTGTCCTTTCATCCTTGCCCATCTCTCCACATGTTGCACACAGCTTACTCACAGATCTGAAGGCGGCTTCTCCTTCCTAGCCCTGGGAATTTGGTTCGTGCCACTTTATGATATAGTATAAACATCTGCAGGTGGAGCTAAATATAAGTTTGGAGAAAGATTAACATGAGGAACCCATTCAGTCCAGTTCTCACCATAGCCAGCCAGATGCCTGCGGAAGCCTGGAAGCAGCACCAGGGTGAATCAGCGCCGTCCTCTCCTGTAGGTAAAGGGTAAAGGGACCCCTGACCATTAGGTCCGGTTGTGACCGACTCTGGGGTTGTGGTGCTCATCTCACTTTATTGGCCGAAGGAGCCAGTGTACAGCTTCCGGGTCATGTGGCCAGCATGACTAAGCTGCTTCTGGCGAACCAGAGCAGCGCACAGAAATGCCGTTTACCTTCCTGCCAGAGCGGTACCTTTTTATCTATTTGCACTTTGACGTGCTTTGGAACTGCTAGGTTGGCAGGAGCAGGGACCGAGCAACGGGAGCTCACCCCGTCGCAGGGATTCGAACCGCCAACCTTCTGATCGGCAAGTCCTAGGCTCTGTGGTTTAACCCACAGCGCCACCCTCTCCTGTATTCTTCAGCAATTGGCATTCAGAAGTATACTGCCTCTGACGGAAGAGGCAGACTAGATCCATGGCTGCTAATAGCCATGGATAGTCATATTCTCCATGAGTTTGCCCTCTTTTAAAGCCAGCCAAGGATGGTGGTCATCACCATTTGAGCAGGTTGGGCCAACCTGATTAATTACAAGCTCCCAGTGTAGTTTTCGTCTTTCAGTGATCACTGAATGCCAATTCAGATCCCCGTTTCATAGATGCACCTTTAACTGGAAAGACAATGCTTTGTTCTTTTGATCACAGATGTTAATGGGCCCAGGTCTTCTTCGCCATGGCTGTTGTGCCACACTCTCGTTTTTGGAGTACAACCACATGTTGATGTCCGAGCTGCTGCGCACCGCGTAAAATTCGTACTCTAAACTTGCACATGTGAAGGTGATTATCATTGAGCCATTTCTATATAGCCACCAGACATTTCATATAATAGTAGCCATTGTTGAGAACATGAAATAAACCAGGCATAGGCAAACTCAGCCCTCCAGATGTTTTGGGACTACAACTCCCATCATCCTTGCCCCCTGGTGCTGTTAGCTAGGGATGACGGGAGTTGTAGTCCCAAAACATCTGGAGGGCTGAGTTTGCCTATGCCTGAAATAAACCCTTACTGCCTCAGACACAGCTCTTTGTTCGTCACCTTTTCGTAGTGTTACATGATATTTGTTTGCTTTGGCCAATGAAGTAATGGCATGGCATCCGCTAAAGCATTTCTCTCCAGCATCCGCTCATGCTCCTATTGCGTATTCCAAATGCACCACATACAATTGTAAAATAGTTTTAATTAGAGATGCAACCCAAACTAAAAAGAAGAAGAAGAGAAAAGACTTGGTTCACAAGTCTAGATTCATAACTCCCAAATGTATAACGAGCCCTGGCTTTGTTCCAACGAAGTTTAATATTTTCATAATTCAAATTGAGATCAACTGTGGGCCCATTTATATTTTCTGCACTGATCTGCTTCACTGAGCATTTGAACTCCAGCATTTTCATGCATGCTCAGATGCTTTAACCCTTTAAGGAAATGAAAAATTCAGATTTGCAGTGCACGTGGGGGTGGGGGTGGAACTATTTCAATTTAACCCTTCGGTAACGCTTTAGCAAAAGAACAACCAATCACTTTAAATGTTTGGATCTAAAATCATATAACAACTGGCAATCATGTTTTGAAGGGACAGCGGTCTAGATTTGCATCCTTGGAACCAGGGGCACCTGTGACAGGCAGCCTTATTCTTGAGAGTAAGAGCAGCATGAATCATACTAGCATTATGTTGCTACTTCTACTTGTGCAACAGCCAATCAGAAGAAGCGTTTGGATTTGATATCCCGCTTTATCACTACCCGAAGGAGTCTCAAAGCGGCTAACATTCTCCTTTCTCTTCCTCCCCCACAACAAACACTCTGTGAGGTGAGTGGGGCTGAGAGATTTCAGAGAAGTGTGACTAGCCCAAGGTCACCCAGCAGCTGAATGTGGAGGAGCGGGGAAGCGAACCTGGTTCACCAGATTACGAGTCTATCGCTCTTAACCACTACACCACACTGGCTCTCCGAGAAGGCTGTGCTGCAATGGAAAGGGTTTTTTTCATGGGGGAGCAAAACCCTATTACACACAAGTCTTTCACTCACATTCCCAAGCAATACTTTGGTGCTGCATACATGCCAAAATTTCTGGATATTTCAGAATCTTGAAACACAGCAATGCAGAACTTTCATCCAAACTTGTCACACTGGATTTCTGTTTGGGCAAGCGAACTATGAGTTCTGGTGGCATGCGTTGACCTAACCCTCATTTTAATTTGTTACCTATTAGTTTCAGCATATATTGAGTGGCTGTGCCTACTCACAGAAATGTTTATGATCAGGGTAGAACAAACACATTTTCTTTTACATGCATATCTAGGTCTCCTATGAAATAACTAAATGATATAACTTATTAATTCCAATTAGTTCCAGTTTGCTGAATCTAATGACAGAGGGTTCTCCATTGGACATTGCATGGAATTTTAAATTATGGATGGCGAATTCTAACCCTGCTGGTGGTGTTTGGATCCACAAGATAACGCTTGCCAGGGTCACCCTTGATCCTGGTACCAGTCTCGCATGATTCCCACTTTAGGGATCTGATCAAGTCTCCAGTGATTTTATTGGTACTTGTCTGAAATGTGAACATGTTTCTTATTCAATGAATGCCATCTGTTCCTCAAGAGACTCAGGGCTAAACTAGCAGTGATGTTAGTTATTTGGATGTGATTTAATGTGCACATTATTGCTCTGTATGGAGAAGCTTGAGCATGGGTATAAGGAGGAGGTGTTTAGCTCATGTTTGTGACATGGATTGTCTCTCAGAAGATGCTCGTTGTATTTCAAGGGACGTTTCTATTGATTCTAGAGAAAGCTTTCCTTGAAAAGCAAACAGCTGCTTATGTCCTTGTTGGGAAATCAGTTTTTCCATTCTTCTTGCCTTCAGCACTGTCCTCTGGTCTTGTTCATCTTTATTTATCTGAGTCCAATCAGCAGAGTTTCTGAAAACTGGTGATCCTGGTCTTGCAGCCAATGTAAAGGTCAGCCATCCTACTTGGAGTAAAACAACCCTGAGAAAGATGGAGAGTTGGCAGAGGGCTTGTAGTAGTGATTCCCAGATAATAATAATATAATAATAATTCATTATTTATACCCCACCCATCTGGCTGAGTTTCCCCAGCCACTCTGGGTGGCTCCCAATCAAGTGTTAAAAACAATAGAGCGTTAAATATTAAAAACTTCCCTGAACAGGGCTGCCTTCAGATGTCTTTTAAAGATAGGATAGCTGCTTATTTCCTTCACATCTGAAGGGAGGGTGTTCCACAGGGTGGGCGCCACTACCGAGAAGGCGCTCTGTCTGGTTCCCTGTAACCTCACTTCTCGCAATGAGGGAACCGCCAGAAGGTCCTCAGCGCTGGATCTCAGTGTCCGGGCTGAACAATGAGGGTGGAGATGCTCCTTCAGGTATACAGAACCGAGGCCGTTTAGGGCTTTAAAGGTCAGCACCAACACTTTGAATTGTGCTCGGAAACACAAGAGAGGTGACGTTAAGAAGAAGAACTTTGTTGATGACGTCAGGGAAGGGGTTCAAATGCTCTGAACTGGTGTATGCTATATTCATTTTGGATCATTGCTGTCAAAGGAAGGAAAGTGGTAATATGCCACTCAGACATCTGACTGCTGTTGAGTATTTTTCTGTCTGCTCGTTCCCTGTAAAAATGACAGCTATTAGATGGTTTGATCATGTCTAACTCTTGGATATAGAAGAACCATCTTTTTAACTTTCAGCAGAGATTTGGTTAGAAAAATGGTCTGGGTGAACTTGTATGGAGATTGCTTCAGATCTGCTTAGAAGAAGACACTTGACATAGTCTGCAGGTGAAACTGAGTTAGGCACAGGTTTTTGACTTCACTCCTAAGATGAAAATGACAAGCTGAGCAATCCATTCATCTTGTTAAAAAGTAAAGTTTCGACTCAACAGGGCTTAAATATTTAACTTTGCTGTTTTGCTCATAAAAGGACTTGTAGAACCCTTATTTAGCAAAGTCTGTCATTACAACATGTGCAGAGTGCCATTGTTCCTAACTTACATACCCTCAGGATCATTCCATTTGAACTTAGAGACATTTCTGTCATTCAGCTCTCTGTACCTCTTAGCCAACCCCTATCCAATCTTGTTCAGGGTGTAAGTCTTGGTTGCCCACAAAATATTGTCTTTGTTAAGGAAGCTAAAGGCAATGCTGTTTGAATACAGATTATGATTTTAATAAAATAAAATACATCTTCATTGAGGGGTTAACGAACCCAGATCTGGATTGCCCCTACAGAGGAGAGAGAGAGAACAAACATGTGAAATCTGTAAATGTACAGCAAAGTGATGATTTGGTAGGAGAAAGACATTAAGGTTCACAGAATAGCAAAGGAAGTCTCTGACAAGCAAAAATGAATCCAGATCTCTTAGGAACCTCACTCGAGTGCCTGAAACATTAATATCCTCCTTTCTTTAGAAAAACATACAGTTTTGCATATTTTGGCTCT
The DNA here is from genome assembly GCF_027172205.1 of Podarcis raffonei. Taxonomy (NCBI): domain Eukaryota; kingdom Metazoa; phylum Chordata; class Lepidosauria; order Squamata; family Lacertidae; genus Podarcis; species Podarcis raffonei. Next base: position 6,308,312 of record NC_070606.1, on the reverse strand, counting down.
AGACATCGCTAGACATGTATTTAAGACATTTCCAGTCTACTTGATTCTCTTCTGCCAGGAATACAAGCTTTTTTAAAACAAAAAAACAACCAAAAGCTCGCCCCCCCCACTTTTGTCCTCCCAGACCTAAACTTACCAGTTAAGGATGGACACAGTGGAAGCATTAAATAGTGGCTGGAGGGGTTGGGGTTGGCAGAACAACTCAAAGGAGAGCATTGTGCCTTAAATCCCCAGATTCTCTTTGTAATGGCTAGCACACTGATGTATATATTATATAAACAGAAATCATATAAACAAATGCCTACTTTGCAATCTTGCAAATCATTGTTTGGGATGGACTCTTATTGGCAGTAGCCGAACACCAGAAACATACTGGTGAACTTTGGGAGAATATCTTTCTAAGATGAGGGCCTTGGTATTTCTTCCCACCTCTCTTAGCATCCTGCCTGTCTCTTAAGACAAAGGTCCATGCTAGATTTTCAGGCAGCAGCGGGTGGATATGGACAAACATTTTGCCCCCCACCTGTGCTTGATGATTGGTAAAACTTTCTTTAACTGTTGGGAGGAAGATTTAGACAGTCAGCTTATCAGGTGCTTATCTCATGGCAGGTATGTCCATGGCAACTAGCTCTATCCACCCACAGAGTACCTATCAAAATATTTCACATACACAGGGCTTTTTGGGGGGACAGTACTCACTGGTATGGAGTACCAGTACCCCTCCTTTTTTCTGCCCATGGTGGCTGTGTTAGTCATTACCGGTCACTTCAGGAATGAGTTGGCATTTTTATCCTTCAACCTGTGGTCATATATGGAGGTCTTTGTTTTGCCTATAGTGTTCCTGACTGGGAGATGGAATAATTGGCAATGGTGGAACCTGCCATGAAGAGGTTGGTTTCAGTTCCAGGGCAGGAGAGGGCATTCTATCAGTAAGTCAAGGGCCAAAAGCAGGCATCTGGCTGCCTCTGCAGAGACTGGCATAGTTCTGCCTTGTGGTGCTCCAAGGAGTGCTTGGAAGCTGCGTCCTGCGCTTGTTGCTTCCCAAGGGCCTCCCTCACTAGAAAGACAGTATTGCAATACGGCAACCTTTACAAGAAGAGTACACTTCCTCCACTTCTGGATAGCTGCCTCCCAGTTAATTCTATGAATCTGAATGGCCCAAACTTGCAAGCGATAGAAGTAGACAATAAAAGGAGGCCAAGAAACCACAAACATGTTTTAAGTGATAGAGAGAAAGATGAGCTCATCCAGTGGTCTCTGCAAGAAAAGTGTTACCTTGAAACCTTTGAGAACATGGATAAGCTGAGAAATGTATTGAGTAAAGGCTACAGGACGTCGGTGAATGAGAAAGCATTGAATCCAGATCAAGATGTCTGATCTCAGAGGCCAACAACCTCTTAAACCCAAACCCAAAAAGTGTTATCCCCAGTCAATGAGTTCCCTTCTGCAGTTTGTCTCATGATACAAAGTACCTGGAGTCCATGCCAGAGTCAAGAATCATCAGTAAATCCATCGCTGGTGAGTGTCCCTGATCGTGGCAATGAGGCAATTGATTTTGGCAAGGCCATGTCTTGTGTGGCATTATTAAACTTGATTTTACTCTTTTGTTATGAGCGCAAGACAAGATGCAGACGTTCTTCCGACCAGTATCCATAATCTGAATCTCTCCCAGTTCTTATTTACTGTATTTATATTCCACCACCATCCTAATCTCTGAGCAAGTGGAGAACAGAAGAAGAACAAAAAGCAGCACATGGCAGTAAATTGCAGAGGGGGTGCTAATATCTTTGGACCCTGGATCCCAGCAGGTGTAAATCAGCTGCGCTCCACTGAAGCTGAGTGTGTGGAAAATGGGAAAACCCTTGAGTTGCAAGCCCAGCTTCCCTACGGTTCCTGCATTTCAGGTTACATTTTAAATCACTCTTTGACAAACAAAAGAAAGTGTTGCAGACCAGAGGAAGGCAAGGAAGAGCCCTAGATTGTTGTATTTTACACTCCATAAATTCAGTGCACATCCACATGGTTATAACACAGCCTGTGTTAAATGATACCTCCGCGGGACTTCAAAGTAGGGTTTTTTTTGTCAATATACAGCAATGCACCCACTATCTAAGGGTGTTTCCAGCTGTTAGATTTTTTTTTTTACTCTGGAAGTCATATTATTAGCTGGATCTAATGGGCTATCCATGAGTTCCCATTCTCTTTGCCTCCTGTTTGCAATATTGTGAGGGCATATCGTATTTTCTCAGTTGCCATTAAGACTGGGCTGAGACATTTTGGCTCCCTACATTACAAATAGGTGGGTATTGTTTCAGTTGGGGATGAGAAACTCTGTGTACTCCCTACGGAGCCTTGGCCATCTTAAGGACTCTTCCTGAGTGTAAATCCAAGCCAGTGAAATTCTCAGTAACCAAATTTTAGATGAACTCTATACTGGGGACATTTCTCTAAATGTAACTGTGATCTTATGTAAAGGGAAGAAATGTCCATTAGAATAATAACTTAATGATAGAGGGAAATGAAAGAACGTCTTCCAGAATACTCACAGACCTGCACATACAAGGACAAATGCAAAGTGAGACCTTTTGTGATGTCTTCTGACTTACTGTATTTTTTGCTCTATAAGACTCACTTTTTCCCTCCCAGAAAGTAAGGGGAAATGTGCGTGCATCTTATGGAGTGAATACAGGCTGTGCAGCTATCCCAGAAGCCAGAACAGCAAGAGGGATTATTGCGCGGCGATCTCTCTTGCTGTTCTGGCTTCTGAGATTCAGAATATTTTTTTTTCTTGTTTTCCTCCTCCAAAAACTAGGTGTGTCTTATGTTCTGGTGCGTCTTATAGAGCGAAAAATACTGTGATTGTTTTTAGCAGCATTTGGTGGGACGCTTGAGCTCAAACGGAGAAGGGAGTTAGAGGCTGGAGTTTGTGGATTTCATAAAGCGCCTTCCTACCTTTGCTCACCTAATTTAAAGTCTCCATGTAATTATAGGGAGAATTAGGCAGAGTGCCCCTAAAAACCCACCCCAAACTAGCAGAATGTTGAAGCGCAATCTCCGTTTGCTCTTTCCCCCTCCCTCCCACTCCCCTTTTTGCTTCAGCTGCAGTTGTTTCTCCTTCATGCCTCTCCCTTAGCAGTCCCCACCTCTCTGAACCACCACTCGTCTTCCTGTTTCTTCCCAGTTCTGCTTTTATGCCTCGCCAGCTATATCAGAGTCCTTGCTTGGCTGCGTTTGAGAAACTGTGGCGCATAGAATGCAAGCAAGAGTAAGTGTGTTGTGGGTCTCTGTGATTAGTACTGACATGCGGGATGAAGGTAATGCTGACAAAAGCCTCAGTCCATTGATTTTAACCTTGGGCCTGTTGTTCAGTAAATGACCTTTCCAGTAGCTTTGCTGAATTAGGGGATAGCTGGCATTTTGCAGCACCATTGACCCAAATAGGAGAATATTCCCATTCATCAACTGGGAATGTTTAGTTAGAGCTCTTACAACATTGCCCTGTAATAATAAAGGATTTCTGGTTATGCGACCAAAGGAATTGCAAGAATAATACATGCATCTTGTAATGTTTCTCTGTCCAACATTTGACCTCCACCGAATCAAAAAAAGACATCATGCCTTCGGTATTTTAAATGTAGATTTTAGTAAATGGAGCATCTGGGGGCATGTGGGTAAGCAATTTGAAATATAACTTGTTGCAGATTTTAGTCTTCTGGTCTTAATGTGAAAACAAGGACCTCTGATGCTTTGTACTTCCTAACAACATGTACTCTTGTTTTTAATGGAACCAGGTACCATGTCCCCAGCTGGTTGGGGAAAGCAGTCCCACAGCTGTCCTCCTCCTCTGCCTTCAATAATCCGATTTAGCAACTGTCAAAATCAGTTATACATTAAACTCTGGGACCAACAGTATCTCGCCTGCGAACCAGAGGTGACTGTTGGAGAGGAGAGAAAGAAAAGCATCTAAATATGCACTGAAAATTAAAATAGCTCCACTACAGGTGGGGCAATGTGAAAATAAATAAATAAAAAGAAACCAAGAACATTGAGTTGCTTTAGATTTTTAGCCTCCTGCAGAACAGTAGTGGTTTCCATAGGGCTGTCTCTGTAAGATGAGCTGCAGGTGTCTGAGAGCAACAAGTTGTTATCCAAGTGCTATTTGCACTTTGCAAAAACAATTTTGTTCCAACAGGCTTTCCAGCTAGATAAATTGTATTTAATAATAATAATAATAATAATAATAATAATAATAATTTATTTGCTGAAGCTGGGCTCAGAGCGGCTAACATCATATTAATAGCACAGTGTACATAAAAACAAGCAATCAATCGATTAAAATGCATCCCAAAAATAATTCAAATAAATTAAAATTAAACTAAACAAATGGCAGTCCTCTGGTTAAATTGAAAGCGGTTAATACTTGCCAAGACCAACTGTTTCCACTGATATTATAAGGACCTGCGAGTGGGCTGGGAACCTCCTTCGTGCTTATTCTTATACAAAGAACAAATGAGTCAGACTGAACCCTGGCCAAAGGCCTGGCGGAACAGCTCTGTCTTGCAGGCCCTGCGAAAAGATGTCAAATCTCACAGGGCCCTGGTCTCTTGTGATAGAGCGTTCCACCAGGCCAGGGTCACAACTGAAAAGGCCCTGGCTCTGGTTGAGGCCAGTCTGACCTCCCTGGGGCCCGGGATCTTCAGAGTGTTGTTTTTAGCAGACCGTAGGGTCCTCCGTGGGACATACCAGAAGAGTGTCCACTTATTAGGGTTTTAGTCTTGTTTTGTGTGTATTTGCTGCTTTTGTGTTTTTAAATTATATGTAAATTACATTGGACAGGGACACGGGTGGCGCTGTGGGTTAAACCACAGAGCCTAGGACTTGCTGATCGGAAGGTCGGCAGTTTGAATCCCCGCGACGGGGTGTGCTCCCGTTGTTCGGTCCCTGCTCCTGCCAACCTAGCAGTTCAAAAGCACGTCAAAGTGCAAGTAGAGAAATAGGTACCGCTCCGGCGGGAAGGTAAACGGTGTTTCCGTGCACTGCTCTGGTTCGCCAGAAGCAGCTTAGTCATGCTGGCCACATGACCTGGAAGTTGTACACTGGCTCCCTTGGCCGATAAAGCGAGATGAGTGCCACAACCCCAGAGTTGGCCACGACTGGACCTAATGGTCAGGGATCCCTTTACCTTAACCTTTACCTAAATTACGTTGGCACAGTTATTTGGAAGGTGATTTATATATATATATTTTTAAAAAAGATATTTATTAAGATTTTCAATTTTTTATACGAACAAAAAACAAACAAAAAAATTAAAAAAGACATATAGTTCATGATACAAACTTTTCAATAACATATTTCTCAGACCTCCTCATACCTCCCCTTCTTGTATTCCCTTTCAAATTATTTGTTCAGCAAATCCTTAACTTAAAGCATTACAGCTTATAATATCACCTTATTTTCTATCCTTTTTTTCTTCCATATTCCTTTATATCATTACAGCTAGAAACCACTCAATTTCAATCCAACATCATTCAACATTCCTTAGTTTTACAGTATTTCTGTAAGTAGTCCTTAAATTTTTTCCAATCTTCTTCTGCCGACTCTTCTCCCTGGTCACGGATTCTGCTGGTCATTTCTGCCAATCCCATACAGTCAATCAGTTTCATCTGCCATTCTTCCAGAGTGGGTAAATCTTGCGTTGGAAGGTGATTTATAAAACAGTGTTCTTCTTCTTCATCATCATCATCATCATCAGCCAGGCTAAAGTCAAAAGAACGCTGCTTGGGCCAAAGTTTACCCTGTATACATAATGCCATCTTCTGCCTACATGAAATGGTGTCACTGAAACTGAGATCAATTCAGCACCTTGGTACTCTGGGAAAGTACAGCAAAGGAAGGAGCTCACGTCCTATTGCTGGAGTCTCCAGTTTGGGACCCCTGCTCTGCAACATGGCTCTAAAAGTTTCCTGGACATCTGGAGATCTCCTAGTGCAGCCAGATAGCGTTATGGGAATCTGCAGCAGGGGTGGTCCCTTCTAAGTCTGAAGTGGTACAATCTGTTTTCTAACACGGCTTTTTGAAAAATGTGCATGCCATACCTGACACAAGCACTTAAAAGTTTGTGCCCTGCAGACTTGGCAAGAGACACGTGCATATTTTGTACTTGGCTGTCCAAATTCAAGTTGCAATGTAAAGTGAGAATCAGCCGTGGTGCAAACATGAGTCCCTGTGCACATCTCTAGTGAGTAGACTCTTGCTGAGGGACCTAATTTGAAATTTGTAGTTGTCAACAATTCCAGCCGCATGTGGCAGAATGAATAATTCCAACTCAAAGCAAGTGGAATTATTATCAGGAAGTACATTTAGTATTGTTGCAAATGTTTCCTAAGCCTGTAATTACAAATATCTTTGTGGGGTCATTCAAACAACAGTATACTAAAACAGATTTACACTGACTGGTATGTATTGCTTGTTGCTGCAAAATCAACTTTACGTCAAATTTTCTATACCATGGAAGGGAACCTCCACCTCTGGTTAGACCCTACCAACAAACAAAAAACAACTACTCTAAAGTCAGTGGTTAGTTAGCTGGGACTTGACCAAAGCAAGTACTTATGTCCGTTGCACCTCACACAAGATGTTTCTTTTACTACTCTTTCTAACTTAAAAAAAAAAGAATAACAACAAGCAGTCTGCTTTTACACAGCAAGCACACTTTTACAAGAGCTCTGCCCCACCTTTACGAAGTTCCATGCAAGGATTGCAAACTCCCAAAGCACCCATCGCTCAAGGATTTCCATATTCTTTCCCACCCCCAAGCAGTGTGTCCTTTCAATTAACAGGCCTAGAGAGGGAATGGTTGCTTGTTCTAGCATGTTCTTTGGCACTGCTCCAGGCAGAGATGAGCAGAGCCCTTTTTGTTGGCTGTGAGATTGCTCAGATGATGTAGAAAGAAGATGTGGAAGAGCAATGTTCAAGAAAGTTGCAAGCAAAACAAAAATAAAAAATAGAGCCAAACTCAACGGCCACATGGTTCAATGGCTGATGGTTCCTTCTCCGCCTCCTCTTGACTCTGCTACCAGCAGGAGGCCACTTCAACCCTCCTTTCCCTCTGTGGCAGAAGGAGAAGGAGCTGAACACCGGAGCCATGTTACACTCAGTTCTATGCTTTGCCTCTGCACTTTTTGAACATGGGGGGGCAGTGGCCTCTAACCCCAAAATATAGCGGGAGCCAAAAGGTCTCAGTCCCCAGTAGCTGGAGCCCCTAAACCAAGTCATTAGCTAAAAGGACTACCATGAAAAGAAAATATCCCTCATAGATAGGCCACCCAAAACAAATCGGTTTTCTTCTTGTGATAGTGTAGTCAGCACATGAGAAATTTAAGGCTGCAGTTCTTATGTGGAAAATGAGTGTGGAAAATGAGTATTGTAGAAAACAATGTTGAGGTTCCCCTGAGAGATAAATGACTGGCCGGAGTGTGCCCAGTGAGCTCCATGGTTGAGAAAGAGTTGTGGCCTTCTAGGCCTCCACACCAACATAGCGTGCGGTACATTTTCAAAACTGTCTGCATCTTAATAGTATAAAAACCAAAGGATGTGATTATAGTCACAATGATGATTTGTAGATCCTGCTTTCATTAAGTCATTGTTTTGAATTTTATTTAAAATAGACTGAACATGTCTCCATAGGATCCACTTTCCACAATCTCATTCCGTATGGATTCCCATTAAATTTTATATATGTACATAGTTTTAATTCTATTACTGTTTGGGTGACTGGCTTCTTGAGAAGATTCTCCTGCATCCTCTGACTCAACACTCCCACAGTGAGAATTATTTTTATCCTTTGTGTCTGATTCTTCTGCAACAAAATCCCTGAACGCTAAAGTATCTTTTTCCTCGCTCTCATTGAGTGACCTTTAAAGTCATTTGAACTCGCCAACGATACGTGGTGGTGCCTAGTAGTGGCTTGATACATTAGAAAGCTTTCTGGAGGCTGGGAGAAAATAGAACCGGGATAGCTGAAAGACATGGCTAAGTGGGCAGCGGAAACTAGAGAAGGGGGAAGAGAAGACAAAATAGGCACTCACAGAATGTGAGAAGTATATCTGCACTGCCTGTGGTAATCCTCAGACAGTCTCCTAAATCCTTCTTTAGATTCTGTAAAAGATTTCCTGGCACACTGAATATTCTACTAGGTTTGTTTGTACTGTATATATACATCTGAATCTGTGACATGGAGGGACCCAAGTTAGGAACCAATATAATACCTGTATTCTATAGTAAATTATGTTTAGCAATGGGCAACCTGGCCTGGGCTTATTTTGGCACTGGGTTCAAGAAGCTGTACTATTTTCATACACGTATGAAAAGTGTGACTGCAAAGACAGAATAGCTCATGAAACTCAAGATGTTTGAGAGCCTCAGGACTGGTAGGATCTTGGATCTTGCATAATGTGAAAGACCAACCAAAAAATAGTCTAATAATGCATGTCGTGAGCAACAAAGCCACCTTCAGCGTTGTCAGCATGCAGAGGGTCGCAAGGCCAGCTGGCTAGCCCCAGCTGGATCAACTCCTTCCAGCTGTCCCACTACGAAGACCCATCAGCCTCTGCTCCAACGTAAATCAGCGACCCAGGCTTCAAAGCCAGGGCACACTATATCAGCAGAGCGAACTGCACACACAGAATAGGCGTGAGGCTTGTGGAAGCATACTACAACTACGGATTAATTAATCATAAATCAGGACAAAGAAACATGTCGTCTCTCTCTTTGTCTTCTCGGAGAGACAGAGAAAAGCAAAAGGTATACACACAACGGAAGTTCCCAGCAAGCTGTGCTGGTATGTAAACAGACATGTGACATGCAACAGTTCCATGTCTGCAACTAAAGGTGGAATGGAATTTTCCAACAAGTGTTTCTCACTTGTCAAAATACATAGGAAAGGGAGGCAGGGCTGCATCTTTGACCATGTCCCTGCCTCTCTCTGGCCCTACCTCTACTGTCCACATATAAACACAGAGGTCTGAGGCAGGGAAGCTGTGTGGTCAGGATCCAGGACTGGGGGATCCATGTTGGGGGCTACAAATGTAGGCTTCCCTGTCTCCAGTGTATTGCTAACTTGTTGACAATGGGAGTGGCAGGAGGAGCCAAATATATTGTGGTGGGTCAACTTTTAATAAGTAAATATGTATTCACAGCAAATCTTCCTCCATCTATGCATCTTATATATAAATTTATATGCCCAGTACAGTCATCAGAAGTAGTCAGATGCATGAATTTGGCCAGGTCAATGGGAGAAATGAAACGATTACCTTCTTCTAATACATGTGTTAAAGGAAGCTGATTTAATGCTTTTCCTGGGACACAGGCAGTGTCTCCAACAACTAAACAATTATATATTTCAATAGGTTTAATTGACTCAAATGTGGAAAGAATTAAGCTAATATTTTCTTAAATCAAATCTAAACAAATCCCTAATATATATTTTGGAAACACATGTAGATAAACTTTGCAAGCAAGCAAATTTGTGCAATAAATCATGATAATAAAAATGGAGAGAATTGTCTTGTGGCACGAAGTGTGGATAGAGCATCATTTGTTGTTGTCATCGTCTTGTATTATCCTTTGCTAGAAGGTCAGATGTGTTACAGTCGCTTCTCCAATTTTAATTTGCTGCATTAAGGGAAATATATTTACAACATTAAAATGCACAAGCCTTTAGGTGTCAAATATATTCATTGTCGGGAGCAGACATGGCTTTGTTAGAACTTGCCCAAGTCGTCCTTGCTTCTTCTCCCCCTCTTTTTTGACTGCGGGGAGGGGAGGCTGTGCAGCCCTATCACAAACAATAGCATCCTCTTGCAAAGCCCTTTTCAGACATATAAAACAAGAGAACACACTTGGGGAAAAGAGGAATTTCTTCCAGTTCCCTAATGTCTCTCAGATTGGATTTCTGTGGCTTTCCTTTTCTTGAAAACAAGGTACTAAATAAATGGAAGCTTTTACTCTGAATTTATCAGACGGGAATCTAATCGGTATGGTAAGAACTCCTAATGACTACTAGCAGTTAATTTTAAACTATTAATGCATTGCCTCTGCCAGGGATGGCTGGTGAGGAAATGGATACACTGCAGCACTTTGGGTCTCTTCCATTGTCCAGGATTACCCTAATTTCAATGCATGCTTTGTTGCTACATACAGTTATATTCTAAGCAGAGGTCTCCATACAATTTGTGTGTGTGCTTTATTGTAAAATGCACCAGCTGCTTTTCTAGATAAATGATGTGGCACTACAAATCACAACACATAGGCAGCAAATATAGCTGAGCAAACGTCAAACTGCCCATTCATGTGCTATCCTATGCAATGTGGTGTCACTCCCAATCTCTGGAGAAAAAGCAAACCCCATGAGCCTCCAGGTTGTTGTTGTTGTTTAGTCGTGTCCGACTCTTTGTGACCCCATGGACCAGAGCACGCCAGGCACTTCTGTCTTCCACTGCCTCCCGCAGTTTAGTCAAACTCATGCTGGTAGCTTCGAGAACACTGTCCCACCATCTCATCCTCTTCTCCTTGTGCCCTCCATCTTTCCCAGCATCAGGGTCTTTTCCAGGGAGTCTACTCTTCTCATGAGAAGAGAAGTACTGGAGTCTCAGCTTCAGGATCTGTCCTTCCAGTATAGTTAAAGCCTCCAGGTTAGAAAACCACTATGGCCCCAATCCAGGGCTGGCCCAAGACATCTTGGCACCTGAGGAAACAAGTGAGTCATTCAAATCAGATGGCTGAAGTGGGAATCAAAGGCCACTGTAGATGAGGAAAGGGCCTTCTCTGAATCAGAGCCCAGGAGACCCCGGAGGGCAGCTTCCACCATTTCCTCCCTAGAGGTGGGAGAAGACCTCCTATTCGCTGAGAGGCTGCCATGGCAGGAGGTTGCCTAGGAGGCGACAAATCCAGCATCCAAGGATCGTGTGGCAGCAACAAGCAGGCAGTGCTTCTCTTGTCTGCTGCCCTGTGGATCCTTCCACTCAAGGCGGTTGCCTCACCTTGCCTCATGTGAGATCCTGGCAGGAAGGGACAAGAGACCATAACGTAACTGAGGAGTCTATATGGCAGGAAAGTTCTCTATATACAGTATATGTTTCCCACAGCAGCAATACTTGGGGGACACAGCATACTTGTGAAGAAGAATGTGTTTAGGAATTCAAGGACATTTTAATTTACAGACATGGTTGTCAAATGTGCTACAAACTACATTGCATGTACAGTGGTACCTCGGGTTACAGACGCTTCAGGTTACGGACTCCACTAACCCAGAAATAGTACCTTAGGTTAAGAACTTTGCTTCAGGATGAGAACAGAAATCACGCGGCGGCAGTGGGAGGCCCCATTAGCTAAAGTGGTACCTCAGGTTAAGAACAGTTTCAGGTTAAGAACGGACCTCCAGAACGAATTAAGTTCTTAACCCGAGATACCACTGTATATTTACATCTTTCTCCTGAATTCAGGGGTTTTGGGGTTAGGGTTAGGAGGTGGGTTTTGTCTCATTCACTGCCAGTTGCACTAGGGATGGACTCTCCAAGTAACGGCAACACTTACCTAGAGCAAAGGTGGCAGGCGAGGAATCATCTGGCGGGGTCTTCTCCCCATGAGTCACGTACTTGGGTACCAGGTCACAACAGGGCCCTGCAGAGCAGCATCAACAGCTGGAATTGGTCCTCATGGCTAATGGGCAGCCAGTCCAGAAGTCTAAGTACAGGTGCAATATGATCTCTTCCCAGGTGTTATGTACTGAGTTGAATAGGATCCAAACTGCAGCAGTCTGATTGGTCCTAGAACAATAGGATCCAAAAGGCAGCAGTCTGATTGGTCATAGAACAATAGGATTCCGAATGCAGCAGTCTGATTGGTCCTAGAACAATGCAGCAGTATGATTGGTTGGCAGGAACTACCCAATCATGCTCCAGATAGAAGTGAATCCACAACCTGATTGGCTTACAGTAGAATTCCGGAATTAGCCAATCATGTGCAGCCCATTGTGTAAATAATGTATATAAAGCAGATACTTTGAGGGGACATTCATTCATTCCTCCTCACCACTATGAGCTGAATAAAGAGCATGAAATCACTTTGCGACTCTGAGTATATTTCACCAGGCCTCACATAAGCTGGTGGTGAAATTCTGCACTAGTAGTAGCCTCTGGACAAAGGCAATCCCATGCAGAACTCATTGCAGTTAACCAGCCAAGAGGTTATTAGAGTATGGATCACAGATGCCAGGCTGTCTCTGATATATATATTTCTGTTTGACAACTTTATTAAAATCCAAGGAAGTCTACTGATTATCACTGCATGTGGAAATGCACACATATAACATCTTTGGCAGTGAACTAGCTTCCAGATTTTTCTTGGTGGGACAGACTGTATTCTTTTCATTTGACTTTGGCAAGCAAGCTTAGCTGTCCTGAGTGCTGGCCTGTGTTTAAAGCCTTGGGAATTATGACTTCTCATATCAAAGGACAAGATATTTATGAGTAGAGCTATACACAGACACATTATTCCATTAAATGCTCTTGATGCTTTCCTATTGTTATTCTGTTAATTAGTACCACGTCAGAGAACCTTGTCTAAATAAATTCCCTCTTGTTGAATACAACCCAGTTACCAGATTGCTAGAAGGTCAGGAGGATGCTTTTACAAGTTGCAAACAATTTCTAGATTTTCTCTCTCCAACTAATTAGACCATTAGTGAGTTTCACCAGATGTTTCAGACCATAAGGGAGAGTTTACTGTGTATGGAAAGGTGGTTTGTTTGTTTTTAAAGGAAAATAGTCTAGATATACTGGGAAATGTGAAGGAGCTACCTTCTGTTATCTTAAAATAGCACTGGCTTTTGTATAGGGACTTATTTATTTATTTGATTGATTGATTGATTGATTGATATACCGCTCTTCATCAAAAGAACTCAGAGCGGTTCACAAGATAAAAGCACAAATAATAGTTAAAACAGAAACAACAAAACAGTAACACCCCCTTCCTACAAACACATTTTAAAGTCTATAGAATGGTGTTATACATTAGGGGTACCTCCTCCCTAAACCCTTGACATTAATAAATGGTAGGATTTTGAGTAACTGGGATGTGAAGGGAGAAATACAAGCTGCAGAGGAATTCCTGGGCTAGCCTTTGCAAAGTGGCCTGTTCATGGTAGCAAATAAATGTTCATGGTGGGTGAGAATTGTTGAAGTCCTGGTGGGGTTGCTCCAGGTCCTTCGACTTGAGGCAGGGGCGGAGGAAGGGGGGTGCAATAGAGGTGGGCCACCCCGGGTATCACCACTGAAGGGGGTGACAAAATGCCGGGCGGCACTCACCATGGGGCCTGCAGCGTGCCCAAGCCATGCGTCTCTCCTGGGAGAGACACGGTGGCTTAGGCACGCACAGGCTCCCTGCTGCCCAAACGGTCCGCCCACTGCCTCCCCCTCAGCTATAGGGCAGCTGAGGGGGAGGAAGCAGGCAGACTCTGGAGGCCCTGCGGAGTGTCCTGCCCCAGCTGGCCCTGCCCCAGGCGCCTGATTGGCTTGCTCCACCGCTGACTTGAGGGTCCAGATGAAGCAGGGCATCAGTGCAACTTGGAAGTAAGGCACTAAACAGAATCTCTTGAGCCTGATATATACAGGAACTAAGAACGTTAGCAGAGCTTGGGGAGTAAAAACTGGTTCTAGACTTGGGCACACATCCATTCCATGTAAAATGTCAGGTGTGGTGCAGTATCTATATTCCTATACTTGATCTGTCCATCAGGGAAAGTAGTGAACGCGAACTGATAAGTCAAAAGGCTTATGTTTAAATCGTTCATTCAAATCAATTTTTAGCCAAGTTTTCAGCTGAAAGGGCTTTGTTGTTGTTTAGTTGTTTAGTTGTGTCCGACTCTTCGTGACCCCATGGACCAGAGAACGCCAGGCACCTCTGTCCTCCACTACCTCCCGCAGTTTGGTCAAACTCATGCTGGTAACCTCGAAAACACTATCCAACCATCTCGTTCTCTGTCGCCCCCTTCTCCTTGTGCCCTCCATCTTTCCCAACATCAGGGTCTTCTCCAGGGAGTCTTCTCTTCTCATGAGGTGGCCAAAGTACTGGAGCCTCAGCTTCACCATCTGTCCTCCCAGTGAGCACTCAGGGCTGATTTCCTTCAGAATGGAGAGGTTTGATCTTCTTGCAGTCCATGGGACTCTCAAGAGTCTCCTCCAGCACCATAATTCAAAAGCATCCATTCTTCGGCGATCAGCCTTCTTTATGGTCCAGCTCTCACTTCCATACATCACTACTGGGAAAACCATAGCTTTAACTATACGAACCTTTGTTGGCAAGGTGATGTCTTGACATCAATAAAAACAAGGGAGTCCCAACTTCATAGATATACAAAGATGTGACATTGCAGGGAAAGGGGATAAGAAAGGATGCGGAGGGAACAAAACCCAACACTAATTGTTACATTGTAGTTATTTTAATAATGTTGGAATGGGAATTCCCACAGGAGAGGAGGAGCCAAATGGAGCTGGCTTCTCAGAAGAGCCAATAGAGTAATCCTGCTTCCCATTTCTCCCTCTGATGCAACCTGACTCAGTGGCTGCTGCCAAAATCCTACATAGAAACAGCATCGTTAGGATGAGGTACCGGTGATAGACATGTTGATGTTGCTTTGTTAGGCATAACTGAATGCACACCACTGAGATTCAATGAGATTAGCTGGAGGGTTTTTTCCATAGAGATAGAGAGATACTGTGCATTTCTTCCCTGATCTCTAGAAAGCACTTTCTGAGAAGAGCATTTCGGTAGTTTACAAAGTGTTGCTTTCTCTGTCCATCAGAGCAGAGGGTTTGGGGTTGTTGGTTTTTTTTGGAATATTTCTACTTATTAAAGCAAGATGTTCAAAGTGAACCCTGCAATCCCATGGGGAATAAAGTAATGGACTAATAGCGAAGCGATGTGGTACATTAAACTTCTCGGCCAATGATCCTGAAGGACTGAAAGTTGTGTAATTTGCTTCATATGAACAGCCTAGCCTAACGAGAGCCAAACAGATTGCAGCTGAGTCTCGAATAATTAGCTTTCAGCTGTTGGGGAATCGTGGCCTAACAGTGTAAGATGGGAATATGGTTATTAAAAACAAAAAAATGTTGATGGTTCATTGGGGTGGGGAAGCAAAGGGAGCAATGTTAAAAATAGTTACACAGACAGACGGGATAGACATAATTATAAAACAATTTAACGTCTGCATTTTAGAACTATGTGGAATTACATGCGATGCACATGTAAGTCTATTTTTATGTAAATGAAATGGAATTTAATGGGAAACAAAAATAAGCAAGCAATGGACTCTGAGTATCTCTGGGTGCTTTCCATATTCCTGAAATCCATGGGGAAAATCTCCTTGAACTTAATGGTACTGGGTTGTATCCTTAGGCTATTTCTTTTCCCAGACTTTATATATTGTATTGTAAGAGGGTTTCCCCCCCCAAAAATTCTCAGCTTTGATGCTGTGCTACCAGTATCATCACAGGTATATGGTTCACTTGCTCACTAGACAGTAAATGCATTGTAATACGTTTTGAAAAGGTGTGTGCATTTCTGTTGCTCAACGTGCTCTTAGCTGCAGGAAATCAGATCCATATGTATGCATGGCTATGCCTATATTAAAAGTGTTGAGCTTTTAAACCATTTGAGCAATGTCACCATCACATGAGCTTATACAATATACACAGACTCTGTCCACGAAACATGCAACCCATTGTACTGGGGCTGCTTCTGAAACTTTACTGATTTCTGGGTGTCAAGGCTTCAAAGATTTCAAAGCTTTGGAATGGTGATTCCTACCCTGTCTTAATACAAACTACTGTCCATGATGATAAGATTCTCCCTGCTCATTCAAGTTCTCTTCGTGACTATGCACTAATAACTCACGCAAGCATCTTATCTGTTGCAAATTCTTTGGTTTTTAAAAATGCATGTTTAAAAAAGGCTGAAGAGAGGAGGGAGATTTTCTTGCCAACACGACAAAGAATCGACCTTTTGCAAACGCATGCCAGAATACGGGTTCCCATTGTATAATTGCTTCTCTGTTTCATTTGTTTTCTTACAATGGGTCAGAAGAATCTGGGGCCCAAGCAGGTATCAAAAGTGACTGACAAGTGCATTCCATGCTTCCATAATTGCAAAATGCTACTTGTGTGGTATGTGGAAAGAGGGTTCAATTGCAAACATTTCCTGATAGAGGAAAAAATGTAAATTGGCTAATTTTGTTTTAATTTCTGCTTGATTGTATTGCCTTTGATATATTTTGCTGCATATTTTAATACAGTTTCTGTTTATATTTCACATTCCATCAGACATGTGCTTTAGAAAAAATAACAGCAACAACACTACAGATGAAAGCTGTCTAAGTAGGAAGAAAAACAGCACAGATCTTATTAATCTGAGCATTGCAGGTTCAGTACGAACCCTTATATTACCCTCTTGAACCCATTCTTTTGTGTATCTCTGCGGCCCTTTCGTGGAGCCCATATGGATATCTACATAGACCTGTGGTTATATTGTGTCTTGCAATTGAAGGTTAGCCTGGCACTAACCAGATGTCAGGAAGTAAGAGATTTACTTGGGTCTTTCGCCATCCACAACATGCTCCAAGGCTCAAGGCAAATTCCTAATTACTAAATGTATCTTTGGGGACAGTGCTAGGTGAAGCTGAAATTACAAGATGCAACAGTTGGACTTGATTTGATATTTGTATTCTGTTTTTCCAACAACAAATGTTGGAAAGTGGCTCACAACAATCACAATAACATTAAAAAACAACAAACAGTGCAATCACTATACAACCAAACACAAAAACATATAAATAAAGCAAATGGCAACAAATTCTATCTCTGTCCTCCAAGGTATAGATAGTGTTCATGTGGAAATATACACAGCTTGTGTGTATATTTTCCCTGCCTGGGAATTTTTAGAAACCCAAATATGTTGTGATTCTTTAATTTATTTATTTCACTTCATAGAATTTATGCACTACTTGTTAAAAAAAACCCCTCAAAGTGGTATACGAAAATAATAAAACAATACAATAATCTGTAAAAACAAAAAAACAAAAACAAAAAAATTAAACAGAAAGGAACCCAGATAGTGTAACTTGTGAATTTAGGCCTATCATGCAAAAAAACTGGCAAAGTCACTTTAATATCACATTTTGATCTGCCATCTCGATTCAGAATGGTACTTGGTGCCCAAATAGTGATGAAGATTGATGCTCCTGCCTTGTGAACCCTTTTGTCAAGTTTGGCAATGATATCTTGAGAGGCATCCAAATCTGTAGAAAAGAAATGGACAGACAAAACTGATTGTCATTGTATGGAATTGTCGTGGCCTTTGGCTAGTAGAATAAACTTATTTTGATTTGATTTGATCTAGCAGCCCAGACTACTTTAAGCTGTGTACCACATGTACCATAAACCTGCTAATAACACAGAGAGTGAAAAGCATTCATGCCATTTCATCATTATTCTTCAGAGAAGTTCTAATTCGAAACAAAGGTCCTCTGCTGAGGTTAATCCTGATTCAACTGGAGAGAAAAAATCTTGTTCAGTCATTAGTGGAATATAAATGGATGCCAATATACTTGGCAGGGCATCTTATATTTAATGGTTTCACTTCAGTAACCTCTTCCAGATTACTCTGGAGAGAAGGTACATGAAACTGGAAGATTAAATAGCCCATTACTCTGGAATGGAAAAGGACACTAATATCCACTGGAGTAAACATTGCCCTGTTAGCAGCACCGTGAAAATTGCACTAATAAATACAAAAGACTTATCCTTTCCAGCTACTTATGGCATTGCAAGTGAGCACTTCATCTTGTTTGAAGGCTAGTTAAGAAAGGCTTCTTCTGTGGGATTGTTGAATTTGTTGCAAGGGCTAAAAGTGAGCAAAATGGCGCGTTGCCAGATATGCTCTTTTATAAAATTATTTTTCTTCCCTTTGTGTAGCTATTGCTTGCTCTTAATTTATAGGCTGACTTCTCTACACACAAACAAGTTATTCAAAAGCAAAGTGTTAACTTGAGCAAGTTATATATGATAATGATGGTGATGATCATCATCATCTATATCCCTCCCATCCTCCAGAATCCTCAAGTTAGTGTACATGAGTGCAATACATTCCATTTTACCAGTACACTTATGAAGAAGACTCAGGAGACCACAGTTTGTTGGAAGATCTGCACGGAATAATTATGCCAATTAGCCGAAACAAAACATAGTCCTCATAGTCTTAGCAAATTGTCACCAATGTGGATTTCCCCCATTAAACAGCAGGCCTTTCTCTGAAGAGGCCTTAATTTCGGACAAGATGGCGATAGCCTACCATTCAGGGCAGGTTTAATTTAGATGCAGCAACGTTGAGGTAACTAAGACTAATTGTACGAGGCGCGCCAACTCTAGGGGGCTGAGGTGTCTTCGGCCCCCTTGATATTTGTTGGAAGGGGGTCTGGTGTGCGTTGCATAATGTGCGACGGGCATTGCAGCATCAGCAGTTGGTTCCTCCAGAGCCCTTGGCCTCCTTGAGAGGATGTGTGCACATTGCAAGCATGACATCACATGCGCACAAGGTGCAACGGGGCCCCCTCAATCTGTACTAAGCAGTTTTTCTCTATACTGGGTGGATGTGCTTCTGAAAAATAACCGGAAACCAACTCCTGTTGGTTTTATTAGTCTTGGCTTTCCTTCTAAGTTGACTTTCCTGTCACTTTCTGCCGTTCCCAGATCTCATCTCCCATCCAGGAAATGCAGCATATGAACCAGCAGTTTGGGGTGTGGAGGGGAGTAGGGTTTTGTCCACAGTGACCTTTTAAAGGACTCAACAAATTTGAAAAGACATATTAAATTGGATGAGATGGATTTATAGTGTTTTTGGCAGGACAGGTTAAACAAATACTGAGCAATTCAAAACACAGTTGTCCAAACTGTGCAGTGTAGCACTTCAGCCCCGTGAAAGAATTCATAGAGGGATAAGCAGTGTGTTTTCTTACTCTGACTTCACTCCAAATGGTGCCAATCGATACCAAATAGTGAAAGGTTAGCTTAGTGTGCTGGTTGTGAGCCTCCCATTGCAAGCACAGGTCAAGTTCCACACTTTGACACCGATGTCCAGTCTGTCATAACAATTTTACATCATAATTGACACATCTGCATTCAGAAGAAATGCACACACACGCAGGAAAGGATGACGAGATTTGTACAAATTAGTGTATTCAGGACATAAGGATGCAAAAATAAATGCATTTTGAAATGAGATTCTATGGGGTTCTTATGTTTTGAATATATATTACCACAGGTGTACCCAGAAATTACTGAATAATTTCAAAATTGTCTATTGCTAAAGGCAACTGCTTTCATGATCTACATAAATCTAAATACAGTTTTATTTATTTGCCTGTTGGTTATTACACTTGCTAGTCACTTACCACACAAATGTCTCCAAGTGACGAACAACATATTCATATATATATGAGAAATAGGTCATAGGTCAGCCAAGGGTGAACACCTGGATAAGCGGAAAGCCCGGAACAGGCTATCTCCGCCACGCAAATGTCGCCCTGGACTCAGGCACACACACAACCCCCTCTCAGGGGTTGACCAAACCATTGAGTCCCTGGATTCCTTTAATGGAATACCCTTCACATAGGGATGGTGAGAGCGTTCTCCCATCCCTATCACCTGAACCAGAACCTATCCGCAACCTTACAAGTTGTGACGATTTGCTATGTGGCAGGCGAAACCCAAACAGCAACAGCCAATCAGCCAAGTGGAAATTCCTGCCATGCCCCTGTCCCAACGACAGACGACACACAGCGGCATAGCAAGGTCAAGCGCAAAACCCTAAAAATAGGAAGAGGTGGGCAGGTGTTCCAAATGCAAGCACCGAAAGAGGAAGCTCTGGGTCAGGTGCATGGGTATAAATAGGTCCCTCAAACTGTTTGGATGGCGTCCCATTGGCCAGATTGCACCCAGCTTCAAGGGACCTACCAATCGGGTGTTGTGGCTGACCAATCGTACCCACCCACAACTCAGTGTGTCGGTTGTCCAGGTCTCACCGAAATATGTGCCCTCTTTAAGGGAGGACCCGTTTTGTTACACAGATTCATGTATGCATCTGTCATTTCCTCTGTATTTGTAGCAATTGGATTTTATTTTAATCCAATGATTCTCAAAGGCTCCCTTGCTTCGCCCCTCCCATTACCAGGATCCTGCCGCCCTTGTCTACAGTGCTCCAAAGTTGTCTACAGAGAAACAGCCAGATCTCATTAGTCAATTAGACCAATCCCTGCTTCATAGAGTGCTTCATAATACAGCATTCCCCATGCTCCTCAAAAAACTCTCCCCAAGCAGTTAATGCTCATATGAGTTCCCTTCTCTTCAGTTAGTGGCCCCCCAAGAGGGGGGAGCCAAGAAGCCCTCCTTTTGTGCAATATGTATCATACGTGATATATATATATATATATATATATATATATATATATATATAGACTGTGTCAGACCAACACGGCTACCTACCTGAATCTAGAACCATGTATCATAAGGTCATTCTCCCCAATGCCATATCATCATCATCATCATCATCGCCCATTCCTTCATATAGGTAAAGGTAAAGGTACCCCTGCCCGTACGGTCCAGTCTTGCCAGACTCTAGGGTTGTGTGCTCATCTCACTCTATAGGCCGGGAGCCAGCGCTGTCTGGAGACACTTCCGGGTCACGTGGCCAGCGTGACAAAGCTGCATCTGGCAAGCCAGCACAGCACACGGAACACCGTTTACCTTCCCGCTGGTAAGCGGTCCCTATTTATCTACTTGCACCCGAAGGTGCTTTCAAACTGCTAGGTTGGCAGGTGCTGGGACCAAGCAGCAGGAGCGCACCCCGCCACGGGGATTCGAACCGCCGACCATGCGATCAGCAAGTCCTAGGCGCTGAGGTTTTACCCACAGCGCCACCTGTGTCCCTGTTCCTTCATATAGCACCTTCATTATTATATCATTTCTGAGACCTTATTGTTCTTGGAGGAAAGAAGAAAATTGCAGGGGAAATGCATTTAAAAGACAGCTTTGTCTCAGATTATTAGGAAAAACGTATTACTGGAAAAAATAATGCTTTTAACTAGTCATTCCAAAAAGAAAAGAATAAAGAAAGTCCAAATTTAGATGGAATGTCTGCAAGACTGTAATTAGAAAAGTTTGTAAAACCAAGTACAAACGTATGTTATATTTCAAAAGGAATTACCGTATTTTTCCATCTATAAGACTAGAGGTGTTTTTTTAGCAAAAAACTAGGTTTAAAATTGGGGCTTGTCTTATACACAGGTAGTGCTGAGGGGTGTTTTCTTAATTTGGAGTCCTCAAAAATAGGGGGTGCCTTATACATGGGGGCATCTTACACACGGAAAAATATGGTAACTAAAGTTTTGAAAAGAAGACAAAACAGGACAAGAAGCAGTTCTGTTGGACACCAGGCCAGGTCTAGTTCTGCTTTACAGTACTGGTGCCTCAATAAGAAACAATAAAGAGTGCAGAATCCAGACACACGCCAAATACCTCAGGAAGATATCTGAGTGGGATAGGAGCCAGTTATCCAAGCAGAGGAAGAAATCAATAGCAGAATAATGGGAGAAGCCAATGTCCAGGTGACAGAGACATACTTATGCCTAGAACCAAGCATAATAGGTCGAATGCCACAACTGGGTCGAATGCCAGAATAATTTTCCCAACACAGGTGTAACAGAGCAGGGCTGGAATTAAGTCCAGAAGTTCCAAGCAAAACTGGATGCATGTGGAAAGAATTCTTCACCTTAATCCCAGAGCATATCACACATGAAATATACTTTCAGTTAGCAGCCTTGCTCTTGAGCATCATGAATGCATAGATTACCCCATAGTCTGCTATGATCATGGGAAGCATAACTTCATTAAATGCAAAGGATTCTTTTTTATTAGAAAACCTGTACACTATATGGTTGCATCCAGTTTATTCACACGTGGGGTGAAAGTCAAGCATTTTTCCCCATTGGAAAGACACTGCCCGGTAATCCCTCTGTTACAACGCTCAATGTGGCTGATTTTCACAGATAAGATTTTTGCACAGTCAGTGCAAAGACAGGAAAAGAATGACGATGTGGCAAAGCTTGTGTTTACTGAGCAATGGGCTTTCAGAAGCACAGTGCATATAATAATGTGAACCCTCTGCTCCTTAATTTCAATGACAGCTACTGGCAGGGGCTCTGAAAAAGAGACCTTACAAAGTCAGCATTCCATGGTGAAAAATTACCTGTTAAAGAGGATGTATGGTAACTGGCAATGAAAGAGAAGGAAAAGCTTTGTGTTGATAACCTGTGAATCATCTGACACACCTTCTTACTGTTGTTGTTTTTTGTCCTTTTGTCTCCTTTTATGGCTCTTAGATCCATTTAAAAAGATCTCCCACAATGGCTTTTCACAGAAAAGCAAGAAATAGTTCAGGCGCACAAAGACTTTTTAAGGTGTTTTGTACATGTCCCCTTGCTTCTGTGTTGCTAGTGGAATTTCTGTCCTTGGACATTCCTGCATGGGTTTCCCTCTTTCTTTGGTGGCGGCAGGGCGGGCATACACACAATCCCCGCAACTCAAATGGCAAGGCATATAAAGATTCCTCACCAAACTAATCTATGTGTGGCAAGTTCAGAAATCTGTGAGTTCCATGTGGGTTGACTGGTCCACACAGGGGAAGGAGCAACTGTTGCAGTGCATCATATTCTCTTCTTTATGGATACTGCTTTCTGCATATGTACCATACTGTGAGGACCTATGCTTCACACCTATGCAAGTTGTTAAAGAAATGGGAGTGCCTGGTCACCTCATCTGTCTCCTGAAAAATCTCTATGTGGGACAAGAAGCTACAGTTAGAACTGCATATGGAACAACTGATTGGATCAAAATTGAGAAAGGAGTACGACAAGGCTGTATATTGTCTCCCTGCTTATTTAACTTATATGCAGAATTCATCATGCGAAAGGCTGGACTGGATGAAGCCCAAACCAGAATTAGATTGCCGGAAGAAATAGCAACAACCTCAGATATGCAGATGACACAACCTTGATGGCAGAAAGTGAGGAGGAAATAAAGAACCTTTTAATGAGGGTGAAAGAGGAGAGCGCAAAATATGGTCTGAAGCTCAGCATCACAAAAACGAAGATCATGGCCACTGGTCCCATCACCTGCTGGCAAATAGAAGGGGAAGAAATGGAGGCAGTGAGAGATTTTACTTTCTTGGGCTCCATGATCACTGCAGATGGTAACAGCAGTCACGGAATTAAAAGATGCCTGCTTCTTGGGAGAAAAGCAATGAGAAACCTAGACAGCATCTTAAAAAGCAGAGACATCACCTTGCCAACAAAGGCCCGTATAGTTAAAGCTATGGTTTTCCCAGTAGTGATGTATGGAAGTGAGAGCTGGACCATAAAGAAGGCTGATCGCTGAAGAATTGATGCTTTTGAATTATGGTGCTGGAGGAGACTCTTGAGAGTCCCATGGACTGCAAGAAGATCAAACCTATCCATTCTTAAGGAAATCAGCCCTGAGTGCTCACTGGAAGGACAGATTGTAATGCTGAGGCTCCAATACTTTGTCTACCTCATGAGAAGAGAAGACTCCCTGGAAAAGACCCTGATTTGGGGAAAGATGGAGGGCACAAGGAGAAGGGGACAACAGAGGACGAGATGGTTGGATAGTGTTCTCAAAGCTACCAGCATGAGTTTGACCGAACTGCGGGAGGCAGTGGAAGACAGAAGTGCCTGGCGTGCTCTGGTCCAGGGGGTCACGAAGAGTCGGACACGACTAAACGACTAAACAACAACAACAACAATGCTTCACACTGCTTCTCATTCTTGAAACCCAGCATGATCAGGGAAGAGTCTTGCCTCCCAAGAGGCAAGGAAAACTCTTGCTCTTTGGTGTTATATTAGACTAGAGTGGGTGGGGCGACGGGTCTAGTTTATTATAATGAAGTCCACTGAACTAGTTCAGAAATCTCTGAACTACACCTGAAAGTAGGTCCCATGAAAAGGAATTAATTTTGTTTTGGGATAGAACATTGAACAATTCCTAGGTCATCTTCAAGTTCATTGTAATACATTAAAAAACAAACAAACAAAACCTTTGGGCCCTTAAGCCTAAAAATAATTGTTGTTGGAAAATGGAAATGTGAATTGTGTGTTTTTTAAAATGTATTTTATACTTGAGCACAGCAGCTTGTAACATTCTGAATGCTGGGGGGGGGGGAATGCCAAGGATCATTTAGATGAACTTGAATTGAACTATGAACTGAATGTGAACCAAACTAGTTCATTTTTGATAAATGTGAACTGAAATTAGTATCCGTAGAAGTATCTGCTTAGCTTCCTAGACAAGACTAGAAGTACCGTATCTGCTTAGCTTCCAAGACTAGACCCTAGTGCAATTGGCTAGTATGTCCAGAAAGAATCTGGTGAAGACTGGGGAATAGAGACTTCATGTCTGGTCACTGGTAAATATAGAATCGCCAGTAGTGGGTGGAAGATTGCAACCTAAAATGTTTGGTTTTTTTAGGATTTTGTTGTTTTGAATTTTCACGTGAATATTTCTAACTAGATTAAAAGCACTTGTGCCCAGGAAGCCACAACCAAAATTTTGACACTATTCTAATATGATTCAAGTGCTTTTCCCCATCTTCTTTGTTTAAAGGTAGTAAAATGTAAAAAGCAGTGAAATTATTTTCAGTGAAATGGAACTAGTGATCTTAAAAAATAAAATAAAATACTCATCTTTGGTGGGGAATCATTAGCCATGGATGTGTGTTCCATTGCTGTGAATTCTACTATGAGCAATTGCATTGTGACCCAAAATGAGGATGCTTCATTTACTTTCTTTATTCTAATGTTAATCCTCTTTCCTAATGAATGATAGTAATCATGATGCATACGTAATGAAGAAGTGGTGGGATTCTGCATTCAAGGAGAAAAGAAACACTTTTAGTCATTCTGGAAGCGTGCAAAAAGAGAAATCATAGAAAGCATCCAGATTTATGTTTGTGGATGCAGCCAGAATTTCTACAAGTGCTGCTCCCCCTTTCCCCACTTCCTTTTCCTCTCCAGATATTTGGCAACTGAATAGGGTGTGTGTGTTTCTGACCATGCAAGAGACCTTTGCTTGAGAATGGTGAAGATGTTGTATTCTCCATAAAAAGAGGTTATGTCCCCAAGCATAATCAGCATACCTATTGACTCGGCTTTTTAATCATATCAGAGATTGACGCTTTCATGCCAGCACAGAAGCATAATGTCGACAGTATCTCAGGGCAGCATTACTCTTCCAGATTTTTGGTCTGCCTTTTAAAACTAAATCCCACTGAGAGATTGCCCAGTTAGGAATAATCCTCTGGATAGTTCCTATCTGACTTGGCGTTTCAATAATGGATTATTGGCTAAGTCTATAATTAAATGCTGGCCTTTGCAAAATGATCCTCTTCTGTTTTTTGTGCTCAAAGCAATATGAAATTGAGCCTGAGGCAAATGTGTAGCAAAGAAAGCTTGCACTATATCTAGAATAATCCTGCAAAGGTAACTGTATCTGCTGTGACCTCTTGCAGTCTTTAAGAGAGCTACACATCTGTAGGATCTGACATTGAAGTGTTCAGGACTTGGCACTTATGAATATGATACTGTGCTCTATTGCCCATAGCCAATCTCATTGTATTGTAAGCTTTTCAGTCAAGTGCTCTTGTATACTTTTATTAACTTGACTTTAACGGACAACATGTGGATGTTTCAGAACTGCATGTTGGATTATGACAGAAGGCTGAATTATATTGGTCCTAATGGGACAAGAGCATTACTGTACCATCAAGAGAGAGAGAGCTTGTAGAGAAGCTATGAGGGAACTGCTTCTTTGGCAATCACTCGTAGCTGAGTAAGATTGTCTTCCATAAACATGGTTTTAACAATGAGTCCATAAGTGACTGTGGAGGCCAATTCTGGATCCACACGTCCTTCCACAGTGGGGACATTGGTTTCTGGATGGGAGTTGATCACGGTGTGGATTTGCCAAGCGTACCTTCCTCTTAGCACGTTTCTCCCTTGTGTTCTGAGCATAGCTGTCAACTTTTCTTGCAAGGAATCCTATTTGGAATAAGGGAATTTCCCTTAAAAAAAGGGAAACGTTGACAGCTATGGTTCTGAGTTTGAGTGCCGTCAAAGTCCATGACACCTTTGGTAAAGGCTGTTCTCCAACTGGAGTGCTCGCAGGCCAGTGTTTCCCAGTTGCCGGTGTTTATACTACATTTTTTAAAATTTGCCTTGAGACAGTCTTTAAACCTCTTTTGTTGACCACCAGCATTGTGCTTTCCATTTTTATGTTCAGAATAGAGTAGATGCTTTGGAAGACAACATGACCAGTCCAACGAAGATGTTGTTGAAGAATCATTGCTTCAACACTGGTGATCTTTGCTTCTTCCAGTACACTGATATTAGTTCGCCTGTCTTCCCAAGTGATGTGTAAAAAATTTCGGAGACAAATGGCTTGGTGGCTAAGGCACTTGATGGTTTACTAACACCAGGCTTAACTCAAGAGTTTGGTTTCCCTGTGCAATCCCATTGCACTTCAGGAACTGGGATGTCAATTCTATCAAGTAACCTTTGAGACATACAAGTGTCCCTATATTTCAAACTATGCTCAGTTTTGTGTGTGTGTTCAGGTTCCTTGCACATCTCTCATAATTTTGTACTGTGTCATGCCCTCCACAGCAGCCACGTTGTGTTATGCCTACCCCCATGACAGCCATTTTGTGATTGATGGCCTGAACACTCTCAAAATTTAAAAAGTGCCCATTGATCCCAAAAAGCTGGTGACCCTGATATGGTAACTAAGATATTTAGAAATTGTATAAGCTATGAAATCCACTAACACAATACATGGTGATAGCCCCTAATTTGGGTAGCTTTAAAAGGGGATTATAGGGACGTGGATGGCGCTGTGGTCTAAACCACTGAGCATGGGCCTTGCTGATCGGAAGGTTGGGAGTTTGAATCCCTGCGACAGGGTGAGCTCCCGTTGCTCGGTCCCTGCTCCTGCCAACCTAGCAGTTCAAAAGCATGTCAAAGTGCAAGTAGATAAAGAGGTACCACTCTGGTGGGAAGGTAAACGGTGTTTCCGTGCACTGCTCTGGTTTCACCAGAAGCAGCTTAGTCATGCTGGCCACATGACCCGGAAAAACTGTCTGCGGACAAACACCGGCTCCCTCTGCCTGTAAAGGGAGATGAGCGCCACAACCCCAGAGTCGTTCGAAACTGGACTTAACTGTCAGGGGTCCTTTACCTTTACCTTTTTTAAAAAAGGGGATTGGACAAATTCATGGATTGGCTGTCCATGGCTATAAGTCATGATGTCAGTATGTTACATCCAGTATCAGAGACAATTCGCCTCTAAAGATCCGTTTTAGGGGAACACCCTCATGTCTCCCTGTGGGCTTCCTAAAGGTATCTGGTTAGCTACTGTGGGAAGAAATCTGTTAGGGTTTGTTCTGATCCAAGAAACTTATTTTATTCTTATGGTCTCATGAACATATACACAGAGAGCACCTATGGGACACTTCAGACATTCTGAATAACCTTGCCCTGTCAGCACCTGTTATCTAGGACTACACTGCCTTTGAACATGTAGTTTTCCCAGCTATTTGCTGCTGATAGACCTGTCCACCACTAACCTCAGACCTTGCTTGTAACTTTCAGGTGCTCCCGGTAGCTTCTGTTTTACCTAGAAGGTTGGGCTAGACCCTGGGCTGATATTCCAGCCAAGTAACATTGTTGTTGATCTTAACAGAGTCGGGTATTAAGTGTGGGGCTTCTTGATAGTTCCACCACCCTCAAAGGTACGGGGTCTGGGCCGACCCCAGAGAGGACATACTCTATGGAAGCTCCTAATTTGTGGAATTCCCTCCTCACAGAGGTGCCTCCAGATCCTCCATCCTACAACTGTCATATGCTGAAGACACACCTCATTGCCCTGGCCTTTGACACTTGAGATATATAATTTTAAGGACTAGTTTTGACTGTCATTTGTTGTAAACTGATTTCCTGATGTGTTTTATATTGCTGTCTTGGGACCTTCTGGTGAAGGGCAAGGAGGAGTAGTAGTAGTAATAATAATAATAATAATAATAATAATAATAATAATAATAATAGGTAAAGGTAAAGGGACCCCTGACCATTAGGTCCAGTCGTGGCCAACTATGGGGTTGCGGCGCTCATCTCGCTTTATTGGCCGAGGGAGCCGGCGTACAGCTTCCGGGTCATGTGGCCAGCAGGACTAAGCCGCTTCTGGCGAACCAGAGCAGTGCACGGAAATGCTGTTTACCTTCCCGCCGGAGTGGTACCTATTTATCTACTTGCACTTTGACATGCTTTTGAACTGCTAGGTGGGCAGGAGCAAGGACTGAGCAACGGGAGCTCATCCCGTTGCGGGGATTCGAACCACCAATCTTCTGATCGGCAAGTCCTAGGTTCTGTGGTTTAACCCACAGCGCCACCCGCGTCTAATAATAATAATAATAATAATAATGCTTTTGTAGGACTCACAGCTGTTGCAGAAGGTCCCAGTTTAAGCTCCCCCCCCCACCCCCCCCCAGGATCTCCAGGTTAGGCTGGGGAAGATTCCTGTCTGAAATGATGGAGATCTCAACGACAGTCTGACTCAGAACAAGGCAGTTCCCTGTTAAGCTAATCTTCCAAACTATATTCAGATGGATGCATTAGTGCTTTCAGCAGTAACCACATGTGGATTCACTAAAAAAAAAAAATAAACATTGGTGCATAGGACTAGTTAAGTTTTAAGTAAGATGCATTTTTGGTTGTGCGGAACATTTTGGACCATAAACAGAAAGTGCTGATTCCTGCTCAATCTGCTGCTACTCAGAGTCGCCGTCTTCAAGATACAATCAGCTTTGACAGACTCGCAGGTGGTAAGAGACCAAAAGCCAGGTTTGCGGCATTAAGCCTGAAAGAGGGGATTTAAACAAAACGCTAAAAGTGAGTTGGAAAAAACCTTATGGGGAAATGTAGGAAATTAAAATCAGCATGGTGGTTGCTTGAGAGGTTTAAATTAGAAGAACAGAAGCCATGGAGAACTAAGAACTTTTCTTTTTCTTAAAAAAAAAGAAACTGTACGAGAAAACCACCTCATAATATTGAAAGAAGTGCAAAGAGGCAAATGGCAGGGTGTCCTGATTTAATCAGGTCCAAAAATACTTGACAGATGATCTAGGAAGCTTGTTCAAACCGAGGCCAATGCAAAAGGAAGTGATATGTAAAATAAAGAGCATTGAGAAAATCAAGAATCAAAGTTACAGGCACCCCTCCCCTTTCCTTTAAAATGAACCCATTGCTTTAGAATTACCCTGAAGGAAACCTACAAGGCCTGTTGAGCATGGCAGTCAAAGGAAGGGGATTTCAGATCACAGAAATGATTTCTTCTCATTAGTCTTTTCGGCAGGGGTTCCACAGGATACGTGGATGTTAAAGTATGCCTTTATAGCAAGTACTGAAGCTTTTAATGGAAATCTTGGAGTGGGGAAGAGGGAGCATACTGGGATTTTGTAAGATTAATAATGGTTTTGGATACTACAAATAAATAATCATCTAAGGGTGATCCATTGGTCCAGAATAATGTTATGGGCCTGGGATCTGCAACCAGCAATATGACTGTTTAGTTCAAATCTATATATGAACTGAAGTCTTCTGTCGTGTGTGTCTCTCTCCTTTTTTCACATTCTCTCTCCTCTTCACTGCCCCCCTGGGCATATGTTCAGGAAGGTGTGTGTGTGTGTGTGTGTGTGTGTGTGTGTGTGCGTCTAGGGATGTGAATTGGGATCGTACTTGATATCCCCACACCTCATGTATTTAGCTGCCTTTCAGAAGTATTTGAGGATGGTTACAAAAAAATAAACGTAAAGCTATCGTAATAACAATAAATAGCGAACTAATAATACACTAACCATACTAAAGGGACGTGGGTGGTGCTGTGGGTTAAACCACAGAGCCCAGGACTTGCCAATCAGGAGGTCAGTGGTTTGAATGCCCGCGACCGGGTGAGCTCCCATTGCTCGGTCCCTGCTCCTGCCAACCTAGCAGTTCGAAAGCACACCAAAAAAAGTGCAAGTAGATAAATAGGTACCGATCCAGCGGGAAGGTATGCAGCGTTTCCGTGCCCTGCTCTGGTTCGCCAGAAGCGTCTTAGTCATTCTGGCCACATGACTCAGAAGCTGTACGCCGGCTCCCTTGGACAATAAAGTGAGATGAGCGCCGCAACCCCAGAGTCGGCAACGACTGGACCTAATGGTCAGGGGTCCCTTTACCTTTACTTAACCATACTAAAAGTAGCACATTGGCAGGGTGAGGCAAGCTCAAAAAACTTTCTCCAGAAATTCAATCATCACAAAATACCCTGGTGCATTACAATATTGATTTTGCGACATCCTTTAGCTTTTTCCTCTGAGAAAGTAATCATGTCCTGTGCTTCACAGAAGAGTACAAAGTTTCCTTTTGGCTTTAAGGGACCAGTTTCCTTAGGATGAGACTACTGACCTGTGGTATACATTTAATCTCAGTTTATTCATAAAGCTACAGGTTGACCGGCACAAAGCACGTATGCACACACGCATCCAATGTTGCTAGCCTCAAAACAACATCAGTACAGTATCCAAGCACAAGAGTGGGGAACCTGTGACTCTCAAATTGCCTTATCTCTGTTTGGGCTGATGTAGTCCAGCAATAAGGCCACGGGTGGCACTATGGTCTAAACCACAGAGCCTAGGGCTTGCCAATCAGAAGGTCAGCGGTTCGAATCCCCGCGATGGGGTGAGCTCCCATTGTTTGGTCCCAGCTCCTTCCCACCTAGCAGTTCAAAAGCACGTCAAAGTGCAAGTAGATAAATAGGTACCACTCCTGCTGGAAGGTAAACGGTGTTTCCGTGCACTGCTCTGGTTTGCCAGAAGCGGCTTAGTCATGCTGGCCACATGTCCTGGAAGCTGTCTGCAGACAAACACCGGCCTCCCTCAGCCTATAGAGCGAGATGAGCACACAACCCCAGAGTTGTCTGCGACTGGACCTAACGGTCAGAGGTCCCTTTACCTTTAGTCCAGCAATATCTCAAGGGTCACCAAGAGGCAGGGATATTCATACTGAAACTGGTAAGTATAGTTGTTCAATTGTACATTGAAATGGGAAACGCCTGCGTGTGCATTGCTGTATTGTTGCTGTTTTCTGCTTTTTCACGGGGTGTTTAACTTTAGATCATGTAGAATTGTAGAGTTGGAAGGAACCCTGAGAAACAAGTAGTCCAACCCCCTGCAACGCAGGAATATGCAGCCATCTCATACAGGGATCAAAACTGCAACCTCAGCATTAGCAGCAAGATATTTAGTTGCAAATCCCATTTTGAAGGGAATTGCCTTTGGTCTTCTGTTTGCAGCCACAGTGGGAGAAAGATGTGCAAACAAAGTATCTAGGGGGTGGGGGAAACAGCTCCAGGCTAATGGAGGCTGTAGGGAGAGAAATACCTTTGATTTTAGGTCTTTTGGGAGTTATGTAATATTACTAAGAAGATGAACCTATGCTTTGAGAAGCATATGTCTTATGGAATGATTTGGGTGTATCATTATTTGTTTTTATGTTGTGTTTTGAAGAAAGTTCTGTGAGTAACAATTTTGAAACATATTTATGGGTCTGAAGAATTTTATTCCAGGAGGAGTTAGTTTTCATTCATCCTATTGCTTCAAGCTGTGCAATATTAATACCTGCAATTGGAACAATATTTATTGCACAATCTTCCTTGACATTCAGCTATGTTCAGGGCACCCCCTGTCCCCAACCAAGGAGGTGTCTGATTTGAGTAATGATGACCCTTCCATAAAGTAGTCTTCTAGGAGAAAGAATCTCTGCTTACATTGGGTGCTAGGAGGCCCTATTTAGACACCTCTTCCATGTTCTGGAAGACTGCTGTGGCCTGATTTTAGAAACCAACACTCTGCTTTGTCTTTGCTTTAGAAACCAGCAAAGCTAAGTTGTGCAGCCCGTGGGAGAAATAAATGTACATCCATTTGAATTAAGCCAAAATAATAAGTAGGCAATTGTGCCTGGAAGCAATGATGGAAATATGTCTGGACACTTTCCCCCCAGTTCCCTGAGGTCCAATTGAGCTCTATTAAAGTTAATGGGCATTTTGCCATTGACTTCAATGAGACGTTGATTGTGCCCTGTTTGGGTTAAGTTCAATATTAATCCCTCTTGGTAACTGTTTCTTTCCATAGCGGTTCGAAGCCCATGCAGTTCTAAAGAACAGATCAGCCTCCTGGGCTGCTTTCACAGAGTTAAGCCAGTTCTATTGGACACATATTTACACAGACGCCCATGAATGGATTAGGGTTTGTCAGTCTTCCCAGTTAAGAATGCAGCTTCCATTACAAAAGTGGCATTAACCGCAATGAAGACTATAGCCTTGTGTTTAATCCTTAGCAGGTGGGCACCAGTGCGTGCTTCACCATCTTGTGTCAGCAGTGAACCTCTAACATGACCTCTTCAGTGAGAGAAGGGTAATTCATTTGCCATGTTTACTTTAGCCTCTGCTTCCTTTTAGAAGGGAAACACTTAACTGTGCTGAATTGTTCCAAGTTAAAGGTGGCCAATGTACGAAGTGGCTCATGTTCTGGGATGATTCTCTAAGACTCATAGTACGGATCTCCGTCCGTTTTCTTGGCTGTCTTTCTGTAACTGAAGAATGAGGGCGTGTTAAGAGAGTGACGTTAAATTAACTATGTGGGTTTTTTATCTTGGATTTTCACTTTTAGCATCTAAACAATGTAATATTCTATTCCATCCCTTACTCTGTTCATCACGAGCACTGTAAAATGTGGCATCTATAAAGTTAACATGATGTGAAGAATTGTGACGAGAAAATACACCACCACAAGGCAGCTTAGAAGTTTCTTTCTATGTTAGTTTATGTTCTGTTATGAAGACAGAAACCCTTTCACTTAAAGTGTTCAGTGAAGGTTATATCCTATTGATCAAGAAACATCATTGTTATACATTTTGCATTTGCTGTATTTATTAATCACATCATTTGTTTGTTCGTTTGTTGCTGAGCACTTTTTTATCCCAGTTTCTGTTATCCAGTGAACTCAAAGTGATTTGCGTCAAACACTCAAAACAATATAAATACAAATTCTAAAATTCAGTTTAAAGCGGCAGCTATAATACAATAAGTATTGACAAAGCAAAAACAAAAGGAGACCAGAACTGAAGTAACCTAAACATGATCACCAAAATAATGGATAAACACAAAAATCTCCACAATCTGGCAAAATTCCAACAATATCAATGCTGTCTGTGCCCCTAGGCTTCTAACTAAGCTGAATTTATTTATTGCATGCATTACATATTCCAGTAAGCATATCTGTCCTGCTCTGTTTTGAGGCTAGACAAGGTTCAGGCTGGGTGTTTGACAAGGACGGGCAATGCTGAGTCCAGGCTCCGAGTGAAACCAGGTAGGGCAGAGCTATAGGGAGACAGAGCTTTGCCAGTGCTTCCACAGAGCCATATCTACAGGATCAGCACTGAATGCTGCTCACCTGCACTGAAAGTGCTCATTACGTTAAAGGGGACTGGCCAACTCCACTCGTCTCTTCCTGCAATGGAGCAGAGGGGGCTCAGGTCTCACTGGGTCTTTGGCAATGGAGTCCTCCAAGTCAGAGGTGGCTGTGCCACAGCTTCAGGCTGGAGGGGGCACTGACCACACAGGCTTGGCTGGGTATAAGAGCTTCCTGGCCCACTTCCGGTTCTGAGTCCTTGACCAAGGGGACTCCAACTCTGGGTCCCTGACAATCTCCATAAGCCTACATGACTAAATAATTGTGCGTGGCATTTGCTCAAAGCATTTCCCAAAGTAAAATCTATCATATAATAATAATAATAATAATAATAATAATAATAATAATAATAATAATAATTTATTATTTGTACCCCGCCCATCTGGCTGGGTTTCTCCAGCCACTCTGGGCGGCTTCCATAGAAACCAAAAATACACTAAAATATCATACATTAAAAACTTCCCTGAACAGGGCTGCCTTAAGATGTCTTCTGAATGTCAGGTAGTTATTTATCGCTTTGACATCTGATGGGAGGGCGTTCCACAGGGCGGGCGCCACTACCAAGAAGGCCCTCTGCCTGGTTCCCTGTAGCTTTGCTTCCCGCAATGAGGGAACCGCCAGAAGGCCCTCGGCGCTGACCTCAGCGTCTGGGCAGAACGATGGGGGTGGAGATGCTCCTTCAGGTATACTGGGCCGAAGCCGTTTAGGGCTTTAAAGGTCAGCACCAACACTTTGAATTGTGCAATTGCAATTCTGTTTATGAGAGCCATGTAAAATAGGTCACTGTTATTATTCCCATATCATTCACTGGGGTTCGGGGTGAAAAACTCCAGTTTGCCCAGTCGCTCTATGTCTTCGTAGCTGGAATTTCCACTCTTTTTAACTACTGCAATGTTAGCTAGGCTCCCTCAACCTCCCTGCCTACCAGATATTTTGCAGTGCAACTCCCATCATTCCTGATCATTGGCCATGGTGGCAGGAGCTGATGGAGGGCAGCAGGCTTAGGAAGGCTGATATATGATCTTTACACCTTAATAGGCATTTCAATAAATATCTATACTATGTAGAAGTCGGACAATAAATAAATATAATGTCAGTGGCTTCCAATTTCTTCCTGAACTGCTGTTTCTGCAATTATTAATCGTGGTATCTCACATTAAAGAGGGAAACACGTAGGAAGTCTAAGGATTACATTTTCCCTTGATTATTTTTTAGTCAGAACACAGTGCCCTCCCTCCTCACTTTCCATCTAGTACAGTTGTCACTCAAATGTTCCCACACAGTAAGAACCTAACTTATGAGATATTGTGGACTATTTAATTTTAATCTTCCTACATAAGAGTATTATCATCAGACCATTTTGCCACATGGAAAGTGAAGGAGAAAGTCACTTTCTGGTTATTTTTCCATATTAAAAATGATTGTGGAAAATAATTAGAATGAAAGGAGAGAGTATTTCTTTGACAACCATAATATGGGAAACTTTCAAACATTACTAACTACGGGGGGACGAGGGGGGACTTGCACAGAATTCTGCATTTGAAATCAGTGTTTGAGAGCTAATTATGGAAACATGAACATTATAATTGACTGCTAGAGGCATTTGGGGTTGATTCTTGTCAAAGATGAAATACATCACAATCTTCTTCCTCATTTTGCCATCCTTGATTTAGCTGTGTGGCAAAAACACCACAGCCCAAGCACTCTAAGATGTTAGCCTTTGATTTATGACGTGTCTAAAACCAAAGCTGTGAGCCACAAGATATAATGAAAGCAGCCCTCAAATGTTTAGTCCAGATTTCCTGCTGGGTGTAAAAGACTGTTAGATTCATTAAGGCCTGCTGTAACAAACAGAAAAACATGTCTGATCTGAAAACCATAATGGGATGCTTAAGAAGTTCCTAGGTGTATGATTTCCCAAGCATTTGCACTCCTTGCATAACATTGGATAATCTTAGTGACACACTTTAAGGTGAAGATCAAATGGACTACTTAGACCCCTGCTGCTTTTCTCATCATCTACTAATTATGTTTGTCTTTGAGGTGCTTTTATGTCTCTTTAGCCATCCGATGGTTTTCCACTTGTGGCTGCAGATGCTGCAATGATGTTTTGAGCGACTCTGCATGTGTTTCGTTGGTTGTTCATGCCTCATGTCCACCTGTTAACTAGAAGTTGGCAGATGA
The DNA here is from genome assembly GCF_027172205.1 of Podarcis raffonei. Lineage (NCBI taxonomy): Eukaryota > Metazoa > Chordata > Lepidosauria > Squamata > Lacertidae > Podarcis > Podarcis raffonei. The sequence continues at coordinate 6,272,390 of NC_070606.1, read as the reverse complement.
CCCTGTGATGGAGCTTCTGTTGCTTCAATAGGCAAACACTTGGCTACCTGACATTTATTTTGGGATATGAGGAATCCTCCTGAAAAGGTCATTAGACTTTTCTAACAAAATTACGTCAACTTCTCTAGAAATCCTTTGTGGGAAAGGTGTACCCAAGAATGACCTACCCAGCTTGGAGTACGGTTGTGTTGTGGAGGCTGCAGTGAATCCCACCACCAGTTCATAAAGTGGCGGACTCATCCTGATTAAGGTAAAGGGTAAAGGGACCCCTGACCATTAGGTCCAGTCGTGACCGACTCTGGGGTTGCGGCGCTCATCTCACTTTATTGGCCGAGGGAGCCGGCGTTTGTCCGCAGACAGCTTCCGGGTCATGTGGCCAGCATGACTAAGCTGCTTCTGGCAAACCAGAGCAGCGCACAGAAACACCGTTTACCTTCCCACTGGAGCGGTACCTATTTATCTACTTGCACTTTGTGCTTTCGAACTGCTAGGTTGGCAGGAGCAGGGACCGAGCAACGGGAGCTCACCCCGTCGCAGGGATTCGAACTGCCGACCTTCTGATCGGCAAGTCCTAGGCTCTGTGGTTTAACCCACAGCGCCACCTGCGTCCCCCAAATAAATCTAGTGGACCAACCTCATGGTACGCCAGTTAAATGAATGGCTAGGATTTACCACAGGCTATCTTGTGAGGGTCTTGTGTGAGGGAAAACTAAGTTATTCTGAGTCTCAGGCAGGAGTTGATCAAACAAGAAATGTTTTATTCACACAAAAAATAGGTCAGTGAAACAAAGTTGGGTCAAGGGACACGTTCTTTCTGGTAGAAGTTACCTTATTATTTAAATGAGATATAAAGATGTTGCAGGCTTAAACACAGCAGTATATGCACAGCTTTTCTTCAACTTCAGCTAAACTGCTTAAAATCAGTTGTTATACGTCAGGCAGATGTTCTGGTTTCTAGAATAGGTGGTAAAATGCTTAACTCGGTTTCTGTTCCTTCCCTCGCTACCCTTTACTTAGTTATAACAGGTGTTTCAGTTAAATACTTTGGACACAGCACAGCTTCCTTCACAGATTAACAATTTGGTTCACGAGCGAGCGGCCCTGTCAGTTCCCCACTCTCTTAACAATCCCACTTCCGAGTTACAAAAGATCCCGGGGATCCCCTCAGCCCACATGACTGGCTTGGGAGTCTTCTTTTCCTAGAAGATCTCCTCCTTCTTGACTGGAATGAGACCCAAACAGGTTGTCTTCTCACAGCTTCTCCCTCTCCTGCCTCAGACTCGGTCCTCCAGTTGAACTCCTGTCTGTTCATCTTCCCAGACATCCAGCCTCCTCTTCCTATCTAAGCTGTGAAGCTCTTTCTTCTGGCTATAGATATTCTCCTCAGGGCGGATGTTCCACTCAACTCAGAGCCAGTTCTCCCTCAGACAAATCTTCTCCTACTCCCTCTCTCCCACCTCAGACCAAGCCCTATCTAAATCTCTCCCTCAGAGATGGCTCCTTTTATTTTCCCTCCAAAAGTGCTGGCTCCACCCCCTCTGGCTTGTCAGCCAACCCAAGAGAGGCTCCCGCCCTCTGGTGGGACTGCACCACCGGACTCTGGTCTCGCTCAGCTGTCCATCACAGAGGCTTAGTAATGGCGCTTTGCCTTGACCTTCTCCTCCACGGTGCTTCCGTGGAAAGCATTGTCCCTGAGAGGAAGTCTTGCAGCGGTTGGACAATGGAGTCCTCCAAGTCAGGAGCAGCATCCCTTCCCTCAGGGTCCTTGCTGGTTGCCTTGGTGCAATTGTAACAGAGGGCCCTACAGCAGGCATAGGCAAACTCGGCCCTCCAGATGTTTTGGGACTATAACTCCCATCATCCCTAGCTAACAGGACCAGTGGTTGGGGATGGTGGGAATTGTAGTCTCAAAACATATGGAGGGCCGAACTTGCCTATGTCTGCCCTACAGAGTGAATGGAATAAGAGAGGCCTAGAGACCCAATGGGTTGGATTGGGACTAACAGTGCCATCCTATCCCTGCCTCCTCAGAAGTCAGTCCCCATAAGTTCAGTGAGTCTCATTCCCAGGTCAGTGGGTGTAGGGTTGCAGCCACACTCTGTGGCACTTGGGGCACGTGGATATTAATGGAATACCCATCAGGGCTTGTCCACACTTCTTCTTGTCCCTAGAGAACATGGGTCTGAGTGGTTTTGCCTTGGCCCCACTGCTTTTCCCTGGGAAACCGCGCTTGAGTGCCAAGTCGGAACAAATGGCAGTCCGTGGAAAAACCTGACTGCCGTTGTTTCTGATTCGGTGCTAAACTGTGGGCTTCCCCAAAGGGGCAGCCGATTGACAAAGAGAAGTGTGGGTGAGCCCTCAGTCAGGACAGGCATTTGTCATCACTGCAACTGATATGTGAGATCCTTGAGGCAAATCCTTTTGAAAGAAGGCAGTCTATAAATAAGTTTGGAGTCATCTACACGTTTTAAATGTGTTGTAAAGTGAAATATACAAATGGCGGCGGTGAGCTATGCAAAATCTAATGCAGTTTGCAAAACTTTTTTAAAAAAGATTTTCACAGCGTTTTTTATATGTGTGTAGATTCCATCTTGGTGACTTTGTGTGTTCTGTCCCTGCCAGATTCTTCAGGGCATATGTGAGCTCCACCTCCAGAACATAAAAGTGGGCACAGCAAGAACATTGGCAGCACGTACAACCCAACTTTGTAAGGTAGGAGGCTGGCTTTTAAGTATAAGATCTATGCTGTGGTGTATTAATAAACTTTAAATGTTGCATATATTTTTAAGTAATGTTAAAATGACAATTTAAGGCTCTTTAATGGGAGAAAAATGTAATATGTCCAGCAGTTTCAGTAGACGGGACTTATTTCATTGGCAAGCTGCAAATCTGGCTTCATTTGTTACTTCATCATTTCCAAAATATCCTGCGAACCCAAGTTGGATTTATTTTATAAATAAATAAATAACTTTTATGAGGCATATATGGAAGAAGTTGAGTATGACTTCTTTCATAAAATACATTGAAACGAAGTCCAGTATAGGAACAGTGTTCTTAGTCTTAGTAAAACACTTAAAAATGCCTCAGAGTAGTTGTCACAAGATGCCAACTCCATACACACAAAAATTTTAAAGGCTGATGGAAAAGCTGAGCCATGTTGTCCTGAAGGAAGGAGCAAAATGCAGCAAGATTCTCATACAATAGGCCATTTTGCCTCATCAGGTTCAAAGCTAAAGATTCATCTTACAGTCCATATTTTTGGAAATCAGTCCCTACCTATCATATTTAAAATTCAAGTTCCTGAGGTATCTTTCCTTTTCCAAGGCTTTTAGATACATATTGGCTCCTTCCATAATTTAACGTTTTTTGTAAAGAGCACTTTCCTTCACCAATGTGTATCTCAGTAGTTGACATTCCTTTATATATCTGTCTTGAACAACAATGAAATAACCATTATCTGAGAGTTACAGACATACATAACTGCCGATTTATTCCTGTTTTTAGTATGAGTATTGAGATTTATTGTTTTTCCTAATGATTATAACAAGCCACAGCTCATGGAATCTAAAGGAGGTTGTGATTGCAGTAATAGCAGTGACTGTATTGATCCTCTACAGTTACTTCTCCTTTGTTTAAAACCATGTGGGGTATGGCATTGTTTTATGATGTCAAATTTTGAGTCCGTTGCAGTAATAGCAGTGACTCTATTGATCATTTGGGATCTTATGCCTCTACAGTTACTTCTCCTTTGTTTATTACCAGTGGGGGGTATGGTATTGTCTGAACAGAGAAGGCCCATTATTATTATGTGAATTTCTGAGTCCTTCCAAACCCCAGAGGGTATTACTGAAGAAGACTTCGCAGGTAGTGCTCATTGTAATTGAGAAGTGGTAGCTTAGTGTCAGTATATCATTTGTCTCTTGCTAATTACCAGCTCTGTAAAAGCAGATTTCCCCAGACATTGGTTACAGGAGCAGGCAACTTGGGCATAAAGCCCACAAACATTTATTGCTAATTGTATGTGTGAGTGACGAAGCCTGGACTCATTAATCCTGAATCCATGTGCTCTCACACCTCATCAGCTCTTTAGTCACAGCCCTGATGAGTAAAGCATTAAGCTCCTTTGGTGATCCTGACCTTTTAAATCTCAGGAATTTCCTTCTTCAGCAATTTTTTTTTCCTGATCAAAATTGCATGTCTCTGATTACTGGGTCTTTGCCATTTGATGATTGAATTTCCTAGGGGAGAGGATAGGGGAAGCAAAGGCAGAGATTCTTCTGTTCAGAGGACAAGTTGGAGCTTCCATCAGCTCTGCTTTTACACACTGGTTTTCAGGACAGCATGTACATAAGATGTTCTGGCACATATTGTCTTTTCTCTTCAAAAAATTATTTCTTTTTTGAGAACCTACCCAAGTGAAAAACCCCACACATGCACCACCCCTCCCCCTTCTTATTCTTCCCCAATTTTATTCTGTATACAACACTAATGTCTCACTTCAAATGCAAAAAAAGATTCTACAACCTAAAAAAAGCGACAAGGTATTTTCTTGTAAACCAAGAAAATATTTAATAATAAATATTTTTAATCATTATTTCTTTATTTTTCATATACAATAGATTATGTAATACAGAATAGCTAAAAGAAATCATCTCCATCCTGCAGGATGCAACATTAGTATTTGCAAACATGCTTTTTCAAAAGAAAAATTCCTCGTAGAATTCTACTCTTTGCAAAGTTCAAAAGGAGAAGTTGATCAAATCATTTGCGCATTTGTAATTTTGCAAGACACTCTCCTTAAAACATTGTGGTGCCCATTTGTCAATCACACAATCCTCTCCAAACAATAAGCTTCACTGTGCTTCTACTCCTCCCATCCTTCTTCCCTCAGAAAGAAATATTATTACTTTTATCTTGAGGTTGAGAAAACTGGAACACCAAGGCTGAGAGTAGGCAAAGACAGCCAGGAAAAAAAGCTAGCGATACTGCCTAATGCTTCACTGCCAGACCATAATTCAACCCTTAGAGCTTATGTCACAGTACAGAATGCAGAGTGAACCCTCAGCCTGGGAGAAAAATAGAATAAACTCATAAGAGAAGCTCTAAAAAGAAGCTTTAAAATGCCTTCATGGTACTTTTACGATCGGCTGCCGTTTGTCAGTCATACATCTGATGCCTAAATCTTCCCTGCATATCAACAGAAGCTATCAATCAGTTTTATCGACAGAAAGGGGCCTTTGTGAGATGACTGGACTCTTGCCAGAACTGCCCTTTGTGTCACTTTCTACAACCCATGTTGTAATAGATGCCCTTCCCTAAATCATCTCTCAACCTCTAAAAATAGCAGATCTATAAAACAGAACGATTGCCTGTTTATCGACAGAATGCAACATGTGTATGTCTTCATACGGCTTGTGTTTACATGAGCAAGGATGTTAGCTACTGTCTGCACATTGGGTTAAAAAGATGGGTTTGCACCTGGGAGAAAAATTAAGGAGAATGCTGTCTTGGCATATATTGACGTCTACCATTCCTGGGAGAGAGTATGGGGCAAACGGAGGGGATTATAGGGCTGTTTCAGCCTCTGTCCAGCAGTTTTTACAACCACATCAGGTGCCACATCTGGAAACTTCATTCAAGGCCTTGTGTTGCGCAAGCCAAGTTGTGCTGCCTTTTATTTACCCGAATAGGAATCTTATTGATCATGATGCTATTTGTTTAACCACATTAGCCTAATCTGCAAAAGCAGCTGGGGGAAAGGTCATCAGGGAGTGGGCGGTTAAGGCATTGGGTGGAATCCTAGTCTTTAAGCATTGGGTGATGTCATGTATCACCCAGGACCGAATCAGGAGTATTTTCAGGGTAGCCCATTAAAGGGGTCTTGATGGATGCCAGTGTGGGGCAGATAGGCCATAGGGCTTTCAACAGAAACCTTAGGACAGCACCTCAGTTGATTGACATCTTGGGGGGGCCATAATCCTTGGCATGACCCTGATGTGGTTCCAGCCCCCTGGGGAATGCATCCAGCCCAACTACACCTGCAATCAATAAAGTTGTGGCTCTTTTAACTCCAGACAGTTGTTTGCCTGAGTTTGTGTTTTCACACTTCACCATAGAATTTGAGCAGGGGAGGGAGGCACTGTGATAGGGACAGCGCTATGAAGATGAAGATATCAGATATAGAGAATTTGCAATTTTCATTGAAATTGTTTCTTTCCATGCCAACTTCAAAAAGATAATGACTTTTTATCACTTAATTATCATTCTGAGACGATGCTAGAGATGAAAATTAAGGTTCACTATCTTTTCCTTTCCCAGCAATTAATAGGCAATGACACAATTACCCAAGTAAGGATCAAATGGCAGCTGATATAGTTTGCAATAGTCCCTAATCAGTTTCAGAACTGAAAGATAAAAGGCATTTTTTTAAAAAAAGGAGACTAATCTATTCATTGGTTAACAGGGAGGACACGGCAAAGCATTGTAGTGCATGGCATCTAATACATCCTATTTCATTCAGCAATGACAACTGTATTATTTATTTATACATACATACATTTTTATGCTGCGAAATAAAGAAAAATACATTCTCAAACTGGGATACATAAAATCAACACAAAGTCAAATATTAAAAACAGGAAAAGGTAAAGATCAGAAAATAAATCTCAGTGACTTAGCAGGATAAGCTTCGCAAATGAAAACATTTTAAGCTGGCATCGAAAGCTGAACAATGGGGATGCCTGGCTAATATTCTAAAGAAATTAATTCCATTGTAAATTTGCCGCTATGCTAAATATTCATTTTCTTGCAGTGGGCAGACAGATGTCCTATAGGAGTGTTAGCAACGCTCCACCAACAGATCTCAAAGAATGGGCAGGAATGCACGGAGAAAGGTTGGGCTAATCCAACGTTGCTCAGGGCTGTATACGCTAGAACCTTAAATTTATTCGTAGCAAGCACAGAGCCCTTAGTGATGGTATCACAGGTTGCGAATTACCAGCTCCGGACAATAGCTCAGCTGTGGTGCTCTGCATCAGCTGCAACTCTGGACCAGGTAGCCCTACACAGAGCAGATAGCCGTAATCCAGTCACAAGGATGCCAGTGCCTGCCGCACTGAGGCTATGCTATCTGAGTGAAGAAATGGCCATGTGTGTCCACACTAACAAAAGGCATGGAACCTCATGAAACAAAGATGGACCAAAGAGCATCTCAGAGTGCGGACTTGCTCCTTCGGAAGGAGTGCAACACCCCCCCCCCCCCGATTCTGTCCTACATTGGTGGAGGAAGGGGAGTGCGGGGTGAGCGCATTGCCCCCGGCAGCACAATCCCAGTGGGGTGTCATTGCGGCTGCCTCACCCGCCCGTGCTGGGTGCCACGCCCCTGCAGGTGGCACGCCATGCCCCTGGGACGCGCGCCAGCCCCGCCCATGCCTGCTCTCCACCCCCCAGTGCCAGAGCATGAAGCTCTGCCATTGCTGTCCTATCTCCTACACATGAGAATCACTTACCTGCAAAGCGTTCATCAGGATTCAAGCCCCATTCACTGGCCTTCATCCAGCCTCATTCCTAAATAATTAATGCACATTTGGTATCATATATACAAATTTCATTAAAAAAACCAACAACTGGGTAGGGGGCTGTTCCACAAGCTAAAAACTTGAGTAGTAGTTCTGTTATGTACTGAGTTGAATAGGATCCAAACTGCAGCAGTCTGATTGGTCCTAGAACAATAGGGTCCAAAATGCAGCAGTCTGATTGGTCCTAGAACAATAGGATTCAAAATGCAGCAGTCTGATTGGTCCTAGAACAATGCAGCAGTATGATTGGTTGGCAGCAGTCACCCAATCCAGCTCCAGATAGAAGTGAATCCACAACCTGATTGGCCTACAGGAGAATTCCGGAATTAGCCAATCACGTGCAGCCCATTGTGTAAATAATGTATATAAAGCAGATGCTTTGAGGGGACATTCATTCCCTCCTCACCACTATGAGCTGAATAAAGAGCATGAAATCCACTCTCGACTCTGAGTATATTTCAAGTTCAAAAACACCACCGTTATTGTAAAAATAAATATATGAAAATGAGTATTTGTACATTTCTCTCTCTTCCTCTAAAAGGGGAGACATAAAATGTGAACCTGAAAGTATAATACCTGGACAGTTAAAATCTATCTACCTCATAATAGTTTGTTTTGCCTAATTAAAGTTCCCATAATTAGTAACTTATATAATAATTTGAAGTATAGTCTTAAACAACTTCAGATGGAGAAGAGAGGATTTGTTGTGGTAGACAAGAACTGAACCCCTCCTTATCCTTTCTGCAATTTTGGCGTCTGTGGATTACCTCATAACAGAGGTAATGTAACATGAGCAAGCCAAACTGCACATGGAGCGTTGCGGATCACACCTTTTCAGCTTGTACGTGAAGGAATCACATTTTTCCACACTTTCTCATGTCTTTGCTGCTGGAAAGTGAATGCAGTGAGTTGCAGGCTGAGCTACAAGTGATATCCCTGCTATTCATTTATTATTATTATTATTTGCAGATTTATTTATTCTTACATGGGAGAATGTTCAGAGCTTGCATTTTCCCCACCTGCAGTCTGAAGTGGCCAGTCAGGATTTATCACCCAAATCCGCTGTATGTATAGCTCAGGTCTGAATCCGTCAGAGGAAGGGTTTTTACATTAGCAACCTACAACATATATCTAATGCTTGGACAATGCAACCTAAACTTTTTGTTGTTGTTTAGTTGTTTAGTCATGTCTGACTCTTTGTGACCCCCTGGACCAGAGCACACAGGCACTCCTGTCCTCCACTGCCTCCTGCAGTTTGGTCAAACTCCTGTTAGTAGCTTCAAGAACACTGTCCAACCATCTCATCCTCTGTCGTCCCCTTCTCCTTGTGCCCTCCATCTTTCCCAACATCAGGGTCTTTTCCAGGGAGTCTTCTCTTCTCATGAGGTAGCCAAAGTATTGGAGCCTCAGCTTCACGATCTGTCCTTCCAGTGAGCACTCAGGGTTGATTTCCTTCAGAATGGAGAGGTTGGATCTTCTTGCAGTCCATGGGACTCTCAAGAGTCTCCTCCAGCACCAGAATTCAAAAGCATCAATTCTTCGGCGATCAGCCTTCTTTATGGTCCAGCTCTCACTTCCATACATCACTACTGGGAAAACCATAGCATTAACTATATGGACCTTTGTCGGCATGGTGATGTCTCTGCTTTTTACTTCTTTGTCGTGGCTAAGGGTCTTGAATAACTCAGAGAAGCTATGAGCTATGCCATGCAGGGCCACCAAAGACAGACAGGTCACAGTGGAGAGTTTTACTAAATGTGATCCACCTGGAGCAGGAATCAGCAAGCCACTCCAGTATCTCTGCCAAGAAAACTCTAGGGACAAAAACAACAGGCAGTAAATGAATAGCATTTACTTTACTACCTTAGGATGGTGGGTAATTCATACTTCGATGGAGCCTGTTGCCCAATTCAGCAAGTGAAGAGTTAATTGGCACCCAGGTCTTTTATATTTCTGTTGAGCAGTTTCACTGCATTTTAAACTCAATGGATATATCCTCTTTCTTTTGCATCAGACACACTGGAGGAAAATTTCATACTTATCCTTCTGGGACCCTGCAGACTGATTTGCCCAGGGACCTGAATCAGTCGTATCTTGATGGTATATATATATATAGAGAGAGAGAGAGAGAGAGAGAGAATAGCTTCAAGGGAAACAGTGCAAAGCAATTAACATACAATGTGGTATATTCTAACTCTGTCAGAATTCAATGGTGCCAGAGGGAACAGTGATTTCTGGATAATGTGGGCTGATGCAAGACATTGTGCAGAACTGAGTGAGACCTCGTGATAATTTTTAAAAAAATTAATAGGGATTAACAGTGCAGTGTATTATTATTATTATTATTATTATTTAAAAAACCTGACTTCAGTACCCTATTGATAACTAACTCTTCTAAAGACAATATGGAAACGTTTGTGGTTCTCTTCACAGGCATTTGTGAGAGGTTGTTTGTGTTTCTAACATTTATTTTGTCCTTGTGAGAAAAAGTTGTTTTTTTTCCAAAGGCAAAACGAAGAGGCAAGCGTGTAGTCCTGTGTATCAGACCTCTTCACAGTACAGAAGGCATTCTAGCTGATCATATAATAACTCTTAATGTGGTACTGTAATAACTATTTAGGGTGGGAGATGACAACTGAATTTGTAATGATGGATGTAGCAGGGAGGCCAAGAACCACTGCCTGCAAGCAAGCCCTGTCTCCTTCTCCCCCCTTCCTCCTCCAACAGTTCTGTGCCCTCCTTCCGCTTTCTCACTCCATGTTGCATCTGAATGTTGAGGTTATAGCAGGACAAGATGTCTGAGGGTTTTCTGAGGCAAAACAATTCTTCCAAGCCTGATACTGAAATTTCTTAGGAAGATTTTGCGTCCCTAAGCTGCCCCGTATACTTCCACCCAAATGGGAATTTGAGGGAAATTGGGGGTTTCTTCTTGGCCAAAGCATCCCCAGAGTTTTAGAGAAGCCCAGAGATTTATTTTATTTTTTAAAAAATAGGGCTAGAATATTCATAGAGGGGTTTTCCATGATTCCTCTCATTCCTCACATGGACCCCTCCCCCTGCCAACAATTTCAAAGGCCTCAAGAGAGCCAGTGTGGTGTAGTGGTTAAGAGTGGTGGACTCGTAATCTGGGGAACCGGGTTCGCGTCTCCGCTCCTCCACCTGCAGCTGCTGGGTGACCTTGGGCCAGTCACACTTCTCTGAAGTCTCTCAGCCCCACTCACCTCACAGAGTGTTTGTTGTGGGGGAGGAAGGGAAAGGAGAATGTTAGCCGCTTTGAGACTCCTTCGGGTAGTGATAAAGCGGGATATCAAATCCAAGCTCTTCTCCTCCTCCTCCTCCTCAAGCCCCTGGACAATAGGACTACAGTCAGACCTCGGGTTACAGATGCTTCAGGTTACGTTTTTTTGGGTTGGGGACCGCCAAAACCCAGAAGTACCGGAACCGGTTACTTCTGGGTTTTGGCAGCCGCGCATGTGCAGAAACGCTAAATCACGCTGTGTGCATGCACAGAAGCACTGAATTGCAACCCACGCATGCACAGATGCGGATTGCAAACGCGCATCCTGCATGGATCACGTTCACAACCCGAGCGTTCACTGTATTTCTGACAAAGGAGAATATTTATTGGCTTGTTTGTTTGGAAACGTGGCTCCAAAAAAGCAAGCATGCACAGCAAGGATGGTCTCCCTATCCCCACCTCCTAAGCAGGCTGCAGTAGATAGGAGGGGTTGTCCCACAGCAGCAGCTACCCTCCACAGCTGCTCCTCACCTGCTGCCACAGTTCCTGAGGAGGTTCCAGACAGAGCCACCATGTGGCAGGTCCTTTCTAGGACTGCTGAGCAGGTGGAGCGGCCCTGATCAGCCTGGGGCAGGAAGTTGCTCTACATCTGCAAGCACTTCAAGGGATGCCCTGAGTACATCAGTTACCCTGAACACACACCCCAACCATGTTGGAGAAAATAATAATTTCATAAAACTGTGTCATTTTGATGATTCTGTTTTCTGTGGCCTAGCTCAGGGGTCAGCAACCTTTTCCAGCCGTGAGCCGGTCCACTGTCCCTCAGACCATGTGGTAGGCCAGACTATATTTTTTTTGGGGGGGGGGGAATAAACAAATTCCTATGCCCCACAAATAACCCAGAGATGCATTTAAAATAAAAGGATACATTCTACTCATGTAAAAACACTCTGATCCCCAGGCTGTCCACAGGCCAGATTGAGAAGGTGATTGGGGCCTTCGGTTGCGTACCCCTGGCCTTTCTAAACTAAAAGGGCCTTTACAGTACAGAACTAGCTGATTTTGGGTACTGTACATAGTGAATGTCCGTTCCAGAACACTGACCAACACTTTGCGCCTATTCATTTGTGCGTTCCTCTTCAGTATCTCTAATGTTATCTCTCATGTTTCAGAGCTGTGCACCTTCTCATTCCTTTTCTTGCCCAGGGAAGTGTTTTCAAAATGCTGCCAATACCCTAGGAATATGGACTGGATTTTCTGAAAATTTCAAGGTTTTTTCTAACTCTAGTCTTGCTACTGGATCTCAACAAAAAGGTTTTTCCCCCTGTTCCTTATTTACAGGATCTGCTAAAAATATGAAAAATTCTTTTATATTATATGCATTATTGCAAGGATACTATTGACAGTGGCGGAGCTTCATGCTCCGGCACTGGGGGCAGAGGGCAGGGCTGGTTAGCATCCTGGGGGCATGGCGCTCCGCCTGTGGGGGCATGGCGCCCAGCGCGGGCGAGGGGAGCAGCCGTGATGGAACCCCACCAGGATTGCGCTGCCGGGGGCGGTGCACTCCCCGCGCCCCCATCTTCCTCCGTCAGTGACTATTGAATGCATATTATGTATTATGCATGCACCACAGTTTCCCTTTAGTAGCCTGTATATAAACTGATATGTTCAACAGCACAAATAACAGTGTAAAAATATAATTATGCTGCAAAATGTAGTACACTGAGGTCCAGCGCCAAGGGCCTTCTGGCGGTTCCCTCACTGCGAGAAGCCAAGTTACAGGGAACCAGGCAGAAGGCCTTCTCAGTAGTGGCACCCACTCTGTGGAACGCCCTCCCACCAGATGTCAAAGAGAACAACAACTATCAGACTTTTGGAAGACATCTGAAGGCAGCCCTGTTTAGGGAAGCTTTTAATGTTTGTTGGATTACTGTATTTTAATATTTTGTTGGAAGCCGCCCAGAGTGGCTGGGGAAACCCAGCCAGATGGGCAGGGTATAAATAATAATAATAATAATAATAATAATAATAATAATAATAATAATAATATACTGCATAGGGCCAACACTTTTACACATATTATACATGTAATATAGTATCTTCACATGCAGTTTTTCATATACTTATTTAGTCTCCTTTTTAAAAAAACAGCAACACAAATTTGACAGTGCACATGTGGCTTGAACATTTGATGCAAGAGGCAGTCAACACAGCCAAAGCTCTGTGCTCAGAACTACAAAATTCTGTGTATAAATCCAATTCACATGAATTTGCCCTCAATTCCTACCTATGACAACTAATAATGCCTCTCTATTAATGTATAACTTGCACAATATCGCATTTCCCTTACCCTTTCCCTTACCCTTACTGGGATGCTAATATCATCCTGGGGGGACTTTTTCTCCAGCCAACAAAGGAGGAAGGTGATTACTCCCATGTGTAGTACTGGCTGAAAGGGAGAGAAGCAGCAACAGGCTTGTGAGTGGAGAGCCATCGTGTGTGAGTGACAACGGTTGAGGAGAAACTGGTGGCATCCCCCCAATCATGCAGAAGAGTGATGATGAAGTGCTAAACTTTGCGCGCACCCGCCCCCCGTCTTGTTTCCTGTCTCTGAAGGCCCATCTCGGATGTACAACAACAGAGGGTTGCTTCCTTATTAAAGAGGATCTTTCCTCAAAAAGCTAAAGAGCAGATAACTACGTTGTTCTTGGCCTTCACTGCCATCCATCATTAAGCGGAGCCAAATATTGCAAAGCAGGAGAAACGAAAGTCTTCTGAACTTGGTTAACTCCCATGATGGTCAACTGTGGTGTCCTATGAACTTTCAAAAGAACCTCCCCAAAACTAATGTAAGCAAATTGCAAATGAGTTCCCACATCTGGCTTGAACTCATCTATCATTCATTGTAATGTGAATAAATGAAGACATTCATCACAAAGCACGCAACAGAAACTGTGTTCTTCTATTGATATAATTAAATACTCATTGAGGGCTAAATGCATAATAGTTTCCAGACCCTTTTATTCCATGCCAAAATTCAATGGCTCCATAGTCATATGTTCCTAGTCAGAACCATTGTGAACCCTCTCCAGTTTCTAAACATTTATTGCTGGTTTAGTAATAATAAACATCTTGCATTTATAAAATGTAATGTTGCCTAGAATTTTTCATTTTTCAAGAATGTAGATCACACTATCTAATGGCTCTCACATGTCCAGTGTACCCACAAACAATTTGTCTTCTGAGCAGAGTGTTAATCTGACACCTCAAGGACAGAACCTTTCGAGATGCAAGAAGATTCAGAGCAAAGTTTGAAAGCTTTGTACACGGCAATAACTACCGAAAACACAGCAAGCTGATTTGGGGGGATTACTCAATGTTCTGGATCGCATTACCCCTTTCTGCAAATTTTTCTTAAATGAGAATTATGGAAGATGCAGGAGATATATGTAGTCAGCACTCTTATCCCCTTCCCTTTATGTTTGGGGTACCTGCCAAAAAAATTACGTTAATTTTAAACTCATTGATGACATTTATTGTTTCAAGTCAACCCGAACTGGCAATGTATTAGGTAACAGTAACATTATGTATTTGTCTTGGTAAGTCATGAAACTAAAGAAAACACAATTCTCCCACACTCATAAATCTCATCAATAGCTGTTAAAAAAAGAAGAAGAAAAAAGAATTGCTTTTCCCTTACGCGAGTTTTATTTCCATGCACAGGAAATCTCATTTATTTACCAGCTTCTTATTTATTCATTTATGTGACTCTCACTCTTATTTTTCCACAAATAAATTCAGAAAATCTTGTCTACCAGGCCATTTGAGATAGTGTCCAGATTTGTCAGGGTGAGAGATGTAGCGTGAAAGATATATTTCTTAATGAATTCCATGCTTGCGCCATGATAAAACTACATCCATGTGAATGGTCTAATGATCATTTATTATTTTTCAAGCACTTAGCACATAGACTAGGTACTACAGAGCAGATGGAATTTGCAACAATCCCTGCCTGCAGGTTTAAAATCTCATAAAGAATGGAATAGAGAGGATCGGGACAAGGGGGAGATTGGGAAGAGGCCATGTAATGAGCAAAGGGAAGTCACATGAGAAAGAAATTTAAAACTAAGATAATGATACCTATATATATGAATGATCACATTGGAAAAGGCAAGGAGAAGTGACTGTTTGTGCACATTGCCTGCTATTTTAATAATCTACACCTTTAAAAAGCAACCAAACAATTAAATGGTTTAGATGATTCTATTCTATACATCATTATTATGGGAATTCAGCCGTGGCACTGGCTTCTTTTTATACGCTATATTGTCATGCATATTACTGTTAACTGTGTTTGTATTTTGATCATTAGTCCCCTTGAGTAGAAAAGCTGAGCTTTTTAGAGCTGAGCTGAAATTCATCAGGAGAATTTTTCCGGAGATTTTTTTTCTCAGAAAATTTCTGAGAATTTTATTTTTCTCTAAATATCCATTATTAAGGTTTTTTGTGTGTACAGTTGCTAACAATCACACCCCACAATGCCCCGGAATGATGATAGATCACTAGCTGGGACATAGGCTGAGCAGCAAACAGCATCCCAAAGCCTGATTCATCTTTGTGAAGTTAAGATTTGGTTTACCTTCATATTTCTCACGCCGTCAGCTCTGTGTTAAAACATTTTGTCTCTTTTGTTTTAATTAGCAGCATATTCCCTTAGCCAAATACCCTGTGAAATTAACAAACTCGGCTGTTTCATTTTAAGGGATCCTTAGATCTGATGGGATTTTGGCAGCGTGAAGGCTGGCTTGTAGTTGGTTTTTTACGTTGTTGCTGAAGCTTTACGAGATATATAATTGAATAAATATTTAAGATATTAAAAATAGCTATGCTGTTATACATAGTGTCTCTGTAGCCACAGCAGGAGCTGTAACTGTCCAACAGTTTGATTTGCAGTAGTTGTTCAGTTCTACCCTTGGCAATGTGTTCCATGGTGCAAAACCTGTAGGTATGCAGGTGAAAATCAGATTCTGTATCTATAATATGCCTTGTACTTCTATGGCTTTGATAGCAGGGCACTCACGTTTTCCAAATACAGTCATACCTCATGTTATGTCTGCTTCATGTTACGTTCTTTCAGGTTATGTCCCGCGGCAACCCGGAAGTACCAGAAAGGGTTACTTCCGGGGTTCGCCGCTTGCGCATGCACAGACACACAAAATGACATCACGCGCATGCGCAGAAGCAGCAAATCGCAACCCGCACATGTACAGATGCGCCACTGCGGGTTGCGCTCTTTTCATGTTGTGAATGGGCCTCCGGAACGGATCCCATTTGCAACCAGAGGTACCACTGTAGAAATCTAAAAGGTGTTATTTCATCAGTTATATTATTTGTGCCCACAGTGCTGAGCAAGGCCAACAGTTGTAGCAAGCCAGCAGTTTCAGCTGGCATGAAAACAGTCCCCAACATTATTGAACAATTTCCAACAGTTGGTTGGTTTTAATAAGGGAGAGGCTCGAGTGTCGTAGTGCTCAGCCTGTCCACAGGATAACTCATTTCTCCACCCTTCTTCTGAATAAAACTATGCATGGACAACAAGGGGAACAAGTCAGAGGACAACAAATGTTGCTCATGGTGCCTCTACTTATTACCCCGTGGTGCCTATATCCCAGTGCTTTGCCATAGGCTCTCAGACTGTTAAGAACCACCCAGCAAGCTTGCAGTATGTGCCAACTGCTTCTTCTAAATGCCTGGGGCTGTGACTATGCCAGTTGAGATAGTGGCAAGCTCAGAAGTGTTCCTAACGTAAGGGAGGGGGGCTCAGGGCAGTCCAATACAGTGGAACCTTGGTTGTTGAACACTTTGGAAGCTGAACAATTTGGAACCCAAACACCGACAACCCAGAAGTGAATGCTTCCATTTTTGAACGCACCTCAGAAGTCAAATGGCTTCCGAGGCGCATTTCTCCATTTTTAAAAAGGAATTTGCCGACCGTCAATTGCGCCTTGGTTGTCAAATCTTTCAGAAGTTGAACGGTATTCTGGAATGGATTACCTTTGACAATTGAGGTTCCACTGTATTAAATAACAATGTTAAATATATTCCAAAAGGATTCTAACTGTATAGGAAAAGCACTGTCCATAAATATTATAGAATAGTACAAGAACTAAGAGGTCAGGGTTCAGGGTTCAGTCTCTCAGAGCCAGTGTGGTAGACTTGTAATCTGGTGAACCAGATCCGTGTCTCCACTCCTCCACATGCAGCTGCTGAGTGACCTTGGGCTAGTCACGCTTCTCTGAAGTCTCTCAGCCCCACTCATCTCACAGAGTGTTTGTTGTGGGGAAGGAAGGGAAAGGAGAATGTTAGCCGCTTTGAGACTCCTTCGGGTAGTGATAAAGTGGGATATCAAATCCAAACTCCTCCTCCACCTCCTCCTCCTCCTCCTCCTCTTCTTCTTCTTCACATCCAGCTTCATCTCTATCTCTTCTCTCTCTCCACCTGTGGTCCTAGATTCCATGAATGCAGCTAATCTTTGGGTTTTTTTAAGTATCATGTAAGCTCTTGGTTATCGCTGCATCTTATATTTATAGGATTGTAGAGTTGGAAGGGACCACAAGGGTCATCTAGACCAACCCACTTCTTCAATGCAGGAAACTTTTGCCCAACGTGGGGCTTGAACCAACGACCTTGAGATTAGGAGTGTCCTATTTGTGGTAGTTGAATGCCATAAATTAATTCTACATTGTGCTAAGCATATGGCCTTTGGTCTGTTGTGAAACTACTTCCTTTTTAAAAGTTATTGCCAATTAATGCCTCAAATTGTAGCATTTGGGCAAGAGAGCTTTCAGAAGACTTTATATTCTCATCTCTGCCACCCCTGCATGTCTTTTTCTTTGTTCTAGATGGAAAAGTAAACTGCTTGTGAGTATGTGAAGGGGTTCACTGGATTGAGAGCACATGTTTCACTCTCCTTACTCTGGACATCGTGCTATGAGCACATTTGCTCAGGTGTAAGAGAGTGTAAAAGCAAACACTCGCTCTAGTGACTTGTCATTTTATGGCAAATGCATTCCAGATCCTTTTCTGGAATAAGAATCTGCCCATAATGAGCATGTGGAATATAAGGAGAGGACATAGTAATATATTTTTATGCAGTCAGCCTTCCCTCACTTTGTAGACTGCCAAATGATGTACGTTTTAGATTGTGAAATGAGCAGTGAGCCAGCATTTCAAAGCGAGGTGGCTCCCAAACCTGCAATGAAATAGACTGAAATAAACTTTTGCTTCCTACTTCCATTAACCCTCGTGGTTTTTCCTCGGTTACACTTGCATTGAGCAGACGCAACATTTCCATCCTTCCCCACCCCCAACCTTACAAGCGGAGATCAGTTTTAGCTTCATTATTTTCAATTATGTAGCTGAAACATCTGGTCAAAGAAGCCAATTACCTGAGTCCTTTAACACAGTTGCAGACACACATCTCACATCATTTCAGGCAGGTCTGTATATACTGTATATTTTTAAATATAAAAGTTGTATAGGTGCTGCCATTCTCTGACATAAGTTGGGAGAACAGAGCTTCTCAAATGCAAGATGCTGTGTTAAGCTGTGCCTCCAAATTCTCTTATTCAGCATCTTCGGACGCCTGCCTAGCTTCTGTGCAGCAAAAAATTATGTTGGTGTTTTAACCCATTGCATCTTGTTACATTTTAGGATGGCTGTGCCTTAAAATGTGGCTTTAGGTATCAACTGTTAAGAGTAGAGTTCTGCCAAAACCTATCCTCCAATTTCTTGAAAGTTTTCTTCACCTATGAAAGAGGTTTTTCATTTTTCTGCCTTTTTCAACAGGCAGCTTTATAATTTCTCTATAATTTTGGTGGGTGTGCGATTAACTTTTCTTTATCACTGTGAGGTGACCATGAGGCTCCAGGACGGATGCCTTAGCTTTCTGATCTGACAAAAGACCTATGGGAGGAATTTCCTCATGATCTCATCCTCAGGATTTTGAAGTGGTGACGATTTCTACAGATTGCCTGAGACGGATGCACTTGCTGATTTCCTTCTTAAGGGAAGACCTTCCATTTGCCATTTGGTTAGTTTTGTATTTTTCATATTTTCAGTCCCACTGATTCTTGTTTCAGGACTGAAGGCTAGGTTTGGGTGGGATTGAGGTTTCTTTTAACCCTCACAAACAAACAAACAACAAACAAACAAACAAACAAACAAACACAATTCCTGCACACACTTTTCCTGGGAGTAAGCTCCATTGAACGTAATGTGGCTAGTAAAACTCCTCACTATTACAAGCTCCTTAAGCTCCACCGCTGAATTTAAAAGATCTGGGACTTTTGCTCTGATTAGAATCATGACATTTTAAGATTGGAAAAGACTTTGAAAGTCATTGAGATCTATCCACTGCTCAATGTGCACTTGACAACACCAGACAGATTAAGACGATGAGTCTAAGATCATAAGGAATGGTAGTTAGCACCGGGTGATAAAGAAAAGAAAAGAAAACGTATTTCTCCACTTTTAAGCAGAGAGAAGATAGCATGAGGCTATCTATGGAAGATCGCATCAAGGGACATCACTCCCGCATTCTCCAAAGATCTGTCTAAAAGGATGATTTGTAAAATAAGACAGTGTTGTAATTCTAGTGACTATAAGTGAATATGGTATCTGCGTTTCTCTTTTTAGGATGTGGGCTGTCTTTGTTCTTTTTCCCTTCTAAACCCACTTAAGAATATATTATAGTGTCCAAACAAATTGGAACCTCCTGCTCTAGTTAGTCTTGGCAAATTGCTCCTTTCCTGCAATAAGTTTGGGAGTTTCCTGGCTTTGCATTTGACAGCAGGGTGTCTGTGGTGGATTTTGGTTTGGGTTGCTCCCCCCGCCCCCCAGCCCTCGCTGCTGTTCTTTTTAAGAAGCCTTTCGTATTCTTGGCATATAGTTAACCTATAGGAAAACGTGTCATGCTTGTGATTTAGCAGTGAGCATGGAAAGGCATTCCAATGTGTCTTAAGCACAATCTAAGCTCTACTGAACCATGCAGGACCCTTCTTTAATTTTAATAGCATGGTATTTCCCAAATTTCTAATAACTCAGGTGTTGTGTTTTCCCTGTTGCTTTCTTTTCTGATTCTGAATCAGAACAGGGACCCCATTTCACTTCAGTACCTGCACATGTTTACTTCTGGTTTGTGAAAATGAGACTCACTTGCCTATTTGGCTGTACAAGATCCCGTTCTGTGTATGCCTGCTTCAGTCTTTGTGATTTCCTATGCAAAAATGCACCAGATTTCACACTTCTCCAAATGTTGGTACACAATTCTTGGCAGTTTAGTCATATCAAAATATGCCTTTAAATATTGGTTCGAGGGAAAGAAAATACACACTTAAAAAAACAGAGATCCATGTGAAAATTCATGCAATTTTGTAGACCCCAAGCAAATTTAGAGCAGTAACTCAAGCAGCCTCCTCTGAGGGCTGCTCTGCCTTTGCATTGCAGTTGATTGATTCGAATACATCTGACAGTGAGGCGTGGCACACAAATGCTAGCTCAAAGAATGAAAGACCAGAATAATTCATCTCCCATGGACGGCTCATTCTGAGAGAGCGATTCATCTTGGGCTCACAATAATTTTTAATGGTTTCATTTTATGTTTTGCACCATGCTAATGCATCACACTAGCATGCTGCAATACACTGGAAATATGTGCAATAAACCCAGCACTTGGATATTCTTTCCGTCCTTCCAGCCGAAGGAGGCATGATTTTATTGTTTAAAGAGAAGTCTTGCCTTGTCTTATTCTAGTCTGCTTTTTTAAAAAAACAAAGGAAAGAGCTACTAATATACAAATTTCATAATGGATTAATTTGAACTTGGAATAGAGCCAAGAGATTCCGATCAGAAAATTGGGAGGTGTTTTGTGATGGGCTAGGAGATGAACATCTCTTAGACTGCTGATATAGAGTGGATTCTACTGTTTGCTGCAGATCATATTTGGTTAAAATGCAAGGTCATCTCTCTCCATATCAGTTTGCTATCCAGATGGGATTTAAAGTTTGTATAAATAAGCAAGCTACAACCAGTAGGTGTCCGTTACAATTGAGGAAGCTACTATTTCTAGTGCAATGCTCCTGTTCTAGCGGTGCTGTGTTTGCAAGAACTCACTCATCAGGTCTTAAAGTGTATTTTGAGTTGATTGTGTCTGTATTTCAATTATAAAGTCTACATTGACTGCACTGCTAAATTGCATTGCAAATATATCCCATCGGGTTTAAATTCTGAATAAACAGCAATTGCATGTTAACATAAATAGCCCTTCAGAACCTCACACATCACATCAAACCTTGCATGTAGAAATTCTCTACTACTTATGCACACAGTACATTGGCCCATGTAGGCAGGCCAGGGCATGCCACGTGGCTGTACTTGATAACTAACCTTAATAGTTACCAATTTTAATACCCTTGCACAGATCCTTTGTAAATGAGAATAATGGACACCCCCCTCCCCCACAAAAGGAAGGCACTTTGGTTCTTGAGCAAAAATGCCTTCTCCTGATTCAAGATATAATTTCTACCCAGTACATGGTTTTCATGTGGTTTTTGTAAGTCATTGATCTTACTACTTTTATACTGCATGAATTCTTGTGTATTTTCCCTCTCTTCTATACCTGTCTGTACATAGCACTGAATTCTCCTCAAATTTCAAGATGATTTTAGATGCTAGACAAGATAGCCAAGCATTGTCAAGGAAAGCAAAATCCACTGCTCAGTTGCACATAGTAAGGCTCATAAACTTTTTGTACTTAGGTTCCAGTGTTGCCTTACCTACATAAACATCTGGGTATTGCATGCATACCTTTGTAACTTCTTGTATTCTTGGTCTTCAAGGATTCCTCACTTCAGTGTCCCAGGGGGCTATTCAGACAACACACACTAGAGGACTCTTATTTGTTGAATCCAAACCATGCCTGCAAATGCACAAAATGGGGCTTGCTGTTAGCAGATCAGCAACAATAGTGAATAGCTGCCACATGGCATCATAATGACAGTAAGGTTGTCACCTTACAGCAAATGACATCTGGTGATTGACAAATGGGTGGTCCATGGTGTTGGTCAGAATCCGCCCTGCCAGCTGGAAAAGGTTCCACACCCCTAAACTATGTTTTAGTAACCAAGAGGATGAATTCCTCCATTCTGTTCATTTTGAGTTAACCATAGTTAACATTAGGTATTCAGCAATATCTAGCGTCAAGCCACTGGTTGATGTTTGCAAACTGGGCTAAGTATGGTTAGTAGAAATGTCAGCTCAGATGTAATGCTAACAGTGGCCTCTTCTGCAACTGAAAGGAGAGTAGGAGTTCTCTTGAAGGTGGAGAAGGGAGCACAAAACATGATTTGTCAATGGGGCAGAATTAAAATTATCCCCAGGATTCAGTGACCTAAGTTGTAACCCTTCTCCATAGGTTTGGCAATCATCAGGTTTAAAGCATTAATGTATAAATGACCATTCCCTGTGATGTGAGGTCTAAGTTTATTTATGCCGTGTTTGAATTTCCTCTGAGACTCTGATGCATTCTTGGTTCCTTTTATTGACCTCTTACTGTCCTTCTAAAATCTATTACTTACTTTACAAGAGGGTTCTCTCTCTTTTTTCCATGGTGAAAAAACCTGTCTTTCTTATTACTTCAGGGAATTAGAATGCATTGTTTTAGGCTTAAGTGGCCATTGGCTACTTCCTGCCTATATCTCTAAACATTTCACAGTCTTTGGGGACTCCTTTCCTGTCTTCGCTGGTATCTGTAACACCTCTTAACTTAGTATCATCTGCACATTTAATTAACAGTGCTGTGGAACTCATCTTCAACAACCTTGCTGAGTTTAATAACACTCGCCTTGTGGACTGCGGCACCTTGCTCACTCCATCTTTATTGGTGTCAGTTTTCTACTCCTGGTCACAGAACAGCTTCAGAAATCTCAAGTGGAAAAGATGGGAGGAAGAAAAGATCAGGAGAGCAGACAGTAGACTTTTGTAACAAGATCCCATTCACTCATAATAACAATTGCACACTCCACCATTTACCGTATTTTTCGCTCTATAGGGCACACCGGACCATAGGGTGCACCTAGTTTTTAGGGGGGGGGAAGAAAGGAAAAAAATTATCCCCCCCCTCGCCCCAAAGAGCAAAGAAGCTTCCTCTTTAGCCACGCGCAACCTCTCCAGCCGGGAGAAGCTGAGCGCGGCTTTGTTTTTAGCCACGGGGCTGTTCTGGGACAGCCCCCAGAACAGGCTGCTTTCCGCAAGCCTTCGGAGCCCGCGGGAACTCCCGCCAGGCTCAGAAGGCTTGCGGATAGCTGCCTGAAGCTCGGGGAGCGCAGCGGCAGTTGGTGCTGCGCTCCCCGGGCTTCAGGCTGCAGGCTGCTATCCGCAAGCCTTTGGAGCGCTCCAAATGCTTGCGGATAGCTGCCTGAAGCCTGGAGAGCGAGAGCGGTCGGTGCGCACCGACCCTTCTCACTCTCCAGGCTTCAGCAAAAGCCTGCATTCGCTCCATAGGACGCACACACATTTCCCCTTCATTTTTGGAGGGGGAAAAGTGCATCCTATAGAGCAAAAAATACGATATATATTTTTATGGATTGTACATCGGTACAACTGTGCAAATTCATTGTTCTCAAACTTGCCATTCCAAGAGGCAGAAGTGTGGCTGAGATACTTATGGAACTGTGAGGGATAAAAGTCCCCCTGAGCTCCTTGGGTTTATTCCTGCGTCCATCGGTTTGCCACTTGAGTCCCAACTACTGCTACTCCCCATCTGCTTATTTCCTCTCTTAGCATTTAGAATTAGCTGAGCAAAAAGCCTGAAACTTAATGAAGGACTTACAGTGAAATCTAGTAGCAGAGCCTTTTTCATGCAGTCAGGTGGTGAAGGCACTTTTCAGTTGATTGGTGGCATTCAGAAAGATGCCGTTCCACTCAGACAGTGTGATTTTTTCTTCAAAGGGGATCTGGAAACTATTCTCCAGCCTAAGTTCATTACCTGTCTGTCTGATTTACACCTCGGCCTATAAACCAGACTGGGAAGGAAATGAGAAAGGTGAGTGGATTGTCTCGGCGACATCTGCGGATGATCTTCTTTAAGTCTTGGCTATCTGGGTGAAGAGGTGGTAGATGTGGTGCACAGCTGCAGAGCGGACATTCCCACAGTAGGATTGCGATGTGCCATATGTCCGCTTCTTTATGTGAGAACGGATTACCAGGACGTTGGGGGGAAAAGAACAGGGGAGGAAGCAAAATGCCTGTTCATTATGGATGCATTCCTCTCCGTCTCCCTTCCCCCACTTTTCAATCTCCTCTGTACAAAGGCACTTCTTTGAAAGCTTAATCTATAGCTCTAACAAAATTGGACTGGCTTCATCCTCCTCTCCCCGCATCAACCTTCCCATTCTCTGCTAGTCTGAATATACAGCATCTCATTCATTGACCTCATCCAGACAGTGATTTCCTGGTTCTGCTTGCCCTGCGCTAGAGTGTCCTCTTCCGTGTGTGGACTGTATGGTCTGGATGATCCTTGGGTGGGCCAGACAGGTTTAAGCACCATCCACATCTGGACTAAAAAGGGGGAGCACTGAATCTGTTCTCCTAATTCCTGACATGTTACTCATATCTCTTTGATGCTTCTTGCGCCTCAACTCAGATATACGAATGCTGTGTTCCTGAGCAGAGAATGGGAAGCATGGAAGACAGAGTCTTGGTCTTGAGCCTGGGTTCAAATTTCCATTCAGACATAAAACCTGATAGGTTGCCATATTCAAAAAGGAAGCTGGCACTTTGTGGAAAGTAATTGTCTCCCCTGATCCAGCTCCATGTTATGTTTACTTCAAATGTTACTGGGAGTGGCATGAGTTGTTCTTTGTCAGTCCCACTGACATTTGATGGACGTTGGCTTCTACACGGCTTCTGATAACACACAACACAGATAGGTTTGATATGGGTCAATAATTGCTCTCATCTCTGTGCTCAGAGATGGCAATGGCCAAAATTTGCTGTGCTTTGTGTAACCACTTTGTCTGTCCCACTTTGTGTAGCTGCAGTGTTGAATGGACACGGACTGCTTGAGTACTACGTATTACATATTTGTTGGTGCTGCAGGTAACTCACAGTTCATGATCATGCTTATGTCACATGATCATGCTGCGCAAGTTGTATATTATATGTAAGAACAACACATATGTCATTTGTGTGTGTTGTGTGTGGGGGGTCTAATTAACCCTCGTTTTTTTAAACAGAAAGCAACATGTGGTGTTGTTAACATGCATGCAACACTATCACCCTGCACACTATTCTTGTAGGTTAATGTACATTGCTTGGTATAGCTGACCCTGATGATATCTTTGCAACTATGTTGTTTTCCTGGAAAATGAGTGTTACCTATTTTTTAAAACAACAGCAACTTGGAAACAGTGTCCTGCTTAACATCTCCCATGTTGACTGGTCCATACCCTGAGATCTTCAGAGGCAGCCCTTTTCATTGGGAGGCAGCTGGCATTAGAGCAACCCAGGAGAGGACCTTCTCTGTGGTGGCTTATGGAATGACCTCCCCTCTGTCCTAAGGCAGGCGCCAATTTTGATGAGTTTTCAGTGCTTTCTTAAGACCCATCTGTTCATCCAGAGGATTGCTGGCTGTTAATTCCTAGTTCAGGTATATTATATTGATTTCTGTAGTTGGGGGCTTATTTTAGTGTTAATAGATAAATATGTGGGTTTTTTGTTATACAGTCATACCTCATGTTACGTCCGCTTCATGTTACGTTCTTTCAGGTTATGTCCCGCGGTGACCTGGAAGTACTGGAAAGGGTTACTTCCGGGTTTCGCCGCTCACGCATGCGCAGAAGCGCAAAATGATGTCACGCGCATGCACGGAAGTGGCAAATCGCAACCCACGCGTGCGCAGACGCACCGCTGTGGGTTGCACTCTTTTCATGTTGCGAATGGGCCTCCGGAACAGATCCTGTTCACAACCAGAGGTACCACTGTATTGAATTTGTATATTATGAACCACTCTGCTAGATGAAGAGTGATATGTTAATATTTTGAAGAAGTTAATAAAAAATGTTTGAGATCTATTTTATTTCCATAGCTTTCTTGGGGTGCATTTGACCACAAGACAGAATTCATGCAGCAAAAATATCTATCAACGGAAGATTAAACCTAAAAAAATTTATGAACTCCAGCTGACATTCACACACTACTTTGCAATGAACTGTCATTTTCATGCGGGTGAAAAACTTAACACAAGGTTAAGAACATCATGACCACAGGTGCTATCCTGTTTCTGATTTTTCGCACTGGGAGTGATTCACCATTATATTTTATACTGTATGGGGTTTTTTTTTTTTGGTGATTTTGAAATAGCTTATATAAATCTGCACATGGCAAGGTGTAGCTGCAGAGCAGTAAAATGTTACAGCAGATCCCTTGAGATTTGGGGAGCACCTTTTATAGTATTAGGTAACCTCTTGGAAATGTTATTCTTTTCTGACTTTTGCTGACTGTTGGATGTACTACAAATATACAAATCCCAGTACTGGAAACTGCTGTCATAAACATACCGTATTTTTCGCACCATAGGACGCACTTTTCCCCCTCCAAAAATGAAGGGGAAATGTGTGTGCGTCCTATGGTGCGAATGCAGGCTTTCGCTGAAGCCTGGAGAGTGAGAGGGGTCGGTGCGCACCGACCCCTCACGCTCTCCAGGCTTCGCACACCTCTCCGCAAGCAGCGGGAGCCCAGCGCTGGCAAGCAGCGGGAGCCCAGTGCTTGCGGAGACTTGCCTGCATGCTGAAGCCTGCGCGCGCTGAGCTCAGCGCGTCCAGGCTTCGCGGACCTCTCAGCAAGCAGTGGGAGCGCTCCCATGGCTTGCAGAGAGCTGCCTGTTTGGGGGCTGGGGTCGGGGGAAGCTCGAGCTTCCCCCGCCCCAGCCCCGCGCCTGGGGGGGAAAATAATTTTCCCCCCTTTATTTCCCCCCCAAAAAACTGGGTGCGCCCTATGGTCCGGTGCGCCCTATGGTGCGAAAAATACGGTAAGTGACGCCCTCAAAGATTTTTGATCCTTAGCTTCTTGATAACTGTAGTTGAAGAGCCAATCATCATCTTTATTTGTATCCCGGCTGAAACCGGGCTCAGGTCAGCTAACATCAAATATTTAATATTGGTATAAAATTAAACAATAATTAAATTACCTCCTAAAAACAAGTCAGGGTCATCACTGCTGTTGGAAAGATGTGTAACAGAACTGGGCATTGTAGTATTGTAGTATTGTGATATTAATAAGACAGGGAATCACAAGACAGGATTATTCCAACATTTTTTTTCTTTTTTAAAAAAAAAAACATTTTGCAGTAGCCTGCTCACCTTTCTCATTTCCTTCTCAGTTTGGTTTGTAGGCTGAGGTGTAAATCAGACAGACAGGTAATGAAATTATGCTTGAGAATAATTTCCAGGTCCCCTTTGAAGAAAATACACATCCTTTGGTTTGGCTGTCCTTCACTAAAAACATTATGTGTTTTTTAAGGTCGCCTCCATGAGAGGACGGGCCTTTTCTGTGGTGGCTCCCTGCTTGTGGTCTGCTCTCCTCAGGGAGTCTCACCTGGCACCTTCATTACATATCTTTAGTCACCAGGCAAAAACATTCCTCTTCACCCAGGCCTTTGGCTAATTAAACCACCCATGGCCTTTTAAACAACGTATTTTTGTTTGTTACTGTGCTATGTGTTTTTGAGTTTTTTATAGTGTAAACCACCCTGTGATCTTCAGATGAAGGGCAGAACAGAAATTAAATAATATATAATATAAAATATAATATAATATAATATAATATAATATAATATAATATAATATGATATAATATAATATAATAATGGGTTTAAAGAGGCAATAATGCTCGTAAAATGATTTGCTTTTTTCACACTTTCCCTATGAATTCACCCTTAACCAGTGAATTCTTCAGGGGCAGAGGATAATAAAAAACATTTAAGTATGAGCTGCAACAGTAGCTGGGCTGCGTACAACCCTTGCCTTCAGTGATGCAGTGGTTTTTTTATGAGGACTGAAAGAGTTAAAACCCAAGGGAGCTAAATTGATTGGGTAATTGGGAATTGATGAGCTATAAAGAGCCACAGCCTTACACAGTCAAAGGGTGATGAATGAGAATGTGTCAGATGGATATGGCGCTCTGGAATGATATATATATTTTCTAGTAGCGAAGACACCCATGGGATAAAATTCCAGGAAAAGGCCTTTGGGTGAGCCTTTACCTAAGGCATCAGCAAGAACATAATTGTGGCTTTGCCATTGTTCAGCAGGCCAGTTTTTACATCTCTACAAGTTTGCAAAGATCTTTAAGGGGTGAGACAATGGAGGAAAGACCTTCATTGCCCAGGAACAGCCCCCTTCATAAATGAGATAAAAGGTAAAGGTACCCCTGGCCATTAGGTCCAGTCACGGACGACTCGGGGGCTGTGGCGCTCATCTCGCTTTACTGGCCGAAGGAGCCGGCGTTTGTCTGCAGACAGCTTCTGGGTCATGTGGCCAGCATGACTAAGCTGCTTCTGGCGAACCAGAGCAGCGCATGGAAACGCTGTTTACCTTTCCACCAGAGTGGTACCTATTTATCTACTGGCACTTGACGTGCTTTTCAACTGGTAAATGGGCAGGAGCAGGGACTGAGTAACGGGAGCTCAACCCATCACAGGGATTCAAACTGTGACCTTCCAATCGGCAAGCCCTAGGCTCAGTGCTTTAGACCACACCGCCACCTGCGGTATGATGTATCAAGACCAATGGATGTGCACATTTGAAGGACAACCATGGAGATTCATTTCTAAATTGATTTTCCTTTTCTACAAGCACAGAGAAACCTTGTCTAGTACAACTCTGCAGATCACTCATTCTAAAATCGGTTTCACACAACGTTCCTAATGTGGTGGTGTTCTGTTGTTGTTGTTGTTGCTGTTGTTTAGTCAATTAGTCATGTCCAACTCTTCATGACCCCATGGACGAGAGCACGCCAGGCACTCCTGTCTTCCACTGCCTCCCGCAGTTTGGTCAAACTCATGTTCATAGCTTCGAGAACACTGTCCAACCATCTCATCCTCTGTCGTCCCCTTCTCCTTGTGCCCTCAATCTTTCCCAACATCAGAGTCTTTTCCAGGGAGTCTTCTCTGCTCATGTGGTGGACAAAGTATTGGAGCCTGAGCTTCACGATCTGTACTTCCAGTGAGCACTCTTAGTTGATTTCCTTCAGAATTGATAGGTTTGATCTTTTTGCAGTCCATGGGACTCTCAAGAGTCTCCTCCAGTCCTCCTCCATTCAAAAGCATCAATTCTCCGGCGATCAGCCTTCTTTGTGGTCCAGCTCTCACTTCTATACTTCACTACTGTACACCTCTGTAATATACACATTTTCATATTTTTTTCATTTCATATTATTTCATTTCTTTGTATTTGACTTTCTCCTTGATCACCGAAGATTCTAAGCAGCATACAGACAAATGAAAAAAAGCATACCAAGTGTAAGAGCAATTAAAACAAACCATATTGTCATTTGTACTTTTCCCATTTCATGTGTCCTTCATGCATCCACACAGCTATGGGCAAATGTTAACGAATACACATTTTTTCCCATATTATAGATCTTATAGAAGGCACACTTGTCTTGCTACACAGCTTCTCTCACCCCAAACACTAAAATGTTAAAGATTTCAGATTTAGACTTATGGCTGCTAGCAAAACTGTAAGATCAGCTGCTAACAAAGAGTTTAGCAAAGCAGGTAAACTTCTAGGCAGATTCAGTATAGGCTACATGGACAGTGTTGAGCAGCAACTTTCACAAAAATATATTGCTAACACATTAAGTAGGTTCAGGCAGAGGGTAGGCTTTTTAAATATCTTCTCCTAAAATATGTCTATAATGCAGCCAGTTTATGGCTGTTTCACACATGCATGTTCACTTCATGCATGCATGTGGCTGGGCTGTTGCCACTATAACACCACAGAGAGAATTGTATCACCCCCACCAACAAAATTCTTTTCAGCGGAATCAGCTCAACTCTTCCATTGTCCAGTGTACAGGACATCAAGAGATGATTCATGTACGTGGAAAACTAGGCCTTAAGTCACACTGATTTCAGCGGAAGAGTGGACCATGCTTAGCTTTCACGGGAGAATACCTGTTAGTTTCATGGATGCTGGAAAAGGTATGGTGGTTTCTGTGCAAGTAATTGGTTCCCTATTTATTTCCATGGCACAGGCTCAGCTAAGATGAAAATGATTACCCGCATCCGAGGGATTTGTGATAATTAAGGGGAGAACAAACACTGGCTTCTAAGCAGGTCACTTGTAGTACTTTCCAAGGACAACCAAGTTGAAAGTGAGTCAGATGCAGGCAGCTGTTCAGAGACCCAAGTAATAACAGGTGACATAAATATGGATGGCTAGAGAGGTGGATGTTTGTATTAAAGAACTTCCTGTGCTTTTAAATTATGTTCCCAGCTAAATCTGGACCTACTAAATAAGTTAAGTTTGCCTTGTAAGGTTCCATGACATAAATGGAATGACACATGTAATATGCCACTGTGAAATGGGGAATTACTGTAGCCTGAGAATGTGGACAATGAGAAACAGCTCCTGGGCCCTTTGTAACTTCCTGTTTGAAAGGGATTCAACATTTGCTTTAGTTTTCCCATCTTGCTCCAGGCTCTTGAGTGAAGACTGCCAAATGGCCATAATCAATGTTCTCTGGTGTGGTTGCTGATGCTCGTACAAGTTCAGACAGTTACTTAAAAATGTCTAGAGCATGACAGAATAAAAATCAGGTATGTATGAACTATAAAGCCAGACATCTTTCTAAAGCTGGAATCCATAGACCTCAAACGTTCTGTCAAAGATGCATCATTGTCAGGAGTTAGAATAAGGAGGCAATGCAGATCATAATCTCATAATGTAAACTATATGGTTTTAGAAAGAGCCAAGTTGCTCAAGTCTTGTGAAATTTTGAGAACTGCTGTGATTTGCAATAAGGCATACTTCTAATCACAGGTCGATACCACACATTGCACAGTGGAACAGTCTCTCTTGGGAGATGGTGGACTCTCCTTCCTTGGAGATTTTTAAGCAGAGGTTGCATGGCCATCTGTCATGGATGCTTTAGTTGAGATTACGGCATTGCAGGAGGTTGGACTAGATAATTTTTAATAATAATAATAATTTTATTATTTATACCCCCACCCTTCTGGCTGGGTTTCTTTAGCCCAGGGGGTCAGCAAACCTTTTCAGCAGGGGACTGGTCCCCTGTCCCTCAGACCTGGTGGGGGGCTGGACTATATTTTTTGGGGGGGAAATGAACATATTCCTATGCCCCACAAATAACCCGGAGATGCATTTTAAATAAAAGCACGCATTCTACTCGTGTAATAACACCAGGCAGGCCCCACAAAGAGATGCATTTTAAATAAAAGGACACATTCTACTCATGTAAAAAAACGCTGATTCCCAGACCATCCGCGGGCCGGATTTAGAAGGCGATTGGGCTGGATCCGGCCCCTGGGCCTTAGGTTGCCTACATGGTGTATACAATTCAGATGATACTAGTATTATGATAAATATTTCTGAAAAAGATGGACCACCACACAGCCTACCCATGCTGTAGCCATTCTGTGTCCCTTTCATCTCTACAATTCTACAATTCTACGCTATGCTTAATCTAGGAGCTGCAGCCAATCCTGATTATATGCTCCCAAGTGTATGTTTGCCACATTTATTTGTTACAGGCTATTTAGGGGTAAGGGGACACAGGTGGCGCTGTGGGTTAAACCACAGAGCCTAGGACTTGCTGATCAGAAGGTCGGCGGTTCAAATCCCCGCAACGGGGTGAGCTCCCGTTGTTCGGTCCCTGCTCCTGGCAACATAGCAGTTCGAAAGCATGTCAAAGTGCAAGTAGATAAATAGGTACCGCTCTGGCAGGAAGGTAAATGGCGTTTCCGTGCACTGCTCTGGTTCGCTAGAAGCAGCTCAGTCATGCTAGCCACATGACCCGGAAGCTGTACGCCGGCTCCCTCGGCCAATAAAGCGAGATGAGTGCCGCAACCCCGGAGTCGGTCACGACTGGACCTAATGGTCAGGGGTCCCTTTACCTTTACCTATTTATGGGTAAACTGAAATCCTCAGAGAAATGCTGAGTCCCTCAGTTGCAGTGGCCTGCTGCCTTTTTGTTCTCAACCACTAACATTCAAAGTATTTATTTGGCATGTATTACATGTCTTTTAAGTATGCCAAACTGCCAGTAACCCCTATGGTCTTTGAAATGAACCACAATTGGACCTATAGTACCTTGGAGCAAGCCATTATTGGAGCAAGCCACCCAGAGTGGTTGGGGAAACCCAGCCAGATGGGAGGGGTATAAATAAATTATCATCATCATTATCATTATCATTTTTAATGCCGCTGATAAACTTCCACAGCTGTATATTAGTGAACACAAAGAAACACTCTGGTCCATAGCAGTATATAGCTGAGCTGAACATGGTTTTTGACTCTCTCTTTAAGAAAGCACTTCAAGGGGAAATTAATTTAGCGAGCAATCCCATGCTCAGTTGAAGAGTGCATTGGAAGTTATTGGACACGGTGGACCTTTCCACTGACAGAGAAATCCTCTTAGGTCACCGCACTGTGGTGCTGTCAAGATCTGCCACCGTTGCTATTCTGTAGCTGTGCTCCAACAGCTGTGCAGCTGGGAATGGGGCATATCAAGTGAGACTGCGGATTCACAGAATACTGTGCCTGCTTATTTTTCAAGAGCCTCCTCAACAAACAAACAAACAAACAAACAAACAAACAAACAAACAAACAACACCTTTAAAACTACACCAGCTCTGAAGTTGCAATGGAAGGAAACTAAATAATAATCAACCCACCCACCCCAAGCCCTGGCTTCTGTGAGTCATCATGGCTCTAGTTGTCTCTGTGGCTCTGCTCTCAGTACCACATTTCTCTAGTACATAGAATGCCTTCTCGGTAGTGGTGCCCTCCCTGTGGAACATCCTCCCATCAGATGTTAAGGAAATAAACAACTGTTTGACTTTTAGAAGACATCTAAAGGCAGCCCTGTATAGGAAGGTTTTAAATGTTTGATACCTTGTTGTTGTTTGGTCATTTAGTTGTGTCCGACTCTTTGTGACCCCATGGACCAGAGCACGCCAGGCACTCCACTGCCTCCCGCAGTTTGGTCCAACTCATGTTGGTAGCTTCGAGAACACTGTCCAACCATCTCATCCTCTGTTGTCCCCTTCTCCTTGTGCCCTCAATCTTTCCCAACGTCAGGGTCTTTTCCAGGGAGTCTTCTCTTCTCATGAGGTGGCCAAAGTACTGGAGCCTCAGCTTCAGGATCTGTCCTTCCCGTGAGCACTCAGGGTTGATTTCCTTCAGAATGAATAGGTTTGATCTTCTTGCAGTCCATGGGACTCTCAAGAGTCTCCTCCAGCACCATAACTCAAAGCATCGATTCTCCGGCGATCAGCCTTCTTTATGGTCCCGCTCTCACTTCCATACATCACTACTGGGAAAACCATAGCTTTAACTATACGGACCTTTGTTGGCAAGGTGAGCTTTTTAAGATGCTGTCTAGGTTTGTCATTGCTTTTTCCCCAAGAAGCAGGCATCTTCTGATTTCATGACTGCTGTCACCATCTGCAGTGATCACGGAGCTCAAGAACGTAAAATCTCTCACTGCCTCCATTTCTTCCCCTTCTATTTGCCAGGAGGTGATGGGACCAGTGGCCATGATCTTCGTTTTTTTGATGTTGAGCTTCAGACCATATTTTGCGCTCTCCTCTTTCACCCTCATTAAAAGATTATTTAATTCCTCCTCACTTTCTGCCATCAAGGTTGTGTCATCTGCATATCTGAGGTTGTTGATATTTCTTCTGGCAATCTTAATTCCGGCTTGGGATTCATCTAGCCCAGCCTTTCACATGATGAATTTTGCATATAAGTTAAATAAGCAGGGAGACAATATACAGCCTTGTCGTACTCCTTTCCCAATTTTGAACCAATCAGTTGTTCCATATCCAGTTCTAACTGTAGCTTCTTGTCCCACATAGAGATTTCTCGGGAGACAGATGAGGTGGTCAGGCACTCCCATTTCTTTAAGAACTTGCCATAGTTTGCTGTGGTCAATACAGTCAAAGACTTTTGCGTACTGTGGTTTTATAATTTGTTAGAAGACACCCAGAGCAGCTGGGGGAGCCCAGTCGGATGCGTGGCATATAAATAATAACTTGTTGTTGTTGTTACTCCATTGTTGAATTTTGAGGATTTTTCCTATCAGACTTTTATGTGTATCTGCAATATATGGCTTGTAGACATCCATGGTCACCTGCTTGCTCCTCCTTTGGTAACAAGACTCCAGGTGTTGTTTTGTGTAGCAACCATCCTCATTGCAAGGCATCTGAGATGCTATAATTTTGCACTTTCAGTACAGCTAAAACATAAATTCTGGATTGATAAAGTACAAGGCAATATTCAACCATCTGCAGGTCAGGTTTTAGGATGCCAAGACCGTCTCTCATTCGGATAGTGGAAAATGTAAACTCACATTTAAAAATGGTAATTGAAAGAATTAAAAGCACTCACATGTTGTAAAGTCACTACAACTGTTTTATTCTGTTTGGAAAAACCTCCACTAAACTTTGACAATTCCAGTGAGGAAGCCTTGCATAAGGTTGCTCTGGAATTTTTTATCCATGATGTAATTCCCTAAGGTGCCTCTATGAAGAGACAGTAGTAAAAGCTAATGAAAATGTTTTCTCATCCTGCACAGCTCTTCTGTTCTGCTTCCAATTCTGCTGTAAAACACATTAGTTTTCACTAGCAAATTCTCTAATGAATTAGTCATTTAATCTGGCAATAGTGGTTGTTAAGCAGGTTGTTACAAAAGGCACTCACATACCCCAGTGCTCATCTGTGTGCAAGTATGTTCGCAGAGTGGATGGCCCACATTTTGGAGTAGGGGTGGGAGAGGGCAGAGGAGGAGGCTTTTCTACCAGTGATAACAACCTTCTATCAGGGGGAGGAGGTCAAGATGGCTGAACTCCCACGTCCTCTTTGAAGGAACTGGGCTGGAGAAGAGGCTCAGAACCTCAGAGCCAATTATTTCTCCCTTCCCCACAAGGTCTGACCTACAATTTCAAAACTTCCTGAGGTGATCATTGAATGGTTTCCCCTAGAGCTCAACCACCCTCTCCCACTGCATGTGGAATTGCCCCATATGTGTGCATGCATAGACTAAGGGTCAACAGCAAGCTGATAATCAATTTGGGACCCAATACCTGGAGAGTTTATGCATGGTTGTAGTCG
This sequence comes from Podarcis raffonei, assembly GCF_027172205.1. Classification (NCBI taxonomy): domain Eukaryota; kingdom Metazoa; phylum Chordata; class Lepidosauria; order Squamata; family Lacertidae; genus Podarcis; species Podarcis raffonei. Next base: position 6,237,159 of record NC_070606.1, on the reverse strand, counting down.
ACTCAGAGACTACAGCTTCCTTTCCTTTTGCCTTTACCAACTGTAGTAAAAGTCTGCTCAACTTGCTGATAGACCATGGTGGGAGAAAGATTTCTTGTCTTCTCTCATGCTGAATCCCACACACCTCTTAAATATATTGTCATTGTTGTCTAACCGCTTTCACCCATTTGACATCACTTCTAATTTAGCCCACCGTGAAGTGAAGAATGGGATCCCTGAACACAACAAGCATAAATGGGGGAAGACAGGCATATGATATGGGAAAGGGCAGCAAGTGAATGGACACAAAATTGAGGTAGCAAGAATCTGATTTAACACACCTGCTTTCCAATATAAAGTAGATTTATTTTTGCCTGGAAGTCCACCCAATCTTGATTAAACTTGTTTCCAAATATGTGTGCACAGAACTGCAGATTTAAAGCAGGGCAAAGACCAGGTGGGAGTGTCAGCTTTCCCTGGGGCAGCACAAAGACAAAGGGCATTTTTCTTCTCCAAAACCCAATAAATTCTCAGCTTGACCTTGCTCAATCTGGAAAACAAGACTGAAAATATAATATTGCATGGTAATGTGGCGGCATGCCCTCACCTGCCATGAAGGGCTTGTTCTGGTCACCTGCCTCATAAATTAGAGAGAAGTAATGGAAGGAATGCGAGAAAGGTGTTGAAAAATAACTGAAGGTATGGGCACTTTCCCCCATGTCAAGGAGGGGGGGGGGAACACTTCTGTTCTTTTATGAATCAATAAAGCACTGGAGAACTGCATATGGCTGGTTGAAAATGGGACCCAAAATCACCAGAAAATTATTTGCTGAGACATTTTGGCTTAGTTGTATATTCTATAGTGAATAAGAGAAAGAACTACCATGATGCGCTGAGCCAGTGTGGTGTAGCCATCAGAACGTTGCTCTAGAATGGGAGAGTCCCAGCTTCAAACCCACCAACAGTCATGAAGTTTACTGGGTGATATTGGGATAATCTCTTACTCTAACTCAGCCTACATCACAGATGGTTGTGAGGGTCAAATTGAAAGTGGGGAGAACCTTCTACGCTGCCTGGAGCTCCGTGGAGAAAGTGGGGTATGTGTTAAATAATTCTATAAAGTCTGGGAAACTATCTTGTCACAAGACTGCTCTTCATATGTGCCCAGTGGCTTCGTCTTGTGCCACAGTGGAAATATTTGGAACATAATACTGTTCATATAACGTTTTTCAGTGTGCAAAGGCGTTCTTGTAGCTTGCTGTAATCCAGAGGTTTTCAACCTTTTGGGGTCCATGGCTCCCTTGACCAACTACATTCTTTCTGTGACACCCCTGTAGGGCTCAGGAACCCAGTTAGGTCACCCCTTGACTGCAGAGCTGGCAGCCTCTCACTCTTTTTGAACACCCTCCTTTGTGTTCCCTCAGCCTCTTCTCCTCTCCCCTCTCCTTGTGAGTCCTCCAGGCAGCCACTGCTGCTGCCTCTGGTCTCTGAGCTGCCCTTCCCCTGCTCCAAAGAGAGGTGCCTCCTCACACTGCCCCACAGGGGCCTGGGACTTGTCTGTCCATTCCCAACAGCAAGGACTGGTGGAGTATCTGGCTGGGCTCCCTTGCCTGCTTGCTTGCTTACTCTGAGGCCACCTCAGCTCCTGGCAACCAGCACCCCCTGCCCAGACACCATTTGCCTGCTGAGCTTGTAGCCAGGGCTGCTGCAACAAACAGCTGTCCAAGCCTTTTGGAGGCAGAGACATGAGAAAGCATTAGAGGAGGGAGGGAAGGAAAGAGGTACAGAAGCCAGTGTTGTCCACGGCACCCCTGACCATCATTCAAGGCACCCCAGGGTGCCACGGCACACTGGTTGAAAACCACTGTTGTAATCCATAAAGTGGTAGGGAGTACAGACTGGTAAAATAATTTTCAGTTGATATTGAAGGACACACAAAAAAACAACAATTTAAGGAGCAGGTTGCTAAAAGGATCAGTGTTCTAAAATGTGCAGTGAGACCCCATGAGCTCAGAATAGGGATGAAGTTGGGGAGAATGTGCCCCCCTTCTCATTTAAAGGTAAAAAGTAAAGTAAAGTGACCCCTGACCATTAGGTCCAGTCGTGACCGACTCTGGGGTTGCGGCGCTCATCTTGTTTTATTGGCCGAGGGAGCCGGCGTACAGCTTCTGGGTCATGTGGCCAGCATGACTAAGCCGCTTCTGGCGAACCAGGCAGCGCATGGAAACGCCATTTACCTTCCCGCCGGAGTGGTACCTATTTATCTACTTGCACTTTGATGTGCTTTCGAACTGCTAGGTTGGCAGGAGCAGGGACCGAGCAACAGGAGCTCACCCCATCGCAGGGATTCGAACTGCTGACCTTCTGATCGGCAAGCCCTAGGCTCTGTGGTTTAACCCACAGCGCCACCTGTGTCCCTTCATTTAAAAGTAAATCTACCTAATTCACACTTCTAAAACAATGTGTGAACCAAAGCCTGACTACCATTCAAATTTTGCTCCTCTCCACATTTTGCAATGCAGTTCTCCAGCCAAGTGATGTGTATCAAAATTCCGCTCACCTTCTCTGGTGAGCGCCATGGTGAGCCAGTGTTCCCCCCATCCACTGAGATCCAAAGGGGAAGCCCCAGGGATGGTTTCCTAGGCAGCCAAGGAAGCCTCCAGGGTGAGTTTGCTGCCTGGGGAAAGGATCCTGCCCACTTGCTCAATTGGCGAATCATGAATGGGCATGGGGGCAGGCCACCAGGGGGTGGTCTCAGCCTGACACACACACACACCCAGCATGTAGCAGAGGCCCATGACTTGCTCTGCAGCCACTTTTCATTCAGTTTCCCTCCCTCCCTATATTGCTGCCACATGTTCCTGCTTCACCTTGCTATGGCACAGCTGGTTGCCATATTTGGGGCCAGGTTGGAATTTCCCCAGTTGGCAAATGGCTCCAGCCCTGTGGCTTTCACCTCATAGCAATCATCACAACTTTTGCGGTTTAGGCATGGGAAGGTAAACAGCATTTCCATGCGCTGCTCTGGTTCACCAGAAGTGGCTTAGTCATGCTGGCCACATGACCCGGAAGCTGCACGCCGGCTCCCTTGGCCAATAAAGCAAGATGAGCGCTGCAACCCCAGAGTCGGCCACAACTGGACCTAATGGTCAAGGGTCCCTTTACCTTTTAGGCATAGTCTTGGTCAGAAGGGAGGGTGTGACCTCTGCCTGGTCCCTCCGAAATGGGATGCCCAGGCAAGGGGTCACAGCACTCCCCAGGTGCAATCCAGTGGGGGAGTTACCCCTTGATGGTTGACTCGAAAACCTAAGTTCTTCCAGCAGGCATGTGAAAAGGGGTGGGGACTACGCAATGCCTATGCCAAACCTCTTCCATCTGTAGTCAATAAAGTTGTGGCCTGATTTCACCCAAATGATAGTTGTCTTCCTCTTATTCTTGGTACTGGGAGGTTCAAATGGATGGTCCTATATGCAATGCATAGAGTAGGGTAATAGGTGCATAAAAAATGTGTATGTATATATGTGTGTGTGTGTGTAATTTACATACAAAATGCATTTTTTGGGGGGAATCAATTTATAAAAATGCATATAATAAGCAAAATTACCTTAGTTTATCAAATGGTTTTTTACCAATTTTCTTAGCCAAGGTTGTACACTCACAGTGGGTGGTGCTGAGGTCTAAACCACTGAGTCTCAGGGACTTCCGGGTTAGTGCCATCGGCTAATGGCGGATTCCCTCCGAGCTCCAGAGGGAATCGGCTCCACAGGATTAGGGTCGTACCGCTGCGGCGACGCGGGGACCCTTAAAAATCACAGGCGGTGAAGCCTGTGAACCTGGTGACTCGGCGGGCACCATTTGCGCCCCCCGACCTGCGAAGGAGCCTTTTTAAAGGCTTCGGAACGGGGAACGGGGTGAGCGGCGCGGTGCTGAGAGTCGACTGCTTCTCCTGCGGAGTGAAGCTGCGCTGCCATGGCCGGAGAGCGCTGACTTCTTCTTGTGATTTGGACTTTAAAATAACAACCTGTGAGTACTACGAAAATTGGATTTCTAAGGAAATGTTTCTTTTGTGAATTAGGCACGATCGGGGAAGGCGTAAACAGGAAGTCCGTCTCCCCGTCTTGTAAACAATCTGAAGCAAGGACCTGCTAACTAAGGTCGAGAGAATTCTTTCTTTTATTATTGGGTAAAAGACATTAATTTCATGATTTGGCACTAGAAGAAATTGTACTGGAGGATAAGAGCTAATTTTGGGAGCTGAAGTGCCACCCGCCCCCGGACCCGGGAGTGATCCGCGAGAGAGCCTGTTGAAAAGACATCGAAGAGTTTGACAGCTGTCAAATTAGCTGTCAAGACGGAAAAAGAGAACTTTATTTTTGCTGCTTCTGCTGGCTATATTTGTTACAATTTGACTATACTTTGTTGAAAATAAGGAAGAACTGATACAAACTAATTTGACTTTTGGATTTGAACTGGAAGGAATACTAAGTAACCAAAATCCCTCTAGAGGGGGTTTTGGGACATTACAAGAATGGCTGAAGGAGGGAAAATTCAAGCTCAATTGGACAGAGTCTTTGTTCTCTTGGGAAAGCTACAAGGCCAAATTGATGTTTTGGCTACAAATGTTGCAACTCTGGACTTAACAGTAAACAAATCCATTGAATTTGATAAGGAATTGACTCAGGAAGCCCATGCAGCTGGATAAGAAGAGAAACTTGAGAGTTTTGAGAGTGTGAAGAAAGAGAGATATGTCGTTCCTGAGGAAAAGGAAGGAGGAGATGTAATGTTACAGAAAAAAAGGAGGGCCAGAGGCCTGTCATGATGGTTACAAAGGAAAATAAGAACTTGGTGGGGAAAATTTGGTCTGAATTGGAGACTGAAGAATGGAGAGATCTCCTTATGTGGAGATCGGAAGACCCAAGGATTACAAATTTGATTAAGGTGGAAGTTGGAGCTTTGGGGACATTTGGACTTGAAAGGAGTAAGAAACAAGATTCAGGCTCCACTTTTAAGTATGGAGGTCTGGCTGGAAGAAACATGGACCCTATTGGACTAGTGCTTCTCCGAGATTTGGTGCCTAATATCAAGGACTATCAAAAAAACCGGCAGAGAGGAACTGAGAGACAATTAAGAGCCTCGGACGTGAGATCTCCAGGCTGATAGTAGATTGACTGATGGGCGTTTGTTGGGGATTGAAACCGGGAAAGGGGGGGTGGAGTTTGGGAATCCAAAGGGTGTATAAATATAATCTGCTTTGTTTTTACTTTTGTTATTTGTCTGAGAATTGAGGAAATCGTGGAAGGGAATTTAGGCCGACTTTAGAAAAAGGTTCTAAGAATAAGCACTGATGTATTATTATTGATGTTTATAAGGCAAATTGGTTTTTTAAAATGAACTAAATATAAAAAGGTTAAAAATTAGGGATAAGAACTTGTTGAACCAACAATTTGAATTGGAATACAAGAGGGGGAGGTGTGGGGAAGTCAGGGAAATATGTTATTGAAAATAAGGATTGTGAATTCTATGTGTTTTTAAACTTTTTTGTTTTTTCTTTTTTGATTTTTTAATGTATTACAATGGAAAATTTTAATAAATATATTTTTTTAAAAAAATAAACCACTGAGTCTCTTGGGCCTCCCTTATTGGAAGGTTTGCAGTTCGAATCCGTGTGATGGGGTGAGCTCCCTTGGCTCTGTCCCTGCTCCTGCCATCCTAGCAATTCGAAAGCACGTCAAAGTGCAAGTGGATAAATAGGTTCTGCTGTGGCGGGAAGGTAAACAGTGTTTCCATGCGCTCTGGCTTCCGTCATGATGTTCTGTTGTGCCAGAAGTGGTTTAGTCATGCTGGCTACATGACCCAGAAAGCTGTCTGTGGACAAACGCCAGCACCCTCAGCCTGAAGTGAGATGAATGCTGCACCCCATAGTCGCCTTTGACTGGACCTAACCATCCAGGGGCCCTTTACCTTTACTACTCTCCTTCAAGAAGCAGCAAAGAATACATCATAGCATGCTGCACATCTGGTGAGTGACATCAGAGATTAATATCAGCACTCTTTGGAAGGGACTCCACATAATTCCTGAAAAGCAGTCCTTCCCCAAATGTCAAATGACTCCTGGCTTTGTCCTCAGCTTCTGCACATTCATCAGGAAGTCCTGGCACATACAGTGCAGCTCTTTGCCTATAGCCTTCACCTTCAGATATGGAGGTGCTACCAAAAGGCATGCTGATAATGGGGCTGGTACATGCCACATGCGGAATGAAGATGCAAAGGGCTCTTCTGAGGAAGGCGATTGCCCCCCCCCCCCCATATGTAGTGCATCAGCATCTAAGGAATTCCCCCCATTGCTTTCTCTGGCCGCCTACGCTGGTCATTCTCAAAACAACTGGCTGGTGACAGCTCCAGTGTGGTGTAGTGGTTAAGAGCTGTAGCCTCGTAATCTGGGGAACCGGGTTCACATCTCTGCTCCTCCACATGCAGCTGCTGGGTGACCTTGGGCCAGTCACACTTCTGTGAAGTCTCTCAGCCCCACTCACCTCACAGAGTGTTTGTTGTGGGGGAGGAAGGGAAAGGAGAATGTGAGCCGCTTTGAGACTCCTTCAGGTAGTGATAAAGCGGGATATCAAATCCAAACTCCTCCTCCTCCTCCTCCTCTTCTTCTTCTTCTTCTTCTTCCTCTTCTTCTTCTTCTTCTTCTTCTTCTTCTTCTTCTTCTTCTTCTTCTTCTTCTCCTGCAGCTTCTTCTTCTTTGCAAAATGAGCCAGATTCAAGCAGCGGGAAACTCTTGGAGGTGGCTATCTAATTGTACTTCCAAAAGATACCTTATTTTGTAAGGTAGCATCTGATCCTTGTTTCAGCCAGTGCTTCTTAAGAATATTCCAGCAGGGGGATTTTAGATTTAAAGCGCACACACAGATGCGTGAGGCGCAGAAAGGTTTATTGTCAATAGTTTCCACACTGAAGGTTCAAGGACTGCCTGAGGTGATCAGCACGACAATCCAATCCCATGTCTTTTATTGCTTTTTATTACCCCCCCCATCCTGGTTCAGTTGGGTAACGGCTGTTCTCGGGGTCTTTGATTCAGCCCCACTACAAGCCAGGCGGCTGGCTGTTTTAATCACATCAGCTTTTTCGCCATCTTGTTTGTGTGCCCTGCTCTAAGCCATCTGCTTTGAACCTAGCTTGCTCCACTGGGGCCGCACACATCTGCCAGCCAGACTACCTTCGTACACAGTTACACAATCTATTGCACAGCTCTTTAATGGGAAACAAGTGTGACAACAGCAAGCCTTTCTCTCTCTCAGGCTTTCATTCTCTCTCACCGCCCCCCCCCCATTTAAAACCACAGAGTCCATACATTCTAATAGAGATGAGACTCTATAGATCCACCCAGGTGTAGATGAAACGGTAGACTATCACGAGGGAGGGGAGTTAATACATTATCCTCTTCTCAAACAGAAGTTCAGCATTGTGTCCAGAATGGTTGTCTAGGAGCCAGTGCCATGGGTTTCTCTCTCTATCTCTGCAGCATATTTTAAAGTGACTTAGCCTTCTCCGGTTGATATGAACAGCTAATTTAGAACACAGCCTGGATCTAGGTGAGAACTACAGAGAAGTGCCTTTTCTGCTTAGCACCCAAACCCAGCACATATAGTAAGTAGAAAATTTGCTGCTGCTTATTCTGCTTCGTTTTCTTTTTACTGGGGAATTAATTAAAGGTGTTTGCTTTTGGAGGGAAGCCTCTGAAGACCGTTGCCGTGATGAAGTGGAATCAAGGTTGCACCGCAGGTCCCTTGTGGGTGTCTCACTGTTTCATGTTCACAGTGGCTTGGCACCGTCGCTGCAGTTGAAAGTGCTCAGACCAAGCTTCTCATCCGACAGAGTTTCACCAACCAAAAAGTGGCAGCGATTGTAACGAGTTTCTGCAGCCAATTATGCCTCTAGTCTGTCAATTTTATGACTATCCAGAATTAATGAAGCAAGCATTTCAATATAATAGGCTTTTAAACTTATTATTAAATGAAACTCCTGAAAGGGTGGCTGGAAGCAAGCCTGTTTTGACTTGTTGGGAAGTTTAACATTTAAAAGATAAACTTAGTTCAAGCAGTGCTTGTTTCTAACAAGCCACATCTCCCTACAAACATAATTGGGATATCTTAAAAATTCAGGATGAAAGGTATTTTGGGGAGTATGCTGATTCTGAATGTTTAAATGCAACAGTTTTTTTCTAAGTCACTTATTCAAGAAGCAAAACGCTGCGTATTGAAACCAGATGTATCGAATCTCAACTTTGACTCTTTGGTCTTCCATGCTTGGTTTAAAGCTGCTTTTAAATTGCATTTACTTTGCATTTACAATTGTGGAATTACTGTTAAACTGTGTTTGAACTTGAGTGTAAGATTTTAGCTATGCCCCCCACATATTCTTTGACCTTTCTAGTTCAAGTTTATTTTGGTAAAAGGGGGGGGTGTTGCTGGTATCCCATTCATCCTGAAGAGGACAGCAGTGGCTGGGTTTGGTTTTGTGACCAATAAGCATGCCTACCATCTTAATAGCTGGTTGTGGAGAAAGCTAGCAAAAAGCAAAGTGGGTAGGTTTTGCATATAACCTTTTGCATATTTTCCTTGAAATGTAGATGCATATCTTAACTTTGAGCTTTGTGTGCTTCAAAATATTCTGAAGACATGCTGCACCAGCTCACATCAGGTGATGTGCCAGCATCTATGCTCCTATATTCAAAAATTGTGCTTGCATCAAAAATATGAGGTTGGAAATGTTTACCCATTGGTGCAGTAGCTTTGCATGACTTTCAGCAGATGTGGAAGAAGGGAATCTGAATAGTAATAATTTTAACTGCTCATCTTTTTTGTCAGAATTTTTTCCTTTGATCTCGGATAAAACCGTATTATACGGTACATTCCGCAAATTGTGGCCTTTGGGTGATATTGGCTCCTTTGTGTGTGAAGAATGATCATTGATCCTTGCTGCTGATACGGAAAAGATTTAATTGCACTGTGATTTGAAAAGGATGGAATACAGTGTGGGAAATGTGAATAAGCTCTCTTCTAAGGAGCATGCACATTTCCATCTGCTGGTGCTCAATAGAAGTCAATGCATTACTCCCCAGAAGGAGGCATTCTAATTTCACAGGAGTGCTTTTCACTGCAACAACACAAGTATCACATGTATCTCCATCTTTGGCAATTGTTGTTTTGAGCAAGAGGGCGGAGGACTAAACAGAAAGGAAGTTAAAAAAAGAAAGAAAAAAGAACACATAGGTTTACTTTCAACAAAACAAGCAGCCATCACATAAAAAGTGGTGCCCCACAGCCATATAAGTGTGTCTCCAATGTGAAGATACAAACATGTTCCCAGTTCTCCTAATAATTATACAGGGGTGGTTGTGCTGTTATTCCTGGGTGACATGTATGCCAGAATGCATAGGATGGTTGGCCTGCAGCCCTCCAGCTCAGCTTCAAACCACTTGTGTACCTTAACACATTTGTCTGGATGATAGTCTATGCCACTGAGTTCCTTTTCCCACTGAGCGAGGTACTGGTGGCAGAAGTCCATAGGTATGTCCAGGAACGTGGCCTTCTTTGGGGCAGGTTTTAGTTAGGCAGATCTTAAGCCTGCTTTTTGCACTGCTTTGGTCCAGCTCTGTTTTGTAGTGTGTGCTTATGCTCTTGTGTGTTATATCATTGTTGTATATTGTTCTTGTGGGTCAGCAGCTGTCGTCAGCCACCTTCAGGGGCCTTTAAGGCTGAAAGGATGCAATACTTATTCACTGCCTTCCTATTGCCTTCCTATCAGTGCCATCATAGCTATGTTCTGCCTCCCCTCTGCGAAGAGGTTGAATTATAAGCAGGATTCCAGAGCCAACTGTGTGGTCAAGAACCAGGCGGTGGACAATGCTTATTTCCCCCTCTCTGGTGATTTGGTGAGGGAACCAATGTCCTGTGCTTTTTGCTTAACAGGAAGTCCATGAAACATGGCCGAGAGAGCCATGCACAATGTGCTGTGGAGGATTTGTATATCCATCTGTGTTCCATGCAGTTTGGACTGAGCCAAAAATGCACAGTCTTGACTTTCTGCATTTGCTAGGTGGGTATCAAGAGATATTCATAAATCCCAAGGGTACATCCATGACCCATAAACCCCCTCATGCAGATAAGCCTTTAATAATAAATAGCTATCTTGTTTGTACCACATGGAAGCTTCCTTTCCCCACTGGTTCTGCATATACTAATGGAGTTTATGCTGGAATCAAAATTGACCTATCTTTGGGTAGCCAATAATCATGGGTAGGCAAACTAAGGCCCGGGGGCCGGATCCGACCCAATCGCCTTCTCAATCCGGCCCACGGACAGTCAGGGAATCAGTGTGTTTTTACATGAGTAGAATGTGTCCTTTTATTTAAAATGCATCTCTAGGTTATTTGTGGGGCATAGGAATTTGTTCATTTTTTCTCTCCAAAATATAGTCCACCTGCCCCCCACAAGGTCTGAGGGACAGTGGACCAGCCCCCTGCTGAAAACGTTTACTGGCCCCTGGCCAATAATTGTACTTACAGAATGGTTTACTTTTATTGCCTCTGGCTGGGATCTTTTGTTATTGGCTTTGGAATAACGGAGTGACTAGATGCTACTGGAAAGTATCTCTCTCTCTCTCTCTCTCTCTCTCTCTCTCTCTCTCTCTCTCTCTCTTGTGTGTGAGTGTGTGTGTGTGTGTTTCCTGCACAATTTCCTGATAACACTGGGATAAGCAAAGAAGGCTCCTGGGGTAGGCAGCCAAACATTCAGATGTCTTCCCCCCCCCAAACATGAACTGAACTGAACCTGACCAAAGTGCACAGTCATTCTGAATCCTTGCTTCAAAGCTTTCGCTTCAGATGCCCTGGCTTTTAAGGAAATATGCTCAGAAGAAATTAGACAAAGGAAATCAAGTTTCAAAGGGGTGTGTGGCCTATAAACAGAACAGCAAGAAATGGGGATGGGATGAAAGAATGGCATGTGCCACATTAGAATGTAGGAGAGGCTGCTGTTTCTTATCTACTCCTGTGCCAGAAGAAGTGCAGATCAGACTGCATAGCAGTCAACTTACAGATTTGAAAATAAGGGACCAGCAGCCTTGAAAATAAGGGCTCAGGAGCCAAAATAAGGGACCTGCAGCCTCACCTGTTCCAGGCACCCCAGTCTTCCTGTCCTCCTGCAGTCTGGTCAAACTCATGCTGGTAGCTTCGAGAACACTGTCCAACCAACTTTGTAACCAGAGGTTCAACTGACTAGAATCTGAATCACATGCACCACAAGGCCTATGCAGCCTCAACTTAAGATGGCTCCCTGACCTGGCTTTGCACTGCAATGTTTGCAGCAGCACGTGCAACAAAATGCCGTCCAGCATTCAAAAACCCCCTCAGCTTGCATTAACTAGCCACACACAAGGCATGCAAGCTCCACCCCCCAGTCGTTCTTAGACTTCTTATTGGGTGAGCAACACAGCCAAACAACACAGTTGGAGCCTCCCTCCTCCCTAGCCAGCAGGGAGGGAGGGAGAGGAGCTGCTTCCTTTGAAATTTAAGGGACATTTAAGGGACATCCATCAATAAGGGACAGCAGCGGGACATGGCGCTGGAATAAAGGACACATGACAGCTATGATCAGACTTAGACCTCTCTCATGTATTTTGCACGTGGTATTGTTGGTACCAGTATGGAATTGAATTTTTAAAGAAATAAAATAAACGTGGGGAAGGTTTCAAAACTAATATTCCCCAGTATCAACCTGTACTGATGCAATCCACTCTACCACACCATCAGTCTACTTTTTCCCATTCTGTTGCACTGTAGACCTATAACCACAGATTAAGATGGAGGGCTCTGCTTCTTTTAAGGTACAAAGTCTGTTCGAGTCTTCCCAGATACAGGGCTAATAATTGTTTTTATTAAAAACAAACCCTCAACCAGGAAAATATAATTGCATTGAGAGAGTGCAGTTACTTAACAGATGTTGTAAATAAATCACAAGCAGCTTTCAAAAAACATTTAAATAAATAAAATATTATCCCTTGTCACATTATTAAAACTCCAGGACCCTCTTTGGAAGATAGGCTCCATCCATGTGAAGGCTACAGGCACAGACTGAGAATGGAGCTGCACGGCTGGCCCTGCCCACTGTGTGTGACCATTAATGGCACCCTCTGCTTAGGGGTCCTCTCTCTTTTGTAGCCGCAGGTACAGGGGCAGCAGGTAGAGCCCTGCTCTGCTCCAATTTAGTCTCCACGTGGTGGCTAACTGTGAACAGCTCTCGGGTTGCTTGTTGTTATTGTTGTCTAGTCGTTTAGTCATGTCTGACTCTTCGTGACCCCATGGACCAGAGCACGCCAAGCACTCCTGTCTTCCACTGCCTCCTGCAGTTTGGTCAAACTCATGCTGGTAGCTTCGAGAACACTGTCCAACCATCTCGTCCTCTGTCGTGCCCTTCTCCTTGTGCCCTCCATCTTTCCCAAAATCAGGGTCTTCTCTTCTCATGGGGTGGCCAAAGTATTGCAGCCTCAGCTTCAGGATCTGTCCTTCCAGTGAGCACTCAGGGCTGATTTCCTTCAGAATGGATAGGTTTGATCTTCCTGCAGTCCATGGGACTCTCAAGAGTCTCCTCCAGCACATTCAAAAGCATCAATTCAACATCCAGGGAGTCTTCTCTTCTCATGAGGTGGCCAAAGTATTGCAGCCTCAGCTTCAGGATCTGTCCTTCCAGTGAGCACTCAGGGCTGATTTCCTTCAGAATGCATGGGTTTGATCTTCCTGCAATCCATGGGACTCTCAAGAGTCTCCTCCAGCACATTCAAAAGCATCAATTCTTCGGCGATCATCCTTCTTTATGGTCCAGCTCTCACTTCCATACATCACTACTGGGAAAACCAAAGCTTTAACTACACGGAACTTTGTTGGCAAGGTGATGTCTCTGCTTTTTAAGATTGCTTACAATGGATTAAAAAACACAGAGAAACAATGATTTAAAGATTACACAACAAACATGTTTCTAATCAATAGCCTTCCAGCCTTGTCTGCTATGTGGACAAGAATCACATTGGCTGCTCCTCTGTTAAGTCCATCTATCGAAACTTGATTCACTCGGTTTGGGTCCTGTTCCGAACTGACCTCTCCTATAATAGTCACCCTATCAGTCAACCATCGTGAAATATTTTGGAGCCACAGATTCCACACAAACCACATGGTCAGAATTCTATTATGTGGAAGGGATCACATTGGACCCTCACCTGCTGTTGTGATGCCATTTAATCTGGGACTAGGATTATGGAAGGATTGCTCACTGCCCAAGCTTGAGTTTGTGTTCCATAATGTACCATATAGATCCAATGAAAAATAATTGACTTTTTAGTTCTTCAACACAAATAATTTTGCAGTTGCCAAGAAATTCATAATCAGTGTCTCTTGCAGGCTATAAGAAAGGGTTTTATTTTTATTCTTGCAATAATTAAGGGGTCCATAGGTATTGTGTGAGCTTTGGATCACTGCAGTGATTGTAGATGTGGCGTAGATGGGGAAGCTATCTGGGAAGGGAGAATCACTTCTTCTGTCCATAGCCAAGCCTGTTGATTCTGTTAAATGTAAGCGGTATAGTAGCAAGAAGAACATGAATAGCAGAACGTGCTCTTTTATAAGGAACACCTTTTCTTTGAATCAGATTCATGGAAATTTCAACAGTATAAACCATAAGCTCAAGCATAATATATGCCAGAATTTTAAATATATGTTGCGAGGGGGACACCCTACTTCCCTTGGCTCACTGGATCATACTTTGTGTTTTTATTCCTCCCCCCTCCTTCCTTAAGTTGAGAGCTCTGTCCTGTGTCGGTGTTGCATAATAAAACTTGTAAAATTGAACAAATTGGCCAACAATCCTGGATGCAGTCCGAGGTTGAGGTCAAATGCATGCATGTTAAATTTCCAGCTCAATAAATTTGAAACAGCCTTTCAGATATCAGCAAAGTACATTCACATGGTGCATATCACTAGACGTGCGTCATACTTGAACACTGTATTATAATATTAGTGTTACCATCAAATTTACTTCTGAACAAATGAAAGAAACATGTACCGTTTCGCAATGGGATTTCTACTGGAGGGCTTTCTGAGTTGTTTGATTTTGGAGGGAATGCAAATGGACACAAGCATCTGGAGAATGAGCACATCGTATGGAAGTGATATTACTACTTTTGATTGCCTAAGTAGGCTGTGTTGTGTACATGTCCAGATGTCCACTTTGTTTTGCCTAGTACACAGTTCGGATACAACCCAGAAAAATGGTTCAGAGGCAAAGATCCAAGAGGTCTCAGTGCTTTGAATATGGTTGTGATAGCTTTAGATAGGATCCCACCTTCGCATTTGTTCAACTGTGTCATTTTTGTTTCTTCGTTAGACTTCAAAGTCAGTGTAAGGGTTTTGTAGACAATCTTTATGAAACCACAACATGACTCCTTATTAAATCTCAGACTCTGATGAATATTATGACAGGCAGAAGTTGAGTGCATAAAACTAGGAGTGATTCATATTGTATGGGGGGGGCAGTGCTTGGATCTTTTGACCTGGTGAACCAAATGTACCCCTCTAGCTATATCTGGCAGCTGACCAAGGGCTGACCATTCAGTTCCATGGGAGAACAAGCCAATGGCTTGTGTGTGGACAGGCGTATGAAGACACTACTCGGCCACTATCACCCAAAGTGGCAGCTGAGAAAGGAGCTGTGCCTTGACTGAATGTTATTAGCAGTGACAGAAGCAGAGCTTGGGGTTGTGGCTTCACAGAGTTGCACATCTCAGATACTGTGCTTGGGGAACAACAAGAGTCGCTTCCAACAAGGGTTATCAATGGTCTTCCTTAAGTGCTGCCAGATACTATGTAGGCACAGCAGCTACAAAATGCAGCCCTGGCCCACCCACTTTCACCAATGCTACCAAATGTCCAATAGCAATAACAAGTTTCCCTTCCTAGGTCATCATTCTGCAGCATTGTTCACACACCTCTTCCCCTGCAGGCCACATCCCTGAAACAAGTCTGGCTTTCTACACAGTGTCTTTGGAAAGATTGAAGGAGACTGTCACAACCCCTTGGCCACATTCACCAATGTTTTCAGAAGCTTTCAGATCTATAACGCAGGCTTAAAATGTTGCTTGTTTCCTCGGTGAAGACAGGTTCATTGTTACAGGCATGGTTTCTTGAAATGTGAATCTCAGATGTTTTAAATGTTGATCTGCTTTCAGTATGCCCATGGCTGCTTGTCAAATTCCGTTCATATATCAAAATTTGTTTTTTAAAATTCTCCAGCTGCAAAACAAGTCCCTAAAACTTATAAAGTACTTTATGTGTCCATTTGCTTTCATATATATGGTGGCCAGGATCCAGGATAAGATTTTATGGCCCAGCCTTAAATGGAGTTTGTAACGAAAGCGTTGACGCGGCCATAATTACTGTAGCATGAACAGTTTTATTATGTACTGTATGCAATATCTATGCATACATTGTACATTTTCTGGGTTATAACAGCATATTTCATTTGAGCAAAAGTAATTCGTTAACAACTGTCGAGAGCTAAATATAAACAAGCCAACACCTCTGTGCTGTCGGGAAAAGGATAGAAAAATGTTTCAACTGCTTGAAAGGATCTGCACTTTTAACGTTACAAAGAACCAGCTCCAGCGAGTGTAATAAACTGCTTCTTAGCATTTAATTAAAAAGCCTCAAGTTAACTCTGGTTTATTGAAAAACCAAGGCATTGATTCTACCAGTTAATTTTGCCTTCCTTGGTTAAGTACTTTCAGGTGCTAAGGAATTAAAATGCAGCCCCAGTGCTCCAAATAGGGACTCATTTGTCTTTTATTTTTTATTAAAGGCCATTTTTTATTCTGTCACGGTTAAGTACTGTAATGAAATGGGGGTCGTAATTAGGTGAACTTAATTTGCTATTAATTAAGTGAAACCAGGACAGAAAGGCTAGGAAATAGGGGTGAGAAATTTCAAGAAACAGCCATTGTTGTTACCTAATGTGTTCTCTCTCCCCCACCAACCCAGCATTTTATGGGGCTAAAAGCAGATTGTGTTGTAGATAATATTATCTCTAAAACAGAGCTGGGCGAAGTTAGAGCATGATCAACAGTCAATCGGTTTCCAATGGGTATCCTAATCCCAGCAAATAGCAAACAGCTATTTGCTGGGGTACTTTCCAAAATGCTGGAAAATATGGACTCTGGTCTGATCCAATAAGGCAGTTCTTGTGCTCTTATGCACAAGATCATTTGAGGCATGACACATAGTTGGTCTTAATGGTGAAAGGATCCTGACTTTGCACTCTTAGTTTATAAATTACAGCAGTGGTTCTGCTGCTACCTGGAGGACTGAAAGTGGTGCTTGAAGACTACTCTTCCAGACTACGGCTTTTGAGTGATTGAATCTTGAGGGCTTTCTTCTTGTATCTGATGCTGTTCAACACCCCTAGTACTGAGCAAGGGCATTCAGAGATCAAGGTTCCATTGGTCATCATTATATGGCTGAAACCCAGTTCTATTTCTCTGTTAAATCTGTATCAGATGTAGCCATGCATGTTCCGAACCAATTGTGGACTGGATGAGGGCTAATAAGCTGAATCTGAATCCTGTGAAATTTAGCAATTTCTCTTTTCTTTGTGGGGTTGCAGTGTCCCTGAAGGAGCAGGTGCATTACTCGGGGTGCTCCTGAGTCATCTTTGTTGCCAAATTGACAAGGAGCTGCTTCTCACATATGGGTATTTCTGGACAGGAGGAGCCTTGTTACAATGATCCATTCCCTAGCAAGGACAGGAAATACGCCACTGGATTGCCCCTTCTAACAGGCGGATATAGGGGAGTGTGACTGGTTTGGTTGCACTGGGGCGCCACAGTGGATGCCACAACTATGATGTAGAATGGAAGGCAAGAGGCAGAGGGTGCCGAACTTTGGCATTGCACAGGGCGCCAATGCAATTTGAAACCCCCCAGGTCCACCACTACTTCTAACATGACAGGAGGTCCTCTAATATTTGCTATTGGCCCTGGGATGCCCTCCCCGGGGCTAAAAGTGTTATGTACTGAAGTTCTCACCCTGGGCCAGCAGGGGGATACTGTAGATAGTTATGCAAATAAGGGATCAAAAGTGATGTTCAGTGATTGGATAGTTACAGAAAGTTGTTACTGTAACGTTGTACTGGAACTTTATATAAGCAGGCTGACTGAACCCTTCAGTTCAGTTCTGTCCTGGCCTGTGAATAAACAAGAGCTGTTTGAAGAATCGCTGTGTCGTCTGATATGTTCACCCACAACTTAACAAAAAGATTGCACGCTAGCATGAGTAGGATGAAGAAACTTTGGCCATTAGTTCATAATATTAGAACAAATAAATTGGCTGAATCTTTTTTGAGCAATCTCATTTGCTATCCCCATTGTACCCCAGGCAGGCATGGATTGGGCTGCTTATTTACTTGAACATTTTGTTTGATTGCAGATTTTTCCATAGTATCTCTGTTTGGATTGGAATATCAGACATCTTCCATCAGGGCTAGTTCTACTCCAACACGAATCATGCTGTTCAAAGCTAGCTTTGTCTTTTCTTTATATTTTCAGAGTCATTACTCTTCTTTTTATCCCCTGAAGTTACATAAAGTCCTAGCCATAGAGCACTGCTGTGAAATGGTTCCTGTTTAACACACGTAGGAGTTTAAAGTTGGCTTTGACTGACAAGGTGTTAGCAGTTAACAGGATATGCCTCATACTTGGCTATAGTTCTGTTTTGAAAGTATTTTGGCCTAAACAAACCGGTTTAAGAAACTAGCTGCACGACATTTGTTTTAAGTTTTGGTTTGGCATTTTATTTTTTATTTTAAAAAGAGAAATCCTTGATGCAATGCTTCAATGTTTTGTTTTCATAGTAGCCTCCAGATTTTGCTTGAAGCAAAATTTCAGTGTGAACCGAGAGGTTGTTCTGCTTGAGGAAAACATCTGAGAAATTTTGAAAGACACTTACAAAGGCGTTCCGATTTTCGTAGGCGAGGGTGTGTATTTATTGTAACTGGAGGTGCTGGCCTGAATCCAGCCTTCTCTTTTAATGTTCCTGGGACTTTGTATGGAAAAAAGATGGCTGCCTCCTCCACAAAGTTCTTCAGAAGAATTGAATGCCACCATGGCTTGTCACTCTCAGACTCCAAGGAACCCACCCGTTTCTCAATGCATGTGATAGTTGCTGGGCTTTAGTTGCTTCCAGCAGCCACAACCTGTTGTTTTTTTTTAAACAACAGCAACAGCAACAGCAGCAGCAGCAGCAGCAGCAGCACCAGCAACAACAACAGTGCCCTCAGACTTGCTGTTGTTGCCATCTGTGAAGTCAAATGCCTATGTTAGCAGCATCAAAGTAACCTTCTCAGGGTGCAATCCTGGGCAATATGCATGGAGGTCCTGGCCTGCTCACAAGACAAGACCCTGCTCTCAGCTTTGCTGATGTGGTCCAAAGGAAAGCAGAGCAAGACGTTGGGCACTAGCTTGGCTGCAGGAGTTGCTAGAAGGAGCTGTACAAGATACCATCCGACCGCCTTAGGGACTCCACTCTGGATTTCTTTAGGGTTTACTCCTGCATTAAACTCAGCTGTTGGGGGGTGACTATGGGATGGAAACTAAGTTAACTGGGTAACTATAGCCATTGAGTGACCTGCTCTTCTCTAAGGAATTGGGGCACAGCTCCCTCACCTGCCCTGTTTCCTGGGCCACAGCCTGGAGGTGAGAAGGGAGACCCAGGCAGGGCTGTCTTACCCATAGGTGCTAGGGGTGTGGGGCACCAGGGTGCCAGGTCGAGAGTCCGGGGCCCGATAGTTGAGTCTGGAGAAGAGCCCGCCCATTGGTCAGAGTGCCGTGGTGGGCTCTTCTGCTGCAGGCGGCTCTGCACCGCGAGTTTGGGGGTGACCGAGCCAGCGAGACTCTGAGGCGGGCGGCCGGCTCCGCCTTCCTGCACACCTGGGACTGGGCAACCGGGGAGGCGCCAGGCGGATCTTTGCACCCCGGCACTGCATATGCTTAAGACAGCCCAGCTCCCAGGATTGCAGAACCCTAGGTAGAGGAGGGAGTTTGGTCTCAAAGGCGGCCCCTAGCTCACCCTCTGAACCACAGAGTCTGAGAAATGAGCCTCTGGGCCGACCCATCACCTGAAAGGTGCCTAAAGGTAGTGAGGTGAGGTGAAAATATTCTCCAGAGAATATTCTCCACAAACTGTCAATTCTGTGTCATAAATGTACACACCTCATTAATCTTTAAATGTACACACCTCATTAATCGAGATTATTCTGGAGAAAATTCTCCAAAGGATTATTCTTGAGAATTTAACATCACTACCTAAAGGGTATCACGAGGCTGAACCAAACTGTTTCTTTTCCCATACCTAAACTGAAGAAGAGAAGAAGAAGAGTTTGGATTTGATATCCCGCCTTTCACTCCCCTTCAGGAGTCTCAAAGCGGCTAACAATCTCCTTTCCCTTCCTCCCCCACAACAAACACTCTGTGAGGTGAGTGGGGCTGAGAGACTTCAAAGAAGTGTGACTGGCCCAAGGTCACCCAGCAGCTGCATGTGAAGGAGCGGAGACGCGAACCCGGTTCCCCAGATTACGAGACTACCGCTCTTAACCACTACACCACACTGGCACCAAACTGCCACTGAAAGGAGACAAATCTCTTTCCATTTCCCCACCCCAAGAGGTGCTCTTGAAGCTCCTCTGCAGGTCAGGAGGAAGAGGTCATTGCTGATGTCCATCAGATGGACTCCCCCTAGCCTATACAGCTGAACCCCACCCTCCATAATGCCTTCATGGCAGATGACTTGACCTCACTGGCTCTGAACTGCGAGCCAAACTCAAGAAAATATTGTGGCAAAATGCAGGGCATGGCATGGTGGTTAGAAAGTGATTCCTCCCCCCCAAAAATCTGGTGCTGAAGTGACTTCAAAGTCACTGCAATCTGCTGCAGGCTAACTTGATGGCCCCTCTGGAATTCGTCACACACAGAGGCATGCATGCACACACCAACACAGGGATGTGCAAATCTGTCAGTGCTTGGCTACCCAGAACTTAAATACATGACCTTTCACATACACTTTCAAACACACACATTTGGAGAGGATCCCTAATTTTGCAATGGGGGGGAGGAGAAATAATAATAATAATAATAATAATAATAATAATAATAATAATACGGGACAAAATTGTATCAATATAGGACACAGCATTTTGCATTGCACTATGGGGCAATTCCCAGTAGTGATGTATGAAAGTGAGAGCTGGACCATAAAGAAGGCTGATCGCCAAAGAATTGATGCTTTTGAATTATGGTGCTGGAGGAGACTCTGGAGAGTCCCATGGACTGCAAGAAGATCAAACCTCTCCATTCTGAAGGAAATCAGCCCTGAGTGCTCACTGGAAGGACAGATCCTGAAGCTGAGGCTCCAAGACTTTGGCCACCTCCTGAGAAGAGAAGACTCCCTGGAAAAGACCCTGATGTTGGGAAAGATGGAGGGCACAAGGAGAAGGGGATGACAGAGGACGAGATGGTTGGACAGTGTTCTCGAAGCTACCAGCATGAGTTTGACCAAACTGCAGGAGGCAGTGGAAGACAGGAGTGCCTGGCATGCTCTAGTCCATGGGGTCACGAAGAGTTGCACACGACTAAACGACTAAACAACAACAAATGGGGAAATCCTGTATTATACAGGACAGGTGGAGACCCTCGTATACCACTCCTCCAGCCCAGGCCTCACAGCAGCAGGGGGCAATATTCCACCCTCTGTCCCTGCTAACTGCCCCCCCAAAGGAACCCCCACCCACCTGGGCTGGCCCTAGTGCTGGTCCCCTGCTCCCCCCCCCCGGTCAACTTAGTAGGTCTCTCACTGCCTCACAGGGCCCTCTATCCCTGCAACAGGGCCCTGCAGTCCGTTCCTGGATCCATTCTGGGCTTTTGCTCAGCTGACGAGGCCCACAGCAACAGCTGTGTCACCTGGAGCCATCAGGCTCTGGCCTAGGTTCAGGGCCATCTTTACATGGGGGTGCAAGGGGTGCAGGGCACCCAGGCGCAGAATTCTGGGGGGTGCCAGGCACCCACCGCTGAAGCCACCTAAGCTCTTAACTATCTACCTGTTATGAAATAATAAATAATTTGGATCAAGCTAGAAAAACAAAATGCATATATGCCTAGGTATTACCGAAATGTATACCTACTGTTTCACTAAAGGACTTTAGACTTTGTGCGCTCATTTACCAAAGACGCGCCGCGCAAACGGCGGCGCTCTCTGCTTTTCTGCTCAAGTTTGTGGGATCGAAAGAAAAATCATCCGGCGAACGGTTTCCAACCCGCTTAGAAAAGAAATCTGGGGCCAAGGGAGGGCAAACCCGCACCTGTTTTGTTTGCAGATTAGGGGGTTTTTTGGGGGGCGGAGTCTCACCGCTGTTCCATGCCTCTTCTCTTAACCATGCTTTAATTGCTGCAAATTACTTACTTATTCAAACCTTTATTAGGCATTATACAAATAAAACGATAAAAGAGAAAGAAACATATAAAAGCCTTGAGATATAAACAGAAAGGCAGCAGTTGGCTACATACATATATATATATATACATATAAAATCAGTGGTTTTCCTTGTTAACCTGCTCCTTGGAGGACTGCTACCAAAAACTCGGCTACCCCCGCCGTTACCCTTTGGTCAACGTCGGATAGGCAGAATCCCACACATTCACCTTGTTGGGGCTCCAGACCACCCAGAAGAGGGGACAGCACGCGTTGACGGAGCGTACTGTACAATGGGCACTGAAAGAGAATGTGCTCTACCGTGTCCGGGACATTCATAGAACATCTGCAGAATCTCTTATTTCTAGGGATGTTTTGATATCTTCCCCTGACAAATGCTGAGGGAAAAACATTCAAACGGGCCAGCATAAAAGCCCTACGTTGGGCTGGAATTATTAATTTGGTGACGTAATTGGCTCTGCTATCTAAGATATTTAAATCATAGAATATGGGCGAACAAATTTTGTTTACAGCTGCCATAATATTTTGCCTCTCGACATCCTTTAGTCTAGTTAGGATATTATGGAAAATGTATTGCTCATTAGAATTGTACAGGGGCTCCAGCTCGATGCCTAAAGATTCAATCTTTTTTTCGAGGTACTGATACCATCTTGATTTGTAGGAGTCTTTGAGCAAATCAGCGAGCAGACTTGATGGAGGGCAGCGAAAATGGCAGCGTAACCAGTACTTTATTGAGGTGGACCAGGCCCAATATTCCATTGTGTGTATGCCTATTTCTGCACACATTGTTTCATATTTGATCACAGCTGGGAGTCCAAGAATACGTCTCAGAAAGCTGGAGTGAATCTTTTTTAGATCACTATTATATGCTTGGACCCATAGCGGGATTCCATAGAGTATCTGGGATTGCACTTTTGTTTGGAATATCTGATTGGCCGCAGGAATAAATTGATTGCCTTTCTGATAATAAAAACGGGCAACAGCTGATGAGGTGCACTTTGCCTGTTTTATGGCATTTGTGCAATGATTTGCCCACCCTAAATTGCTCTGGAATAAGATTCCCAGATACCTATAGATTTTCACTTGTTGAATTTCCTGCCCTCTTATTTTCCATTTCTCTAATTTCCAACCATTCGAGAAGACCAAAATTTTTGTCTTCTCGTAATTTATAGAGAGCTTGTTACATTCGCAGTAAAGGATCAGAGAAGATATAAGGCGTTTCAGACCCAAGCTCGTTAATGATAGTAGAACAGCATCGTCTGCGTATAATAATAGAGAAACTGGTTTCTGATTAAGTTTAGGGGCATGTGATTCTATTTTTTGAAGGTGATCTGGCAAATCTGATAAAAATAAATTAAATAGGAAGGGGGCAAGAATACACCCTTGTTTTACCCCTTTCGAGTTTGGGATGTCTGATGAAAGGTGACCTTTGGTGTTAAGTTTGACTTGACAGATATTGGAAGAGTATAAATTTTTTATTAGGATCAATAAGCGCTGATCAATTTTTAATTCTGCGAGTTTCCTCCACAGCTTTGGGCGGTCAATTGAGTCAAATGCACCACGAAAATCTACAAAAGCAGCATATATCTTAGATTGCCTTTGAGATCTGTATTTTTCAACCAAATGCATAAGTATAAGGCAATGGTCTAATGTAGAGCAACCTTTGGAGAAACCTATTTGTTCTTTCCCTGGTAAATTTAGATTTTTCATCCAGGCAAGGAGTTTAGATAAAAGGTGCTTAGCGTAGATTTTCCCTATCACTGATAATAGGCTTATCGGTCTATAATTCCTTGGTTCTTTTGGGTCGCCATTTTTAAAGATTGGGATAATTATTGATCTTAACCATATCTCAGGTATGATCCCATATTTATCTATGAGAGTAAACAATTGAGCTAAGGGTTCTGCCCACCAATCTATATAGGTCTTAAATAATTCTATTGGTAGACCGTCTGGCCCAGGAGATTTCCCCGATTTGAAATTTTTAACTATCTCTCTAATTTCCTCTTCTTCTACCCTTGGCCACTCCTGGAGTTTATTGATTTTATTTTTAGTGGTTTCATTTCCTTTAAGTTCACTGTGTAGATTGTTAAATACCGATGTAAAATATTGGGACCATTTGGATTCTGCAATTGGTGGTAGAGTTAGTTGATTTTCGGGTTTCAATCCTCCGTACACTAGGTTCCAGAACGCTTTGTTATTTTTACTCTGAATTGAGTCGAGTAATTGTAGCCATTTTTGGGTTGCATATTTCTGTTTCTTTTCGGCCAGAATGTAATGATATTTTCTTTTTTCATCAAGATAAGAGGGCTCTAGTTTAGTGCGATTATTTTTAAATGTTTGGCGCAGTTTTCTTTTTAGCTGGAAACATTCATCGTCAAACCAAGGGCTAGCGCTATGTTTAAGTACCCAAACTTTAGGTGGAGTACTAAGTTCTACGAACATTTGGAAGATCTCATTATAAATTTTCGGAATATCGCTGTAGGAATTAGTGGTCTTTAAGTTGGATAATACTTGTTTTCTCAGGTTGGCTGTAAGTTTTTGCCCCACTACTGCACTCATTTCCTGGGACCATTTTAATTGGGTCATTTGTTTGTATTGAGAGGGTTCTATAATATTGTGCTTAGTTATCTTGGTTTCATCCTTTAAGTTAATAGACAACAATAATGGCTGATGGTCGCTTTCAGTACGCGTTCCAATTTTGAGGTCCATGATCGAATTTATAATATTATAAGGGACAAGAATATAGTCGATGACACTGCATCCTCGGGGGGAGAAGTATGTAAACTCCCCGCTTCTATCGCCTTTTGTTGAACCGTTCACAATCTGCAAATTAAAGTTGTTACATAATTCAAGTAGGCGTAAGCCTTCGTTGTTTACAACCCTATCTCTGGAGAATCGTCCTATTTTCAAGGCATGTGCGATATCATTATCAGTATTCCAATTTAGTTTGCTACATAGTTGTTCATTGTTGGTTCCCACTCTGGCATTAAAATCACCTGCTATTATCAATGAGGCATTTGGGTATTTATCGGTCAAATTTTCTATATAAAAGGTTAGTTGTGACCAATTTTCACTGTTGCTGTTGTTTTTGGATGGGGGGATATAGACATTTACAAGTAGCAAAGTATCGTCTTTTTGGGTTAAAAGTAGGGCTTGTGCAAGTGGCAAGCATTTTTCTAACTGCTTGATTTCAAACCCTAAGTTGTCTTTGATCATACAACAGAACCCTGCTTTCGGCCGGCCCTTCGTGTTTATTTTCAATGCGGGTTTCGTATAGGAGGAGAATCCATTGATTTTAATATCTCTAGTTGACCATGTTTCTTGTAGAAGTATTAATTCAAAATCTTTAAAGAAGTTCATTAGGTCTGGGTCTCCGTCTTTGTTTCCCCACCCTGCAATATTCCAGGACAGCAAGCGTAGGATCCGTTTTTGAGTTGGTGGCTGGTTGACAGCATTTAGTCATTCTAATTCTGTTATTGAGTCCAGCGAGGGATTTTGTCTTGTGCCGATACAGCCATTTGTCGCTACTTTCGGTGGGGAACATAATGGTGGATCTTTTAGATTCTTTTTTAAAGTGCGGGAAATTAGAATTTCCTCCCTTTCTTGATTTTCTTCCTTAGCTGTTCCTTGTTCCTGAGAGATTTCTGTGGTTGGTGGGCTATTATGGACAGTAGGATTGTTTTCGGTCTCTACTTCCATTTCTTTGGTTTCATTTGGTGTTGAGCTCAGTGTGTCAGGTCTGTTGGAGGTCATCTTTTGTTCGGCAATGTTAGAATCCTTTGTAGTACTTGAATAAGGGGTACCTATTTCGTTTGGAGCTAGTATTTGATATCTCAGCCAGGAATTTGTGGTCTCATTGCTGGAGTTTTTCCTTGTCATTTCATATTTTAAAGGAGGCTGGATTTGAAGCTCTGCATCTATACATTTGAAAGTTCCATTAGTAGCTCTCTTTTTGACTATGCATTTTGGGGAGAGGGCTGGTAGGTGTGAGGTTTGATTGTGTATTGTTTCTGCTGCATTTTGTTGGCCTTGTTGGTGAATTTCGGTCAATCTGGCCTGTAGTTTCGTCAGTTTACTGAGTATGCTTGTTTGTTCTTTATCTGGTAAGTTGGTAAAGTTATTCAGCAGATCTTCTTCTTCTGGGACTGTCCAGTCTGTTGTGTCAAGGGCGAGGCTGTTAATTGATGCTACAATCGCATGATTTGGGAGCTTAGATTTTTCTTGCGTGATTTCTCGGGTAGCTGGCAGCGGTTTCTCCCATCTACTGGGTTCTTCCACGGGAGTAGGGCAGATATCGGCTTCTGTTGGAATGGCCTTGTTCAACTTGTTCTGTCTTTTAGATGCAATCAATGGTCTGAGCGATATATCTTCAAAGTGTCGACGTGGAATAATTCCTTTCTGGGCTAAATGAGCCTTTTCCCTTAAGATTTTGGTTGGGATTCTATGACTACCAAATCTTAGTAGTACTTTTTTGGAATATCCATCGTTAGTGAGCCTCTTGACTGCTTTTAAGTCAATCCTTCCCCCCTCAAGGCCTAGGAGCAGATTTAGATGATGTCTGGCCCAGGAGGATGACTCCCAGTAAGGTAGGGGCCCTCTGTATGGAAAAATGTGGAGAACAATCTCACATGGCCTCAGTATCAAGTTGACTGCTGCAAATTAATTAAAACCTTGGAAACTTCCCGCGGTAAGTGGCTCCGACAGCAGGTCAGTGAGGCGAAGGAGCCTCCAGCCTGAGGCTGCAACTGTAGAAGGAGCGCGAGAGAGAAATAACCGGCGGTCGGAGTCACTGGTGGAGCTGTGGGCTTGTTTCATCTCTGAATGGGGGGGGGGCGCTGGGCGGATCTTTGCACCCCGGCGGTGCATATACTAAAGACAGCCCTGCCTAGGTTGCAAAGGATGCTCCAGCAGAAGCTGGGACCTTCCTTGCCTCTGGCCTCCTTGTGAGTCAGGAAGATGCAAGGAGAACCTTCTCTCTCCATAGGGGGCTTTGGGATGAATGCTCTGGCATGGCTGTTTCTCTGGTATGTGAAGAAGCAGCGGTGGTGGTCATGGTTCGATTGTGTAGCGGGGTGCAGAGATATTAAGTGATACCCAGAGTAATCTTCCAGGGTTGCTGGTCTCCTTGTGCCTGAAATTGTAATTAAGTGAAAGGTTTCTTCCCAAGCTCGCTGCTGAAAGTCTGCATCAGCAACATGGCACTAAAACTTTGTTTGTTTGTGGATTTGCTGTAGTGTTTTACTTGTGGCTGTTGTGCCCAGAGGAGTTGCGGTGTTGAGACGCTTGCAGGTCAAGAAGAGACCTGCTAGGCTGCGACTGAGTTTAATGAAGGTGGAACACAATCCTAGACAGATCCAAACTGGGGAGGTTCATCAGTACCACACCGACTTGCATTTATTCGTGCAAGGTTCAATGTCTTTCCATCAAACCTGCTGAGCCACAGATTTTCCAAGGGTTTGGTGTCTCCGCTATGTGTGTGTGACGGGAAAACTGTTGAATCTCTTCCACATATAATGTTTAACTGTCCCCTACATAGCATAGCCAGGTCTAAATTCCTGGGTCCTGCTTTACTGCGCTTGGTTGGCAGGCCTGTTGAGTTACACTCCGCACTGCTTTTGCAGGATACAGATCCTTCTGTAACTCTGCAGGTGGCGAGATTCCTGAATGCGGTTATCTCACACACAAAAACCACCAAAAAACAACAAAAACATCAAAACTAATCGGACTGTTATGATGAGAGTGCATGTCGGATTTCGTCTTCAGTTTTCCTTTTTCTGTGAACCGTCCCTTAGAGCTCTCCTGGCCCCAAGCTGTCATTTGGCTTTGCTCAATGACCCACCCTTGCATCGTGGTGTTCACCCTCTGTTGTCGGATATATCGGTCTTTATGTCTCTGTGTTCTTATGTTTGTACATACTTTATGGGCTAATAGCCATAAACAAACAAACAAACAAACAAACAAACAAACAAACTGGGGAGGTGTGTGGGGAGAGAGAATTACCACTTCTGCTTCTAGAAAAGAGGTGTTCTTTTTCTCTGGCTTCAGTTACACCAAATATGAAAACAGATAGATAAGAAAGTGTAGTGGGCAAATGGAACCAGATCCTCATTCCTCTTGCCAGGCCACAGTACTGTTTCGGAGGACATTGGAGGCTTCCGGGCTGTTGTTATATCCAACATCTAACATTTTCTACTTTTTCTTTTAAATCATTTTTATTGATTTTCCAATAAAAAACATCCAATTAAATATCCAATCATAATACTTCAATTAAAATAAAAAACTAAAATAAAAAAGATCAAATTATAGTCCAAATTGTATTTATTAATTTCTTGGGGCTCCCTGCAGTGGCGTAGCGTGGGTTGTCAACACCCGGGGCAAGGCAAGTAATTTGCACCCCCTAACCCGTGGATTTACGCCCCCTAACCCATGGATTTGCGCCCCCTAACCCTAACCCCCAGATGTTGCGCCCGGTGCGGCCGGCCCCCCCCCCCTGCACCCCCCACGCTACGCCACTGGCTCCCTGGAGCATATCTCCACATCTTAGTCCTGCTTCTCCTTGTTGTTTCTAACATTTTCTAAGTAGTTTACTGGTGGACAAAGTTTTAAAAAGCAAACCAGTCCCTGCTCTAAGGGTTACCATCAATCAGAGATGATACAAAAGTAAAAAAGAAGGAAAGCAAATTCAGGTACTAATTCTTAAAAATTACCTAATCTTACAGTGAGCACCTGGAACTACTTCTGAGGAAAGTTTTGGAAGGGGGGACTGAAGATGGAAGCTGATTTTGCCATTTGTACTCTCCAATTTGTAAAGGATATTTCGGTTCCCATTTCTGTTCCTGCTGATTTATTAATGTTCATTTTGATTTTCCTTGAATTTTGTTGCTGTGGTCTTCCTCTTTTGTTTCAGCAATTGTTTCAGTAATTTTAATGTGGGTTCTTAATGACGATGTTAGACCCCTTAGGGATTCACTAAATCAGTAAGTAAGTATAAATGATTTCATTTATAAAGTTGCTTCACAAGTTGTTTGGGATAAATCACTTGACACTTGTAAACCTCTTTGATATTGTTGGAAGTTACTGTGAGTAGAAAATCAACAAAGAAAAAAAGTCTACATAATTTCTAGGGATCAACAACTATAGACGAAATATAGAGTTGCTGTTCTGATCATTGGAAGAAAAGCATGTTGTTAACACATGCTGAAAATTACGACAAAATCCAAACCAGACCTGTAAAAAACTGGATATAAAATAATAAATTGAACAACTTATTTCAGCACTGTACAATTCATATGCCAAATTGGCTGTGCCACATAATGTGCTTTGCTGGCTGAATAAGCTCCTCCTAGGCACTGGTGTTCAAACCATTGTAATTGGAGACAGGAAGATCTAAAAACGGGTCTTAATATTGTATTTAAAAGCGGAAATAAAGTTGGTGAATGGTTTACAGCACAATCCTATACATGTTTTGAGTCAGTGCAGTTGCAGCCTTAGGGAGGTAATCTTCATCTCTTTTCTCTACCCAGAAAGTACAACACTGGTGTGTAAGTGGAACGCTAGTGTCAGTGATAGTCTCTATGTGCTCATCCATGTTTCATGCAGAGAAAGGAGCACATGATGTTTGCCATACTTCACAAAGTTGGCTATGTGTACATTGTCACAAGATCACTCATTTTTATGTCTAGCATCCATCATCAAAGCTGTAGAATAAAACATGGAGCATCAGGTGTTCAGTGAGAAGCAGAGAAGAGATTGTGGTATCAAGATCCAAGATACAGTTTTTCACCATATCCTACACCACTGATCAACATGCTAATAGGGGAAAATTGGGGCCCCTTTTGTGTTTTCCTAACCACTCTGGCATACTGGAATGTGGAGCAGTTCCAGATCAGGCTTGGTTTAGGACTTACATTCTCTGTGCATGAGCTGAAACCTGGTTATGCATCCATGCAAGATTCTGGCAGGCCTCAATTTAAGTATTTGTTTGAGACCAGTGCTGTTTTTCTAGAGAAAGAGGTGCTGGAACTCACCAAGAACACCTCTCTAGTTCTCTTAGAATGGCGATGGTGCCCACTTGAGAGGTGCTGGAAGTGAGTTCCAGCTGAAAAAAACCCTGATTGAGACTCACGTTATTACAATAAAAAAGCTATAATCTGGTTAGGGCCTTAGGCAGTTTCTCTGCATTTTCCTAGGACCTCAAAAATCTTATAGACCAAGGTTGTTCTCTTAGCACTCAGGTCTTTCAGATGAAATGTGATTATTCATCAGAAGCATAGGGTATTGTCAGGGAACTGACATCAGAGGTTAGCGGAGAGGGAAGTCGCTCCAATGATGCAGGGGAGGGAACTAGCAAGGAGAGAGAGAGAGCTTCCGCTGGGGAAGGAAACCAAGGTGACACCAGGAAGAAAGGGGAGGCTGAGAGTACTTCGGAGGGAAGGCTCCGAGACTCTTCCAGTGAGATCAGTGGGGAGAGCGCAGGACCTCCGCTTGGCACGCCTACTCTGCGCAGAAGGCTTCCGCACAGAGAAGCTAGGCGGAGACTGGCTGTCAAGGAATTTTTATGTTGGAAGAAGTTCAGGAAACGCCCACTGACGGATTCTGCCAGTGATTGAGACAGTCGCGTTGTAAGGGGCTGTCAAACTAGGGAAAGGTTTAGCTATACAACCCGCTTGGAGCAGTTTGGAGTTTTACGCATAAGCAACCCCAATTCCCATTACAGGTATGCACAGAAATTTTTTAAATCCCTGTGCTGGATTCCACTAGGATCTCATCCAGACTTTCCCTTGCCGCTTTCCCCCAGGGAAACCCGAACTGAAACTGAATTGGAGCAAACATCAGTTGGATTTTCTCTGGGTTGAAGTTGGCTCCAATTTATCACTAACAGTTGTGTTTTCCTGGGGAAACTGACAGGGCAAGGACAAAACCTCTCGGACCTGTGCTTACTACGCATGGGGCAAGAGCAAGTCTGGATGAGCCCTGACTAGTCCTGCTAGAAGGAAACTGCACAAGGACTTCTCCGTGAAGTCAAGGCCATGTCACCCCTTCCCAGGTTCCTTCAACGAGTGTGACTAGGGAGTCATCCCCTGCTGTCTTCCCATATTAAGGACCAGTCCGTAGGATTTGTAGATAGATTCCATTTTGTCTTCCTTTACTGTATTCTATTAGCAATATCTGAATAAGGTACCAGCAAGAACAGGAAGTTTTTCTTTAGCTGAAAATATATGGCTGCTATTAGTTCAACTGATTTAGGTTTCCCAGAAGAAAGGACTAGTATGTCTGGATGAATACAATTTTTGCTTGCCCACTCCTTTGTTTCAAATTGCTAGAGTGGTACCTCAGGTTAAGAACTTAATTCATTCTGGAGGTCCGTTCTTAACCTGAAACTGTTCTTAACCTGAGTTACCACTTTAGCTAATGGGGCCTCCCGCTGCCACTGTGCTGCCGCCGCCGCGCAATTTCTGTTCTCATCCTGAAGCAAAGTTCTTAACCTGAGGTACTAGTTGTGGGTTAGCGGAGTCTGTAACCTGAAGCGTCTGTACCCCGAGGTACCACTGTATTTGCTAAGCAGCAGGGCAGTTATTTGCTCATGGTCAGAGGATGCTTTCTTCACAGACAGTGACACTGTGTGTCCTAAGTGAAGGAAGGAAGGAGGTGGTGGATCTCTGTGTTAAAAAAACTGATTGGGAGGGAGCAGGGCCAGCCCTGTTCTTAGGCAGGGCGAGACAGCTGCCTCAGAGACTGAGCTATGGGCCACGTGAGCTGCCTTGTGTCCCCTGAGCTAGCCTGCTGCCCCCAGGTGTGGTGGGAGTGTTGGGATACTGCCAGGGAGATAAAGTCCATCTGAGCCCCCAAGCTCCTGCCGGACGATCCATCGATCTCCCGTAGACAGGCAATATCAGCAATCAGCGACACGAAGCCTCAAGAATTTAGATTGCCACATTCTTGGACTGGTGCACACTTTATCAGCAGAATTCACACAGCAAAAGATGCACAGCAGGAGAGCATATTTACAGTTTATTCAGCGTTGGTCAGAACAAAGAAACCATGACCGTCTGCTTCAGTCTGCTCAGGCAACAAGAAGGAAACGAAAGCAACTGAAAACATAAACATCCTGTGAACAGGAAATACGCAGGCTCTGTGACGCATAAAGCCTGCTCCCTTTTAAGGTGGAACGGAAATATCCCAACAGGGAGATGCTGTCCTGCCATCAGTATTAGCATAAGATTCAACTGCAGGGCTGGTCACTTTCTGAGCATGGAGACCACCATCATGTATTTCGACTCAGGCAGCTGGGAAGCAGAGAGAGCAACCCAAAGGTTCTAGCTGGCATTAGCTGAACCTGGGTTTTCAGCCTAGAGGGCTGCCTAGGTCACTTTCTGGGGGACTGTCTGTTTTGTTTCCACTTGTGCTCTGCTTGTATGTTTGGAAAGAAAGCAAATATTACAAAGACACCTTATGTCTTCAGTAAACTCTTATCTAATAGCTAAACCCAGACAGCATTGCCTGTGAAACCTCTCACTACTTGACAAAGTGGGAAGAGATCTCTGGGTTCAAATCAATTTTAGATCAAAATATTAAAAAGTCAAGTCCCCAAAATAAAAAATAAATAAAAATGGTGCCTAGTTACATTTAGGATTGGGGTATTTTGGCCAAAAGGCAGCGAAGGAAAGTGAGGAGCAAATCAGATGGTTCTAGTCTGGGGAAAGGTGATGCTGGACTTTTTTGTGACTTAAGTAATCCAGGTTCAATGACTTGCTTTGTAGCAGACTTCCTGTGTGACTTTGGAGGCATTTTGAGCCATTTTAGTCCTAATCT
This sequence comes from Podarcis raffonei, assembly GCF_027172205.1. Classification (NCBI taxonomy): domain Eukaryota; kingdom Metazoa; phylum Chordata; class Lepidosauria; order Squamata; family Lacertidae; genus Podarcis; species Podarcis raffonei. The sequence continues at coordinate 6,204,785 of NC_070606.1, read as the reverse complement.
TTGGCTTCCTCTCCTGGTTCCTGCCATGGTATCACTTAAGCCACACTTAAACCCATGCGCCGGCAGTGGTTAATGACATGTTAAGAACCCACTTATGGAAAATTTCACAGAGTGTTCCTTTGCTGAATCCCCAGGTAGCCATTAAAGGTTTGTATTCCCATCTATTATGGCAGGTACAAAGATGATGAGTCAGAATTGTTGCTAATCCATGTAATGGCATTGCATCATGTATCGGAGACACTTGAGACAAAGCGTCAGTTGGAAGAGGTTTTTATTGAGTCATTTAATCTGGAAAGCCATTCAGATACGTTAATGCTTCATTGTTCTCTGGGGTGAGTGAAAGGGGAGGGAAGAATCTGTACAGAGAAGCAGGACAGAAGTCATTGTAGCAACCCTGCAAGAGATGCTTCTTTGTAGGAGTGCTATGATCTTTTATTTCACACTTGCTATAAATAACATCCACAACAGCAGGCAGTAACATCAACACCCTTCTCAGTTTAGTGCTTTGGGTTTTGGAAAAATACTGTGGACTTGCTTTTCTTACAATGAGAACTGAAGAATGCAATAAATATCCATGGTTTTCAATTTATAGTGGAAAGATGACACATTCACTGTTACAGATAAACTCTTAAACAAATTTGAGAATATCATTGTTGGATCACAAAACAAAAAAGGAACTGGACCCACATCCATACCTCAGTCCAACTGCCACAGTGATGCACAGAAGTAATTCAGATTAGGGTAGAGCCAAAATTTCTCAGAGAAAAATATCACATGAAATCCTCTGAGAATTGACCATTTTTGGTGGCTTTTTCAAGAACTGTAGGAGACTTCCAGGACCCCTGGATTATATTCAGTTAAATGGTCCTCCCAAATTCTCCATCCATACATAGGGTGAGGGCTTCTGAGTGTAGCTGTGGATCCAACAGCTTGTTGCTCCAGGCAGCAATGGCATTGGGCTTTACTTCTACCAATCCTCTCTCAGCCCATTGCTTCCTTCGTCAACAGATATGAACAAACAATAAAGTTTCATTCAACATTAAGTGAGCAAAAATCTCTCAGAAAGACACACAGAGAGAGATGCTCTCACTCAAACTGCTGGGAGAATTTCACCCCCTCTGAAGAATAGTTGGTGAACTTCTCCCACTTCTACAGATTTCATCACCCACAAACAATATAGAGAATGGGGAGGGGGCATTCTTGCTGTGCTCTAATTCAGATCTGCGTTACATGGCTTACAGAGATTTTGCAGACATCTGATTCCACTGAGTCATAATTAGACTTGGTAAACTGAGCAGTTTTCCTCCTTCATTCAGGAAATAACTAAGCTTATTTTGAATCCAATCATGGATCAAATCAAAATACGGACAGTCTGGTGACATCATCAGAAAGACCATGGCATCTGCTCCCACTTCTAAATCCCCTCTTTGACCTGGGCCAAACTCTGAGCGAGAGTAGAACTCAGAACTGTCATACTTTTTCCTTTCCTTTTTTTGCATTGAAAGTGAGCATTGTGAACTGTCAAAATGACTTTGGTGGCCTCTCTAAATATCTGAGAAATACAATAGGAAACATGTCGATTGCAGGTGATAAGCATGCAATGTGCAGCAGAAATTCAGGTTTGCATTGCATATTTTTTTCCAACAGATAAGTATCTTGAATATGCAATATGGGAAGCCAAGGAGTACCTACGGGTTGGCTAGGCTGATCCACATGAAAGGCATAGGCCCGGGGAGCAGGGCACAAAAATCATGCATCTCCACTCTAGCTCAGAGCCTGCCTGCCCATGTGCTTCCCGGACTGTTCCTCCGCTGCTTCGGGCCGCTGCCGCAGCCTCCTCTAGATGCCTCAGCAGAGGAATCCAGTCACTGGAGTGAGGCGTTTCAGCAGCCCTGCAGGGCCCCCTCCCCAGTCAGCTGTTGGTGTGAGCAGAGCACCTAGCAGGGCTCGGAGGAAAGAAAGATGGAGATAGTGGCTGAGAGTTGCAGGAGGAGGAAAAAGGAAGGAAGGGAGAGCAGCGAGCTGAGGGAGGCAGGGAGGCAGGCAGATGGACTGACAGAGGAGGGAAGAGGGAGAAGAGAGGTGGAGAAGGGTAGACCTGACCCCAATGACTGTGGAGGAAGTCACTGGCAGAGTGCGAAAGGTGACAAAAAGCCACTGGTCTATGGTTTCTCCCAGCTTTGGAGGCGCCAGTGCAGCTCCTTGCCAAGGGCCCAATGGAGCCTAGGTACACCTCTGTGGGGAGCAGGCAATGGGCACTCATAACCCACCTACTTTCAGCAGTCAGAAACACCATAACTAGACACTGGAGAGACCTGTCAGGAGTAAGCATGGACCTGAAGAAACCAGAGGCCTTTCTCCTGGGCATGGTCGGCCAATTGGTGCCAAAGAAGGATAGAACTTTCTTTATGTATGCTACAACAGCAGCAAGAATACTCATTGCAAAGTACTGGAAGACACAAGATCTACCCACCCGGGAAGAATGGCAGATGAAGCTGATGGACTACATGGAGTTGGTGGAAATGACTGGCAGAATCCGAGACCAGGGAGAAGAGTCGGTGGAAGAAGATTGGAAAAAATTTAAAGTATATTTACAGAAATATTGTAAAATTAATGAATGTTAGAAGGATGCTGGAAAGAAGTTATATGGTTTTAGCAGAAATGTTATAAAGAATTAAGTAAGAATAGACTGCTAACGGGTCAAGGTGTAAAATCTAAGGTTAAATTGCGTCAAGATAAATTATGGAACAAAATCTGAGAAAGAGGGAAAGGACTTGCTGAAACAACTAATTGAATTAGAATACAAAAAAGGGAGGTGTGAGGAAGTCAAGGAAATAAGTAAATGAAAGATAAAGACATGAAAATACTGGATGGGTTTTTTTTTCTTTTTTAAATGTTTTTGTTTTTAAATGTTTTTGTTTTCTTTCTTATTGTCTTGTTGTCTTGTTGTTTTTTTATTGGTTTTTTTATTCTTGAAGTATTGTAACTTTTTATTGTTTGCTTTTCTTTTTTATGTAACTGATAAACTTAAATAAATATCATTTTTAAAAAAAGGAGTAAGCATGAACCAATGGTACCAAATAGTATGGGAAACAGCCCTACTAGAAAAATTAACCAATAAACTGAAACTGACATGGGGACAAATAGAAGAAGACGCCTTTACCCCGATATGGCTCCCCTTTATCACGTACACAACCCAACAACACAATGACAATAATCCACCAACAGCATATAAATCAATATGGCTAACCTGATCCAAAACACCCACCCACCCCACTCACACACAAAAACAAAGATCGCCACAGCCAACCACAAACGAATAACCACACCCTAGGCCAACCCCAACCTCTCTCACCACCAAAGGAACACAAGTGAACAGCAGAGAACCGGCATGTATAACGCTGACACCAAACCCTACATACATTAAGCAAAATAGAAACATCGCCACCCGATCCCCTCTCCACCCATCTTCCCCCTCCCCCCCAATGTCTCAACAAATGAAACTGATTTGTAAAAATGTTACATGGAAAAAATACGAGAGACATTACACATACTTCTGTAAAACAAGAAAATCTTTAATAATAATAAAAAGTGTGAATGTTCATTGCACTCTCACCTTTTCCTCCCTTACGGATTCACACTCTTCATCAGCGCCATCAAGTCATTTTCCAGCCACAGAACTTTAACGTTATTCAACTGTTCTTCTATGAGCCAGCTTAGAAAACAAACTTACCGTGGTGCATGTATTTTTCCCTGTTTGTATGGGGTGGGCGCAGAGCGGCGGAGGTATCTTTTCGTATTTGCTATGTACACTAGATTATGGTTTCAGTGCAGCTGGTTACTTAACATAAAGCGATTGAAGAGGAGATGCTGTTATCATGTAGGAGAGCCTTATGGGATAGCATGCCAGGCTTACAGTGAGGGCTGCGGCATCACCAGCACACACACACACGTCAGAAACATCACTCCCATTTGCTTTGCCTTTTCTTATGGCCTCCCAATGGATTCTTAAAACTCTTTATTGTGAAATAAACCTAAGATTGGCCTGTATGAATGGCAGAATTGCACGGGGACCATTTTGCTGCATGGCCATCTGTAACGTGCATTGGATTCGCAGGAAGCTGTTTTGATCCTGCAATTTGAAACAGAAAGGAAGAATTGGGAATGTATTACAGCTGGTTTTCAGAGAATGGCTGCTGCAGAGATAATGTAGTAGCTGTAATAAGATGCGATCTCCTCTGACACAGTAACTAATAATAATATAATAAAGAAAAAGAAGGTATTTTTGCTTGAGGAAGTTTCATCTTTCAAATGAGATACAAAACTGAGTCCCATTGAGAGTATCTTCGAAGCAGGGTGTTAATTTCGTCTCTGTATTTATACAGAACCTCAAGAAATTCCCTCTGTCATTTCAATTGGATATGGTATTTTTCATGGCCTATCTTATACTCCCATGTAATATTTTATGCCCTGATAGGCAGTTTCCAATATCTTCTTCCCTGGAGATGACTAATGAAGCGATCCCTTTGTACATAGGGTCCTGTCCCCACCCCCCACCCCCAGCTAGTCTGAAATCGAGAAATCTCCTCAGGGATGGAAGAAGCAGTAGATAGATACCAAGTCAAAAGTTCTTTCCTGTAATCTCTTTCCTGTTCGGAACATGTGAGAAACATTTATATAGCCCTACATTCAACAAACAGGCAGAACGACCGATCGTACACAAAAAAAGTCATTTATTATGTGTGACAAGCAAAGGCCCACAAAATGAGGAAATAGCATTTTCCTCCAACCAACCACTAGAAAGCCACATTAGTATATCATTAGTAGGAGATTTCAGAAGTGGTTACCATGACCTTACTCCCTCCCCTTCTCCTCCTTTATCTGTCATGATAATTATGGATTATAAATGCACATAGATGGGAGTCCAGTGTCAAGTACATTAACATAAATTCCATTCCAGTTACCCTTTGGCATTGCCCATAGTGTGCATTTCTTGAGAAGGGGGAATAAAGGCTCTGGAATGACTTTAGTATCCAAGCAGCATGAATTTCATGCTCATTACCTTATGTTTTTATTCTCATCTGATTTTTATTTCCCCTTAAACTAAAGTTAAATATTTCTATGCCTAAATTGCCCAACACTGTTAATGAATCAACCATAATTTTCAACTTGGGCCGCTATAAGCTATTTCCCCAAACTGGATCACTCTGTGAAGACCATCCTTGGATTTGGCCTCCATAGCACACAAACATTGTATGGTAATTACAAGCAGTTTGCCACTGCTGGACAATGTGACTTTGCAAAGCACCGTACCGTTTCTGTGGTGTTCATTGGGCTATCATTTTGGTATATGCAATTGGACAGAGGAAGCCGTGGAGGGAATGGCAGATGTTTACCCTTCAAGCCGGGACAGCCCATCACTTGAGGTGAAATGTTAATTGCCGCCCCCTGCCCCTGCAATGAATTGCATCTCAACAAATTCTGTGGGAGGCAGGGAACACCTCAAAGTGTTACCGATCAGCCCCCCCGCCCCGTGCGAGGGGAGCCAGCCCTCAACTAGCGCACAGGGATGCTCCAGCTTTTGTTGCACATGGAAGGAGCCCAGCACTCCTAAGAGAGTTGCTGCTTCCTCGGCTCCCCACCCCCCTGGGACAGGGAAGACCAGTGGCAACACCGCGTGCCAGAACACCTCCCTCTCTGTTTCCACTGGGGCGGATGGGTGGAACGTCACCTCTTGCACTTCCACGGCCTCAAGCAGATGCTTTCCCCTGCGTCATGGGCTTTGCCAACAAGTCCTCTAGCTAGTTGTCCTTGCAATACTTTACCTATCTCCCCTACGTTGACTTAGTCCACTCCTGCTTGGGCACCTCAGCAACGGCCTATCGCCCACTTAATTCCGTCTCCCCATTCCTTATCAGAAGTGGGTCACCGGGTTGGGTGTGTCAGGATTAGTGTCCTGACATGCATGCCTCGTTTCTCAGACCCCAGGGCATGTAAAGAGTTCAGCAAAGTAACTCAGAAGAGTGTTGGCAACAAATGAATCGCACGAACAGCTCGCTCCATCAGCAAATAGCTTTACTGAATCATTTCAATAAGCATAGTGGTCACAAGTCCTCAGCCAGATCCCTGGCAGGGTGAATAGCTTCAAAAAACACGGTGAACTGCATGGGTTGAAAAAGAAAGAAAGACTGACTAACTGACTGACTCTCACAGCTGCATGCAGCTATATAAGGAGGGCTCAGCCTGGAACCTTCCGGCCAACAATGAATAGTAATGAGAATGGACTGCTGAGTCACTACAGTCCATTTTGCATCTAGGACACACTATGGGCCATTTTTAGGCTGGGACAGGGTGTGTTTGCACCCAGCAGCCTTCCCTCCACCCACAGGGAGCCATCTGCAGGTAAGCTAGTGTAGCACCTCAGCCCTACCCAGGAAACTGCTGCTGCCCTTGATGCTCATGAAGCCCAGACAATACAGCAGTTTGAAGTAGAATCAGAACCCGAACCCAGTTTCCCCATCAACTAGCTACAGAGTAGCTCACCCCAGAAAATGCTCGTTTCAGTTTGCCTGGCGTTCTCAGTCTTGTGTTTTTTGTTTGCAGGACTGGAGCTGTGGCTTTTTAAAAAAAGGTTTATTCTCATCTGTGCTTCATTTATCCATTGCCGAGCACAGTGATTAATGTTAACAAACAGTAAAAATTCTTAATAGCCATCAGTTGCCATGTAAAGTGTCTGGGTCTTGCTTATTGTATACGACACAGAAGGAGGAAGTAATGCAACCTGCCTTTTATTACTTTGGATCAGACACACCGGGGTTTTCCAAACTTCAAATCCAACTGAAAGCAGCTGTTGGAGGAAAAAAATATATCATTACATTATACCTTAAGCTACAAAAACCCAATTTAATGGTGACATTTTATTTTATTCAGATGGTCCCGTCCTTTATTCTATCGAAACCAGTAAAGCTGGTGGAAATTGTATCTGGATGAAATCACGTCAAGGTGAAAGGTCTATGACGGAAAACATTCCTTCAAGATTATACAGGGTTAGAGTCGAATGCTAGAGCCACACTAACAGGAGCAAAGGTCTCTAGAGCGATAGGAAGTAATATTACATCACTCAACCTTATATATAAGAAAACATTCTGACCTCAGACTTAGAGCCTATTAGAAATTGATTAAGGGAGCAAAGAGACTGGATGGCCGCGTAAAACGAAGGCAAGTGTTAACTTAGGAAAAGTTTGGCATTGCCCATCTAAGTTGGAAAACAGCATCGTATGCTAATGGAATTAAGTCTTTGCCTATTTCCTCCAGGTTTTATTCATTATATGGACTTCTAATGCGCACTTTCCCTATAGCAGGCTTCCTCTGCCCTCCAGATGTTTGGAGACTACAGTTCCCATCATCCCTGACCACTGGTCCTGCTAGCTAGGGATCATGGGACTTGTAGGCCAAAAACATCTGGAGGGCCAAGGTTGAGGAAGCCTGCCCTATAGTAACAAGGACACAGAGCTTCAGGAACTTCAGAGTTATTATTTGGGGAAAACACTGCAGGGGCACACAGTCAGAATGTGGGTAGATTGAGTGGGGTGTATTTCTAGGACAGTGCTAGGGAAAGTGGCAGATGTTTTCCTTTCACCTTTTATACCACTGGTCAACCAGTAAAACTGAATTACGTGGTTAGCTCTCTCTCTCTCCGGTTGCTTACTTTCCTTGGATGCATGTTTCTGACTTGACAGCCTTTATGTCTCTTCTCCCCTATCTTTATGCCACCTTGATATCAGGGATGCTGTTCTTCATGGCACCAAATATGTGACAAATCTAGAGGACCCCCCCTCAACAAAAACAGCAGAGATCCCTAGTGGTTGATTCCAATCCTAGTTTACTGCTTATCAGCTGCTACTTTCCCTCTATCTTCTACTGCTTGGAGAGATCAACATGAAGGCCTTTAAGCATTATATTTTTTTATAGAGGGAAACAGGGATCAGCCCTAGCAGTTTGTCATTGGGAGTTATGCAAGCAGAAGAAAAAGGCTTAGAGAAATAAATACCTGTGGAATTCAGAAAAGTTCAGCCTGGTCAACAGTATCAGATGAATTCCTTACCAAGCAAGCACTCTGGCTTGCTTAGAATAGTAGTATTGCTGAGGCAGGGGAATCTTCTTGAAATCCACATTGATCCAGCTATTGTTCCTGCGGCTGAGAGTTCAGTGGATTTGAGTCAAGAGGAGAGACTGAGAGATTAGAATGATGGAAGCAGTGGAGCATCCTGCAGCCATCGTAAACATTGGGAATTAATTACCCCTCCATCCTGATGAATTTTATAAATGGTATCATGTACTGGGGTTGGCAGGACTTTATGAGCTTGCTGTTTTGAAACAGATCATAATCCAATTTGTGAAAATATGTCTTTAGGTTACCCTTCCAATAACTTCCTTCTATTCCTTGCACAGCAAATGAAACACAGTTTCCCTTTTCATTCTTGTATATGCTGTCGTGGTTTCAACAGTACACAGTATCATTGTTTTAAGTGAGGTGATTAATAGATCTGGAGGCTGTTTTTAATATAAACTGGGACTTTAAAATTTATCTGCATGCACTTAGTCTTTTATATTCATATACATATTGGAAAATTAGGGGAAAGGATCATCTGGAATAAGTCAAATTTTACATCTGGATAAATTACAAATAATCATTCTATCTGTAAGTACTTTTTGTAGGTTTTTGAAATATTCTGAGCAGTGTATTCATACCTAGAAAACACAGGCGCAAATTTTAGCACATAAGAGAGACAATGGGGTACCAAAAAATCAATCCACAAACATATTTGAAATCTCCACCAGTCATTATCACTGTTTTTTCTATCTATTTTTATTTATGGGTCATATCATTTCATGATTCAGGTGAGAAGCTGTATGTGCTAATGAAAGGCCACTGTAAGACATTTTGAACAAAGAGTAGACACATGCACCCAAACTTCAAGATGCACAGTACACAAGACTGGCCAACTAACTACTTGCTGCCCTTTCATGACACCCCCAAACAGCACCCTGGTGTGGTGGCCTTACCTACTGGTTGGTCCTGTGAGGTCCACTGTTCCCTGCCCCCAATTTTGTATGTGGAAACAGGTGTGTCTAAGAGAAGAGCTCAGCCTTGTTCGCAGGATCCTTATCTTTTGTGTACCGTAGCCTTTCTTCATGGAGCAACATTCTTTTTTTTTTAATAATGTTTTATTAAGTTTAACAATAGAAAAGTAAAACAATAAAAACACAAAGAAAATATAAAACACAACAATACAAACTTTCACGATACATAAAATACAAACATTTAACAAGAAAACAAAAAAAGACATTCAACACTCAAAAAGTAGAATAAGAAAAACACAAATCACTCTTTTCCAATTATTCATCTTCAATTAACTTATTTTCCTGACTTCCTCACGCCTCCCTTTTTTATATCCCTTTTTAACAATTACTTCTGCAAATTCGTATCCTACTACTTTATCCTTATTTATTTTACCTCCCAAATTTCAAATTTTTATCTCTTATTACTAGAACCCCTTCATTTTAATTCAATGTCATCAGCATTCATACATTTTACAATACTTCTGTAAATAAGTTTTAAATTTCCTCCAATCTTCTTCCACCAACTCTTCTCCCTGGTCTCGGATTCTGCCAGTCATCTCAGCCATTTCCATATAGTCGATTACTTGCACCTGCCATTCTTCCAAGGTGGGTAATTCTTGTGTCTTCCAATACTTTGCAATGAGTATTCTTGCTGCTGCTGTAGCATACATAAAAAAAGTTCTATCCTTCTTTGGCACCAATTGGCCGACTATGCCCAGGAGAAAGGCCTCTGGTTTCTTCACGAAAGTATACTTAAATACCTTTTTCATTTCATTATAAATCATCTCCCAGAAAGCCTTAATCCTCGGGCACGTCCACCAAAGGTGAAAGAATGTACCTTCAATCTCCTTACATTTCCAACATTTATTATCGGGCAAATGGTATATTTTTGCAAGCTTGACTGGGGTCATGTACCACCTATACATCATTTTCATAATATTCTCTCTTAAGGCATTACATGCCGTAAATTTAATCCCAGTGGTCCACAACTGCTCCCAGTCGGCAAACAAAATATTATGACCAATATCTTGTGCCCACTTCATGGAGCAACATTCAAATACACAAACGTAGGATGCTGCCTTCTATGGAGTCCTTCTGCTGTTGGTCCATCTACTCTAAAGTAGCACTCTCTCTCTCTGACAGGATCCCTCCTGAGCACCTCCTGGAGATGCTAATGTGTTGACCCTGGGACTTCTTGTATGGAAAGCACACACTCTATTACTGGGCTATGGCTGCTTGAGTCATCTGCAGCCCTTATCAGTCCCAGACTTCAAAACATCTCTGAATTTGATCACCACAAGGCAGCTTGAAGCAGCTTCTGCACGTTGCACAGTGGCTTGCTACGTGGATTGCAATAAGTAAGTGGAAAGTTCCTACATCACTGCCAACCAGTGTCTGCTGATTGTATGGGATTTGGGGTGTGTGGATGTGTTTGAGTGCTTTGCTTTGATTGTGTTACTCCACTCTCTGGTGTCTGGAGGAATGGCAATGACTAACTACCCAAGAAAACCATACGCAATTTTCTTTTCCCTGTTCTTTGCAAATAAGTAGCTCCATATAAAAAGATATAAAAAGATCCCTGATGGTTCAAATAAAACACTCCTCATCTATCATTCTACTTCCAGCATTGGCCAGACATTTGTCTCTGAGAAGATCACAAACACGGCATGGAGACAACTACCCTCCCCAACGCTTAGCAAACCACGAGACAATAAGCTAGATCATTATATTTGCTTCCAGTGTTATCCAAAATCTGTTATACCTTCAGGCTGACCACTTTACATTGCTGTTGGTTTGAGCTGAGTGCTCTTGGAATCAGATAGGCAGAGAACCTTACTTTCTCTTTGCCCATTTATATTGGTCAGTGGGAAGAATGAACATACTCTTGGGTTGGTTGCTGAACAGAAGCCTGACCGCTTTGTGGCCTTTGCAGCTCATTAGTTCTACTCAGTGGGCAAATACAAAAGGGCTCTTCACAGTTCCGTGTGTTCATTTCAGCCCACCACTGAAAGGTAGCACAGAGTCAACCTGTGATGACACCATAATGAATTTCTGAAAGGCTTGTTGATGGGTTGCTATGTTGGTGGTGATGGCTCCATCTTGCTGGAGCAAGATGAGTGATTAGTTCTTGTTTGATGACAAAGGTTCTTAAGGTTTTTTTCTCTGCAACTGTGTTGGGATGCTGAACTCCAAGCTTCTGATAACAAAGGAATTTCCCCCCGCCCCATTTTAAAATAGGAGACATTCATACACCCACAGAGTTTAGTTTGGTTTTAGAGTGTGGGGGATATCTACTGTATCCCCTGTTGTTGCTATGTGTCCTTGGTTGCTCATTGAACAAGAACAGATATTTATAAGTGTGTATAAAGTAAAGGTACCCCTGCCCGTACGGGCCAGTCGTGTCCGACTCTAGGGTTGCGCGCTCATCTCGCTTAAGAGGCCAGGAGCCAGCGCTGTCCGGAGACACTTCCGGGTCACGTGGCCAGCGTGACGAAGCTGCTCTGGCGAGCCAGCACCAGCGCCGCACACGGAAACGCCGTTTACCTTCCCGCTATAAAGCGGTACCTATTTATCTACTTGCACTTAGGGGTGCTTTCGAACTGCTAGGTGGGCAGGAGCTGGGACCGAATGACGGGAGCTCACCCCGCCGCGGGGATTCGAACCACTGACCATACGATCGGCAAGTCCTAGGCACTGAGGTTTTACCCACAGCGCCACCCGCATCCCTATAAGTCCCTATAAGTGTGTATAGTTCTCTATATTTATACGCAATTATATTTACACATGTGTATAATACATAACTGGCACATGTACTAAGTTATTTGGTTTGGAGTCATGGTGCACCACCAAATGCTGGAGAGAAGAGTCCTCAGACAGCAGACCAGAACTTAGCATAAGAGAAGGTACAATTGTGTTGCAAAAATAGAAATATGATTCATATGCAGGTAGTTTCAGAATGAAAATTAAAGATGGACCAGCAGATTGGTTGCAGCTGGAGCTAGGTGAGTTAGAAAGATGCAAAGAAAGAGGTAGTGATAGATAACTAGCAAACAGGCAAAGTCTATTTATACCTGTTTTATATAAGGAGAGAAATAAGTACAGACTTTGAGCAACAGCATAGATAAACTTAGAAACAGGAAGGGGGGAAGCTGCATTGGAAAAAAAGAGAAGCACTAAGAATGCCTCTCCTAGGTCTGGTAAAAGGAGGCAGGGTTGAGTCTAGATGGAATTGGCTGTTCCTGGAATTGGCTGTCATGAGGCGTTGCGTTCCCAAAGGATCCTGGCTAAACCAAATTAAAAACCCCCCAAAAGGGAAAGGAAGGTCAGGAAGCGTGGAAGGAAGGAAGGAAGCCAAGCTAACTGAAAAAAGTAGCGTGAGTGTCCCAGGAAGCAGTCATCCTCCAGAACTCACAAAATGGGACCATTGAGAGAACACCCAAGACTTAACTCCATGAGTCTGGAGCAGTCCAGCCTGTACCCAAGCAGGGAATCTTCAGGGTTGGGACCAAAATGTTATAGCTCAAAACATATCCAGAGGGTTTCTCCCCTGCATGACAAAGAAAAGTAAGGCTCAGATGGGTGACTAGGAATTAATTTGGGTGGGAATGAATACTGAAAGATAATGTTCCTGCATATACCTTTGAGTGGATGCTTTCCAACCTTCAGGTGTGCAAATAGTTGTTAATGGGTTGGCCAGAATTGATAGTGCTTTAAGTGTGGTGGCTTAGGGCATCCAGGCTTTTAAGAGGACCAAATTCATTGTATTATTTTGGACAGTTTAAGTTATGAGAAAGGACACCAAGGAAGAAACAAAACAAGGGGTAAGTGGCTCCCCTCCCCCCCCCCAAAGTGCAAATGCAATTTGAAAAATTGAAAGCCGTTTTGGTTCCAGTCTGCATGTATCTCCAAAGTACTATCTTTGCACATCAAAAAATGCTAGTTGGAACAAAGGTTTCACGTTGCATTTATAAATTTGTTTCTGTTTATCATGTCTGTGTGTAAAAACATTTTTGCATAAGGAAATGCTTTTTAAATATTAGCTAGTCGGCTAATTAAATAACAAAGGACTTTCTCTGGGAAAACAACGATGAAGCAGATTCACTCTCTGTTTTTGCTTAGACTAATGAGAACCAAAATGATGCCCGTGTCAGATAACTGGGTTGCACTACTGAAAAAATAACATCACAGTGAGAATTCTTTTTTAAAAAAAGGCAAAACACATCTGAAAGGAATAAAGAAACAGGAGACCATGTGAGCCTCCACTCAAATTTTTATTCACATATCTATTTTGGGCCTTCGGTTGTTATGATTTGTTTACTTTTATATTACATTTTCCATGTTCCTGTTACAAAAGACCTGCTGCTTTAAAGAACAATGTGGTCCTTCATTTTGCCAATTGCACATATACTGTTGCTGTTTTGACACCACTCTGAAACTTCAGAAATAATAAAAGTGATAGAAGGGTCTGGTTGACCAGCTGCAATTCTGCTGCCTGCTCTATAAAGTTTATCAAGCATCTGGTCGGGCACAGTTCACTGCAAGTGGACCATGTTCAGCTTGAGGAGTCCAATGTTGGGAAGAATTGACATAGGCATCATGGATAACTATGAAAAGGACAGAGACCAAGCTATTGTAGTTGATCAAAAGGAAGAGTACATTGCCATTGGACCATCTTTCCCCTGCCTTCTTTTTGTGATGCTTTGGTAACGTTTGGATTGAGAAACTGTCGGGGCCAAGCTACATACATGATTCCTTAACTGTTCAAATGCTACCCTACTTCCTAGCTGGGTGACCATCATGTGGTAAAAAGGCTTGTCTTCAAGCCTTCTTTGTGGTTTCTGGATCCAAACATATTGGGACATGTTGGAAAGAAGCCAGAGGGAAGCAGCAGCTGCCTGTTGCAGATGAACTTATTGGACAGAGACGTTCTGTAGCAGCTGAAGATACACAGAATGCTGTGTGAGGCTGTTGTTTGATGTACAGCTTTCTCACTGATGGATCATTACATCAGTACATGGGAAAGCCTTAAACAAATGTGTGATCCCAGATTGATATTCATCCCAGAAAAAAAGTGATAAGTGGGGTGCTGCAGGGTTCTGTCCTGGACCCATTGTTGTTCAAGGTCTTTATAAATGACTTGGATGAAGGATTTGGGGAGATACTCATCAAATTTGCAGATGGCACCAAACTGGGAGGAGTAGCTAATGCTGCAGAAGACAGAATCAGAATTCAAAATGACCTAAACAGATTGGAGAGCTGGGCCCAAACCAACAAAATGAATTTCAATAGGGACAGATGTAAGGTTCTGCACTTAGACAGGAAGAACCAGATGCACAAATATAGGAAGAGGGACTCCTGACTTACTAGCAGTACATGTGAAAAGGATCTAGGGGTTTTGGTGGACCACAAGCTTAACAAGAGTCCGCAGTGTGATGCAGCAGTAAAAACGGCTAATCAACAGAAGTGTAGTGTCCAGATCAAGGGAAGTAATAGTCCTGCTCTGGAGTCCTGGGTCCAATTCTGGGCACCACAATTTAAGAAGGATGTTGACAAGGTAGAACGTGTGCAGAGGAGAGCAACCAAGATGATCAAGGGTCTGGAAACAAAGCTTTAGGAGGAGGGCTTGAAGAAACTGGGTATGTTTAGCCTGGAAAAGAGGAGAAAGAGGAAAAAAAGAGGAGGAAAAGGGAAAAAGAGGAAAAGAGGAGACTGAGACAAAGTCTCCCATGATATTCTTGTGAGGAAGCTGTGTTGAACAAGGTAACTGTTAGGTGGATTTGTAGCTGGCAGGCTGACCGAACCCAAAGAATACTCATTAATGGTTCCTGGAAAAGAGGAGACTTAGAGGAGATATGATAGCCATCTTCAAACATCTCAAGCTCTGTCACATGGAAGATGGAGCGAGCTTGTTTTCTCCTGCTCCAGAGCCTAGGATCTGAACCAATGGCAGCAAATTAGAAGAAAGGTGATTCTGACTAAACATCAGAAATAACTTTCTGACACTAAGAGCTGTTTGACATTGGAACGGTCTCCCATGGCGGGTTGTGGACTATCCTTCCTTTGAGGTTTTTAAGCAGACGTTTGATGGCCATTGGGACGCGGGTGGCGCTGTGGGTTAAACCACAGAAGCCTAGGACTTGCTGATCAGAAGGTCGGCGGTTCGAATCCCCGTGACGGGGTGAGCTCCCATTACTCGGTCCCTGCTCCTGCCAACCTTGCAGTTTGAAAGCATGTCAAAGTGCAAGTAGATAAATAGGCGGGAAGGTAAACGGCGTTTCCATGCACTGCTCTGGTTCGCCAGAAGCGGCTTAGTCATGCTGGCCACATGACCCGGAAGCATAGGCGCCGACTCCATGGGGCTTGAGGGGGCCCGAGCCCCCTCAAAAATTCGTTTGGGGGGGCTCCGCCCCCCCAATAATCTCCGGCGCCCCTCCAGCAGAGCGCCATCGCCGCCCCTCCCCCAGCCCAAAATGCACAGGGGGGGCGGGCTGCATGCCTCCTGCCCTCCCTCCCGAGCAAAAGCTCCACCCAATTTCCTTTGGAGCTGATTAATAGGCGCAGCACGCTCTCCCCTATTCGCTCACGAGGAGGCGGCGCCACTTTATTTGCATATTCATGAGCTTATTTATTATTCATGAGCTTTCCCGGGCCCCCCCAATATTTTTTATAAGTCCGCGTCGCTGCCCGGAAGCTGTACGCCGGCTCCCTCGGCCAATAAAGCGAGATGAGCACCGCAACCCCAGAGTCGGCCACGACTGGACCTAATGGTTAGGGGTCCCTTTACCTTTACCTTGATGACCATCTGTCATGGATGCTTTAGATTTCCTGCATTGCAGGAGGTTGGACTAGATGACCCTCAGGGTCCCATAGCTCTCCAGGGTTTGAGAGAGGAGTCTTTCCTAGCTTGACCTGTAGAAGCTGGGAGTTGAAATATTGTACTCTGCTGCTGAGCTATATCCCTTCCTGTTGGAATGGACCTGTGGCTGCGAAGCTGGACTCATTGGAACATGAATGGGGTACAAGTGTGTGTGTGTAGATAAACATAGGGAAGCCTGGGTAGCTTAAAAGTAAACATACTTTTGTGAACAGCAGTTCTCCTAGGTTTCAATAGCTCCCCACAATACAGCATTGTTGGTAGCAGCAGGTGTTCACTGTTATGCCTGTGTGAGCTGTTTCATTCTTGAGATCAAGCTATTTCACTGTGCATAGCTGGAAAACAAAACCCTGTCTGCAGTCCCCACACTTTTGAAGTGGTATGAGTAATTCCCAGCTTACAGCCAACAGTCTTGCCGTTCCAGCTGTGTGGCCATGTTAACATGATATAGTGGTTCTCCATGTTCCAGAGCTTACACAAACAGGAGAAGGGGAAGTGGGTGATGGTTGGTAAAGATTTACTTCCCAAATCATGGCCCTTGTTTCCTGGTGCAAATGGCCACAGAGGGTGACGAGTGACCTGCTGTTCTCAGCACAGACACGCTACAAAAGGGAAAAGAAAAATGGCGCCCTCGGTCACTGTCAAATGAACTCTGCATTCATCAAGTCCATGAGAGATGTCTTGCTACTGTGCATTGCCTAAAAGGGAAAAGTAAGACAATGCACTCAAAGGAAGCAGTTTAACTAATTCCAGCATTCTTTAGATATTTTTTTTCCTGAGCTATTTTAAGTCATCCATCCCTGACATGAATAAATCGCAAGCCAGTCTTATTTTTAGCATCTTCACTAAATCCTGACAATTCTTCTGTTACTTAATGCTTTATAGGTCAACAGACAGCATAGATGAGAAATTGTAGAGCACTAAAAAAACTTTTATAGATGTTTCCATGAAAAACAGGGAACCAAGTACTACAATTATGTTGTAACGTTTAATGTTTTATTCTTTGGGTTCAAGACAGTTTTAGTTAGATAGAGAGGCCTCTGTTAATAGCTTTGCTCTGTGAACTGGTCTTGGATCCCACTAGGAAAAGTTGTGCTTGTAGACGAAAAATAGTTATGGCTTCCCCAATTTTTCACTCATTATAATTTTCAGTGTGTAAAGCCAAGCTGGTGCCAAATGTATTGCTTCGCTTTTCTTTGTACTACATCAACTAGGCTGCCATCTGGGCAACCCAAGACCTCCATACACACTGCCCAGGAGAGGTCACTTTGGTGTTGCTAACACAGCAAAACAATACAGGAGGCAGCAGTTACAAATTACTGGTCTCTGCAGCCACAGCAGGCGCTGTGATTCTCCCATGGTTTTAATTCACTCCCAGAAGTGCACTCAATTGTCTTTCGAGACAGTCGGATGGCAACAACAACAGAGGAGTGAAAACATTCACAGACTCCCTTCCTTACTTTTTTTTGAAGCTCCACCCAATTTGCCACCTGCTTGCAGGTGTTCCCCACTCCCACCCCGGCTCCCTGCCCCCAATTTGCAGCTTTGGAAGGTTGTTTGTTTGTTTTTTACTATCCAAAATGAAATACGAGTTATCCATCTCAAGTTTGAATATTGGACAAGTATTCAACCTCAGCATTTGCAGAGGGTATTTGGAAGGACCAATTCATTTTATTACAATATAAATAAATAAATATCTTTTCAGCTCCACATCAGAGTCATTTAATTTTAAGATGCAGTTGGCTCATGCTTGTTTATCAACAGATATGCAGTACACACACAACTGAGTTATTGCACATAATATTCTGTATCCAAACACTCACTCAGGAATACATGATTTATTTCTCTGTCAAACTGGAATATAGGTTTTCCCTCACATAAAAAATGTGTTTCTTTTGTACTGGCTCATAACTGCCTTTTATTCTATTGCCACATTTCTTTCCTCTTATTTACACCACATACACCCCTCCGCAAAAGCCACCATCCTTCACATCTATCTTTATTTAATTTATCCAGAGTAGTTTAATTATGATGCAGCATCCCGCTTAAAGAAAGTTTATCTTCCAGTTTTTAATTAGAAAAGAGAAAATATGAATATCTGGCAATACATTAATCTTCAAGACAGGGAAATGATCTGAATTTACATGCAATCCCGCTTTGGCTACTGGAGGTTAAAGAGCTTCCAGAGGAACTATTTCAAGATGTGAAGTTGCCACATGAAAAGCAAATATAATGGTATATTATTTATGCACTGCAACTACGGTTCCTAACTGGCTTCTCGGTTGACGAAACAGTCTGGTGTAAGCCTCACCAGGCTAGTCTTCTTAGCTTTTTTATTTGGTTTAAGAAAGAAAATGACAATCCTGGAAGGATTCTCTCCTCCTGAAAGATTAGCATGCTTTTCCCCATACAGAATTGATTGTTTGTGATGTTATTGAAGTGCTGGAAAGAAATTCACATTTGATCACAGTTTAAAAGTGGAGAAACACAAGTTAAGGCTTTGAAACTGTGGTTATCAGGAGATAACACAACTGCACACTCACTATACCTGCTTTGAATGCCTGTGGCTCCTTGATCGTTTTACTATCTCTTGGCCTCAGTCACCGTATTTTTCGCTCTATAAGATGC
This sequence comes from Podarcis raffonei, assembly GCF_027172205.1. NCBI lineage: Eukaryota > Metazoa > Chordata > Lepidosauria > Squamata > Lacertidae > Podarcis > Podarcis raffonei. The sequence goes on along the minus strand of NC_070606.1, from coordinate 6,186,160 downwards.
ACCCAACCATAAGACGCACCTAGTTTTTAGGGGAGGAAAACAAGAAATAAGAAGCCTCCTGAGCGAAGAGGGGCTATCCCTGAAGCCAGGAGAGCAAGCGGGATCGGTGCGTACCATTCCCGCTTCCTCTCCTGGCTTCAGCGAAAGCAAGCCTCCTGGCTTTTCCCCGACCTCCCGCAAGAGCCGCGCGCTCTATAAAGGGAGCGCAGCTCTTGTGGGCTTTTCTGGGAGGTGGGGGAAGGGACAGAGCCGCACGCTCTGTCCCTTCCCCCACCTCCCGCAAAAGCCAGGGATTGCTGTGTGAAGCCTGCACAGGGCAGCGGGATGACGGCTCCCCGCTGCCCTGCGGAGGCTTCGCGCGGCTAAGCCAGAAGCTAGAACAGCGAGAGGGAGCGCTGCGCAGAGATCCCTCTCGCTGTTCTGGCTTCTGGGATAGCCCACGAAGCCTGCATTTGCTCCATAAGACGCACAAACATTTCCCCTTACTTTTTAGGAGGGGAAAAGTGAGCCTTATAGAGCAAAAAATACGGTAGTTATCTGTAAAAATCCGAAAGGGGCCCCAGAAGGTCCCAGACACTGTGACAAGAATAATCCACTGTGCCCACAACAGCTTGCATTGGACTCTTCTACCTTCAACATCTGGATCCAGCTCTCCTTTGGCATATTTGTTTCTTCTTCAATAATAAAAAGCCATCTAAAGCCTGCAATGAAAAGACCTTTTATTAAGGCAGAGTGGAGCAGTGTGTTTACAGGATCTGCGGCAAAAGGAAAGTCTCGCTTTGGAGGGGCTCAGATATTTACCTTCTGTTGTCATTGGGTTTGAAGAATGTACAGTGACTAACCATTATTTGTAAACAGGATGGAGGAGAAAACCCTTTGTTAAAAAATATAGTGAAGGAAGTTTATATAGTCAATTCCCACTTGGCCTTTTCTTGGTACCATGCAAAGAATGCCATGTCTTGCATTTATGGACAAAGGGACAAAGAATTGCTCCATTCGGCCATTTCCAGTGTTTCCAGTGTTTAACTGGATAGGCTTCTGACTGCACCTGTGAGGATCATAGGTTCCAGGCTTCCCAGTTACAACAGTGGACCTGATCTGGTTTTGGCAAGCCACCAGCTGTCAGACACAGAGATGGCTACCCAGCTTCCCTTTGGATCCTTTTTGAATATTCAACTGCAATCCCAGTGTCACACTGGGAAATATAATTCACAACCACTCCAACTTAATAAGGGCCCCAGTCCTGCCATTCACCACTTGGCCTAGGGCAGGGCCTGATGGGCTCTATAAAGGACTGCTGCCACTGTCACTGCTGGGCAGAGAGGGCTTCATTTTGTTTTGTTTTTATTTTGTGTTTAAATTGCTGTTATTTTTTACCTATGTCATTTTAAACTGTGATATTAATGCTGTATTCTTAGTTTTAGATTTTGATTTATGTGGAAATTGTTTTCCATTTGGTTGTATATTTTTTATGTGGTTTATTTATTGTTTATGACTTTTGCAATTATGTAAATCTTGCCATGTTGTAAGCCACCTTGAGCATTGTTTTTAACTGTGGAAAGGCAGCGTACAAATAAAAAATAATGATGGTGAATGTAATATAAATATTGCTGTTTGTAGCACAAGAATATTGTACCTATTTATCTACTTGCACTTTGATGTGCTTTCGAACTGCTAGGTTGGCGGGAGCTGGGACTGAGCAATAGGAGCTCACCCTGTCAACCTTCTGATCGGCAAGCCCAAGAGGCTCAATGGTTTAGACCACAGCTACATAGCTAGTAAGGGACGTAGGTGGAGCTGTGGGTTAAACCACAGAGCCTAGGGCTTGCCAATCAGAAGGTTGGTGATTCGTATCCCCGCAACGAGTTGAGCTCCCATTGCTGGGTCCCAGCTCCTGCCAACCTAGCAGTTCGAAAGCCCATCAAAGTACAAGTAGATAATTACGTCCCACTCCGACGGGAAGGTAAACGGCGTTTCCGTACTCTGCTCTGGTTCGCCAGAAGTGGCTTAGTCATGCTGGCCACATGACCTGGAAGCTGTACGCCAGCTCCCTCGGCCAATAAAGCGAGATGAGCGCCACAACTCCAGAGTCGTCCGCAACTGGACCTAACGGTCAGGGGTCCCTTTACCTTTACCTTACATAGCTAGTATCTACATATAAACAACTGCTGCATTAGCACAAGTAGCAATTACGTTGTTTAATTAGCATTTTGATCATATAATTCCCCCTTTTTTATTTAGAATGTGGGAATATGTCATCCTCCCCCCCCTCAAATGATCTCAGAAATCTGTCACAATCAAAACAACACCTACGTAAAATCAAATTTGAGACCAATTTAGAGGGCTTGCAAAAAACATTTGCAACAATGTTGAAAGTAGATAAAATAATGTAGACTTAAAAAAAGATCTCAGGGTCCATCAGTAATTCAACACAATCAGGCATAATTTGGGCATGCCTCACCATTTAAATAGCAGATGTATCAACAATTGCTTTTGAATCTGCCCTACTTTCAAAAGTGGTTTGCAAAGCAGCTTAAGTATTGACATACTGATGTTTGGAAACGTTATACTCAAAGATCTCTTTGACATGCAGAATCCATTGCATGATTATTTGGATCCAAGCCAGTGGCTTTTGGATGACGATGTATGATTATATCATTCAGGTAATAAGAGTTTTGTTTAATCGAAGATGGGGAAGAAGTTTCATTTCCTTACTTGATACAGACTGAATGGCATACCTGCTGGAGTCTGAAAAGATTTAATCTTGCATTTTTCTAATATGATTTCCTTATGTAGATGGAGAGGGAAACAGTGTGTTTCTGGCACGACAAGTAAGTAAAGGCATTGCAGAAAATTGGCGAATAACATTCGCTTTGTAAAGTAAAACCAAAACTGTGACAGAGAATATTATTTATAATACATTGAAAGGACTGGGATAATAACAGTGTGTTCACATTTACATTTCAGTGTTTGGATGTTGAAAAGTGAGCTTTCCATTCTTTTTTTTTTTATCACATATGCTGCACAATCCCATATGTGTTTGCTGGGAATTAAGTCTCACTGCCTTTGGAATCTCATTTTTCATCATCCAAATACATGAACATAAATATGAATATTCCATTATTGCCCAGTCCCTCTAGGGCTTATTTTTCAGAGCCTTAACATGTATGAAGTTAGCTGATCTATACGCTACTAGTGGGCTATACGCTACTACCAGTACCGCCCAGGTGTTTTTAGAAACTGAAACATATTGAGATTTTTGAATGGATAGTGAAACTTGTAAGTATGGGCTCATCACACCAAAAATCAATTCAAGTCAATCCAAAGTCATGTTCTGCCATCTTGATTTAAGATGGCACCTGACCTCCAAACATCAATGAAGACTGCTGCCACAAACCTCAGGAACTGAATTTGGTGATATCTCAATAGCCAAAGCTTTCAAAACTGCAGAAGTTAAGGGAGAGCTACACTGTAATGGCAGATCTGGTCAGTTCATGTCACAAATGGCAAAGGTCAAATTCTTTAAGCATCCATAGGTAAAGAGGTAAAGGTACCCCTGCCCATTAGGTCCAGTCGCGGACGACTCTGGTGTTGTGGCGCTCATCTCGCTTTACTGGCCGAGGGAGCCGGCGTACAGCTTCCGGGTCATGTGGCCAGCATGACTAAGCTGCTTCTGGCGAACCAGAGCAGTGCACAGAAACGCCGTTTACCTTCCCGCTGGAGCGGTACCTATTTATCTTCTTGTACTTGACATACTTTCGAACTGCTAGGTTGGCAGGAGCTGGGACTGAACAACGGGAGCTCACCCTGTTGCGGGGATTCGAACCGGCGACCTTCTGATCGGCAAGCCCTAGGCTCTGTGGTTTAGACCACAGCGCCACCTGTGTCCCTTAAGCATCCATAGTCTAGGATAAGAACAAAAGGAGCAGGCAGGGAAGGGGTATTAAATGTAAATCTATCTTCCCATGATAGGCAGACCTTCCTATAATCCATATTCCAAATCGGTGTCATTGTCCCGCCCCCCCAGTTATAACCTCTTCCAGCACTGGAATATGGTTGAGGTGGAACCCACTAGGTTCAGTGGAGTTTACTCTCAAGTAGGGATGGCAGGTTCCCCCAGTTTTTCATTTGTCCAGTCTTAAATTGAGTTCTCCAGATGTTGCAGAAATTTGCAAAAATAAATACCGTATTTATTCACTCACTTTTTTCCTCCTAAAAAGTAAGGGGAAATGTCTGTGCGTGTTATGGAGGGAATGCCTACGGGTGGCATGCCTACGGATTTTCCTCCTCTAAAAACTACATGCGTGTTATGGTCGGGTGCGTGTTATAGAGCGAAAAATACGGTAAGTAAATAAGATCCTCATGAAAATTCACCATCATTTTAGCATGACATTTTGTCTTAATAAAAAGTTGTAAGCAGTTTTCCATCATATAATGCATTTTTGCATGTCATTTTCACTAATATCTTCATCTTCATGCATGCTTTCCTCCATTTCTGTATTTTTGTAAATATTGTTTGGCTGAAGAAATGCATCCCAAAGTTCAGATGAATGCAAATTTAAAATGATTGCTGTGTTTTGGTTCATATCTTGTTTCAAAAAGTGCAGATTTGATGGATTTGACTTTAGAGGCATACTGGGTTGAATTTCGCCTTTACCCCTCTGCAAGTGTGTAGGATTGCAGCCTTACTGTGCTTTAAATCAAGATGCATTGGTTTTCTTTCCTCTTTAAAAAAACCCCAAATTTGGGTTTTTGCTGGGAAACCTTTTCCCTCAGACTGAGAAGCTCAAGCAATCAGCTCACCAAGGGGAAGAAGGGCAAAGATGTGGTGCTTTGTGGCAACGGCCCTCTCATTTTATCTGCTGCTTCTTTAAACCACCTGCGAGCAAAATCTCCCTTCAAATACCCTTTCAGAGTACATGTAAGGAGCTTTAGGGGGATTTCTAAGTGACAGGCATTGTTCTGAATAAATTGTCTCAGAATGTAAAAATGTGGCTCTTCCTCTCTCTCCCCCCGCCCACCCCAGGTGGTTTCAGCTACATTGTTTGGAAACTGTGGCATAGTATCAGATTCCTGCCTTTTTAGTTAAGAGCTAGCCAAGGAACAACACAGAGCTCTTGAGCTAGCCCTCCAAGATCCAGTTGTGTTGTAATTAGGGGCCCCGGCTTAGAGTGAACTGCAGGGAATGGGATTGGCTGCAACCAATGCGACCTCGACTGATCCTGTCTGTTTAGGGGCAGAAAAGAAGTTTTGACCTTTTAGTATTCGTCCATGGTCCATACATGTAGTTAGCGCAGCCTCCTGCCTGCCGCTCTTTTCATCGCTGTGCTTTTAAAACCATTAACTCCCTTTGTAGTTTTAGTGAGACATGCATTTTTGGCCTATCGCAAATGAAATCTTAGAAGATGCCTTTCAACATATGCCAGGCACGGTTTAAAGGGGGTGGGGGTGGGAAGGCCATAATGATCACTTAGAAGGTAGAAGAAAATTATTCAAGGTAAAACAGTGCAGATTTTGTGGAATATGAGAAGTATGGAAAAATATTATTCTGCATTTGAAGGGATGCGATAAACTAGGTATGGGGGAGCAGAGGAGGAAACTTTAGACTGTGAGGTTTCATAGGGTGGCTGTGTCTGGTTTGCAGGCGAATTAATTCAAAGAAGTTGCAGTCTTGTTGAGAGGAAGCATGTGTGAACTCAATAAAACTTTTTTTAAAAAAATAATTTTTATTAATTTTCCAAACAAGTTTTATACAGTCAACAAATTATTTTACACTCATGCTTCAATTTTTGACTTCCCTCAGTTTCTCTGTCAATCTTTCAAAAAATTTCTATTTATTGACGCATTTCTAAACATGATATTGCCTTTCCCCACTCCTTTTCCTCTTACTCTCTTTTTTGCAGTATTTCTTACTATTTCACAGAGTCTCTTCAAAACCAACAAGCGTTGTCTGTGTATCACATATATTTTTCAGATATTCTGTAAATTTTCCCCAGTCCTCGATAAACTTTTGGTCTTTCTGGTATCGAATCTTCCCAGTCAATTTGTCCAATTCTGCATATTCGGTCAATTTCCTTCTCCATTCTTCCACTGTTGGAATTTCTTCCTGTTTCCATCTTTGGGCCAGAAGTAACCTTGCGGCAGTCACTGCATATTGAAACAGTTTACAGTCTCTCTTATTGATTTCATTTCCTACCATTCCTAATAGAAAGGCTTCTGGTTTTTTAACGAACGTATATTTCAACATCTTTTTCAATTCATTGTATATCATTTCCCAGAAGTCTTTCACCTTTTTACACTCCCACCACATATGATAGAAAGTACCTTCTTTTTCTTTACATTTCCAACACTTATTACATGTTTTATACATTTTGGCCAGTTTAACTGGCGTTATATACCATCTGTAAAACATTTTCATTACATTTTCTTTCAATGCAGTACATGCCGTAAATGTCAGCCTTTCATTCCATAATTTCATCCAATCATCATACTGCATATTGTAACCAAAGTCTCTTGCCCAGTGTATCATTACTACTTTTACCTCTTCATCTTTTGTATGCCACTCCAGCAACATTTTGTACATTTTAGACAGGTTTTTATACTCATTATTCAATACCTCCATTTGGAATTTTGATTCTTTACCCTCATACCCACACATTTTACAATCTTTTTTAAACATTTCATTAATCTGAAAGTAGTGTAACCAATCGTAAACAAATTCTTTCACCTCTTCATAAGTTTTCATTTTCCGTGAACTCAATAAAACTTAATGTTGAGTAAGCATGCTTAGAGATTGTGCTATAACTGCAGTCCTAAACTCATAAGCAGCCTTACTTTATGTACCTTGACTTAAGCAACCCTGGCTGAGTTCAGAATGACTCTCTCACATAAGCGGCATAAGGATTGTGGTTTTACTGGGAAATATCTCCCACTGAGTACTCATTTCATAGGTACTTCATGAACACATATGGGGTCCAGCTTTGCAACTGCAATCCCATGCACACTTTCCTCTTCATTGTGGCAACCTGCTCTTTGGAGACCATTTATAAATGGTTCAGAATGCTGCAGACAGACTCATCACGTGAGTCGGATCTAAGGGGGACTTTGGTACCACGTGGCTGTGCATTTGTTCCCATGTGCAATTCACAAGGGCTTATCTTACAGCTGCCTAAGAGAGGGACTGCTGGCCTGGTTCTTCTGATTCCCCTGCTACCCTCCCTTAGACTTTGCTGGTTCCATTTTGGGCTTGTTGGTTAAGCCCTGGCTTTGGTTGAGGCCAGCCTAACCTCCCTGTGGCCCGGGATCTCCAAGATGTTTTTATTTGAAGACTGTAAGGTCCTCTGTGGGACATACCAGGAGAGGCGGTTCCATAGGTACGAGGGTCCTAGGCCGTATAGGGTTTAAACCATTTATTTTAATTGAGCCCAGAAAAAAACATCCCAGTTGTTATTTATTGTCGTTTAGATGAGAAAACACATTTGTTTGTTCAGACCAAGTACCTCTGGCTGCTGCACTGCCTTTTACTGTTGATGTTGTTTTTAATTATGTATTTTTATTTTTGCTGTTAGCCACCCTGGGCTCCTGCAGTCAGAAGAGCAGGATACAATCAGTAATGAATAATGAGGAGAAGGCTCAGGAGCCTCCCTGGATCAAGCCATTGCAATGTTCCAATGGTCCCTGAAGCATGCTATTTCCACAGTGGCTGGATAGATGCCCCCAGGGAGCCCAAGAGGAGGTTTTCAAGGCAGTCGCCCTCTTCCCTTGTTGCCAAGCAGGTTGCCATTTCACTTTTGTTACAAGGGAAGGTTTGCCACAGATTTTTCCAAACATCTCATCCGAGCTCCTTTTAAATTGCAAATGCAACCAGTTATCAGGACCTAAATGGGCATTTTTGTGGTGGTGGTTGTTCTTCCACTGGTAAAAGCTGCTGGCAGTGCAAGGAGGGAATTATACCATTTCTATTGGTGATCCATAAATCTTTCTACAAATTGGAGTGTTAGGTGTTTTATGATGGGTTCTCCAGCTTCTTAATGAATCTCTAAGCAGCCTAATAAAGGAAAGCGTTGCCTAGAGGGAGCCAATGACACAGCATGAGCTGTGGCTCAGCTGACTGAGCCTACTGGGTGAAGGGCACATTAAAGGACCCTATAAAGGCAATGGAACACAGTTTGGTATAAAAATCTATTTGAGTTAACAGCCCCTAGGTGAGATATCAAAGAAGATGCAGAGATACTGAAAGTAGTTTATTGATTGCTTTTAAAAAAGACAAAGGAGAAGGTCAGATCTTGCTTTAGCAAAGTGCTGACTTTAGAACCTATTTAAGGTGCATTGAACTAATTCCAAATGTTCCACATTCCATCGGCTGCAACAGAATGTAAACAAGTGTATAAGTACATGGGTGAACAGCACTCTATGAATAAATTCCTGAACGGTGTTGGTAGATAGGCCATATATGGGAGCCAGTTGGCTGGGAATGATTTGCACCAGGTAAAAACAATCCTGGATTTTGTAATACAGAAAAACCAATACCATTTTGAGATTGAATCACAATTATATACGACCTATTTGCAACCTCCCAACTGAACATGCAGAGGTGTCCAGAGGAGGGCAGCCAAAATGGTCAAAGGCCTGGAAATGATGCCTTATGAGGAACGGCTAAGGGAGCTGGGCATGTTTAGCCTGGAGAAGAGGAGGTTAAGGGGTGATATGATAGCCATGTTCAAATATATAAAAGGATGTCACATAGAGGAGGGAGAAAGGTTGTTTTCTGCTGCTCCAGAGAAGCGGACACGGAGCAATGGATCCAAACTACAAGAAAGAAGATTCCACCTAAACATTAGGAAGAACTTCCTGACAGTAAGAGCTGTTCAACAGTGGAATTTGCTGCCAAGGAGTGTGGTGGAGTCTCCTTCTTTGGAGGTCTTTAAGCAGAGGCTTGACAACCATATGTCAGGAGTGCTCTGATGGTGTTTCCTGCTTGGCAGGGGGTTGGACTCGATGGCCCTTGTGGTCTCTTCCAACTCTATGATTCTATGATTCTAGGTGGGTCATGGAGCTGGGGAAATTCTTCAGGGTCAGTGAGTGCTTCTATGCATTGTAATGCCCCAACACCACCTTCGATCCCTTAACAACCTCTCTTGCTAATTAAGAGAGGAAATGTTGCTACAAGTGAAGAGTTATGTGTGCACACCATCCTAAGGTCCCCAAGGTATAGCATGGGCTCCAGAGAATGGCAACGTACAAAGATTTTGCTCAAGGCTGGCAGATTAGGTGGGACAGGGGAAGCCAGTAGCCTATTGCAGTAGCCCTTTAGGATCCCGTTCGCAACCAGAGGTACCACTGTAATGTATCTGAAGCTCTTTATACGAAGCTCTAAGGTACTTTACTGGCATGCTCTGGTCCATGGGGTCACAAAGAGTCGGACACAACTAAACCACTAAACAACACAACAACAAGGTACTTTACACCTTTTTACAGGCTTGCAATGCTTTTTAATGCTTTTAGAGGTTTTTAATTGTTTTTGAAAATTTTACATACATTCTTATTTTATTTTTAATAGTTATCAATTTGGTGTTTGCTGTCCTGGGGTCCTTTGGGAGGAAGGGTGGGGAGATGATAGATGATAGATAGATAGATAGATGATAGATAGATAGATAGATGATAGATAGATAGAAGCACTATTCAGAGGTCTGTTCATGGTTGGTAACTGAGTGTCTTCCCCTAAGTATCAAAATGTTAAGTGAGAATCAGCTCTTCAGTAAACCCAATTGCAAACTGTTCCAAAACCTAAATTGTTCAGTGACTCAAGGTATTCATATGGAATGTGTTTCCATATTAGTGAGCGCTGTTCATCCTAAAGTACTTTGGGATACTCTGCGGGCAAGATTCTCAACCACATCACAAAGGAGAAGGAAAGAATTGGCAGATCACGCCTCATTCTCATGTCTGCTAGAGATGATAGGCTGAGTTCAGTATTAACCATTCTTAGTGCAGGCTCACTGAAATGAGAGAGACTTAATTTAGTCATGACTAACTTAAACCATATTGATTTAAACACGGCTAAGCCTGGATCCATCTCAATGTTCTACAACAAGGAAGGGGCACTCATGGCCACCTGGCATCAAGGTGTTGTCAAAGTCTTTGCTTCCATCAGCTCCAGCCAGTGCAGTCATAGCTCGTGTTGTGTTAGGTTCATGTTACGTCTTTTTGGCTTGCGAATGGGGCAAACCCAGAGTGTATACTTCCGGGTTTCACTGCATGTGCATGCGCAGAAGCGCCACTCTAGTTGTGGACTTTTCGGGGTGCGAACGGCACCCCAGAACGGATCGTGTCTGCAACTAGAGGTACCACTGTATAGCCAATATCCATATCACTGTTAATGGGACCTAAGTGGATTGAAACCAGCTTGTCCCATTGATTTCAGTGGGACTTAAGCATGACAACCTTCTCTGGATTGGGGCCAGTAAGGTCAGAAATCTTTTTTCATTTAAATTAGAAACGTTGTGTCTGTTCCCCTTCCCTCCCGCAATGCCAAAATGTGTTAAGAGACTTATAGAGCAATATAGAGAGAGGAAGAGATTTACGATGTTCTAGTGGTCTTGGCTAGACTCCTCCAGACACACGTGTTCATGTTCCTGGAACATCATGATACATTTCATACTCAGATGGCACCAATTGATATAATGAGTACATCTGTGTAATGTTTAGCCAGAACAACCATAGATTCTTTCCCAAAGTTCTTATTAGCCACTACAAATGTGCAATGTGTGAGAGGACTATCAGACTGCATACTTCCACATAGCCAGATTGTGAAGGTTGTGTTTTCCATTGCAGTCCCTTCAAAGCAAAAACGCCTTCATGGTGACATTTGTACAACTCAGGTGGTGTCAAGAATAGTTCCTTAAGCAGTTCCTGGTACAGCCATAGCCCTCCATACAAATTATTGAAACGGTTGCCATTTGTAGAGGAAAATCACAAAGATAAACTCCAGGTAAAGGTAAAGGGTAAAGGGACCCCTGACCATTAGGTCCAGTCGTGGACGACTCTGGGGTTGCGGCGCTCATCTCGCTTCATTGGCCAAGGGAGCCGACGTACAGCTTCCGGGTCATGTGGCCAGCATGACTAAGTCGCTTCTGGCGAACCAGAGCAGTGCACGGAAACGCCATTTACCTTCCCGCCAGAGCGGTACCTATTCATCTACTTGCACTTTGACGTGCTTTTGAACTGCTAGGTTGGCGGGAGCTGGGACCGAGCAACGGGAGCTCACCCCGTTGCGGGGATTTGAACCGCCGGCCTTCTGATCGGCAAGTCCTAGGCTCTGTGGTTTAACCCACAGCACCACCCGCATCCCAGTCAAACTCCAGGTAGCACAAAGTAAAAGTGAAGTTGATGGGCAAACAATACTGGCTGGGTGGCACTGGATGTGGGAGCATGGACCACAGTTATTTGGTGATGGACAAATCGCTGGAATTGATGGTTTTGGTGAAAACACTTTTGAATATTGGCCATGGATATCTGCTGGATGAGGGATCTTACTAATCTATACGTGTAAAAACTAGGCACATTGGTGATGCAAGACTTATGGGAATCCTGAGAGCCAATGTGCTTCGTCATCAAACATACAGTGCCCCTATGAAAACCACTTGTAAATAATATGGACATTTGCTCTTGCCAGTTATGAGCTGATCACCACCATATACAGGATTCAGCCTCAGAAACCAAAGTGCATTTTTGGCTATCATCCCTACCTAGCAGGACCAGTGGTCAGGGGTGATGGCAATTGTGGCCCAACAACAGCTGGGGATCCAAGTTTGAGAAACACTGCACTAAGCCTTCTTTTCTATTGTACCATATTTGTATCTGGATGAATGGAAGAAGCCTCAGAGCTCTTATCAGGTGCATGTAAGTCTCCATCCAGTCTTTTCATCTTTCATTCTCTCTCAGGAAAACTGAATGCAGTTTGATTTTATTTAAATTTTTTGCCTGTCTGGGGAATGGAAATATTTAAGCTATCCAAGGCAGTCAATGGAAAGCATATTGCCCTGCTCCAGTTAACTGTTGGCCACTGTGCATCTTGTTTCTGCTCCCCTTTCCCATGATGTGAACTATGGAAGGACTTCAGATCTTGCTTTCATGCAGAGAGGAAAATGAGTCTTCCCCCAGGTGAGTTTTTGGGATCAAACATTACCCCCTTCTGTTGCTGCTTGAGTTGCATCTGTAAACCTCCTAGAGTAGTTTTAGTGCATTGCATTCATTGACCTGCAAGCAGGATATACACCTAGGGCTCAGACCACTCCTACCCAAGAAGAAGAAGAAGAAGAAGAAGAAGAAGAAGAAGAAGGGGAGGAGGAGGAGGAGTTTGGATTTGATATCCCGCTTTATCACTACCCGAAGGAGTCTCAAAGCGGCTAACATTCTCCTTTCCCTTCCTCCCCCACAACAAACACTCTGTGAGGTGAGTGGGGCTGAGAGACTTCAGAGAAGTGTGACTGGCCCAAGGTCACCTAGCAGCTGCATGTGGAGGAGCAGGGAATTGAACCCAGTTCCCCAGATTACGAGTCTACCGCTTTTAACCACTACACCACACTGGCTCTCTTAACCTAGAGCACTATCATGAACCAGGGTTCTGTGGTCCCTGCAGCCTAAATTCCAACTACTTCCTGTTGGCTCAGTTGAAGTTTCTGAAGCAACCCCGTGGTGAGCAGATGAATCCCTTGACAGGCAAAGCCAAGCCTTGTTTTCTCTCTCCATGGGGTGTGCCTGCTTGAACATTCTCCTGGATCTAGTCCTGCTCCTGGATTCCAACAGTGGAGGCGAGTATTGCCCTTTTCCAGCTTCATGTTGTGTGCCAGCTGCACCTTTCCCTTGATCCCCCAAGACCTGCTTCCATAATTCATTCCTTGTCACACTCCAGAGAAGTGGTTCCCAGTTAACTAAGTACTGTGGGTGTTATGTACTGAGCTGAATCCTAGAACAATAGGATCCAGAATGCAGCAGTCTGATTGGTCTGCAGGAGCCACCCAATCCAGCTCCAGGTGGAAGTGAATCAGCGACCTGATTGTCCTTCAGGAGCAGCCAATCAGGCTTCTGGAGGAGGTAAATCCGCAACCTGATTGGCCTACAGGAGCAGCCCAGAATTAGCCAATCATGTGTAAATAATGTATATATAGCTAGACGTTTTGGGGAAAGATTCATTCATTGCTACTATGAGATGAATAAAGAGCATGAAATTCACACTCGTCTCCAAGTATATTTCTGTGGACCTCTTGTTTTTCAAAAGCCAAGCCATGGACCCCATCTGAAACTCCAGAGAGCAAATTCCAGACACGGTTGATGATGCTGAGCTAGATAGAGCAGTGATCTGACAAGATAAATTAGCCTTCCATATGCCTAAAGATTGACCTTCACTCTGTGTCAGCTTGATTCAAGTGCTGTTCATGAACATTAAAGTCCTACATTAAGAAATGTTTTCTCTTATCTCTGTCTGCCCCGCTCACCACATGTGCATTGAGAGAATCCGAGGAGACTCTTCCATGTCTTTCTTCACCATCTGAAGTTCAGCTGGCTTCTAATATCTGGAAGCTTCTCCCATATGGTACCTCAGCTATGGAATTCCCTGCCCATAGATTTTATTGGGTTTATCCTTTCCTTTTATATTGAATTTGTGAACTACTCAGAAATCTTTTCAAATTAAACAAATACATGTAAGAGATCTGTTAGTTTGTGCCTGCACTTAAATGAGAATGCGTGTATCTCTGGAAGATTTTCGATGGATTTCAGTGGACACTCTACAAAGATTAACATTAAAGTATCTTCAAGGCCCCTCTGTAGACTTTTATCCTAGCTGCAATAATGCTCTTGTATGTGCAGTCTTTTCAAATGCATCTGTTATGTAAGGTCAGTTTTGTACATCTTTGAGAGATTTGGCGCAGTGTGACTTCAGCCGAAACCTGATCAGACACTTGCAAACGCCAACATTAAAGCGTCCTCAGAAGCTTATCCTAGCAAGTATCCATTTTTGAAGGGCTTTTAAATCCAGAAATCCCAACCAAGCCCTTAAGCCCACCTGTCAACTTGCAAACTTTCCCAGAGTGGCTGAGCTTTAAAAGGTGCTTGTTTTGAAAGCGTTTTTCATATCTATTTGTATTAATTCTAAGTCTAGCCACAAGCTTTTCCCCCCAAGAAGGAAAGAATCAGTTTTTGCTGAAATGCGCAAAAAAAATAAAATGCTGTTTCCAAAGCTAATGTAATTGCATGTCTGTAATCAACCTTAGGAAAACAATCCATTGTGCAGCATGGTATTGGAATTATTAAAACGGGCTGCTTCCATTGTGCCCAGGTGGCAAACCTATTTCCCTCTCCCAGCTACATACATAAATATATACACACACAAGGCTCAAATGAGCGAGCCCTGGCAAGCAACGTGTAATGGTGTCATTAAACTGATTGTATACATGCCTGTTGTGGCAGATGTGTGCTTTCTTTCAGCCCAGATACATTTGGATTGTTGGTTAAGATCAAACAAATGCAGACAGAAATGTCTGAGTTCTGTTTGTGAAAAGATCACTTTCCTTCAGAGCCCGGACAGCTATAAAATAGCCAGACTGCACGATCGGATTCAATGTCTGTCCTTGTTTTCTTTGATTAGAGCAACGCTCGCCACATCAGTCCCCCCACAGTTCACCATTTGAAACAAGCCGAGCGACTGTGGGTTGCATCAAGTGTCACTTGGAGAAAATATTCCGACAAGCCGGCTGAGGTAGAGAAATATACAAATCTTGGCAGCTGCTGTGTGTTTGTAATATTTATACACATGCATACATCTGATGGCCTTTTGGTCTCATCTAGAAATGTTGCTCTCCTTTTAAGCATAATTGCCGGCCTCCCAATGTTTGTTTACTCTGCCGCACAAAGTGACATGGCCTGGGGGGGGGGGGCTGTGCACATATCCTTTACTGAAGATGGCTTAATAAAATTTTAGCAGAATAAATGGTTAGGGTTCAGGTTTGCATATGTATCAGGTGGTGAGCAAATATTAGGAGAAGGTTTATGAGATGGGTAGGATTTAGATAATGGAGGTTAGGGTGCTTGTTCTATATATATATATAAATTATGTTTATAAAATGCAGAGTGGCTTACAAAAATGGATAATTTATTATCTTCCTGCACATGCATTACAACTGTTATTATAAAATAGTATTATTGTTGTTTTCAGTGTTGGATTAAAGGATAGTGGCTCTGTGCCAATTCATATTTTCAGTCTAGGACACTGAGCTTGTGTAGTGAGTAGGGGTATGCATTGAATTCAGATGACTCTCACAAAAATCTGCCCAACTTCTACAATTATCGAGGCCCTTCTCTGAGTCCCCCACCCTTCGGAAGTTCCTCTTTTCTTTTCCCAAGGAAGATTTTCCTTGTCACAGCATCTGATGTCCTTCCAGCACCAGACCTTTCTGCTTTCGCCTTCTATTTCCAACACAGAATTTTACCTCCCCCCCCCAGCAAACACGCAATCACATATGTATGAGAGCAGCATATAAGCTGTAAAAAAATAGCATAGTGAAATATATTTGATACTGAAGTTTGCAGAGTGCATTGTGATTCTCTTTATTTTTAATACACAAGAGTCCAGTTAATGCTTATCTATGAGCTAAAGGTAAAGGGACCCCTGACCGTTAGATCCGGTCGCGAACGACTCTGGGGATGCACGCTCATGTCGCTTTACTGGCCGAGGGAGCTGACATTTGTCTGCAGACAGCTTCCGGGTCATGTGGCCAGCATGACTAAGCCGCTTCTGGCGAACCAGAGCAGCGCACGGAAACACTGTTTACCTTCTCACCAGAGCAGTACCTGTTTATCTACTTGCACTTTGACGTGCTTTAGAACTGCTAGGTTGGCAGGATCTGGGACCGAACAACGGGAGCTCACCCCGTCTGGGGGATTCGAACTGCCAACCTTCTGATTGGCAAGTCCTAGGCTCTGTGGTTTAGACCACAGCACCACTCGCGTCCCCTTATCTATGAGCTACATAAGCACAAGCTTCCAACCCTCCTTAGAAATTAGTCTCCTGCTAAATCAAAGTGGGATGCATCAAGCGGGGGGCGGGGGGCGGGTAGGCTTGTCAGAGTGGGATCCTTATGATATACTACAAATTGAAGCAGGGACCCCTAAAGTTTCTTTGAAGTACCCTGACAATCCCAATCTCAAAAGAAAATGCCGCAGACAAGCATCTGCTAAAAGCAGGACTTAATGTCCTGGTTCATACATAACACTAAGCCATGGTTGATGTTAAACATAATTAACAAACCATAGTTCAAGCCGAGGCTTGTGGCAGCTCCAGCCCACTGTTGCAAAGGTGTTTTCTGTGTCCTTATACTGGGAGTTCCTCATCTCATCATCAACTTCACCAGCTGACTAGAAATTGGCAAGTAGGCAGGTAGACTGAAGACAGTGGTGGAACTTGCTGTCTCAAATTTCAGTGGCGCCCTGTGTTAACCAAAATCCAGTGCCCCCCTTCATCTCTCGTCTTTTGTTGGATGTCATTCTTGTGCCCCCCACGCACCCACTTGAACTAAGGGTGCCAACAGCTGGTCTTACCTACAAGCTGGTATGCATAGATCAGAAGATCTATGTTAGAATTGCCTCACTTTGACCTCTGGGTAAACATCAGTTTCTACGTCCTATTTTTTTAGTCTTTGATATGAAGCAGAAGATGAAAATACTGCACCTTTCTTTCTTTCTTTTTTTTTGGGGGGGGGGTTATTTTTCAAAATGCTCTTTCTCCTGCCAGCTGCCAAAAAAACAGTAGGGGAACCTCTGTAAGGATTACGGTAATTTAAAAGAGACTTATATAAGAGATTTGGTTTTGAGATGCATTGTTGTTTTACTGCTTTTTGCTTTGCCTGATAAATATTTATTACTGTCATTTTTATTAATATTGTCAGGACTGTATGAAGCCCAGCATAGTTTGGCAAGGCAAGCAGAACAAGGGAGTACAGAAGATATGTAAACACACAGGGCCTGGGAATCAAATCAGTCAAGGAAAAAGGATCACACTATAAAAGGCAGGGAGATGAGACACAGAAACTCAAACAGTTAAGTCACTTTAGTTTATTAATATTCTGCCTTTTAGCTGATTGATTGCTTCAATTTGAATAATTTTCCCTGTTTCCAAAGCTAATATAGAGAAGCCTTTCAAAACAAAGTGCTTGAGAACATAGGCTTCAACAGTGCTTTTTTTCTGGGGGGACGCAGGGGCACGCATTCCCCTAAACATTTTGTGAATCTGAGTTTGGCCTCATTGAGGGGTAGTATTTCAATATGGGGATGCAGGTGGCGCTGTGGGTTAAACCACTGAGCATAGGACTTGCCGATCAGAAGGTCGGTGGTTTGAATCCCTGCGACGGGGTGAGCTCCCGTTGCTCGGTCCCTGCTCCTGCCAACCAAGCAGTTCGAAAGCATGTCAAAGTGCAAGTAGGTAAATAGGTACCGCTCCGGCGGGAAGGTAAATGGCATTTCCGTGTGCTCCTCTGGTTTGCCAGAAGCGGCTTAGTCATGCTGGCCACATGACCCGGAAGCTGTACGCCGGCTCCCTCGGCCAATAAGGCGAGATGAGCGCCGCAACCCCAGAGTCGGTCACGACTGGAGCTAATGGTCAGGGCTCCCTTTACCTTTACCTATTACAATATGAGTAGGAAAATGAGAGTACCCCTAAACATTTTTTTTTAGAAAAGAGTACAAGCAACCCAATTATTACTTGGGAGTGAGTTGAATTGAGAAGTGGAACTTGCTTCCAAGAATACACATGTTAGGATGGGACCATGAGTTTGACCAAACTGCGGGAGGCAGTGGAAGGCAGGAGTGCCTGGCGTGCTCTGGTCCATGGGGTCACGAAGTGTCGGACACGACTAAACGACTAAACAACAACAACAACAAAAGTTAGTGGTTACAGCATCTGCTTTGCATGTAGAAAGTACCAGTCAGAGCCGGCCCACCCATGATGCAGGGTGAAGTGCCCACGTCAGGTGGCTGAAGTGCAAGGGGCAGTACTCCATCTGCCTGCCCCATAGCTTCCTCTGCCTAGAGGGAGCTATTGCGGCATGTGCCCTTGCCTCTTGTCTTCCCTCCCCCATGCAGAGAAGCCAAGTGAGAAGCAGTGCTTGGAGGAGGAGCACTCCTGTCAAGTTTGGTGAGAACCGGGGCGCAGCAGCAGCAGAAGTGGGGCCAAGATGTAACGATTCCTGTTTTGCCTCAGGTGGCGAAATGGGATGGGCCACCCCTGGTACCAGATTCAATCCCTGGATGTTGTCAGGGAGGACTGGGGAAAGCCTCCTGACAGCTGTTTTGTTGTTGTTGTTGTTGTTGTTGTTGTTGTTGTTGTTGTTGTTGTTGTTTACTTTAAAATAAATCAATGCATAAAGTTTTTTCTATTAAAAAAGGGGGTAAAAGGAAGAACTTGGCTTTAACCTCCTGGTGGCTGGGAGGCTGCCTGCTCTTGATGTGGTTACACTTCCTCTGAAGGAAAAGAAGAAGAAGAGTTTGGATTTGATATCCAATTTATCACTACCCTACGGAGTCTCAAAGCGGCTAACAATCTCCTTTCCCTTCCTCCCCCACAACAAACACTCTGTGAGGTGACTGAGGCTGACTAGCTGTGTGTGGAGGAGCAGGGAATTGAACCCGGTTCACCAGATTACGGGTCCACTGCTCTTAACCATTACAGCACAGGTACGTAGAAGGTGCTCCTGGATTTTTTGCTCATAGGCCTCAGTGGTGCAGAGTGCCTTCAATCAGCTTCAGCTGGTAGCTCAGCTTTGCCCTTATCTGGACAGGGACAGGCTAACTTCTGTTGTCTATGGTCTGGTAACCTCAAGGTTAGATTACTGCAGTGTGTTCTACGTAGGGCTGCTTCTGAAGATGGTTCAAAAACTTCAGCTAGTGCAGAATTCAGCAGCCAGGTTGTTCACCAGGGCAAGGCAGTTTGAACATATCACACTGATCCTGCCCTGACTACCTGGGCTACCAATTAGTTTCTGGGCCTAATTCAAAGTGTTGGTTTTAACCTAAAAAAAAAAAAAAAGGTAAATGACCCCTGGCAGTCCAGTCACAGACAACTCTGCGGTTGCGGCGCTCATCTCGCTTTACAGGATGATGGAGCCGGCGTTTGTCCGCAGACAGTTTTTCCGGGTCATGTGGCCAGCATGACTAAGCCACATCTGGAAACCAGAGCAGTGCACAGAAACACTGTTTACCTTCCCACCAGAGTGGTACCTATTTATCTCCTTGCACTTTGGGGGGCGTGCTTTCAAACTGCTAGGTTGGCAGGAGCTGGGACTGAGCAATGGGAGCTCACCCTGTCATGGGGATTCGAACTTCTGATACGCAAGCCCAAGAGGTTCAGTGGTTTAGACCGCAGCTCAGGACCACAATGCCTCAAGGACTGCCTTTCTCCATACGAACCTAACTGCACCCTGAGATCAACATCTGAGGCCCTTCTTTGTGTGCCTCCTCCGCGAGAGGTTCATTGTTGTTGTTGTTTAGTTGTTTAGTCGTGTCCGACTCTTCGTGACCCCATGGACCAGAGCACGCCAGGCACTCCTGTCTTCCACTGCCTCCCGCAGTTTGTTCAGACTCATGTTTGTAGCTTCGAAGACACTATCCAACCATCTCGTTCTCTGTCGTCCCCTTCTCCTTGTGCCCTCCATCTTTCCCAACATCAGGGTCTTTTCCAGGGAGTCTTCTCTTCTCATGAAGTGGCCAAAGTATTGGAGCCTCAGCTTCACGATCTGTCCTTCCAGTGAGCACTCAGGGCTGATTTCCTTCAGAATGGAGAGGTTTGATCTTCTTGCAGTCCATGGGACTCTCAAGAGTCTCCTCCAGCACCATAATTCAAAAGCATCAATTCTTCGGCAATCAGCCTTCTTTATGGTCCAGCTCTCACTTCCATACATCACTACTGGGAAAACCATAGCTTTAACTATACGGACCTTTGTTGGCAAGGTGATGTCTCTACTTTTTAAGATGCTGTCTAGGTTGGTCATTGCTTTCCTCCCAAGAAGCAGGCGTCTCTTAATTTCGTGGCTGCTGTCACCATCTGCAGTGATCATGGAGCCCAAGAAAGTAAAATCTCTCACTGCCTCCATTTCTTCCCCTTCTATTTGCCAGGAGGTGATGGGACCAGTGGCCATGATCTTTGTTTTTTTGATGTTGAGCTTCAGACCATATTTTGCACTCTCCTCTTTCACCCTCAATAAAAGGTTCTTTAAATCCTCCTCACTTTCTGCCATCAAGGTTGTGTCATCTGCATATCTGAGGTTGTTGATATTTCTTCCAGCAATCTTAATTCTGGCTAGGGATTCATCCAGCCCAGCCTTTCGCATGATGAATTCTGCATATAAGTTAAATAACCAGGGAGACAATATACAGCCTTGTCGTACTCCTTTCCCAATTTTGAACCAATCAGTTGTTCCATATCCAGTTCTAACTGTAGCTTCTTGTCCCACATAGAGATTTCTCAGGAGACAGATGAGGTGATCAGGCACTCCCATTTCTTTAAGAACTTGCCATAGTTTGCTGTGGTCAACACAGTCAAAGGCTTTTGCATAGTCAATGAAGCAGAAGTAGATGTCTTTCTGGAACTCTCTAGCTTTCTCCATAATCCAGCGCATGTTTGCAATTTGGTCTCTGGTTCCTCTGCCTCTTCTAAATCCAACTTGTACTTCTGGGAGTTCTCGGTCCACATACTGCTTGAGCCTTCCTTGTAGAATTTTAAGCATAACCTTGCTAGCGTGTGAAATGAGTGCAATTGTGCGGTAGTTGGAGCATTCTTTAGCACTGCCCTTCTTTGGGATTGGGATGTAGACTGATCTTCTCCAATCTTCTGGCCACTGCTGAGTTTTCCAAATTTGCTGGCATATTGAGTGTAGCACCTTAACAGCATCATCTTTTAAAATTTTAAATAGTTCAGTTGGAATACCATCACTTCCACTGGCCTTGTTATTTGCAGTGCTTTCTAAGGCCCATTCGACTTCACTCTCCAGGATGTCTGGCTCAAGCTCAGCAACCCCACTACCTGGGGTGTACGATACATCCATTTAGGTTGTTAGGTTGAGAGGTTCATAGGGTGGTGTAAAGGGAATTGGGGTTGCTTGTGCGTAAGGGGGCTGCAGCTCTAGGCAACGTTGTCTGGCTAAACCTTTCCCTGGCTGGACAGCCCTGATTCTGCGTCTGTCTCAGTCACTGGCAGAATCCGTCAGTGGGCGTTTCCTGAACTTCTTCCAACATAAAAGTTCCTTGACGGAGAGTCTCCGCCTAGCCTCCCTGCGCGGAAGTCTTCTGCGCAGGGTGGGCGTGGGCAGTGGAGGACCCGTACTCTCCTCGCTAGTCTCTAGTGAAGAGTCCTGGAGCCACCTCTCCGAAGCCCGCCTCTGCCCGCCTTTCTCCCTGGTGTAACGCTGATTCCCTTCCCCGGTCGCTGAGTCCCCTCCTTTCCTGCTGGGACCTTCTCCGGCATCACTTGGGAGCCCTTCCTCCACTCCTGGCTGCGATGGCAGTTCCCTGACAGGTGGCAACACGAGAATGGGCCTTCTCTGTGGTGGCTCCCCGTTTGTGGGATGGTCTCCTCAGGGAGGTTCACCTGGCATCTTCGTTACGTATCTTTATGTAATGAAAACATTCCTCTTTACGCAGGCCTTCAGCCATTAAATAATATACAGCCTGTTAAATGCGGGGTGGGTGGAGGACTGTTATGATTATTTAATATTATGTTGTGTATTATTATGCTCTATATTATTATTTTTTTATTATGCTGCATAAATTTTGTTCTCTTGTAATCCAGGATAAAGAGTAGTATATAAATCAAACCACCACCACAGATTAAAGATGCCTTTTTTTAAAAAGATATTTATTAAAATTTTCAATTTTTTAACAAACAAAAAACAAATAAAAAAATTAAAAACACATATATTTCACAATACTTAATTTTCAATAACATGTTTCTCTGGCCTCCTCATACCTCTCCTTCTTGTAGTCCAGTTCAAATTATTTGTTCAGCAAATCCTTATCTCAAAGCATTACAGCTTATAAAAACACCTTATTTTCTATCCGACATCTTAGGTCATTATAACCTTAAATTTTTACTTATAGAAAACCATTTTTTCATATTCTTTTATACCATTACAGCTAGAAACCACTTAATTTCAATCCAGCATCATTCAACATTCCTTAATTTTACAATATTTCTGTAAATAGTCCTTAAATTTTTTCCAATCTTCTTCTGCCACCTCTTTTCCCCTGAGGAAAAGATGCCTGAGGAATACAGTCTTTGTAAATTCCTCAGAGAGGTTCGGCTGGTGCCTTCATTATACACCTTTGGGTGCCGGGTGAAGATGTTCCTCTTCAACCAGGCCTTGGGCTGATTGACATTCAATGCCCTTTTAAATGTGTTGTTTTTGTTCTGGGATCCCACAGCTACCGGTAATTCTCCCCTAGTCTCCTTGCTGCCCAAAGAGGACTAATTTAGCCAGCTAGCCCTGGTGATCATCTAATGTCTGTTGGGTGGATTCCCCCCCCTAAACTGATTTTTGAATTCTGAATTTATTGTTATTCATGTTTTTTTTTTAATTAATTTTTATTAAAGGGTTTTTTTATAATAACAAAAACAAAACAAAACAATACAATACAATAAACACAACAAACAAACAAAAAAACAAGTACAATTTCAGATCTTATTGTCTTGTGCCTTACTTCTCCGACTTCCTCATGCCTCCCTTTTCTGTATTCCAATTTCTAATCATTTATTCAGCAAATCTTCCCTTATTTTAACTTAGTTTGATCTTACTTTTTCTCCTTATCTTATCCATTACCAATAGTAACCATTTATTTTCTAATCCAACATCATTTTAACTTTCATTAATTTTATAATATTTCTTTAAATAGTCCTTAAATTTTTTCCATTCTTCTTCCGCTGCTTCTCTTCCCTGGTTTCGAATTCTGCTCGTCATCTCTGCCAGGCCCATGTAGTCAATCACCTTCATTTGCCATTCTTCCAAGGTGGGTTGTTATTCATGTTTTATACTGTATTTTATGCTGTTTTTTTTTGTTGCATCAATTAAGTGTTTTCAATTTGTTGTTGGCCACTTTGAGCCTGGTTTTTTGAACCGGGAAGGGTGAGGTATAAATAAAATTTTATATTATTATTATTATTATTATTATTATTATTATTATTATTTGTGTTTCTTCAAATTGCACTTTTATGTTGTGAACCACCCTGAGATCCACGGGAATAATAATAATAATAATAATAATAATAATAATAATAATAATAATAATAGCAACAATGCTCGTAGCAACCTCAGCCTCCATGGCTTCCTGTGGTTCAGGCAAAAACACTATATATTAACTGCTCCTGTGAGATCTGGAAGTCTAGGCATCAGCTGGGAATGCTGCAAGGTGCAAGATAAATGTTTCATGAAAAGAATAAGAAAAGACATCACCCATGGCCACAACATAAACTCAACCCAGAACCCACTGAAATTATATGGAATTTTAAAAGAAATTCTATAGCACCCGAAGGACGAAGAGGAAGAAACCTATTTAGCAGGCAAGAAAACCTTTGAGATCTTGAAGGACAAGTTTCAGTTCAGCTACAGCATTATCTCTTACTGCATCACAATTCTTTTAAAAAGCATCCCATGTTGATTGAGACAAGGAGGGATGAAAAAACAGCTTTATATTGTATCTGCTTGGAAGTTTATAAAGGGACTTTCTGGATTGTGGCCACAATTACTCTGTAAATCCAATGCTTGTGATTCCTGGCCAACAGTAAGCTTTTGAGGGGAAATAGTTCTGCAAATTTGAAGCAGAAGCAGTCTGCATATGATGCCGGTTGGTTGGCTCCTTGTAATGGCACTTCCTTCACAAAGGAATTACAGTGGTACCTCGGGTTACATACGCTTCAGGTTACAGACACTTCTGGTTACAGACTCTGCTAACCCAGAAATAGTACCTCGGGTTAAGAACTTTGCTTCAGGATGAGAACAGAAATCGTGCTCCGGCGGTGCGGGAGCAGCGGGAGGCCCCATTAGCTAAAGTGGTGCTTCAGGTTAAGAACAGTTTCAGGTTAAGAACAGACCTCCAGAATGAATTAAGTTCTTAACCCGAGGTACCACTGTATATGTAGATATTTTTAAAAATATGATAATTTAAAATTAATAAAGGTAACCCTCATTGAGTTACTCTAATGTGTAGCATTGCACACTAATTAACTAATGGATGAAAGCAGCATTTTTGGGGAGCAAAAGCAGCAGTCCTCCTGCACCTTGGGGAGACGGATAAGTCTGATAGTTGAGTCTGATAGTTTTTATATTTTATTGGAAACTACCCAGAGCGGCTGGGGCAGCCCAGGGCGACATACAAGTAATAAAATGTTGTTGTTGTTGTATTTGAGTTACTCTTATCATGTATGATTTAGCTGAGATTCCTGCATTGCAAGGAGTTGGACTAGAGAACCCTCATTCTCTCTACAATTCTATGATTCCATGATTCATTGCAAGGGAAGATGTAATGGTGGACAATTTAATTTTGACAGCAGCATGTCTGACATTACTGATCTTCATTTGGAGAAATCTTTAGTAACCTTCCAAGGTATCCTAAGCTAACCCACAACACAGTCTGAAAACCCCCAAGTACGGAATCTTGTATATCATGGTGCTAGTGGAAAGCCCTTTGGTTTCTGCAAGACTGATCATCCAGTTTTTGCTGCTCACCTTCGCACTCCTACCCTGAAAATATGTCCCTGAGGGTAAGGAGATCATCTGGAACAGTAACATCTGAAGACTGCAGTTGTGCCACCGTAAGCACTATCTGTTACTGCAAAGCTACTATTCAATACAATTGTTTTTAATAATAATAATAATAATAATAATAATAATAATAATAATAATAATAATAATTTATTTCTATCCCACCCACCTGGCTGGGTTTCCCCAGCCACTCTGGGCGGCTTCCATCAAAATATTAAAATACAGTGGTCTGTTAAACATTAAAAGCTTCCCTAAACAGGGCTGCCTTCAGATGTCTTCTAAAAGTCTGGTAGTTGTTCTTCTCTTTGACATCTGGTGGGAGGGTGTTCCACAGGGCGGGTGCCACTATACATATAATATATATATATATATTAACAATAAGAAGCCATCTATTTAAAAAGTACAGATTTTTAATATGAATATTTTTGTTTCTAAGCTCAGTATTGATGACTGAAATATATTTGTAAATTCTGCTAGAAGTTTTCAATAGTTTGTTCTTTTGTGAAAATCAAAGGAGCTGGAGCCAATCAGTTCAGAATGAGTTCAGAGCACATGGCGTGATTTTGGGTTAAGAAGCAGATTTTTTAGCTAATGTCCCTGTTTACAGTAAGCTTTTGAACCAAACTAGCCAGGAACATAATGCCAAATCAAGTGTATGGCTTTTAATAGCTCATTTTCTAGATGCCATTTTTCCTCAATTCATTTTATACGCTTTGTCCTTTGGTCTACAGCACAACAGACTAATAAAAGCCAAAGCTTTGAAGTCCATTTGCGATCCAAATGGAATATGTTTATTTAATCGAGAACACAGTTAATCCTTTTTCCTCTTGTTGCCTATGATCACTTGTGTCTTTCACTGAAGCAAAAAACCAGTCTCCGCCTAACTTGCACAGTCCTAACTGAAACAATTTATGGTTCACTTGTACAAGATGAGCCACAAAGATTATTTTTTTGCAGATAAATTCAATGCAGAGATCAGGAATGGAAGGACTTGCCAATTTTGGTTCTCTCGCTTTCTCATTTTTCCAACCTTAAATTTAATCCTTCAACTTTATGCTGAAAATGGCAGCAGTTAAAAAAAAATTCTAATGAGAATCAATCAGCATATTAGTGTGAATTTCTCCTAATAAACTAATTTCGGTAGGTAGTTTTGACAAATGTACATACTTTTGAAAGCAATTTTGTATTATATTTTCACTAATATATGCATTTTTGTATACACTGGTTGGCTGGAGAACAGCATCACAAAATTCAGATAGCTGCGGATTTCAGAGGATGGCAGTGTTTCAAGTTCTTCTATTGTTTTGAAAAGCTCAAACTTTTTAGACGCACCTTTAAATGTGAACTATATCAAATCTCTCCCCAGGCCCTCATTGAGAGACAAACATCTCTATATGTATATTAAATTGGTGTAAAATCATTTCTTTTACGTAAACTTGATTAAGGCATGTGAAAAGTTTTGCTGTAGTCTTCTTTAAAAACTACTTGGTTTTTGCCAAAATAGGAATCTTTTCTATGAAGTGCATCTAGCAGTAAATACACAGTTATTTCCATTGGTCTGAGTAGAATGGTTATCAAAGGTTGGGCAATTCTGATGGCTTCAGAAATTATACCAATGCGAACAAGAAGAGTTCTCCCGTCTCTTAAGTGGAAGCGAGTTTCAGAGGTTGGATGCTACAATAGAGAAGGACTTTGTACACATTTTGTCTGACTTAACAGTGCAACCCCAAAAACATGGTTTCACAAGTAAGCCCTACTATTTCCAACAGGGCTCTCAGGAAAAAGTGCACAGGATTGCAAGTCAAAACTGGCACCTAAACAATATCCACAGCAGACCTCACGGAGCAGGGAGCAATACATGGGTTTTAAAAACTTGCATCAGCAGCAGCCGAACTGAAATCATTATAATTTGCTTTCTGTGCCTTGCTTCTATCAAAAGCTGGGCAGCAGTATTCAACCCTAGCTTCAGACCAGCTATAGAAATATTTTTCATATCCCTATTTTTGTGTGTATTTGTGTGTACATATGTATGTGTATGTTGTGGCTTCCGTACATGTTGAAGTAGAGGTTAAAGCCATGTTCTGGTGTTCTACTCATGGTTAAGGAGAAGATGTGAGTAGAAAGTAAGGCCATGGCTTGCTGATCAGAAGGTCGGCGGTTCGAATCCCCGCGACGGGGTGAGCTCCCGTTGCTCAGTCTCTGCTCCAGCCAACCTAGCAGTTTTATTTTATGTTTTTATAAAATATTTATTAAAGTTTTACAAAAAAGCATGTGAATACATACATCATAAAAAGAAAAAACAAAAATAACAAAGTTACACAAAGAATAAACAAAGAATACACAATAAAACAATACAAAAAAAGATAATGAAAAAACATAAACAAGAAAGAAAAAAAAACCATTTTTTAACTCTATATTTGTTTAGCCCTGGTTCTTGACTTCCTCACACCTCCCTTTTTTGTGTTCCCATTTTTTTTCAACCGTAGTTTTCAAGTTTACTTCAAAGTAGTCTTTCAAGGTCTTTTGGGCCTTTTCAGTAACCTCTTGATCTCTTAGTAAGGTGTCATTCATCTTCCATCTGAAGGAACTGGTTGGTGTTAGTTTCATTTCCATCTTTACAGCATTATGGTCGGAGCAAGTTTTTGGGCAAATTTCCGCCTTTTTTATCTTAGGTGCCAGTCCTCTAGTTATCCATATTTGGTCAATTCTGGTCCATGTCATTTTGGCCTCAGAAAAGAATGTGCCTTCTCTTCCTAAGGGGTTCTTAGTTCTCCAAATATCAATTAAGTCCATATTGTCAGTCAGTTCAAAAAAAGTTTTCGGTAGTCTGCCATCTTTTGTTACAAACTGTCTCTGTGCCTTGTCCATGTTTGTAGATACCACCCCATTCATATCTCCCATCATAATAATATTGTAATCCATATAGTCCAGCAATGTCTCGTGCAACTTCTTGTAAAACTCCGATTTCCCCTCATTTGGTGCATAAATTCCTAAAATCAAAATTTTTTCTCCTTGAGATTGGATTTCAATTGCTAAAATTCTTCCTTGTTCATCTTTAAAAACAAATTTTGGTGATAGGCTTTCTTTTGCGTAGATAACCACTCCTCTCTTTTTAACCTTGTCCGATGAAATAAATTCTTGGCCCAATCTTTTGTTGATCAATACTTTCCTGTGTAGCCTAATCACATGTGTTTCCTGTAAACAAATTAAGTCCAATTGTTCCTTTTTTAATAAATGAAAGACTTTCCTCCTCTTCTCTGGTGAATTTAAACCATGAATATTCGAACTTGATAGTTGCAGAGACATGGTGTGGTAGTTCTATTTACCTCCTACTGCTCCCAAAAGTTCTTCTTCCTTTGACGGTGGTATCACTTTCCCTGATTTGTCAGATCCCAAAGGTGTTAGTGCTGAACCTAATACTCCAGATCTTAAGGCTCTTAATTCTTCCACAGCTCCTTTTTGAAGGCCTTCCTTGTGGTCACTCAAAAATTTTTCCTTGTCTTCAACTGATCTTATTTTAACATTTTTCCCTTTAAAGGTAAAGGACAGCCCCTGGGGGAATTCCCATCTAAAGACAATTTTGTTACTTCTCAATAGGGCCACTAAATCTCTGTAGTTAGCTCTAAGTTCCAGTATATGTTTTGGAATGTCTTTATAGATTTCCACTCTTGAATCTTGAATCTCCAAAGCCTTCTGGAAGTGCGCACTCAATATCTTATCTCTCTCTTCCTTCGTTCTGAGGGAGACCAAACAGTCTCTCGATCTGTTTTTCCTCCCTCCCTTTCCAAGTCTAAACGCACTTACTATCTTAAAGTCTTTATCTTCTTCCAATGCCCAAAATTCTTCAAATTCCTGTGTGAGATACTCACTTAAATTCTCTTTTTCAAGTTCTGGTACTGCCCTAATCCTCAGATTATTCTGTTTATCTTTCAAATCAATCATAGGCAGAAGTGCTTGATGTTCCCCAATCTGTTTGTGCATCGGTTTTATTTCTTCTTGCACAGCCACCACTTTTTCCTTTGCCTCCTCAGCTATTTTTCGGTTTGACGCAGATTCTTCCAATAATTTCCCAATGGATTGTGCATTAGAGTTCACTTGCTGGCTCAAGTTGTTAATACTAGCAGTGTTTTGGTCAATTTTAGTTGATTGTTCAGTAACTTGCTTGCTTAGGCCTTCCAATTTTTCATAGATTTTATTTAACACCGAGGTAAAATCCTCTCCTGAAGCCATTCCTTTAGGCCTAGTTTTGTCAAAGTCTTCCTCCTGTGTCACAGGAAGGTCAGGAACAGATGATCTGTGATGCTGAGAAATTATACTAGGCTGCTGTGTTTTAATCTTAGCTGACCTTGTCGTCCTGCCAGTCATCCCACTTCTGTCTGTGAATCAAGGTCAATCCCACGGTCAGTTCTTCCCGTGGAAAATCCCCAAAGCCAAGAATGGAAAATTCCTCCAGTGAATGCACAGTCTCAATGTTCCTCTAGGGGGACACTATATCCGCCATTAGAGTTACAATTTACAAATCTTTTTCCAACTTTCCAAAGTGTCCCTTAAAAAACTAGCAACAGTTTCAGATCATAGGAAAACCTTCAAGGAACGTCACTTTTTGCAGAGTTGATCTTACCAAAGTTACAATGTCTCTCAATAGTGCAAGTTTCAGTGTAGCAATGTAGCAGTTTCTAAGCAGCCTGACAGCCCGTTACCGGGAGTTCAATAATTTCCTTTTTTTTCCCACTCCACAGATGAAAGGGAAACGATCAATTTATCTTCTTCCCCCCTCTCTTTACTTGGGGGGGAATTCTTCTCTTTGATGCTCAGATTTAGACTTTAACAATTCCACTCTCCAAAACATTAGCTTCGAGAGTCTTTGCTTTGAAATCTTAAACAAATCCGGGAGGCGGACTTCCTGGTTGCACCTTCCCGGTTCAGTGTCAAATTCAGACTTTTTTCTTTAGTCCCAAATTCATAAAACTTCACCTACTCACGGGTAGTTGTTTGACAGCCGAATGGTCGCAGGAAAAAGGTCGGCGCTCTCCGGCAACAGCTTTGCGGCTTCACCCCACGGAAAGAGCGATCCCATTACGCTCCGGAACCCCTTGCGAGGTCCCTTCGCAAATTCAGGGGGCGCTAACGGTGCCCGCTGAGTCCCACGGTCGCAGGCTTCTTCTGTCTGCGATTTTTTCACGAGGGTCTCCGCTTCGCCGTAGCGGACGACCCGTTTCTGCGGAGCTTCCCCCTCCAGGATCAGAAGGAGACCGCCATTGCCGTTGGCGCCGCCTCTGGAACTCCCCAACCTAGCAGTTTTAAAGCACGTCAAGTGCAAGTAGATAAAGAGGTACCGCTCCGGCGGGAAGGTAAACGGCGTTTCCGTGCACTGCTCTGGTTCGCCAGAAGCGGCTTAGTCATGCTGGCCACATGACCTGGAAGCTGTACGCCGGCTCCCTCGGCCAGTAAAGTGAGATGAGCGCCACAACACCAGAGTCATCCGCGACTGGACCTAATGGGCAGGGGTACCTTTACCTTTACCTTCCTGAGGTTACCTCAGAAAACCTCTGATGTGAAGGACCGAGCCTCTGCACATCCAGGTTTCCAAGGATCTGAAAGTCTGCCCATGTTGGTATCCTGGCCACCATTTTGCATCCTCCACAATGCCCCAGTCTTAGGAACTGCCAGGAAAACAAAGCAGAAGAATATTTGGAGAAATTTCTTTGTGGTTTTTTTTCCTGGACAGCGGGTGATAAAAATATAAATCTCAGAAATGTTCTCAGAAAAATCACTTCTGAGAAATTTCAGCTCAGTTAAAAAAATAATATCAAAAAAATCCACATAGTTTGTTTGGAATGATCACAAGTTTTCTACACACAAGTGTTTTTTTATTTTCTTGGCCCTAAAAGAGAAACTGGAGCCCATTAAGAATTAGGAACAGGCAGTTATTGCTTCATATATGCTGATGGTAATGACAACCTGTTTTTCATTCTCCTGACTTGAGCATCTTTCCCTTTTACTTGGAAGATACAGCCAAGGACCAAACATGTATGAGAATTACCATTTTCTTAACATTGGTTAAGATGCCCTGCATTGACATACAGTCAATCACTGAAAATATTTATGACATTTATGTCAACCAACTGTGGCATTGCTTTATAGTTCTTTGGCATTAATTCCGTTCAGAGAATTGTGCAGTGTTTCAAAGTTCATGTACCAATGATGAATGCAGAACCTGCTGAGAAACTGTGAGCAATAACCATAAAATTAAAAGCACACAACAGAAGTTGACACAAGAGGTCTAAATGTATGATGTCAGTATTAATTGCAAACACAAGTTTGGCCATGGGAGCTGCATTTGAAGACGGAACAAAAGCAAACAAACAGACAAAAGCCCTCTGAACTAATGTTGAACATGCCATTTGCAGACTGGTTGCCTCCATAAACACTAAAATTGGTGTTAAATTTCATTTTACCACCCCCACCCCAGATGATAACAAATACATTTGTTCTAGATGTGCTTATTTAAAACCAAAGAAAAGTTACACTTCTGTTTTTCACAAATCTGGCCCATTCTTTGCTGCCCCGACCTGGCCACAGTGATCCATGCGACGGTCCCCTCTAGGCTTGACTACTGTAATTCGCTCTACGCGGGGCTGCCCTTGAAGCTGTCCCAGAAACTTCAGCAGGTGCAGAATGCTGCAGCGAGGCTCCTCACGGGGTCTCTGCCATGGGAGCATATTCACCCAGTGTTTTTCCAGCTGCACTGGCTCCCGGTGGAGTACAGGGTCAGATTTAAGGTGCTGGTTTTGACCTTTAAAGCCCTTCACGGCCTAGGACCCTCGTACCTATGGGACCGCCTCTCCCGGTATGCCCCACGGAGAGCCTCAAGGTCCATAAATAGCAACACCCTAGTGGTCCCGGCCAGTGGAAGTGTTGATATTCCAGCTGAACTATTAAAAATTTTAAACGATGATGTTGTTAAGGTGCTACACTCAATATGCCATCAAATTTGGAAAACTCAGCAGTGGCCAGAGGATTGGAGAAGATCAGTCTACATCCCAATTCCAAAGGACAGTGCCAAAGAATGCTCCAACTACCGCACAATTGCACTCATTCCACACGCTAGCAAGGTTATGCTTAAAATTCTACAAGGCAGGCTTAAGCAGCATGTGGACCGAGAACTCCCAGAAGTGCAAGCTGGATTTCGAAGGGGCAGAGGAACCAGAGACCAAATTGCAAACATGCGCTGGATTATGGAGAAAGCTAGAGAGTTCCAGAAAGACATCTACTTCTGCTTCATTGACTATGCAAAAGCCTTTGACTGTGTTGACCACAGCAAACTATGGCAAGTTCTTAAAGAAATGGGAGTGCCTGATCACCTCATCTGTCTCCTGAGAAATCTCTATGTAGGACAAGAAGCTACAGTTAGAACTGGATATGGAAAAACTGATTGGTTCAAAATTGGGAAAGGAGTACGGCAAGGCTGTATATTGTCTCCCTGCCTATTCAACTTATATGCAGAATTCATCATGCGAAAGGCTGGGCTGGATGAATCCCAAGCCGGAATTAAGATCGCCGGAAGAAATATCAACAACCTCAGATATGCAGATGACACAACCTTGATGGCAGAAAGTGAGGAAGAATTAAAGAACCTTTTAAAGAGGGTGAAAGAGGAGAGCGCAAAATATGGTCTGAAGCTCAACATCAAAAAAACGAAGATCATGGCCACTGGTCCCATCACCTCCTGGCAAATAGAAGGGGAAGAAATGGAGGCAGTGATTTTACTTTCTTGGGCTCCATGATCACTGCAGATGGTGACAGCAGCCGCAAAATTAAAAGACGCCTGCTCCTTGGGAGAAACCTAGACAGCATTTTAAAAAGCAGAGACATAACCTTGCCAACAAAGGTCTGTATAGTTAAAGCCATGGTTTTCCCAGTAGTGATGTATGGAAGTGAGAGCTGGACCATAAAGAAGGCTGATCGCCGAAGAATTGATGCTTTTGAATTATGGTGCTGGAGGAGACTCTTGAGAGTCCCATGGACTGCAAGAAGATCAAACGCATCCATTCTTAAGGAAATCAGCCCTGAGTGCTCACTTGAAGGACAGATCCTGAAGCTGAGGCTCCAATACTTTGGCCACCTCATGAGAAAAGAAGACTCCCTGGAAAAGACCCTGATGTTGGGAAAGATGGAGGGCACAAGGAGAAGGGGACGACAGAGGACGAGATGGTTGGACAGTGTTCTCGAAGCTACAAACATGAGTCTGACCAAACTGCGGGAGGCAGTGGAAGACAGGAGTGCCTGGCGTGCTCTGGTCCATGGGGTCACGAAGAGTCGGACACGACTAAACGACTAAACAACAGCAACAACAACAGTGGTCCCGGGCCCTAAGGAAGTTAGATTGGCTTCAACCAGAGCCAGGGCCTTTTCAGCACTGGCCCCGGCCTGGTGGAACGCTCTGCCTCATGAGACCAGGGCCCTGCAGGATCTGATTTCTTTCTGTAAGACAGAGTTGTTCCCCCTGGCCTTTGGCTTGCAGTCAATTTGATTCCCTCCCCCTCTTTCTTTTTTCTTTCTCCTCCTTTGAAGAGACTGCATCTTAATGTTTTAATGTTGTATTTTAATCTTGTTTTTAAGTTGTATTCATTCAACCTGTTTTTATTATTGGTTGTTAGCCGCCCTGAGCCCGGCCTTGGTTGGGAAGGGTGGGGTATAAATAAAAAATATTATTTATTATTATTCTTATATTCATATATTATTATATATGCTTTATCACATGCTATGTCTTATGCACATTATCATAAATGCCTATTGTATGTTTGGAATTTATAACTGGCAGAGTGGGATATCTATCTTCATTTCATGGCTAGTTCTTCATTCGCATTTTTTAGTTTATAAATCATGCCAATATCAGTGTGCTTTTGAAAATCCTCTTAGATCATTCATGGAAAATGTTGCTCAAATAATATCACAGAAAACAAAAGTGTCCAAGATGCAACAAAATCTATTTAATGAATCCTTCATGGTTATTTGATACATTTCAAGCCTGTGTGGTTCTTCATCAGGGATGTGCTCTCTTATCTTGCAACTTGCAGAATGCCTTATTTTCCATACCCAGGTGACAGCCTTGTGACATGTGATTAATGTTACAGAACATATTGTACTTGCCCAGTTTTCTTTCAAATAATAGGCATTTTTTCCCCACATAAAAGGGTTTGTAAATGCCAAACTTGCTAGGCAAACAGCTGGTCTTCATATGCACAACAGACTACGGAATATTCTGGCCTAGGAATGGTTTATAAAACTTTGAAGGCACAATTTGTTGTTGTTTTTTTAATGTCACCTGTATCTGGGGAAGGTTCTCTTTAGCTCACTGACTGAGCAAGAAATATGCAGACAGTGAAAGATCTTTGCCATGTCTTGCCCACACATGGCGTTGGCACTCACTATGAAGTAGACGTGATGGTTTTACAGCATTCTGTTCCTATTTTGCCTCCTAGAATGATTCTCTGAAAATGCCCAAAGGTCTGGTAACCAACACTGACCTCTACATCTGATTTGAGTAAAAGTGTGATTTTTTTATTTCAATGGATCTCATTAAAGCAGTGCAATGTCAGTATGTGAATAATGGGATATCAGAGAGGAACTTGCAACATCAATGAAAACTACTGGTGAAAGTTCTTCTTTATGATATGTTAGAACCTAGCAGCAGATCCTAATGTCTTTTCTTCTTACCATGTGGTAACCACAAGTAGGCATGATTTTGGGTTGACTTTTATTATATTGCATTTTTACAATATTTCCCATTTCCAGATCCATCTTCCAGAAAACAGCAGCAACCCACGTTTAAGCTTCCAAATTAAAATTGTGTCTGAATAATTGCCATGCATTGTTGCAAGGTGCAGTCTTTGGGACCCTCTCAGCTGTGCTGAAGAGCACATCTGCTGTGCTGCACAGAACCTAAGGAAGCCACTTAACAAAGGAGCTTCCTCTGCTTGCACAGAAACTTTCACTTGAGTAGACCTGCTCTGGGTCTGCTATAAATGGTGGAATATTGGAGTATGAAGTTTCTTTTTGGGGTGGGGCATTGAAAATGTGACTTGAAACTCAGCAGAGAAAAATGACCTCAATATGTTGTATGTTACTAATATGCACACAGTGTGTAGCTTGCAACAAAAGGTGTTTTTTTTAAATCCTTTTGGATTTTTGTTGTCTGAGAAGGGTGGAAATGGGGACAGGAGTGTTCTTCCTGTAGCCCTAAAGAGTTTAACTGAATCAGAGATTACTTTTTATGCATCTCTCTCTCTCTCTCTCTCTCTCTCTCTCTCTCTCTCTCTCTCTGGAATTTGTCTGAAGAAGACCTAAAAATGTAGATTGTAATTGGCTCAAGGTGGCAAATGCAGATGTCTATAGGATGTCTATGTGTGTAGGAGAAGCTTCCTGGTGTACTGTTGGATGTCCCTATTTTCCTCGGAGAAATGTTAGAGGGAATGGGCGGTGATGGGGTAGAGAGAGGAGGGCCATGGAGGGGGTCTTGCTCAAGCTCCCACCCCCCCGAAAGTCAGACATAGCATAGCATCTCACAGAATCTCCCTTCTGCCCTTTTCTCTTGAGCTTATTATTTTTCTCTTCTTGATCTTCAACTCAAGAATTCCGTTCTCCTGATATTCATCTCACTCCACTTGGCTATTCTTTCTAGTTTTGTTGAAAAGACTCCCTTTCTTTGCTTAAGTTTTCCCAGACCAGACTGCTCTTTCATCTTTGTTTTATTCGAGTTTCTACATCCCATCATGCCATGCCTTTGGCCTTTGTTTGTCGTTTCCTATAGATTGCAAGCATGTGGGCAGAGAAGTTGCCTACCAGTCCAGTGTTTAGTGTTTTATAAATATTAATGAACTTTTTTGATAACGTGGATCATTTATGAAGTGTATGTCCCATTCCTTTGGGATGATGAACTGTCCCTACCACTCAAGAATTATTCCACCGCTATGTTTGTGGTTTTGATGTTGGCTGCTGCTTGCACTATCCTAAAAACCTGTCATTAATCAGTGCCTCATGTATTACAACAGGGCACACAAAGGCAGAGGCATCAAATGGCAGAGAGGAAATCCTATGCTCATTGCTTTCTGTTTGCCTTGGTCACTGTAGCATGGCAAGGAATGGAGTCTTGCATGCTCATGTTGCACTAACTTTATACCCGCAGAAGCTACATAAGAGAAAATATTTTGCTAAGAGATATCTCATGATCGTTTATTCACTTTTTTATGCTCCAAGCACTCAAAAAATGGATTTGGATGAGGTGCATGTACTGAGGTCGGGGGCCTGGGGCCATGCTCATCATAATTACACAACAATCATTACATAATTAAGAACAAATGAATGAAGAAAGAGAGAAAAGGCCTTGGGCTATATTTTTGTCTTTGGCAAAGCAATTGTAGTAGGATGAGTCAACCACACTGTGCAGTGTTCAGCTCATCGAACATGAAATACAAATAGGATATTCATTTTCTAACCTATAATTACAGTAAACAATTTCATGCTTGGGATTTTATTAAACAGAACAACAAATAGCCTATCAAACAACAGGACTCTTGTTTTGCCAAGGGACAAACACAAGAATATGTATTCTCTAATTTTAGGTGAAATGAACACTACAAGTGTTAGGGAACTCAGGAAAATGCTAGGAATAGGTCTAAGATAGTAGGGATTTATTTCAGCAATCTTAGAATTTTATTGGAAACCTAGTAGAAAATGATGGCTTTTGCTTTCTCACAAGACTCATTAATAACATTTTGGATTTGTGCAGCATTTTGTTCCATGCAAAAGGTTGGTCAAGTCCACATATTTTTCTAGTGAAATGTCTTGTTGACTTCTGAGTTTCTTGGGTTTAATAAATATTTCTCACATGCATTTTTCTTGGACTTACTACCTCTCCAGTTTTCGTTCTGGCAGTAACACAAGTTAGTTTTTCAAGGAAATGTTAGGCCTTTTCCACCTTCAGAGACCCGCCTTTCAACACAGAAGAAAAACGCACACATTGTGAGGCAAACATGCCGTGTTTTGCTTTTCACACACGTGGCGAAAATATGGTTGTTTTTGGCGGTAGTTCTTCCATAATGATA
Source organism: Podarcis raffonei (assembly GCF_027172205.1). Classification (NCBI taxonomy): domain Eukaryota; kingdom Metazoa; phylum Chordata; class Lepidosauria; order Squamata; family Lacertidae; genus Podarcis; species Podarcis raffonei. The sequence goes on along the minus strand of NC_070606.1, from coordinate 6,149,253 downwards.
ATTTATTCCACAAAACTTCCTTTCTTGCAGCGTTCCTCACTCCTTTCACCCTCCGCTGCTTTCTGCCCATGATGCTATTTCCCCTCCACCTTTGAGGCGGCTTTTCTGTTTATTTTCTTGCTCCTCTCAGGTCCAGGCTGTCATCAGCTGCTGTCAGTTCTTCCTTTATGACATCTCCAGCATCTGCTCCCTCCTGCCTCCCAACACATCACCCCTCTCTCCCTTCCCGGCCTCTTGATATCTTACATCACCTTCACAAAGCTCTTCTGAAAAGCTGCAGCAAAAGCCACCTTCAGGCCATCGGCTTTATCTAGTCATATTTCCTCACTTCCTTAACGTATTCTTTAACATTTCTTAAACATATTGCCTTAGAACTCTGCATCTTTGGCTTCCTGGCGCCCTGGCTTTATCTTGGGTTAGCATATAATGACAAACAGAAGCCCCTCGACAGGGAAATGAGAAAGGAACACAGCACTCATGGTTGCAGATTCTGGTATGAATACAAGAAGCTACCTGGCAGTGGCTCTCTGGTGCTTTCTGGTTCCCTTCTGTCCATTAGAGAGGAGAGACGGGAGGGGGGGAGAGAGTTTTTGCATGGGCAGTGATGGGGGGACCGGGGGTTTGCAGTAGCACAGGCCTGCTCCAGTGCTGGTGCTGAGAGATTTCTTTTTGTGCTTGCAGAAGGGGCAGGTGGGTCGGTTTATTCAGTGCAGACCTACGGAAAGGCCTAACCTTATGTTTATTAATTTCATTGGGTCTATTCTGAATAAAACTTAGTTGACTACCACCTTCTAAGTATCGTCCACTGAAATGTACTTTGGTTTTTTTTTAAAAAAAATGATATTTATTAAGAATTTAAAATTTACAGAAAAACAGGGGGGGAGAGAGAGAATAAAGAAATTAAACAATACAAGTCAACAAACATTAAAAAAAATACAAAACACGCAATACATCAAAACCAAAAACAAAAGCAAAAAAAGGATTAAAAACAAATCCAATATTCCCATATCTTTATCTTTCATTACCTTGTTTCATCGACCTCCTCACACCTTCCTTTTTTGTATTCTAATTATTCATTATCTCAGCAAATCCTTTCCATCTTTCACCATATTCTGTCATTTAATTGCCTTAATTTATTTTAACTTTTTCTTACCATAGAAAGCCCTAAGACTTAAAACTTATTTGTACATAACTCCTTATAGCGTTTCTACTAAAGCCAAATAGTTTCATTCCAACATTTTTCTAACAACAACAATAATAATAATAATAATAATAATAATAATAATAATAATTTATTATTTATACCCCGCCCATCTGGCTGGGCCTCCCCAGCCACTCTGGGCGGCTTCCATAAAAACCAAAAATACAGTAAAATATCACACGTTAAAAACTTCCCTGAACAGGGCTGCCTTAAGATGTCTTCTGAATGTCAGGTAGTTGTTTATCTCTTTGACATCAGCTGGAAGGGCGTTCCACAGGGCGGGTGCCACTACCGAGAAGGCCCTCTGCCTGGTTCCCTGTAGCTTTGCTTCTCGCAATGAGGGAACCGCCAGAAGGCCCTCGGCGCTGGACCTCAGCGTCCGGGCAGAATGATGGGGGTGGAGACGTTCCTTCAGGTATACTGGACCGAGGCCGTTTAGGGCTTTAAAGGTCAGCACCAACACTTTGAATTGTGCTCGGAAATGTACTGGGAGCCAGTGTAGGTCTTTCAAGACCGGTGTTATATGGTCTCGGCGGCCGCCCCCAGTCACCAGTCTAGCTGCCGCATTCTGGATTAGTTGTAGTTTCCGAGTCACCTTCAAAGGTAGCCCCACGTAGAGTGCATTGCAGTAGTCCAAGCGGGAGATAACAATCATTAACTTTACACTGAGATGTACTTTGAAGCTTCCTTGTGATGAGGGACGCTGAGAAACACAGGGCTGCAGTGAGTCTGCTCTGAACATAACTTACTTGGGTACATTCAAATGCCAGGATATGAAGGCTGTAAGCCTACCCACAGTTACCTGGAAGTAAGCCAAATACAGTGGTACTTATTTCTGAGCAAACGTGTAGGAGAGAGCGTGTTCTCCATCACAGAGAGCACGTGTTGCGGTTGGGGATGCCAAGACACCTTGCTGTTTCTGGGCAGATGGTATGGCCAACTCGTAAGCAGGGGCGGGCTGTTACTGGGGAAAATTAGATGTTGCCATTTAGTGATTGACAGCCCTATTTGTTAAATACAAGGCACGCAGCAACGGACGTCCTCTTTCGCTGCGTGCATCGGATCACCCGCCCTCCCTTCCCTAATGTTAGGCTGTTTGCTTGACCTTGCTATTGCCTGTCATGGGGTCGTCTGCTTTGGGGCAGGGGCCCGGTAGGAATTTTGCCATTTGGCTGATTAGTGTGTGCCACTTGGTTTTCGCCTACCGCGTAGCAAATCGTCACAACTTATAAGGTTTGCGGTTAGGCATTGGTCTGGAATTGGTTGCTGGAGGGGTATGGATTCGGCTGTGCCTGCCCCTCCAAAATGCTGCTGCTGCTGCTGAAGGGTTTTACCGTTAAAGGAACCCAGGGGCTCCCCCATGCTTTTGTCCGAAACCCCCTGGCAAGGGGCTAGGGCCACGCAAGCCCCTGGGAGCATGCTGGGGAGAGGTGAGGCACGGTTCCCAGTCCCGTCTCTCTCCCCAGGTGACTTACCCTTGCTGACTTCGCGGGGGGTGCGAATGTCAGAGCTGTCCCCGTGCGGGGTCAGTTAGTGCTACCAATGCCTAAGCAACCGCTCACATTGCTGTATTTGAATAAAGTTGTGGCCAAAATTATGCCAAAAAATTTAAACAAAAAATAAGTGTCAATTGTGTTTTCCTTTGGGGTGTATTGGGGACCTCGACACGCAAGTGACAAACACATTTCAGCATACCAGTCTATAAATGACAGCTTTGCACCACAGATGTTGGAGCAATTGGCCACTTTGGTCCTTGGTGAAATATGTAAATATAAACTACTCAGGATATTAATATGAATCCTATGTCTTTATTTCAATATTGATGTTGTTGCTTCAGAGAATTCAAATTGCATGAGTGCATATGGTTCATAGTCCACATGTGAAGGCAGGATTCAGGCAACTGTATGGCCAAGACAATGTACTGTGTTGGGGGAAAAATACTTTTAGGTTAAGGTAAAGGTATCCCTGCCCGTACGGGCCAGTCTTGACAGACTCTGGGGTTGTGCGCCCATCTCACTTAAGAGGCCAGGGGCCAGCGCTGTCCGGAGACACTTCCGGGTCACGTGGCCAGCGTGACATCGCTGCTCTGGCGAGCCAGCGCAGCACACGGAAACGCCGTTTACCTTCCCGCCGGTAAGCGGTCCCTATTTATCTACTTGCACCCAGAGGTGCTTTCGAACTGCTAGGTTGGCAGGCGCTGGGACCGAGCAGCGGGAGCGCACCCCGCCGCGGGGATTCGAACCGCCGACCTTTCAATCGGCAAGCCCTAGGCGCTGAGGCTTTTACCCACAGCGCCACCCGCGTCCCTCACCCAAAGAGACGTAATTAGCTGGCATGGTTAATATGTGTTGAATTATAGAAATTTTGAATACAGTTCAGGATATGACTGGCTGTTACCAACTAAGAAAAGCTGTAATATCCTTTTGAGCTATTATGATGATCACAAAATGGCAATGAGCTTCCTTATAACAGCTGAGATGCCAATGCACTGAAGAAAGGAATGTTCCCAATCAAAGCAAAACAGAGACTTTTAGATCTGAGATAGCGTTTCCATATTTAAACTAACTAACTAAATCTGGTTCATATCAGAGCAGGAAGGAAGGAAGATTTACACACACACAAATACCAGTTTCATTTATTGGAATAAGCATAAATACAATGCAAGTCCATGTGAGACATTTTCTCTGATTTAATGATTGGTTGTTGTTGTTTTTTAACGTTTTTTTACATGATAAAACATATGAGGTGGTTATAAAAACAGGCAAAATTGGGTGCACAAACTGCGCGTAATTTGAGACTCGGTGAAGTTTTCTTAACACAGAGACAATACAAAGGACAGTGCCCGCATGTGGTTTCCTAGATGTTGCATTTAAACTGGGATATGGTAGTAAAGTGTCTTAGGGGCAAAACTGTTAGATTTTCTGCTTCCACGCAATTCATATAAGCAAATCACTCCTCCTATGAAAACAGGGAATTGGCAATAAGAGCTAACACATTTACAGGATTTAAATGTATGTTTTTAAAAATCAGTTCAAATTATTTCCGACAAGAGGCTTGAGAAATGACCTTGTGAATTCTTAAGGCACCACTTCTGCGCAACACTTTCCAATTTGACCCCCCTTTCCCCTTGCCAAGCCCATCAACATGCACAGTTTAATGCCTTCCACATTGGTTTCTGTGGATTTGTAGCAGATTGATTTTCCAGTCTTAGAAGCATTCTCATTAGTGAACCCACCCCAATGTATGTGTTTGTGTGTGACCTAAACACTGTTTATGTCAGCCAGATCTATGCGACTGAAGTTTTCCTAAACTGTACCCTAGTTAAATGCATGCAAATCTTCATAAGCTTTGGGTGGAATTGGATGAAATTGGAGACATGACTGCCCCTTTCTGACAGGATGAATCATGCCAACTGTCAGAAGGGTTGCTATAGGGTTTTCCCGCAGGGCGAAGCCATTAGTGTTTTGGGGTGGATTAAAAAAGAATAATTTAATCTCCTTGACTGTTTTGTGGTCTGAAAACTGTAGACATGAGAGAACTGCCCCTGCAGAGGAAGTATGCCAAAATGTAGTCAGAGAGGAGTCATGAGACTGCTGTGCTTCCGTGGTCCTTCTCTGACGGCCCAAAGACAGACCAGCCACGGATGGGACAGGGCAGAAACAGACAAACGGAGGATTCCAGTCACAGTCAGAACAGCTCAGAGGAAGCTGTTCAAATCAGAGAGGGTGAGTCTCTCTCGCTCAATGATCTACTAAGAAAGAAAGGAGGAAGGGAATTTGGTGAGTGGGACCCTCATTTATAGTGGGACTGAAAGAGACTGGCAAAGTGGGCTGTTGGAGAGCAGTGCCCTCAATATCTGGGGAGGTATCAGAAGAAGCCAAGGGCTAGCAATCCCAGTTCTAGGAGACAGTGTGGCAAGCGAGCCTAAATCTAAGGAGATGTGGTGGGTAAGGGACCTTTTGAGGTAGGAGTGTCTTGGGACTCTAAGGATCTTCTGGGGAGTGGGTGGCTCTTGGGTAGGGAGAACAAAAAGAGATTTGATTTCTAGGCAGAATAATTCCATATGATTATAAACTTGACCTGTCTCTAGTCTCTTCTCTGACTTCCTCCATCACCACCACCCCGCCATTATAATAAGGTTAGAAGCATGAGTTTCATTTTCAGGAAACACTTTTTGCCGCATGTTTGAGGCATGGATTGCCAAGGTGCCATGATTCAATTCAGGATGCAGCCCTGCTTTGACATTTACTACCACCAAGAGAGCCCAGTTTGCCTCCAAATTTGCAATTAGTATGCAATTAGTACACCTCTACTTTAAAATATCTGGGTTTAATTCTCTGGGTTTAATTCCACTTTCTGAATGTTTCATAACAGGGAAGTTTCAGCACCTTGTCAAATCTATATGCCTCAACATTCCTTGGCAGAAGGCTGGGCAGTTGACCTCACAAATCAGTGGACTGTTCAGGTCTGCTTCTGATCACAGAATGAGAGATTGTCTTCTATGATACATATCCAAAATCTTCCCTATCATGGAGTTCTTGGCATACAGTATACTTTGAAGACCTTGTGGGTCCAACAAAATTGTTGGCAATGGCATAGGTTGTGTTCCTTATGTTGGATTTGCAGCAGTTCCTTAAATGCCTTGAAGCTCTTCACAGCTTAAACTACTGTGCCTTGGTTTCATGTGGGAGCAATGACAATTTAGTTCCATTTTCATGTACATACATTTGCATGTGGAATAGTGAGATGGTGTCAAGTCAGCTTGCTCTGGGACTTGGCTCATCTATATGCACTGGACATAAAAAGTAGCCAGGTTATGCTGTGTGCAATGCATTCATGGAGGGATACTGGTCTCAGAAGTGCTTGACGGGGCCAATGCCTGTTCAAGCTGTTTTTAAAGGAGGCTGATCATGCATAGATCTTGCCTACAAAATTTGAATGAAACTGTGAATACATATATTTAAGGTCCACTTGCAGACCTGATCACTGGTATTGATCCCAGAGCTGATAATTATCTAGGTTGATAGATGAATTTGCCCAAATGACAATCCTTAATTTTACAAATCAAGCACTCTTTATTCCAGAAATGTTTCTCTGGAGCAGAATGTCCAACAAGAGTGCTACTTGCATTTCTGTCACACTTTCAGCCCTGCCCACAAAATTGCAGCTGGCTTCTGCCACAGATGGGTGTTGCATGCAGTTGACTGCAGAGAAATGCTAACACATGATAACCTGCCCACATGTTTAAGAGCTTCACATTATCAGGACACCCAGTGCCACAGGTGTCTCAAATGTGTAGAACATCAACATATGAGTTGGTGTTCATGTGTTGGGATTCCTCTGCAGATAATTCCATGCAACATATTGTTGCAGAGAGCATTTGCAATGTTGGGGGGAGGGGGCACTCTGTGCAACAGTCCACTTTGTAAAAGCATAGCAACACTCTGCAGTCACCTTGGAAATGCCTTTCATACAAGTAACACAAGAATAGGTCTATGGCCCTGTGCCTGTCTGATCAACATCCAGCAAATCAGCCCCTGCCCCCAAACTAGTCCCCTTGTTTTGTTGAATTTATTACCACCACCCTGAGATTAAAAGTCTTGTGCTCTACCAACTGAGCTACTTAACAAATCAGGAATATTTTGTTTCATTCTTTGGATCACTATGAGTCTTCTAATAGGAATCATTTAAGGAGACTCTAATTTGTTTAAATTGCTTATCATAGACAATCAACAGTGGATAGTCACTTGGCAATGTTTTAAAATATCCATGTCAATAGTTAGAACTTCCAGATGAAACAAGGAACTTTGAGACAGTGCTCTTAAGTACTTCCAAAACTGAAGAATGTAAACAGACATACCAACAAATTTACCTACTTGGGCTCTGTCAGGCTATAAAAAATCTTCAACAGGACTTGGGGAAATTGCATATCTCAAGGGCATTTTGTACATTTTCTGGGCAATATGCAGGATTTAAAAATGTGTACAAAATGCAGTCAGTATATGCACATTCCCCAAGATGTGTCACACATGCCTAATGGTCAGCAAACGCAGCACACTTTCTTCTTCCTGGGTGGATGATGTGCCTACTGAATGTGCACTATGGCCGGTTGTTCTGTACATTAACTATTCACCTTAAAAGGTAAAAGTAAAGGGACTGCTGGCCGTTAAGTCAAGTTGTGGATGACTCTTTACAGGCCAAGGGAGCCGGGTCATGTGGCCAGCATGACTAAGCCGCTTCTGGCAAACCATAGCAGCGCACGGAAACGCTGTTTACCTTCCCACCAGAGCAGTGCCTATTTATCTACTTGCACTTCGACGTACTTTCAAACTGCTAGGTGGGCAGGAGCAGGGACCAAGCAACAAGAGCTCACCCCATCGCGGGGATTCTAACCACTGATCTTCTGATCAGCAAGCCCTAGGCTCTGTGGTTTAGACCACAGCGCCACCCACATCCCTGACTACTCACCTTACATCTCCCTTAATATATATCACAAGCAGAAAGGTAAATTTTAATTATTTGAAATATTTATAGACTACCTTTCGGCCACAAAGCCCTCAAAGAGTACTGAAAATACTTGATGGAGCTCAACAGAACTAATTTCTGAATAGACATGCATAGGATTATGCTGTAAAACAGTTTTAAACAGAACACATTTAAACCATGAAACAAAATTAAGAACAGAGTAATAAAGTCCCAAAATGAGTAAAAGACATCAGTATACCCTACCTAAGCCAGACATATAGTACCAACCCAAATTATAATTCCATGAGGGAAATGTGATAGTGTGAGTGTATACAGCTCCATAGCTACACATATGCCAATATTATGAGCTAGGAGTAAACTCACAGAAAATAGGCAATGTTTTCTCAAACACCTGTCAAGAAAGTATGCAAATTCTGAGCCAATTCCAAAATGAGCAAAGGCAAGATCACTTGCCACTACTGATAACGTGCAGTCATTAGTTAGCATAATTGTGGGGAGAGGAAACAGGTAGGTTTAGCAGCCTATGGAAGTTGGGTTTGTGCTTACATGCTCTGCCCAATGAGCCTATGCAAGCTGGGTCCACAAACAGGGTCACTGTGCATGATTCTGTTGCCTCACTGTGTGTTCAATATGTTGTTGCTGTTTGTTGTTTAGTCATTTAGTTGTGTCCGACTCTTTGTGACCAAATGGACCAGAGCATGCCAGGCACTCCTGTCTTCTACTGCCTCCCACAGTTTGGTCAAACTCATGTTGGTAGCTTCAAAAAAACTGTCCAACCATCTCGTCCTCTGTCGTCCCTTTTTCCTTGTGCCCTCAATCTTTCCCTACATCAAGGTCTTTTCCAGGGAGTCTTCTCTTCTCATGAGGTGGCCAAAGTATTGGAGCCTTAGCTTCAGGATCTGTCTTTCCAGTGAGCACTCAGGGCTGATTTCCTTAAGAATGGATAGGTTTGATCTTCTTGCAGTCCATGGAGTCTCCTCCAGCACCATAATTCAAAAGCATCAATTCTTCAGCGATCAGCCTTCTTTATGGTCCAGCATCACTACTTCCATACATCACTACTGGGGAAACCATAGCTTTAACTATACAAACATTTGTTGGCAAGGTGATGTCTCTACTTTTTAAGATGCTGTCTAGGTTTGTCATCGCTTTTCTCCCAAGAAGCAGGTGTCTTTTAATTTCATGACTGCTGTCACCATCTTCAGTGATCATTGAGCCCAAGAAAGTAAAATCTCTCACTGCCTCCATTTCTTCCCCTTCTGTTTGCCAGGAGGTGATGGGACCAGTGGCCATGATCTTCGGTTTTTTGATGTTGAGCTTCAGACCATATTTGTGTTCAATATACTTGTGCTAATGTGCTTGCAAAAAGACTTTTTTCATTATACTTTGTTTTCCAGTCCAGCAGGAATAACAATGCCTATATAAAACGGTTTTGCGCTTGTTTAACATGTGGAATGAACTATCTGATGGAGTGGTTCAAAATCATTGCTCCCACTGATTTCTCACCCTGTCCTTCAGACAGAGCATTCCAGATCAGGAGTTTAAATAATACTGGTTTTAGTGAAGGTGTTTCTGCTGAAACAATGCAGGATGAATGAACTGACAGTTTCCCCTTTGTGGTCTAAGTGGTCATTACGCTAGACAGAACATTGACTTTTGACTGAAGCATTCATTTCCAGTCTTTCTTGCCAAAAAAGGTTGGGGGACTTGGAAGAGACAGATAAGTTGAGACAGGCTATAGAATTATTTCCGAAGCTTTTCAGAGCTGATGAAAGAACATCAGGCATCAATCCCTAAAATTGCAGAAAAAGACTTTAAAAGTAGGGGTGGTAGTGGAATAAAAGTTCTTTTCATTTGGAACCCAGCTGCTAGATTGGATTCTTGCCCTTTGGAAATATCAGCAAAAAATAAAATAAAGATCCTGCTTAAAAAACCCAAAAAAACCACCTTTCTAAAGATTTCCTGATTTCAGCCTATTGGCTCAAACAATTAAATTCTCCTGGTTTAAATTTGCCTTTCACTTCAGCAAGGTATGTTATTGCTCTGCACTTATTCTCCTTCCTGTGCTAGCTCCATAACCATGTGAAACAGCTGTTACCCCACTCAACCCAAGATATTCTTATCATCCAAATTGAGAAGGCTTTCTGGCTTGCCATCAGACAAGTACCTTGAGGGGCAGGGGGAATCTTAATGGTGAAGCAGGAATTCAGCTTTGCTGAGTTGATCAGAAAAAAAAGCAACATTTTTCTCATGCACCAAGCCGTCTGAAATTTCAAATTAAAATATTCAACTGGGTATTTCAGCTTTTTGCACACAAGTGAAACCAATTATAGCTTAAAGGTCAGGAGCTGGAAACTCCAGGTCCAAATCCAGCCCAGTGAAAAGTGCCAGACAACTCCTCAGTTGACGGATCAGAGAGACATATCCAGTGAGTGGCTCTGGGGCAGGCAAGGAGACTTACTGCCAATCTCCTCTGGAGGGGGGACAGGTCTTGGCTCCAACCTTATAACCTCTAAGTGACCCTTCCATAACATCTTGCTGACAAAAACCTGGACGTTTCAAGCACATTTATCTGACTCATATTTCTGGAAGGAATCGCTCATGCAACACATGCGCACACTCCTGATGATCATATAAACACTGCCTGCTATGGACAAAACCTTTATGGCGCATTTCCATAATCACAACATCCCTTTTAAGGGGAGATGTGTTTATGGAATTGGATTTAAACATTTAACGATTCACAAATCACAGCAGATTGTCGGCGGAGCTCCAGGAGTCCTGAAGATGCTACCCATACCCATGAACTGCATGTGTGGGTTGCAATTTAATATAAATCAGAAATAAAAGAGTCAGGCAATCCAGTGTTTGTGAACATAAGCACATACACTTAGAGGTTTGTCTAAAGGATTGATTGATTCATCTTACATCACTGATTGAGTGCACTGATCAATTATTTGTTGACCTAGGGATTGTTTTTTGTTTGCAAGTTGCTAGTTTGTGATAGATAGACACCTGACTGCAGTTGCCCATGTTCGGGTGACTACTGTAATGGGCTCCATGCAGGGCTGCCCTTGAAGACTGTTGGGAGGCTGCAGCTGGTGCAGAATGTGACTGCAAGATTGATAACATGTGCCTGATGAGAACATGTGCCATCAGTCCTGGAAACACTCCACTGGCTGCCAGTGAGCTAACAGATCCAGTTCAAGCTGTTGTTATAAGCATACAAAGTCCTAAATGGCTTGGGAGCCAAATACTTAGAGCAGCGCCTTCCCCAGTATCAACCATCTGGGCCCTACAATTGGTACCGGAAGGTTCTACTCAGTTGGTGTTGACCCAAGACAAGGCCTTCTTGGTGGTGGCTCCCTGTGTATGGAACACTCTCCCCATTGTGGTGTGTCTGTTCTCATCTTTATTAACTTTCAGGAGCAATTTAAACACTTGCTTGTTTACCCAGGCTTTTTGAAGGATGGTACTTTCTGGTCGTGGCATCCTTGACAACATTGGCTGTGAGAGGATATGAATATGTGTGTTGCTGTTTTATTTTCAATTGATTTCCCCCCCCATGCTAGTGTGTTTGGTGCCCTGGGTTCCTTTGGGACAAAGGATGGAATATAAATATAATAAATAATTAGCAGCAGTAGCAGTAAGCTGCACATTCTGGCCTGTGAATTCTATAATCCACATGATTCAAAATTCCAGTAGTTGTTCCAAATCAATCACATATTCAACAAACCTGGCCAGTCTTACATACAAATCCATTCTACATGAGGCGAGGATGAATCAGTCCATTTGCAAACTTTACCATCTTTGTTTGTGTCCACTCATGAATCCATTCTGTCCCATTTCCACATTAATCCACTATTATTTTTTTAATAAAACACTTCAGTATATGCATTGGTATTTTGTTCCTAGCCAAGAACCATGTCAGAGCATTCTGGAGGCAAGAAATCCAGTGGATATTTACATTCTGATTAGGGTGACCAGATGGGAAAGAAGACAAGGCTCCTGCCTCCTACAGGTCTATTAGTTGGGCAGAAGAGGGAATGGAATCAGGAGCAGCTAGCAGGAATGCTGAAATCCCTTCTTTCATACAACTTGTGGGTTTTGCTTTCGTTTTTGGCTTTTTGCACCTGACCATCCTATTTCTGATCTGCACATTAGTCTAGGAAGAATTTTTTTACTGCGTTATGCTGTGAACCGCCCTGAGACCTGCGTGTATACAAATTTAATAAATAATAATAACAATAATAATGCCAGAATCTATGAAGACTATATTCTTCAGGCATTGTTAATCTTTATTATTATTATTATTATTATTATTATTATTATTATTATTACACCAACCTTTATCCAAAGATTCCAAGGCGGTGTACAACATTAAGCACATAATTTATGCAGCATAATAATAAAAATATAATACAGAACATAATAATACACAGCGTAATGTTAAATAATCATAATAACAGGTTCCCCTCCCTCCACTTTAATGGCTGGAGGCCTGGGCAAGGAGGAATGTTTTCATCTGGTGCCTAAAGATGGCTCCTGGTGGGTCTCTCTGGGGAAGAGTGTTCCACAGATAGGGAGCCATTGCAGAGACAATCTTTCTCACTTCTTCCGAACCTCTCTGGGAGCAGAGACATAGAGAAAGGCCCTGGATGACAAGCCCAGGGTCTGGGTCAGTTTGTACGGGAAGAGGCCGTCTTTAAGGTATTGAGGTCCATACCAGTGGAAGGCTTTATAGGTCAGCACCAGCACTTTGAATTGGGCCCAGAAACGACTTGGCAGCCAGTGTAGTCAGGCCAGGATCTATGACTTTGGCATTGCCCAAGTTCCATGATGGGTGATGCTGGAATGGAAAGGAGCTATAGTCTTAGAAGTTCCTATGGGCTTCCTACCCATAATATGCTTAAATAGGAAGTGCCTCTGTTGCAGCAACTTCTACATCACAACATACAGAGCAGCCCATGTCCTTCAGAATGGGAAAGATTTCATTTTAGTGAACTGATTGTAGTGATTGTAGTGTTGCATCCATGTCCAAACAGTTGTGATTGCCATGTGCCAAATGTTTCTGCAATGTATAGTGAAAGGGTATCTATTGCTGACCATACAGGCCTGTGCATTTAGGAGGAAGTCTCATCGCTTTCCATGAAACTAACTCTCAGTTTATTGTAATAAGCTTTCGATGGGTCTGCCCTTAAAGATGGGTCAGTAACTGCAACTGATGCAACTTGCCACCCCTAGAGTCAGGGCAGGGAGACAGAATCACATAACAACAGTCTAGGAGGATTCACACTGGCTGCTGTATGTTCCTGAACCAAACTCAGGGTGTTGACTTTAACACAGAAAGTCGAGAATGTGAAGAAGCATCTCTCCTCACACCAGCCTGTCGATATATTCAGATCTGCAGCAGAACCCCTTCTGGTGGTCCTGCCATGTGTGCGGCTCATTGTGTGTTGACCCAGGATATGCCTTTTGGGGATGGTGCCTTAGATATGGAACTCCCTTCCTCCCTCTTGAGGCACCATTGGGGTCAACATTACCTATATGTTGATGCCAATTAAAAATGCTTCTGTTCTCTCAGGCTTTTGTTGCGGACTAGTGATCTGACTGTTCATTGTGCACTATTCATTGCGCACTTGCTTTTTTTGTATTCTTCTTATATTTTGAGTGCTTGTTATTTTCTCTCTCTCTCTCTCTCTCTCTCTCTCTCTGTGTGTGTGTGTGTGTGTGTGTGTGTGTGTTTAGGCAACCAGTTAAAGGTAAAGGTAAAGGTACCCCTGCCCGTACGGGCCAGTCTTGACAGACTCTGGGGTTGTGCGCCCATCTCACTTAAGAGGCCGGGGGCCAGCGCTGTCCGGAGACACTTCCGGGTCACGTGGCCAGCGTGACAAGCTGCATCTGGCGAGCCAGAGCCGCACACGGAAACGCCGTTTACCTTCCCGCTGGTAAGCGGTCCCTATTTATCTACTTGCACCCGGGGGTGCTTTCGAACTGCTAGGTTGGCAGGCACTGGGACCGAGCAGCGGGAGCGCACCCCACCGCGGGGATTCGAACCGCCAACCTTTCAATCGGCAAGTCCTAGGCGCTGAGGCTTTTACCCACAGCGCCACCCGCATCCCAGGCAACCAGTTACAGAATCATAAAAGTGATAAAGGGTAGCATATAAGTGCAATACATAAATGAATTGCATACAGGATGGCAGCCTCAGAAACTTAGCCAGTCCGATACAGTGAAAACATGATAATGATTTTGCTCCATGAGTTATGCATGAAAGCAACTCCTGTTCCTTATGTACGCCATATAAGAACTTGCAATATTTTACATACCGTTGCTGCTACAAGAATCAGTCAATAGCAGTGGTGTTCTTCCATTTCAGTGTCCACCCCCAAAATTCACCCCATTCCTTTTGTGGGTAGGGGATATGTTACAGAACTACTGTACAGCATTTTCCGTGGCTTCGTTTTACTTATGTGGCTCTTACTTTTCTTATGAATAAATCACTTTTATTTTTGCTCCATTGGTCATTATTTGCCTAATCACAAAAAGCAAAGCATTGATTTATAAATAAGGACACACTTGATATTGAGGTTCCATGGTTTTTCAAAGGTTAATAAATGGCAAACAGATGTTATGCCCGTGTTTAATAGCATGCTATTGCTCTTAGGATTTGACAGAATGTTGTAAGGAATGTTATGGATGTGGGTAACATATGTCTGTGGTCATGTGACCACTGGAGAAAAGCAACAAGCCGCTAACCTTGATATAAATATAGAGGTTGCTGAGCATTGTCATTTCCTGACATGGAAAAAGAGTGTCGGCAACTTGTAAGGCTTTGCCATAAAGGTGAGGTGAGCATTACCGCCTTGCCCTGCCAACTTCTTCTGCAGCTCAGCCTGAAGACTGGAAAATAACTGGCTCCTTTCTGTTCTCAAAAAATACATTTACTTATGTTGGTCCTGAAATCATCACCAGCTGCTCTTCTTCTGGCAACGGCTGAGAGGAATGGAGATCAGGGTCACTCTCTCTCTCCCCACACCCCACACACTTCATCCTTTTCCTCATTTTTTCCTTCCTGCTTCTTCTCTCTTGGGCCTAGAATCATGGGAAATGTAGTACCAGCCCCCAAGGAAACTGGCTTAGTGGCTACTCAGGCTAGAGGGCAGCTACAGTAAATAAATAAATAAATAAATAAATAAATAAATAAATAAATAAATAGGGGATATATTTTTTCCTGAGCATTCTCCACCTTTCTTTGTCCTAAGCTGAATCCTTCTTACAGGAGTTTGCCCCTTTCTAGGCATAATATTTATATTAATGGGGTAAAAAGAAACCCTTTCATCACAATATCTGTCAACAGGTTTTTTTTTAATGTTTTGTTATATTCTAATGCACTTACAGGACGCGGGTGGCACTGTGGGTTAAACCACTGAGCCTAGGACTTGCCGATCAGAAGGTCAGCGATTCGAATCCCCACGACAGGGTGAGCTCCTGTTGCTCGGTCCCTGCTCCTGCCAACCTAGCAGTTCGAAACCACATCAAAGTGCAAGTAGATAAATAGGTACCGCTCCGGCGGGAAGGTAAATGGTGTTTCCATGCGCTGCTCTGGTTCGCCAGAAGCGGCTTAGTCCTGCTGGCCACATGACCCGGAAGCTGTACGCCGGCTCCCTCGGCCAATAAAGCGAGATGAGCCCCGCAACCCCAGAGTCGGCCACGACTGGACCTAATGGTCAGGGGTCCCTTTACCTTTAATGCACTTTCAGTGTATGAAGTGCTTTACTTCAAGGGCAGAAACACTCTTGTGGTTTTCCTTGCCACATGGCTGAATGACAAGAGAACCGAAAAACAACCCTCTCCGCTTTTGCTTAGTCATCTGCATCACTTTGCTTACAAGAGATTCTCACCACATGTTAGGCAGTGGTGCAGCTGGGGCCAGACCTTGGGACCCCTGTGGCCCCAAATGTTCCAGTTGTTCCAACTGAATGCTAAATGGCAGATTTTCCCAGGGAAAAGCGACAGGGCAAGTAGAGGTGTGGATGAGAGCTTATTTCCAAGTAAATGCCTTTAGTATCTGTCGCAGCAGAAGCAAACTCTGTTCTATTCCTGTAGCCATGATGATTTAAGTAAGTTTCAAAATGCAAAACCGCAGGTGCTCAGAGTATTTCTTTTTTTCCACAGTTGGCAAACTGTATTTGGTTTGGATTTTGTTCTTGCGCATCAGGAATGTAGAAGCAGCTATAAAACATGGAAGGGGGGGGGGGGAGAGACAGCAAAATGTCAATTCACACAACCATCTAAAGCAGGTGCCTTGTAAGAACACTACGTCCAGAGTCCAAAATTACCTAGCTGTACCACTGACATCAAGGTGGAACTTTATGTGGAAATTGCCATCTGTGACTCCAGGGAGAACTCATACAAATGGCTGTTTCACCACAGATTCTACCACACATTAATATACGTACATGCCTGCATTTGATGTGATCTGATCTGTCTATTATTCTTAATAATATTACTTACTACTATTTGGCAGGAATGTTACTGCCTCTACAGTTTCCAGGGGATTGGCTAAGAGCAAAGAAATTCCTGCGGGAAAGAGACCCAGAAAGTTTCTGGTACAAGCCAAGCTTCAGCCACAAACGCAATAGGTGAATTCTCCATGGGGAGGAGGGTATAAGAGGTTCACAAATATAGTCACCAGATTGACAGGGGGGGGGGTAAAAGTTTAATTCTGATGGCCAGTAGTGAAAACCACCCATGCATTCTGACACAGGGACAGCTTCCGGCATTTTTCTCAAAATGGCACCAGGCTGCGCCTTGCACTGGGATGCATCAGTTCAGTGGTTGTTACAAACTCATCCAGTCTACTGCTCTTCCCCTTAGATCCATAGACTCCCACAGCACTGAGTTAATAGTGTGTGTCTTCTCACTAAAATAATTGGGCCCAAGTGAAAAGGGAAGAACACAAGAGCACAGTGGTTGCCATTTTAGGCTTATGACTTCCTGCTGTTCTTTTATATTATGTTTAGCTAAATGTCACATGGCTTGTTATATGCTGTGGTATATGCGTGTGTCACCCTACCCTCCAGTGTGCTAACAAAATGTGATGCGGGTAAGCTGTTTTACACTGCCTTTCTCAATTAAATTAAACCAGCCAACTCTTATTTGGCTAACAACTAATCTTATTATAGCATAGCGACTGCCACACACTCCTAGGAATGTTGCTGTGGAGAGCTAAAAATCTGAATGAGAAAAGCCAGGCCGTTCTGACAGTGCAGTAATTAAAACAAAGTCATCCACTTAGTTGAGATCAGAAAAAGTAGAGTTCAAAACTCTCCTAAGAGAAATAAATTGGGGGAAATTGCCTTTCAGTGGGTTATTGTACTAACCTTTACATACCCTTGTAATAGTGTGCCCCAGCGGAATTGGAGATTGAAGAATCGCTTTGTCCAGCTTTCCTTGCTGGCAACCTGAAGTGAGAAAGCAAATCAGCTGCCTCATTATAAACAGCAGAGTTTCGTTGGCTTTGCAAGATGGATGGAGGAGCGCATGGCTGAGATCCAAGGCTTGCAACAATGCAATTGCTAACTCTGAATATGCTGGCTGCCTCTTAATTGCTCTGAGGGGAACCAAGCTTCCTAACCAGGAGAGCACCCTTGCATTCATCTCTAGTCATTCCATGCCACACAACTCTGGGAAAAGAGTTCTGGGAACATGCTTTGGGATGCCCTCCCTCTTGCCAGGCTTCTCTACCAATGGAGGGGAACCTGTGTGTTCCAGTTGTTGCTTGAGTCCAACTCCCCATCACACTGGCTGTGCAAACTGGGGCTGGTGGAGAAGTCAAAGAACACCTGGGTAGCTGCAGGTTTGTCATCACTATTCTGTATTGAACTTCTGACAACTGAGGGGTAGAAGCCCACTCTTATTTTTAAGTTGTGGGTGAACATATCAGACGACACAGCGATTCTTCAAACAGCTCTTGTTTATTCACAGGCCAGGACAGAACTGAACTGAAGGGTTCAGTCAGCCTGCTTATATAGAGCTCCAGTACAATGTAACTGTAGCAATTTTCTAAAACTATCCAATCAATGAACGTCACTTTCGATCCCTTATTTGCATAACTATCTACAGCATCCCCCTGCTGGCCCAGGGTGAGAACTTCAGTACATAACACTTATCCCCCAAAGCTTCATGGTTAAAGTGCGTAAGCCTAGGAATTAGTCATCATCAGAGAATGTTCTCATGCTGAGGGAAACCAGTTTGTGTTTTGTGCATTCTAGTTCACCAGAGTCTGGACTAGTTTCAGTTTTACACAAAGCTCTAGACCCTGAGGCAGTTTATGCTGGACTTTTTCTCACACCTAAGGGGTGTGTTAGGCTGGGTACACACTAGCCGATCTGTAGCACAAAAATGTGGTTTTTGTGCACCTCCTCAACATGCTGCTTTCAATCTAGTTTTATTCTAGATCCTGTCATCCACAAGGGTAGATTTAGTTGCTTGATATGTGTTTGGACACCCTGCCCTTATTGTGTAATCCACACCTTTTCTACCCTGCGCATGCCCCAGATGAATGGAGGAGTGGTGATTATGATCTTTGTGTTTATGTACCCACAATGTCACTGGGCAACTGACTCTACACCTGCATTGCCAAGGCCACTTAAACTGTTTTCAAACTAACGCAGAGGGGTAATGCAGAATCAGTTTTCCATGAGCTTTTAATTTTAGAATGAAACCAATTTCTTAAGACGCACTTTTCAGGGACAAAGACTTGCAGTAAATCTAGATTGTGTGCGGACTATGTTGCAGGGAGAACCAAGTACACAGACTCTGCTGGTTCTAGAATAAAGTGTGTGTATGTGGTCTGATTCTCTGAAGAACACATTCTTATAGTTTGCTCTAAAGAAAGTGCTTTCCTTAGTGGAAAGAGTACATCTTACAGATGCTACTGCCAAACCAGCAGATAGTTTGCAACTGACTGATCTATGCTCCCAAACAGGTAGACCTGGATGAGAATCACTGCTGTAACAATCAGTTAACATCTGCTGTGATTCTAGCTTCCTTTACCAGAATTACCAGCTGCATTTAGGTCAAGCAAGCTTCATTTCTGCTTTACAAAGGAAACTTCAGATTGGCTGGTTGCTTCCTGAGAGGCCCAGAGCGATTCCTGACTTCTGTTCTTGGGAGGAAACAAAGGGCAAATGCATAAGAAACAGAAGAGAATAGAAAAGCAGATTTCTTGGAAAGCGCCCATAGAATGACATAGCCAGTGGCAGAGAATCAAGCTTCCGTATCACAGAGTTTGATTTTTAGCTTTATCTCTTTTAAATCTGACCATATATTAGTCTATATACAAACGGTGAACTCATCCTCCAAGTGTAGGTCCTTATGTAGAAAAAATGTTGCCATCCATGTGGGGTATTATTATTATTATTATTATTATTATTATTATTATTATTAACCCATGCACAGCCAAGCCTCTGCCTATAATCTTTGAGAATTCTTGGAGAATAGGGGAGGTCCTTGCAGACTGGAGGTGGGCAGGCACCCTTGGAGGGGCAAGTCTCAACTGTTGCTCTTCTGCATTATGAGGCCATTGCTGCGGCGGCAGTGGCAACAGCAGCACATGTGTTGCTCCTTTGGTCTTGTCGACCACTCGGAGGCTGTGATTTTTGCAGCGCTATCATTGTCAGGAAGCCGGCCCACAATGGCGCCCACCGGAGAGGTGCCTGAGCTGTGTTCTGGTGCATTCTGGCAGAAAAAAAGCTCTGGTCACCCCTATTCCCAAATATCAGTCTGGGAGCTCTTCCAAACAACCTGGTTGGGTTTTTTTAGCATTCACCTTTTTCTGTGGGAAGCTTACACTGAACATTATTGAACATTTATCCATTCTAATTTGTTTGTGAGGTGGTTAAACAACAATGAACATTCATCCAGAATTCATATGTTGCTTTCGTGGTGGTTATACGCCTTTTCTTGAATCATTTGTTATGCCGACCCTTTTGAGTGTCTTTTCCTGTCGCTTTCCAAAACATCTTTTTAAAAGATAATAATAATAAGCAAAGCAGATTTATTGCACTGGGACAACAGAGCACTTTAATCAACTTCAGTTGTGCAAACCTAAATAGCTAGCACGTGAGTGCTTCCTGTAAAATACTGACAACAGGGAATTGACATGAGAAATCGGTTCCGCTTCTGAGTAGGACCGGGTTGCGCTCGGGCCGCCAGGTCCCACCCTCGCCTCAGCGTAGTGTGGGATAGTGTCCCACATCACGCTGATGGGTGACCTGGCCATGCCATTTGCCAGTCAGCCAATCAGGGCGCTGTGGGGGCGTGGTCAGGGCCAATTTAAACCGTGGCGTAACTCCCGCAGCTCCTCTTTCAGCCTCACATCATGGATCTGTAGCATTAGCCACTTTGGTGTCCTTCCTCTTCACCTCCCTCCACGTAGCACCAGCCCCCTTTGTTTGGCATCAGTGGTTCTCCCCCTACTGGTGGTTTACCCTTCCAGACATCCTGCAAGGCGGGCAGGAGTCAGATATAGTCTGTTGATGCCAATGTCTAAGCCAATACCGCTCACATTCTGTAACCAATAAAGTTGTGGCCTAAATTTTGCCTGTTAACATTAACCTAAATTCTGTGTCCTTGTGTCTTTATTCCCTTGGGGGTCTTGGAGCGCAATGGTACTGTTTTGAATTCAGACGGCTCCCCATATAAGTGGGGGTTGCATTCCAAACCCCTGCGCGTATCAGTGAAATCACATAAAATGAGGAGTCGCCTGTATCACCTCAGCTGACGCGAGGGGAAGATGTGCTTGGAAGCTGAGCCTGTCAACGGAGCACGAGCCGGAGGGACAGCGCAGCTGGCACAGCTGTTAGGAGGGAAGCCTCAGCGAAGCCCCACTGTGTGTCCACCTTGCAAGGCACATCCTCTTCAGGCTCTGGGGAGCGTCTCCTCGCAAGCCAGGGTACGCCCCATTTCCAGGATCCACTTTCAGGATCCTGGCACCTTGCGTGTGTAGTCACATGCAAAAAGAGTGCATGTAAATGGGGAGTTGCCTGCATAAGACAACCAGACCCGTCTTGAAAATACCTATTTATGTATATAAGGCAGCTTGCTTTCCTTTTAAAAATGTCTCTCATGGAATACATCTTGTATTAGTTGGCTGTATCCAATTAGCCACTTGACAATGCATAACCTTCCTTGCAAAATGAAGCACACATACACATTCCGATTTGTCACACATGCTAAAATGTAAGAGAAGTCAACTGGGCCACTGGTTTTCCTTCAGGATTACAATGGCACAGATCAGAGCCTATTAAAAATACAGTGATGCAAAGATGTGCAGTGACCTTTTTAAAGTGTGCACCGATGTTTAGGGAATACGCACGCACACTGAATATTTCAGAGATGCCGCAAAGCATTGCTTTGCTGTCCATTTCATGCAATAACATTATAGATTTCTAGTCATGGTACAGGTTTGAGGTAGGGATAGACCTTATCCACACTTACCTTTCCTTCAATCTTCCTACGCATGATCTGCATTTTAAAGCTCTGTGTCCCAGTGCCCATTTTTTGCTCCGGAGTTTTCCCTGTGAAAATCAGCTCTTTAAAGCTCAGTTGGAGCAAACAGCTGTCCACAGAAAACCAAGATTGACTTTTGCTCCGTTTTTTTTTTGCTTGGGTTTTTGCAGGGAATGCTCCAGGGCAAAAAACCCCAAAAAAAGCTCAGACATGTAAGTGTGGACGAGCCCTTAGAAAGCCATAAGGCTTTCTAATGCACATGCATTTTTGCATCAGCACATTGTTTTTTAAAAAAGTGTCTTCCAGTTAAGAATATTAGATCCTTTTCAGAAAGTTATTTCCTTTTTACCCAATAGTAATAATAACAACAACAAGAATAATAATTTATTATTTATACCCCACCCATCTGGCTGAGTTTCCCCAGCCCCTCTGGGCAGCTCCCAATCAAATGTTAAAAACAGTACAGCATTAAATATTAAAAGCTTCCCTGAACAGGGCTGCCTTCAGATGTCTTTTAAAAATAGGATGGCTGCTTATTTCCTTCACATCTGAAGGGAGGGTGTTCCACAGGGTGGGCGCCACTACCAAGAAGGCCCTCTGTCTGGTTCCCTGTAACCTGACTTCTCGCAATGAGGGAACCGCCGGAAGGCCCTCGGCGCTGGATCTCAGGCTGAACGATGGGGGTGGAGACGCTCCTTCAGGTATACAGGACCGAGGCCGTTTAGGGCTTTAAAGATCAGCACCAACACTTTGAATTGTGCTTGGAAACATACTGGGAGCCAATGTAGATCTCTCAGGACCAGTGTTATGTGGTCCCGGCAGCCAGTCCCAGTCACCAGTCTAGCTGCCGCATTCTGGATTAATTGCAGTTTCCGGGTCACCTTCAAAGGTAGCCCCACATAGAGCGCATTGCAGTAGTCTGACTGCACCCCTTTGGGAGGAGGGTTGCATCCATACAAAAAAGGAGAAGGGCTGTTTTCTTCTACACACATGTACACACACACACACTGGCAGAAAAAAGGAGCTTCGGTGATGCTTTGTATCTGAGCCAGATCTATTTATCAGGACTGAGAAAACTTGTAATAGTTGCACATCACAACCCGCTGTGGAAGTCCTGCTGGTTTCACACACACTTACACACCAAATTCAAAATGGACACGCACTGCAGTCCTATATTACATTCTTCAATTGTTACGGAAATATTGATGGTTTTTTTCTTCTTTT
The DNA here is from genome assembly GCF_027172205.1 of Podarcis raffonei. NCBI lineage: Eukaryota > Metazoa > Chordata > Lepidosauria > Squamata > Lacertidae > Podarcis > Podarcis raffonei. Next base: position 6,126,824 of record NC_070606.1, on the reverse strand, counting down.
CTTTTTTCTTTTGCTTATGTCATAATCCTGGGAAGGTATCTATAGCCACATGCAGGGGCAATTTCCTCTTCCTGCTGCTAATGGGGCCGAATAAGATTGCAATCTGTTCTTGGAACAGAAACTAAACCTGCAAACACGCAAACATATGTTGGCTATATTACTGTGAGCTGTTCTCCAGAAACACTGAAGTTCTGAAATATGGTGATCAGGTAACAAGACCAGCCTCTGACACTCACGGTTTAGTCATTTGTTGTTGTTGTTGTTGATGATGATGATAAGTGGCTTCCTTATAGACTTTGCAGGCACCTTTGGGACAATGCTTTGTTGATGTCAGACCTTTGCCAGGAATTCTGCTCCTCTCAGCAAAGAAATACTTTCACAGAGATTTTATCACACAGTTCATGTGGTCTGCATGCTTTGCTCTGAGAATGTAGTCATTTGGAGAATGTGCCATCTGACCCATACTTTCTAAATATACAGCTGTTGCTTTGGGCCATGGGGGGGGGAGAGAGAGAGAGAAGTTCCACTCTTGCAGAGGTTGAAAGAAATGAACTGCTGTAGTTGTGCATCCACGGAGATTCCACATGGTACATTCTGCATACAAACGTGCCTCATTTAATTGCTGAAATGAACAAGATTTTGCGATGAGAGTTAGTGTTACCAAAGACAGGTAATGTCTGACAAGCACATATTTAGGTTAATATATTTTCTTTTATTGGCCTCTTGCATCTCTGCCCTCCACTGCTTCCACAGAATCACTCAGTGTTGCGAGTGCTGATAAAAAGGAGACTTTTAACCTTTCATGCGTATGTAAATCATCATAGCAATCCATAGCTAAAAGTAGAAGTCGGCAAATGTGTCCTCTTTCTTGCTCTTCAAAATATGGCAGCCCTAAGTGCGCAGCTGACCTTCCCATGGACCAGCCTGGAATGATTTTGTTGACCTGAAGCAAGGCCTACAAACACAACCTACTCAAAAGTCAAGGACTGGCCTATGGCCGTGGTTTCTAGTTGGTGGACCGGGGGGGTCTGTGACCCCATTCACATAACAAAAACTACCCTAGAGATATCTTCTTTTTTTCAGAATTGGGGGGTCCATGGCTTGGCTTTTGAAAAATGGGGGGAGGGGGGCAGTCCTTAGCTACTTGGGAACCATTGGCCTAACAGGGAGTGAGGTCTGTTTACTTGTAAAAGCCTGCTTGTGAGAAAGAGTCTATTATTATTATTATTATTATTATTATTATTATTATTATTATTATTTTGAGAAAGAGTCTATTAAAAAGTGAGGCGTGGAAGGCAGGAAATAGCCTTGTCAAGGAGCTAGATATAAAAGGGAGAGGAAGGGCAAGGCCAAGTTGGAAGGGGCTCTGTGATTTTCCAAAACTGGAAAGGGAAAAGGGCAGCCATGTTCCCTATACTTTGCAGATGAGGCACAATGCATTTCCGCTTTGATGATTATGTGCAAGTAAAAAAAAGTAATGAACCCCTGGATGGTTAAATTCAGTCAAAGGCAACTATGGGGCTGCGGCGCTCATCTCACTTTCAGGCCAAGGGAGCCGGCGTTTGTCCACAGACAGCTTTCTGGGTCATTTGGCCAGCAGGACTGAGAAGGAGATTGGCTTCTTGGGGGAGAAGGAACTTCCAGCTAAAGTCAAATGGGCTCACAGCTTGCCTTGCCCCCCTCACAGTTAGCAGTTAAGAGCTTGTGTCCTCATTTATAAAAGATCTCCACTACAAACCAGGACATACACGCAAAATATGAGGGTAAACCCAACTAACTTCATTTTCTTCAATAATATTCTGAAATGCATTTTATCTAAGCCCATAAGTGCTTTCCAATGAGTGCATGTTAAGAACTTGACCGTTACAGAAAATGGAGTAACTTGTATCAAGTTCTGATATGCTACAGTGTGCAGTTTCTAGAGATTTGTGTCTTTTCCCCAAAGCCCCTGAGTGCTAAAATGTTTATTTCATTCACAGAAATCAAACTAATCTTTCCTTCTAAACTCATCTCCAAGTGGATAAATGCAGAAACAAATAGCTTTGATGGGGGAATAAATGCCACAATTTCTTCAGCTTTACAAGTAAATGCCCACATCTATTTTGTTAAGCTCATGAAAAATAGATTGCAATATAAGTTAGAGGCAACAGTATTATAGAAGGCCTGGAAACTCTGCCATTAAATGCTGAAAGAGAGTGGTGAAAACACAGGGCCAGTTGATTCAGCACAGACTGAGGAGAGGAACGTCCTTAACACAAGAAAGAGCAATGAAAGCGCAGTTTAATTATTGAATAGTCCTTTACGACTGGGAGTAAACTTAACCATATTGTATATATCATGTATTGGCACGCTATGGTGAGCTTTACTGCTTAACATCTCCTCTCTTAGATGTTATATTTGTATAGAATCTAATAGTCTTGGGAGCCATTTCAGCAACTCCTTCTGTTAACAGCATTGTGCTGGGCCTGGGGGTAACCCATGATATGCGGTCCAGGACTGGTCCAGAACCCGAAGGTTCCACTGGGAGACAATCAGACAGGGCCAAGGCAGGACACGAGGCAGGAAACCAGGCAAGGACAGGTACAGGATCTCAGGCAGGATCTAGCATACAGCAATGTTGCTCCCGCAACCTGGGGTGGGGTCCGACAGCCTTTTATCTTTGTTGGGGTAGCGGCTGGTCCTGATCCCCCAGCAATTCACTTCCCTGTTTCACCCGAAGGTGAGCACTCCTCCTGCGAGTACTCAGGTCTCTCCTTCTCTCAGACCTTAGTCTCCACAGCTTGGGAGATGTCGGTGGGTTACTAGACCCAGAGGCCACCTCAGCCTCCCCTGACCAAACCGGTAGTGGAGCAGCTGTAAGTGATGGCCCAGCTGAAGGCAACGAGGTAATCCCCGCATCTGGAGCCAGGGCAGGCTCGGGCTCCTGACTTGGCCCAGCTGGTGTTTGTTGCAGGGGAACCTGTGCAAACTGGGACTCTTCAGAATCAGGCCCCAGACTCGGTTCAGATGATGCCTGAGGCAAAGGATCCAGTACAGACTGAGTCTCCTCTGGTTCCGAGTCCGAGTCCCAGGCCATCACAAGCATCATTGGGTTGGCCACATGCAGCTACTCCAAAACCTAAATGGGAAAAGTCAAGATAGAAATGCCCAGTTCTACCCTCAGCTATTTAGAAATGATGTTACCTTTAGTGGCATGAAACCCATGGTATCACATTCCATCCTTTCTGTGCTTTGCTGGTAATGCAACAGGTTGAAGATCACGAGGGAAGAGCCATGATACAACTCCTTCCCGTGTCAAAACTGCCCCTGTCTCTGGGATGGGTAGTAACTGGTGTATGAAAGAGACCCATTATGTGTGATCTTTGGTTTCTGACATCACTAGAGTGGTGCAGGAAGAACACAGACCCCGCCTGCCCTTTTGCCCTTGAGGTAATGTCTGCTGTGACTCTTAAATCTGAAGCAATTACAGAACTTCACATGTCACTGCTATAAAGGGCCAAACCTTAAATTAGATGAACTGAACTTGTCAAACAAATAATATTTATTTATAAGAGTATTTATAAACCATCAGCTCATAAAAAAAATCAAGGTGGCATAAAATAAAATCTTTACAACTTCGTAAAAATATAAAATGCAGTCCCAGTGGCCTTTTGAGTTGAGACAGAGGGCTCACGGCATCTACTCCAGCTGGGAGCATCTCCACCAGCTTTGGCTGGTAAGACAGCTGTGGCCATTTCTGGACCAGGCTAGCTGTCCACTGTCATCCATGCACTGGTAACCTTCAGGGTGAATTACTGCAAGTTGCTCTTGAGGCAGATTTGGAAGATACAGCTGATACTAATTGTGGCAGCTTGACTGCTCACTGGGGTAGAATAGCGCCATCATGTTATGCCACTGCTGAAAGAATTGCACCGGCTACCAATCACCTACCAGGCTAGGTTCAAGGTGCTTAGCAAGTAGCAGGAAACAGTATCCAACATGTAAGACAAGCAGAAAAGTCGGGGGGAGAGAGAATGGTTAATTTCCCACCTCTTCCCACTTCAGTTGCTGTGCCTGCACCTGCTACAAGCAACACTTTGCACAAGTACCTCTCCCAGTCCCGTAGTCCTGTGCAGCCATAGGAGCCAAATGGCACCCCAGTGCAAGCCAGACAATAAGGAAAACCCAAGTTCCTCCAACATTTCATCGCTGGAAATACCTGCCGTGTACTTAACGCTCCTCTCCTTGTATCAAGGAGCATCCCTGTCCCCACATTGCAGAATCTGTTTGTTTGCTGTGCACTACATTAATATCCTACAGTGGCTTCACAAGCAAGATGTGTTAGCCAAACACGTAACAATAATGTTTAATAGATGTTTGCTGCCTCATCCTATGCATGTTTGAAGTGTGCACAGGATTGCAGCTGCTGGTTAAATAAAAGGTATTGTCTTGGCCTCTCTCTCATCCTGGGAGGAGTAGCAACAGCTGCAAACTTTTACACATTTGGCAATAAGCACCAGCGAACTTCTCCCCCAAAGGCAAAACGAGGACAAAATAGAATACTGTTGTTGTTCACCAGGAACAAGTATCAGAAATCAGGTGAAGAACACCCTGGGGTATATGGTGCGTTACATTCCTATACCTTTGTGATGTCATTTTCTATGAAGGGATACAGTTTTAATGAAAGTTCTCCAATCCATAAGGAGGCCTGGGGATTAATATGAAACTGAGCCGAAGAAGAGAAACTAATGTTAAATCTGCAATCCTATAAATCCTGCTAATAAATCCTGTTGAATCCAGTGGGACTTAAAGACATGCATGTGTGTAGAGTTAGTTCATGCTAGAATCCAAAAGCCTGTGTGTGCACTGCCATGCCTAGACTGCCATTCATTCAGATCCTCCCTTCCCACTTCACCCCCAGGCTCCCAAAATATTTGCATTCCTCTTTAGCAGGATGGCCAGATAGGCTGTGCCAAAGACACAAGATAAATGGGATTGTACCACCTCAGAATACAACTGTGTGTTTAAAAGCAGCAAAGTGTGCAAAAGCTTCTTGCCCAGGCAGCTGAAGTCTCCAACTTCAGAAACGACCATTTGCATGATGAAACAGATATCTCTTTCTCCTAAGCTCTTCCTGCCCTCGTTGGCGGCCTGTGATCTCAGACACAACAGCTAACTTGTGGCCTGTGTTAGTGATGCATTATGACTTCATTAAGAGATATCAGATTGCACCTCTGCAAACTATATGAACTGGTGTTGTAATTGCAGACCAAACAGTAATTATATATGCTTTCCTGGGAAAGAAATTTAATTTAGTAAATTAACAAATGTTGGGGAACGCTGGGTGCTTTGTTATGGAGACTACACAGCCATGCTTTTCTCGTCCTCTGTTTCAGCCATATGTTCCATAGTTTCTGCAGTATAACAGGCTCTTGTTTTTCTAAGTTCATTGGATCTGGCAGATAACTGAATTCCAAAGGAGGCTCTGAATTTATTTTATAACCGTGACTAATGTCAAATCCGAGCTGTATCTAATAGAAATATTGGGTAACCTCATGCTGATCATATCTTCATGCCAGCTATGACTAACTGTAATGGCCCTGGTCAGATCAGTATCCCTGATCTATTTTCCTCTTCCCAAAGATTTGTCTTTGGTGAGGAGCCACCCTAGAGCTTACCCACATCCCTTGCTACAAGCCAAGCTGACATGTTAAGGTTTAAAAACATTATTCATACCCTGTAATTTTAAAATCCTTGACTCATGGTGTCCAGAATTCAACAAACCTACCCTGAAAAATGAGTCAACGCTTATTCCATGGATCATTTTATCTGTTTATACAATTTAACATATTTATATCCCAATATTTTAAACATTGCAAAAACTCCAGCATTTATGTGATCATGACATGATGAAATAATGTTCGCAATAGCATGGCTTTTTAAAGCTTTTTTAAAAATAAAATAAAATGTGCATATATATATATATATATATATATATATATATATATATATATATGGAAATGCTATGCAATAGTGAGACTGTGTACCTGCTGGGGGCATTAGTATGCACATGAGTAACATACAGATCTATGTTTTCTATGTGTGCATTTGTCCACCCATAAGCACTCTACATCTTTTTTTGCCTCTGATACCTGTATTGATGTTTCCCACCCAGTATTGTGGATAGTTCAGAGCTGGCTGAAGCACGAGGCAGGCCCGTCGGGTGCTAGGGATGGTGATAAGGTGTTGGAGGGCAAAGCAGTGTGCATGCCATGTGGCTTGCCTTCTGCCCCCATAGCTAGACTGCTGCCTTCCAGTGAAGGAAACTGCTCTCCCTTTGCTGGTGTTGAGTGAAGAGTCGGTTGCCAGTCTGGCCAGCTTGTCCTTACCCTCAGGCAACAAAAATGTGTTGAGCCAGCCATGGCTCTGGTCACACATCAGGGGGAAAGTAAACTATGACACGTCCATTGTGAAGGAAATTAGTTTCCCTTCAGCTTTGCCCCAGGCTCCTGCTGATAGGGATCCTTTGGGGTGGTACGATGTTTGTCCGTTCATATCGCCCACAGAGACTGTTATGTACAGAGTACAATAGGATCCAAAATGCAGCAGTCTGCACTGGGAATATTGGGAAATTTTGGAACAGGATGGAGATAAATTGAAATTGCAGAGTTTTGATAAATTAAAGGATAAAGTGCGAGACTGGCTTCATTACTATCAAATAAGGGAAGGTTATAATTTGGACGCAGGTGGCGCTGTGGGTAAAAGCCTCAGCGCCTAGGGCTTGCCGATCGAAAGGTCGGCGGTTTGAATCCCCGCGGCGGGGTGCGCTCCCGCTGCTCGGTCCCAGCGCCTGCCAACCTAGCAGTTCGAAAGCACCCCCGGGTGCAAGTAGATAAATAGGGACCGCTTACCAGCGGGAAGGTAAACGGCGTTCCGTGTGCTGCGCTGGCTCGCCGGATGCAGCTTGTCATGCTGGCCACGTGACCCGGAAGTGTCTGCAGACAGTGCTGGCCCCCGGCCTCTTAAGTGAGATGAGCGCACAACCCCAGAGTCTGTCAAGACTGGCCCGTACGGGCAGGGGTACCTTTAATAATTTGGACAAAAAACCCGGCTTCCAGGTGGAGAAATCAAAATTGGAAACAGAATTGTTAGAGCCAAAAACAAAGATACTTTCGAGAATGTATAACTTGCTGTTGAAATGGAATACCCAAGATGAAATGGTAAAATCTGCTATGATTAAATGGGCAGAGGATGTTGGACATAACATTATGTTTGCTGACTGGGAATGGTTGTGGACCACTGGTATGAAATTTACGGCATGTAATGCCTTAAGAGAGAATATTATGAAAATGATATACAGGTGGTACATGACACCAGTCAAGCTAGCAAAAATCTATCATTTGCCCAACAATAAATGTTGGAAATGTAAAGAAAATGAAGGTACATTCTTTCATCTTTGGTGGACGTGCCCAAGGATAAAGGCTTTCTGGGAAATGATATATAATGAATTGAAAAAGGTATTTAAATATACCTTCTTGAAGAAACCAGAGGCTTTTCTTCCGGGCATAGTCAGCCAACAGGTGTTAAAGAAGGATAGAACTTTCTTTATGTATGCTACAACAGCAGCAAGATTACTCATGGCAAAATATTGGAAGACACAAGATTTACCCACCCTGGAAGAATGGCAGATGAAAGTGATGGACTATATGGAATTGGCGGAAATGACTGGCAGAATCCAAGACCAGGGAGAAGAGCTGGTGGAAGAAGATTGGAAGAAATTCAAAGACTACTTACAGAAATACTGTAAAATTAATGAATGTTAAAATGATGTTAGACTGGACCTAAGTGGACTTAGTAATAAGATCAGTAAGAGTATGTAAAAATGGTTTGATAATTGGTTAAGGTATAAAGATGTAAATTTGTTGAAAAATTGAGTTAAATGTTATAAAGAAAAAGGGGTAAGGATTTGCTGAACTAATGATGTGATTGGGAATACAAAAAAGGGAGGTGTGAGGAGGTCAAAGGAACAAGCTAATGAGAATTCTGAAAAATGTGAAAAACTGATTTGGTTTTTAATTAATTTTCTTTTTGTGTTGTTATGTGTTTGAGTTCTTTATTGTTGTATTTTTTGTAATTCTTTTCTGTATGTTTTTCTTTCTGATTTGCCAAACTAATGATATGATTGGGAATACAAAAAAGGGAGGCGTGAGGAGGTCAAAGAAACAAGCTAATGAGAATTTTGGAAAAATGAGAAAATTGTTTTTTTTTCTTTTTATTATTTTTCTTTTGTGCTGTTATGTGTTTGAGTGTTTTATTGTTGTATTTTCTGTATTTTTTGTAGTTCTCTTTTGTATGTTCTCCTTTTGTTATGACTATTTTCTGTTTTTTTTTTGTTAAAACTTTAATAAATATCTTTTTAAAAATTAAAAAAAAACAAAAAAATGCAGCAGTCTGATTGGTCCTAGAACAATAGGATTCAGAATGCAGCAGTCTGATTGGTCCTAGAACAATGCAGCAGTATGATTGGTCCGCAGGAGCCACCCAATCCAGCTCCAGGTGGAAGTGAATCCACAACCTGATTGGCCTACAGGAGAATCCCAGAATTAGTCAATCACGTGCAGCCCATTGTGTAAAGAATGTATATAAAGCAGATATTGTGGGGGAACTTCCATTCCTCCTCACCACTATGAGCTGAATAAGGAGCATGAAATCCACTCTCGACTCCGAGTATATTTCAGAGATTCAATGCCTTCCCCACCCCACAGCTCTTGCAAGATCCTGGCCCTCCCATTCCCCAGACCTCACCCATCCTGGCAATGGGAATTCAACATGCGACATAATAGGCAGCAAATGGCTTCAGCAGAATGGCCTTCTGGTCTTGCAACAGCTTGGCCAAAGAGCGGTGCCATTAAATGTCACCACACAGCACGGCCATGACTGTCAATATTACTAATTGACTGCTCTGTTCTAAAGCGAGACTTTCTCTCTGCAGACAGTTTTAGGCATGAACTGCAAATGCAATTTCCTTTTGAAAAGCGGGTCTCTATCACTTCATTAAAAGTGATAGATCCTCAAGCACAACTCATTTCCTCCCAGAGGCAGGAAGCTGTAACTTACGTGCAAACAAGTTACCTCACTCCAGTTGCATACCTTCCGTGTTACTTCACATACACCCACATTCCTTAACACCTGATTTGCCCAGGGAATGGGAAACTGATAGGAAGTGTTGAAACACCCCCTGCCTGAATCGAATCCCTTTGCCCTTGCAGCTGCTTTTTAGATTTGTTTAACAATATTGGGAAATCTAATCAAAGCCCTCCCACAAGTTTGGTTACCCATGTTCCCCCATGAGAATCTCTGTCATTATACCTGATTGTTGATGATTTATTCTTTATGGGAACCATTACATGAATTGCAACTAGTTTGGTAAGGCTTGTGACCTGATGTGAACTTGCGAGATGTTCCATTTTATTTTATTTATTTTATTTTTTGTACGACTGGTGAAAGATGCTGAGATACTAATGGATATGCATTTAGGGATCTAAGAATTAGAAAGACTTAATGGGGGATTTGTGGTATTGAATCCCTGTCAACTAATGTAGATTTTCTCCTGTAGCGAGACCAAATACGGAATATTTGTTTAACTTGGGAGAATATTTTTCCCATTGCAGAATGCCAGAAAGATTTCACAGTACTGTACATGCAACTGAATTCTATATTGCAATGTAATTTTTTCACCTTGTAGCTGAGTAAATATGACTTGTTTCTTTCTTATATGGCTAGAGATGAATTGAACATCCCTCAGCCCCAGCTCTTCCTGAAATTCTGTTCTACATAGAATTACAATAGTCCAAGCAAGAGGACAACCAAGGCCATAGTTGGCAAATCAGCCACAGCTAGGCATAAGCTCTCCTAGCCACAGAAGCCACTTGACACTCTAGTGACGACCTGGAATAATGTGGATACATAGTCTTGGTGCAAGGGTTTCATAAGAATTAGTGGCCCTGAAAAGACTTCAGAAGATGAGCTGAATGGGCATGTCCACAACGACTATAGTAATAACGACATCTGCTTAAAAGCACCAAAATTTGCTGAAACCGTGAACTCTAGTTAATATCGGAATCCTGTGACACCTAAATTTCTAGCGATCAAACTGTGGCAGAGACTTTCATTGGCTGGAATCCATTTAATCAAGATAGTTTTGTGAGTCCACCCAAAATTGTCTATTTTTGCAGCAGCAGCAGCATATTGATGACATTTGTCATCTTGTGCATTTTATGCCCTTCCCACCCTGTTTTTTCTGAATGTTGTTGTTTAGTCATTTAGTCGTGTCCGACTCTTTGTGACCCCATGGACCAGAGCACGCCAGGCACCTCTGTCCTCCACTACCTCCCGCAGTTTGGTCAAACTCATGCTGGTAACCTCGAAAACACTATCCAACCATCTCGTCCTCTGTCGCCCCCTTCTCCTTGTGCCCTCCATCTTTCCCAGCATCAGTGTCTTCTCCAGGGAGTCTTCTCTTCTCATGAGGTGGCCAAAGTACTGGAGCCTCAGCTTCACGATCTGTCCTTCCAGTGAGCACTCAGGGCTGATTTCATTAAGAATGGATGCGTTTGATCTTCTTGCAGTCCATGGGACTCTCAAGAGTCTTCTCCAGCACCATACCTCTTTTCTGGTGTCCATACTTCAGTTTGGAACTTAACAGCTTGTTCTCCGATGCCCATAAACTGTTACTGTACAAATGCATTCATTATTATTATTTAATTAATATTCTTTGAATCAGCAACATCACTTAAGGTTCCCAGCCTGACCTCAGAAGCGGTTTCAGTCCTTCCTAGTTTTTGTATCATTTGCTAATTTAAGCAGCTGTCTCTCCCAGCCTTCATTTGAGTTATTAATTAAAATGATGAACTAGAATGGGCCAAGGACAAAGCAGGGACCTATTTTATCTTCCTCTCACTTTGACAGTAGTCCATTAATAATAATTAATCCACCCCCCAAAAAATACTGCTTTCTAGTACTCATGGTAACCAGTTGTGAGAAATGGACATTCCCTGCTTCTCCCATTTCTTGAGCGGATGTTTGGTTAAAGGAATTGGATCAAAATCCTTTCCTGTGTTTTGCAATGTGTTTCCTATTCCTGAGTCAATCCTAATAAATTCTAGATGATGTTTGGGGATACTGAGCCTTTATTTCTTTATTATTGCAGTTATGCAATGTACAAAGGGACAGTAGTCTAATTTCATAATTGGGGATAATGCTATTTATGAATGCTACATGGCTGCCTTCTGCCCTAAGCAAACTGACATGAATATACAAAATCTCAAAGACCCATTCATCCACTTATTCATTCATACAGATCATTGAGAGAGAGAGAGTACTCTGTGCAATGTAGGATTTCTTCTGTTTCTCTCTGTGTACTGCATTGCTTTTCTTAAATTAACATATATTGCACCAGATATAGTACAGACATCTTAAATACCAGAGGTCAGTAATATCTAAGAATAATAACCTTAAATCAGGATAATTAATAATAAATTTCTTTTCTGTGGTTTAGTCTGAGGTGTCCTTTATGGTTGGGCTCCAGCCCATTTAACAAGTCAGATAAAGATAATACGTTCCTTGTATAGGAAAGCAGTGATGAGGAACCCTCACCTGTTCATTTTCCGTCTGTTTTGTAAAAGAGCAGGTGCGTGGCCAGAAAATTCTGCAGTGCTGTAAGTCAGGGCTGCACAGGGCTGTCTGTGTTTGCTTTTTACTAGAACCCGAAGATCTGCCAACCAGAGCCTGGTGCAAAAGTCAATCACTGAGAACTGAATAACCCTGAGCTCAGGAATTTGTTTTGAATATCAGAACCGAGAAGAGATTAACAGTTCTTCCACATGTTCCTCTCTCTCTCTCTCTCTCTCTCTCTCTCTCTCTCTCTGTTGCTGCAGTTCTTTAAAAAATGGGACTCAGAGATCTTTGCTGATCTATCGCAAATCACCAGAGATTAGTAGAATAACTTGCTTAGAGAATAACTTGCACCTAAATATTAGCAAGACAAAGGAGATGGTGTTGGACTTTTGGAGGAAGAGAGGGGAACTAGCCCATTGTATATGGGGGGGCGTTATGTGGAGAGAGTTTCTTCCTTTAAATACCTGGGAGTTTACCTTAGTGAAGACCTCACTTGGAAAAACAATAGAACTCAGGTGGTTAGGAAGGCCCAACAGAGACTCCATTTTCTCAGTGTCTTGCGAAAGAACAATGTTAAACAACAATTGATGACCTCCTTCTACTGGTCCACAATAGAAAGTGTCTTCTCATATTGTATCACAGTGTGATACGTTGGCTTGACAGCCATGGACAGAAAGTCTTTACAGAGGGTGGTGAACACAGCACATGATATCACGGGCTGTCCCCTGAGCCCGCTAGATGACATCGCAAGGGATTGTTGCCTTAGGAGAGCGAGAAAAATTCTCAGGGACGATTCACACCCCGGCCAGCACCTCTTTAATCTTCTACCCTCAGGCAGGAGATATAGAAGTATAATCAGTTGTACCAACAGGCTAAAAAACAGTTTCTATCTGTGGGCTGTTAGGCTGCTGAACGGAAAATAATATAGTGCAACTGACTTTCGGGGTTGGTGTGTTGTGCGACAAGCACACAGAGTGCAATGAGATTGAGTGTTTGTGTGTGGGGCAGGGAGGCTCGGTTAATTTCATTGTACACAGGTTGTACATTGACAATAAAAGTATTATTATTAGATCCGCATCTACCTTCTGACCACCCCTGCTCTAAGTCACTGTTGACTTGGGTTAATGGAACGTTGTGTCTGAGAGCTGTGTGTGTGTGTGTGTGTGTGTGAGAGAGAGAGAGAGAGAGAGAGAGAGAGAGAGAGAGAGAGAGGGAAATGTTTAATTTTTATGATTGCTTTTTTTCTATGCTTTTATTAGTCTCCACCCCCCTCCATTAACCACATCAAGTCCTACCGGGGGGAAATGGGAATATATATATATATATATATATGTGTGTGTGTGTGTGTGTGTGTGTGTGTGTGTGTGAATTTCACTGTGCCAAGTGGCACTGACAAGTGATTCCTGACACTTAGGAAGGTTCAGAGAGAAACAACTTATCTCCATAGCAACTACCCATGTTCCACTTTAAAACCTGAGTTTATAAATATCTACGTTAATGAATTTGTGTGTGATATTACTGATTGTGTGTCTTTTACCCATAGAAATCCAGTATAAAATCACGCATTACCCACAGAATCTTAGAGTTGTAAGGGACCCAACGGTCATCTAGTCCAACTTCCTGCAATGCAGGAATCTCTGCTAAAGCATCCATGACAGATGGCCACCCAACCTCTGTTTAAAAACCTCCGAGGAAGGAGAGTCCATCACCTCTCGCGGGAGTCTGTTTCATTGTCAAACAGCTCTTAGTGCCAGAAAGTTTTTCTGAATGCTTAGTCAGAAACTCCTTTTTTTGCAACTTGAAGACATTGGTTCAAGTCCTACCCTCCAGAGCAGGAGAAAACAAACATGCTTCCTCCTCCATGTGACAGCCCTTAAGATATTACCGCCCAGTCAGTCTGACATCAATACCAGGGAAGATTCTGGAGCAGATCATTAAGCAAACAGTCTGTGAGCACCTAGAAAGGAATGCTGTGATCACCAATAGTCAGCATGGATTTCTGAAAAATAAGTCATGTCAGACTAACCTGATCTCGTTTTTGACAGAATTACAAGCCTGGTAGATGAAGGGAACGCAGTGGATGTAGCCTACCTTGATTTCAGCAAGGCATTTGACAAGGTGCCCCATCATATTCTTGTAAAGAAGCTGGTAAAATGCGGTCTTGACTATGCTACCACTCAGTGGATTTGTAACTGGCTGACTGACCGAACCCAAAGGGTGCTCATCAATGGTTCCTCTTCATCCTGGAGAAGAGTGACTAGTGGGGTGCCACAGGGTTCTGTCTTGGGCCCGGTCTTATTCAACGACTTGGATGATGGACTCAAGGGCATCCTGATCAAATTTGCAGATGACACCAAACTGGGAGGGGTGGCTAACACCCCAGAGGACAGGGTCACACTTCAAAACGACCTTGACAGATTAGAGAACTGGGCCAAAACAAACAAGATGAATTTTAACAGGGAGAAATGTAAAGTATTGCACTTGGGCAAAAAAAATGAGAGGCACAAATACAAGATGGGTGACACCTGGCTTGAGAGCACTACATGTGAAAAGGATCTAGGAGTCTTGGTTGACCACAAACTAGACATGAGCCAACAGTGTGACGCGGCAGCTAAAAAAGCCAATGCAATTCTGGGCTGCATCAATAGGAGTATAGCATCTAGATCAAGGGAAGTAATAGTGCCACTGTATTCTGCTCTGGTCAGACCTCACCTGAAGTACTGTGTCCAGTTCTGGGCACCACAGTTCAAGAAGGACACTGACAAACTGGAACGTGTCCAGAGGAGGGCAACCAAAATGGTCAAAGGCCTGGAAACGATGCCTTATGAGGAACGGCTAAGGGAGCTGGGCATGTTTAGCCTGGAGAAGAGGAGGTTAAGGGGTGATATGATAGTCATGTTCAAATATATAAAAGAATGTCACATAGAGGAGGGAGAAAGGTTGTTTTCTGCTGCTCCAGAGAAGCGGACACGGAGTAATGGATCCAAACTACAAGAAAGAAGATTCCACCTAAACATTAGGAAGAACTTCCTGACAGTAAGAGCTGTTTGACAGTGGAATTTGCTGCCAAGGAGTGTGGTGGAGTCTCCTTCTTTGGAGGTCTTTAAGCAGAGGCTTGACAACCATATGTCAGGAGTGCTCTGGTGGTGTTTCCTGCTTGGCAGGGGGTTGGACTCGATGGCCCTTGTGGTCTCTTCCAACTCTATGATTCTATGATTCTATGAAGATGGCTATCATATCTCTTCTCAGTTGTTCCTTTTCCACACTAAACATACCCAGCTCCTTCAAGCACTCCTCATAAGGCTTTCCAGGCCCTTGATCATCTTGGTTGCCCTCCTCTACATGTGTTCCAGCTTGTCAACATCCTTCTTCAATTGTGTTGCCCAGAATTGGACACAGTATTCCAAGTGTGATCTGACCAAGGCAGAACAGAGTGGGACTATTACTTCCCTTGATCTGGATACCATACTTCTGTTGATGCAGCCTAGAATAGCCTTTTTTTTTTGCTGCTGCATCACACTGTTGACTAATGTTAAGTTGTAGTTCACCAAGACCACTAGATCCTTTTTACATGTACTGCTAATAAATAATCCAGGTGTCCCCCATCCTATATTTGTGCATCTGGTTCTTCCTGCCTAAGTTCAGAACCTTACATTTGTCCCTATTGAAATTCATTTTGTTAGCTTGTGCCCAGTTCTCCAACCTGTTAAATTCATTTTGAATTCTGAATCTAACCTCTGCAGCATTATCTACCCCTCCCAGTTTGGTGTCATCTGCAAATTTGATGAGCATCCCTTCAATTCCTTCATCCAAGTCATTTATAAAGAGGCTGAACAACAACGGGCCCAGGATAGAACCCTGTGGCACTCCACTTGCCACTTTTTTCCAGGATGATGAGGAACCACCAATGAGTACTCCTTGGGTTCGGTCAGTCAACCAGCTACAAATCCACCCAACAATTACCTTGTTCAACCCACATTTTGCCAGCTCCCTTGTGAGAATATGATGGGGGACTTTGTCAAAAGCCTTACTGAAATCAAGATACACAGCATTTCCCTGACCCACCAAGTTTGTAATTCCATCAAAAAAAAAGAAATCAGATTGGTCTGGCACGGCTTATTTTTGAGAAACCCATGCTGGGTCTTAGTAATCACAGCATCCTTTTCTAAATGCTCACACACCGACTGTTCTAGGACCTTCCCTGGTATCAATGTCAAGCTCACCAGTCGGTAGAGCCAGTATGGTGTAGTGGTTAAGAGCGGTAGTCTAGTAATCTGGGGAACCGGGTTCGTGTCTCCGCTCCTCCACATGCAGCTGCTGGGTGACCTTGGGCCAGTCACACTTCTCTCAGCCCCACTCACCCCACAGAGTGTTTGTTGTGGGGGAGGAAGGGAAAGGAGAATGTTAGCCGCTTTGAGACTCCTTAAAGGGAGTGAAAGGCGGGATATCAAATCCAAACTCTTCTTCTTCTTCTTCTTCTTACCTGTATCTCTCACCCCTCCCCCGCACCCTTAGAAGATTGGGACATTTGCCCGCCTTCAGTCTGTAGGGACCTCACCTGTTCTCCAAGAATTCTCAAAGATAATAGACAAAGGCTATGAGATTACATCCACAAGCTTCTTTAGTAGCCTTGGATGCAGCTCATCAGGTCCTGGAGATTTGAATTCATTTAAAGTAGCTGGTGACAGCAGCCACGAAATTAAAAGACACCTGCTTCTTGGGGGAAAAGCGATGACAAACCTAAATGGCATCTTAAAAAGCAGAGACATCACTTTGCCGACAAAGGTCCGTATAGTTAAAACTATGGTTTTCCCAGTAGTGATGTATGGAAGTGAGAGCTGGACCATAAAGAAGGCTGATTGCTGAAGAACTGATGCTTTTGAATGATGGTGCTGGAGGAGACTCTTGAGAGTCCCATGGACTGCAAGAAGATCAAACCTTTCCATTCCAGGAAATCAGCCCTGAGTGCTCACTGGAAGGACAGATCCTGAAGCTGAGCCTGGAAAGGACCCTGATGTTGGGAAAGATTGAGGGCACAAGGTGAAGGGGACGACAGAGGACGAGATGGTTGGACAGTTTTCTCAAAGCTACCAACATGAGTTTGACCAAACTGCGGGAGGCCATGGAAGACAGGAGTGCCTGGTGTGCTCTGGTCCATGGGGTCACGAAGAGTCAGACACAACTAAATGACTAAACAACATTAAAAATAGCTAGGTGTTCCCTTACTACTTCTTTTCCTATCTTTTCCTTACATCATTTATTCTGTTATCACCAGGTTAGGCATCACCTTCCTTTTGGGTGAAGACACAGGCAAAGTAGGTGTTTAGTTCCGCCTTTTCTCTGTCACCCAATAGCATTTCTTTTGTTGTATGATTGGGGGGAAAGTGACCGGTCTGCTATTATTGCAAGATAAGACACATTCCCATTGGTTACTTGGGTGCTGATTTTTGAAAATATAGAGTTCACTGGGAGATATCCGTAGGGCTGCAACCACTGGCTTCCCTTGCTGCTGAGCAAGCTGCAGATGGATCTAAATGGAAGCAATATTTACCTCAGACACTTGGGTTCCAGGAGCAGCACAATATGCTTAGCCACCAACCCAGCAACATTTCTAATTATACCTTTCCATTGTTTTCCATTATGTCACCATTAACTTCTATGGGGGAAAGTGAGTCTTGCAGCTGAAGGTCAAACCTCTTTCCCTCACAGCACTGAGCGGCCAAGACTTTATGGACAGGAGCCAACATGCAGAACCATAGGAGCCAACTCCTGGGGCCAAGGGTGGGGTTTACCTAACCCCCTCCCCAAGTATTTTATTCAAGTCATACCTCAGGAGCTAATGCTGGGTACTCATGTTAACTGGAAAAAAGAGGTGCCCCTGATTTTTGCCATAAGCTTGCAGCTTCAAATATCAAAATACTTGGTCTTTGTGTACTGTATTTTTTGCTCTATAGGACGCACTTTCCCCCCTCAAAAAATGAAGGGGAAATGTGTGTGCGTCCTATGGAGCGAATGCAGGCTTCAGGCAGCTATCCGCAAGCCTTCGGAGCGCGCCCCCAGCCCCGCAAACTCCGGGAGTGGTGGCAAGTCTGTGCGCAACCTTGCCGCCGCTCCCGGACCTGTTCTGGGGCTTCCCCTGCCCCAGCCCCGCAGCTAAAAACGAAGCCGCGCACAGCCTCTCCCGGCTGGAGAGGTTGCGTGTGGCTAAAGAGGAAGCCAAGACAGCCAGCGGGTTTTTTTTTCTTTATTCCCCCCCCCTTAAAAACTAGGTGCACCCTACGGTCCGGTGCACCCTATGGAGCAAAAAATACGGTAATTTTCTTTCTAAGTATCTGAAGGTAAGAATGGTCAACTAAACCAAAAGCCTGTTTAGCCGAGCATTCTGTCTCTGACAGTGGCCAACCCAATTTAGGTCAGGAAGCACATGAAGATGGTCATTGCCTGCCCTAGCCCTTGGTGATCAAAGATATACTATACTGTTCAATGGATGTTGCATCTGGCTGCCAGGCCTAGGCGCTCTCTTCAATGCAGTTGTGTAATAGTTTAAAAAACCCTATAAACCACCTGCTTCCACATGTCTTGACCACAACAGATTTGCTATTATTTGTTTCCCACCCCACCATCTAAATTGCCCTCTGTGTTCCAATAAAATGAGTCACATTTTAATGAAGGAAATTTCCTGTACACTAACTTAAAGTACTTTCCAATTTACTGAAGGTTGTGGTCATTTTCCCTGAGAATTGGACAGCAGATTAGTAGTCACTGTGACCCTTAAATATACACCTGGAAGATAAAAAAAGGGAGAGATTAAAAAGCAGATGCCAGACAGCAATATATCTGAGAACATAACATACAGTGATGAGTGTTAGGTAAACAGACTGTTGTAGAATGTCGCATGCAGAGACAGAAATCTCAAGGAAACATCTGATCTTATTGTATGGCCAAGTCATTTGGCCTGTGCAACGAGGCAGGCACTGGCTTTAATAAAGAGCCATGTGTTCCTCGCTTTACAAGTAGCAGTGTGTCATGGGAATAAAGAATAAGGTTAAATGCTGTGTCCTTCTTATCCCATTGGAAACCTATTCCTGAGAACAGTGTGGGATCAAGAACCCTGGACTGGGACCAGCCTATTTGAACATGCTCATATCAGGGATAGAAAACCTAGTTTTATGGAACGGGTACTTTGATAAAGTTTGATTGTGGGTCATCCCTCACAATGGATTGCCATCTCTTCCTCTATGTCTCCTGATTGGCAGTGTTGGTTGGTGCAGAGCTGCTACTGCTCAAAGAGCTGGATTTGGCCCCAAGGACTCCTGCTGCTGTTCTCTAGTCAAGCAGCCTCAGAAAAGAGCCATGCCACCCTTTCTGTGAAAGGAGCATAAATGGATCTGATAAATGGACGCACAAGCATAAATGTTCCTAAAAATGAATTTGGCTTCTTGAAAAATCCCTGGCATAGGCTATTGCTAGGGGGACTAGATGCAAAGAGACTCTGAACAGTGTGTGAATATATAAATAAACTACCTCTGCCACCCTTGCCTGTTATCTTGTATTCTGAAATCCCCCAGGAAGAAACAGCTTTACTTTTTGAATGGAAGTTTTATTCCTTTCAGGTCTAGAATTAGCCATTCTGCCTGGGCCCCCATGTCTGTTTTAAAGATACAGCCTTAACAACACTCCCCAATGGGGTTTGCATTGTTTATGTACAAATCAAGGTGAATCAAGGTCCAAATGATCAGGAGCTGCTGTGCTATAAAGTCTTTTCCAGATGTTGAAAAATTAGTATGTAATGATCGCATTGTACTCACGGGAGTTAATGGCAAACAATTAGTATTGCCCCTGCAGACTGATGAGGTTATTAACATGACAATCATACCAGTTCAGCTAAGTGTTAACCGAGTTCTCTGTTCCCTTGAAATAATTGTACATATGATCACAATCTTTCATAAGCTTGCACTGGCCTCAAAACAACTTGCTCAAGTAAATGACTGCGTAAATCA
This sequence comes from Podarcis raffonei, assembly GCF_027172205.1. NCBI lineage: Eukaryota > Metazoa > Chordata > Lepidosauria > Squamata > Lacertidae > Podarcis > Podarcis raffonei. Next base: position 6,107,169 of record NC_070606.1, on the reverse strand, counting down.
GGCTTCCTCAATCTTGGCCCTCCAGATGTTTTGAGACTACAATTCCCATCATCCCTGACCACTGGTCCTATTAGCTAGGGATCATGGGAGTTGTAGGCCAAAAACATCTGGAGGGCCGAGGTTGAGGAAGCCTGGCTTAAATTCTAAACTCACCTGTAGTGCACAAAGTAGCTTCCAAAGGTATGTTCCTGAACTCTGAGCCCTTAGAGAGAGAAAAAGCAAAGTGACCCCCAGAGGATGTTGTTAACCCCCCCCCAAGCTCCTGCTAGATGCCTTTTGCATGCGGGGTGTTTCCTCTGGTTTTGTTTGTATTATTACTTCACATTTTTGGCACTCAGGTGGCCCAAAGCAACTTAAGGTAAAGGTACCCCTGCCCGTACGGGCCAGTCTTGCCAGACTCTAGGGTTGTGCGCTCATCTCACTCTATAGACCGGGAGCCAGCGCTGTCCGGAGACACTTCCGGGTCACGTGGCCAGCGTGACAAGCTGCATCTGGCGAGCCAGTGCAGCACACGGAAACGCCGTTTACCTTCCCGCTGGTAAGCGGTCCCTATTTATCTACTTGCACCCGGGGGTGCTTTCGAACTGCTAGGTTGGCAGGCGCTGGGACTGAGCGACGGGAGCACACCCCGCCGCGGGGATTCGAACCGCCGACCTTTCGATCGGCAAGTCCTAGGCGCTGAGGCTTTTACCCACAGCGCCACCCGCGTCCCCAAAGCAACTTACACAATCAAAATAGAAATAACAAAAACAAACAAAATCTCAAATACTCATCCAAAAATGTATTTAAAAGGGAAAAGGATGAGCTGGTGGGGGCTGGACTTTAGCAACCCCTGGGGGACCAGTTTTCTCTCTCTCGCTTTTGTGGTGCATGTTCTTAAAAGCATCAGGCTGTGCTGAAACCATCTCCGTGAGACCGTGTCATGACTAACGCTGCTTTCTTAGTCTTATCCCGATGACGAGATTTTGTGAAATCCATCTTCTGATTAGAAACACACCGAGAAGTTTTACTATTCTTACAACCACATTCATTGTTATTTTCACCTCTTCTAAACATTTATCAGATGTTCTCTGATAAGGGGATCTCCCCAGGTTTGCTTGAATTTTTTCTGTAGAATCTTAGAATCGTAGAGTTGGAAGGGACATAAGGGTCAACTAGTCCAACCTCCAGCAATGCAGGAATCTCTCCTAAAGCATCCATGACAAGTGGCCATCCAAACTCTGCTTAAAAACATCCAAGGAAGGAGAGTCTCCAGCTAACTGAGAGAGACTGTTCCACCGTCGAACGACTGATGTTTAGTCAGAATCTCCTTTCTTGTCACTTGAAGCCATTGCTTCAAGTCCCACCCTCTGGAGCAGGAGAAAACAAGTTTGCTCCTTCTTCCATGTGACAACCCTTGGGATATTTGAAGATGGCTATCATATCTCCTCTCAGTTTCCTCTTTCCCAGGCTAAAGAAACCCACCTCCTTCAACCATTCCTTGTAACCCTTCATTTCTAGACGCTTTAACATCTTGGTTGCCCTCCTCTGCATACCTTCAAGTTGTCAACATCCTGCTTAAATTGTGGTGCCCAGAACTAGACACAATATTCCAGGAATAGTCTGACCAAGGCAGAATAGAGTGGTACTATGACTTTCCTTGATCTGGACACTAGACTTCTATTGGTGCAGCCTAGAATAGCATTCACGTTTTTTATAGGATGAATCAGGTGATTAGGGCACACGGGTGGTGCTGTGGGTTAAACCACAGAGCCTAGGACTTGCCGATCAGAAGGTCATCAGTTCGAATCCCCGCAATGGGGTGAGCTCCTGTTGCTCGGTCCCTGCTCCTGCCAACCTAGCAGTTCGAAAGCACGTCAAAGTGCAAGTAGATAAATAGGCACCACTCCAGCAGGAAGGTAAACGGCGTTTCCGTGCACTGCTCTGGTTCGCCAGAAGTGGCTTAGTCATGCTGGCCACATGACCCAGAAGCTGTACGCCGGCTCCCTCGGCCAGTAAAGCGAGATGAGCGCCACAACCCCAGAGTCGGTCACGACTGGACCTAATGGTCAGGGGCGCCTTTACCTTTATCTTTACAGGTGATTAGCTAGAGATGTCCAAAATCCTTTAAGACATTTTGCTAATCTCACTGAAACTTTTTGTTTCCTTTAATGTGCCCCACCAATTTCCCATGAAAAGGAAGCCCCAAATTCATTTTGAATTTCATTTGGGCAAAGAGTTGGTAGAAACTCAATTTAGGGAACACCAAAGGTTATGAAGTAAATAGCACCGACGAACCGTTTCATGTTCTTCTCAAAGTGAACAAGTAGCTTTGAATTACTTGATGTTGATAAAGAAACAGATTTGGTCTCTAGGGTGGACACCTTTCTTAATTACTAAATTCAATTAGGCTTGTAAAAACGAGGCAGTTCAATCAGAAGGTAAAACATGGGGTTCTTTCCCCATGTCAAAAAACAATACTTTCAAGAGAACTTAAAAATACTTGGATGACTCAAAATAATACTTGGGGGAATGAAAAATTGTTCCAAGGTCACAAGAGCTTTTTGGTTCCTAATACACTTGCTATTTATTTCAGTAGGGGTCCAAATGTTTTGGAATCCATATTGAATGCTGAAGTTGTCCGAGGAACAGAAAAGAAAACAAAACTCCACTTTATCCTATTTCCTGAACATTCTCATGATTCTCCGCCTTCGTTTCATGCACTTGTTTTGAAACATATACAAAACCTTGCACTCAAGTGACGATTATACTGCAGCACAAGGATCTATTCTTAACCCACCCATACCTGGATCTGATGCAGGTGAATTAGAAGGAAAATCTGGGATAAACTCTTGCCCCTTAGACTTCTTATCTTGCAGAATTCTGCTACGAAGGTCACTGTAATGTACTGCTTAGTAAAGGAGGGCAAAAAGGAGGGCACAAGCATTTAAGATGGAGGTTGCAGGAAGCCTGAGTAAATAGCTCTTCCCCCACCACAAATGGCTTTAAAAAATATTATTCATACATTTTAAAAAGAAAAGAAGAATAGGACTTTGATAGGTCAATCGGCCATAGGTTTTGTTGATTATTTTGTGGATGCCAATCTTAATCAGGATTTTAATACCACCTTTGTTCACTTTCTCAGGGTATTTTTTTTTCTCGTATTTAATAGGGAACAGAAAGCTCACAATACATGATTAGCTTTATTTTTTTATTTTATTTTTAAAAAATGCAACTCACACTTTCTTCAAAAGTGCATTGCTATAGAATTTTTTGCAGCATGCTGATGTATTTAGATTTAATTAAACATTTAATTGTTTAAGAGGCAGGCAATCATGTAAATAATCAGTTGATACCCTTAGGCAAAATATCAGCAATTCTACAACTTTGAGCTATCTAAAGTTCATACACTGGCTGTGGTCAAATCACAAGCCCACCTTGCTAAAGAAATCTTGTGCAGGCATAGCAATTTCAGATGCAAGGCAACCTTTCTGCATTGTATTTGCCCTAAGTCCTTTAGTGAAACGGTAGATATACATTTCAGTAATACCTAGGTTTTTTTTTTTTTGTGTGTGTGTGTATAGTTTTTCTAGCTTGATCAAAATTATTTATTATTTCATAACAGGTAGATAGTTAAGAGCTTAGGCAGCTCCAGCAGCGGGCACCTGGCATCCCCCAGAATTCAGCACCCAGGTGCCCCACTCCCCTCGCATCCCCAGGTAAAGACGGCCCTGGTTGGTGCTCTTAGCTGGAGCCAAGGTATTTCTGATACATATTTTGGTTCCATCTGAGAATGCAAAATCATGAATTACACACAGCACGTATCAGTGCTACTTTCTAGGTAAACCTTTTACCTTTCAGCTACAAACCACATAAATTGCAGCAGTGTTCATTTTGCTTATGAAGTTTATCATGTGAACTTCAGCCACACGGAAGGTTACAATGGGCACTACAAAGAGATTAAAATAAAAGCACACAGTGAAAGTGAATAAAGATTGATTTCTCTTTCCTTTTTGAGTGCTACAGTTAGGTAAGCTGATTTTTCAGTGAGACCTTCAGTGACAATTGGACAGTAATTTGAAAATGGATTAGTCCAAAGTTGCAGTTTCTGCTCCATATATTTTTCAGTGGAAAATAGCACAGTGCTGCAAAAGAGCTCATAAATGGGGGAGGGGGGAATCAATGCTTGCCTAATATGCCATAATGTCCTGGGCACACACTTCAGTGACTGCAAATCAGTGCTGTGGCTTGAATGTGTTCTCCCTTGTTGTCTTCTGCTCTCCGTTTACCGCTTTCAGGTGCTGTGTTGCATTAAGGTAAAGGTAAAGGTACCCCTGCCCGTACGGGCCAGTCTTGACAGACTCTGGGGTTGTGCGCCCATCTCACTCAAGAGGCCGGGGGCCAGCGCTGTCCGGAGACACTTCCGGGTCACGTGGCCAGCGTGACATCGCTGCTCTGGCGAGCCAGAGCCGCACACGGAAACACCGTTTACCTTCCCGCTAGTAAGCGGTCCCTATTTATCTACTTGCACCCGGGGGTGCTTTCAAATTGCTAGGTTGGCAGGCGCTGGGACCGAGCGCACCCCACCGCGGGGATTCGAACCGCCGACCTTTCGATCGGCAAGCCCTAGGCGCTGAGGCTTTTACCCACAGCGCCACCCGTGTCCCCTTATTAACCCTGTGTTGCATTATTTTGTTCCAAAAGTTCAGCAGACCATTCCACAGCTGAGAAAAGGCTCGAATATCCTAAGGTGCCTTGTCTATAGTATATTTTACAGCCAGAAGATCTAACTGATCCGACAGTTTGGGGATAAAATAGTATAAAGCCCTGAGCCCCTTGAAGAATAAAAAAGGTAAAGGACCCCTGATAGTTAAGTCCAGTCATGAATGACTCTGGGGTTGCGGCACTCATCTCACTTTACTGGCCGAGGGAGCCGGCGTTTGTCCGCAGGCAGTTTTTCTGGGTCATGTGGCCAGCATGACTAAGCCGCTTCTGGCGAAACCAGAGCAGTGCATGGAAACACCGTTTACCTTCCCACCAGAGTGGTACCTATTTATCTACTTGCACCTTGACGTGCTTTCGAGCTGCTAGGTTGGCAGGAGCAGGGACCGAGCAACGGGAGCTTACCCCGTCGCGGGGATTCGAACCACCGACCTTCTGATCGGCAAGCCCTAGGCTCTGTGGTTTAACCCACAGCCACCCGCATCCCTTCCTTGAAGAATACTGATGTAATAAAAAAGATGAATCACTTACTGAAATTTTAAACACGTGCAGATATATTTAGCACCCCTGTCTACCTCTAAGGCAACCAATTTAGCTTGGAGTGATCGCCACCGAACACAATAGGACTTAAATCTGAGTAGACATGGCTAGCAGTATGCCTGCAATACAACCATTGTTGTGGTTGCCGGCCGCAGGAGCTGAGGTCCACTAAGTCTGCCACCTGCATGTTAACCCACAAAATGCACAGCTGCGCACATCCCAATAGGTTTGGTTCAATTTCAGTAGCTCTATACATTATGGGACACTATATACAAAAGGGATGCGGGTAGTGCTGTGAGTTAAACCACAGAGCCTAGGACTTGCCAGTCAGAAGGTCGGCAGTTCGAATCCCCGCGACGGGGTGAGCTCCCGTTGCTCGGTCCCTGCTCCTGCCAACCTAGCAGTTCAAAAGCACGTCAAAGTGCAAGTAGATAAATAGGTATCACTCTGGCAGGAAGGTAAACAGTGTTTCCATGCGCTGCTCTGGTTCGCCAGAAGGGGCTTAGTCATGCTGGCCACGTGACCCGGAAGCTGTACGCCGGCTCCCTCGGCCAATAAAGAGAGATGAGCGCCGCAACTCCAGAGTCGGCCACGACTGGACCTAATGGTCAGGGGTCCCTTTACCTTTATCTTTATACATTATGGAGTGATGGGGGGGGGGATTTCAAATAAAGCTGTTCCTTTTGTACCTCTCTTTGGCATGAATGGTAAGGCAAAGGCAACTGTTGTGCGCTGCCCTTCTTAATGCCTTTATTTGTTTGACTGTCACTTAGCAATTAGGAGGGCTGTTGTTATTAAATGCTGGTTTCAGATGCAAAAGGTCTCCGAGGCCAATCTTATTGGTAGCAATAAATACTAGTTCTTAAGTATCCCTAGGGATAAAATAGGGGGAGAATAATTGGACGCGGTTTGTAATTCTTTTGCGAGCGGTTTACTTTTTAAAATTGAGACCAGAACCTGGGAATTCAAAGGATCACCTGCCACTGTTAAGAATGGGGCAGCTTTTGGCCAGGCCTTTTGGGCAGGGCGGGGGGGTTTGAGGTGGGGCCTGAGTTTGGGCTACACCTGTCTCCACCGCAGCCATTTCTGGCCTCTAAATTGTATCTAAGCTGTTAATCATCACTCTGTTTGGAGTTTACAGCCCTTTTCAGAGATTGCAATCAAATGTCAACATCTGGTTAATAAACAAAATGGCACTTTGTGATTATGTCACAGCAAATTAGAAGTGAGGTGCAGTTTCCTGCCTCCCAGTAAAGCGAACAAGAGAGACTCAGCCAGCCAGCCAGTTTTCTCTAGGTGACACTGGATCCCATTTCTTCTTCTTCTTCTTCTTCTTCTTCTTCTTCTTCTTCTTCTTCTTCTTCTTCTTCTCTGACCCTAGGAAATGGAAGTGGCTCTTTAAAGGATTAGAGATGGAAAATATAGATTTTACTGAGCAAATGCAATTGTCTGTGATGTTAGTGGTCCTATTTCTGCATCTATTTACAATTCTGAAGAACTGAATGAATGTGCACATTGTTTTATGTGCATTTTTTCTACACACATTTTTGTATGCATTTTATCTTAAAATACACATTTTTATACACTTTTGAGACAAGAACTGTACTGCAAACCTCAAAAAGTGCAAACACTGAAGGCTAGAAACTGCTTAGAGCAGCAGGAATTAACCCAATCCAATTCTTCCTATGTCTTTTGAACGCCCTTCCCAGAACAATGGGGAAGATGGTAATTGATTTAAATGTTGGTTGCAGTACTAATTGTGTGTATGTGTTTGTGTATATATCACATTTGTCCTGCCTGCAGTGATGCAGTTGTTTCAAACCTCCCATTCTGCAGTTGAAAATAACATTGTGCAGCGGGGTATTCAACAAAGCTGTTTTTAATTCTGAAAAGCTTAACGCAAGGCTGTATCCTGAGTAATTCTTGTTCCTTGCCCTGAAATTATTGCTGTTATTGCTACAAAATTTCACTTGGAAGAAATTCAATATATATTTTTCTTGCTCCATTAAAATATACCATAGGATATTACTATTTTTAACACACCCAGGTGGAATGAAGTTTACTTTTCTTTGCAGGGATATGCTACAGCTAACATACTTTTTATTTATTTTTATGAGAAAAGCTTCAATGCAGTCTATTAATCAGGACTGTTTTAAATTGATCTTGCTTAATGCTTCTCCCAGGAACTCAACACCTGCTATTTTAGCATGTGTATTAGAATGGATGGCATTGCTGATTAAATGAAAACACACCTTTATAGGAATGCTACCTGGGAATCTATAGTAACCCCCCTTTCCCAAAGAACAACCCACCCACCCCCATTGTATTTTTACATTCTGAAATTGCATTGAACAGAACTGTTGCCTACAATTTCAAATATCGGCTCAACACATTTTTATTTTTATTTTATTTTAAATGTTTTTATTAAAGATTTTCTTGGGTTACAGAAGAACATACATTGTCTCTGTTTTCAGATCATAAAGTCCTTTTTACAGTTTTCAATATTTCTTTTCCTTGAATGCTGGCAAAATTATCTTACAAAGACTTGCACTGTTGTGGTGCGTATTGCTTTATAAAGTCTCTGTCTTTAAAGAAGAACTGATTTGGTTTATATTTGAGGAAGTTCCATTTCCAGTCCTAGATTATTATTTTTTAATGTAGTTGCTGCTACATGCCTGATAAGCCACAATGTGTGGACATTATGAATAACCTTTTACTCAGCAGAAACCGCAGGTTTGATATCTATCTCAAATTTGGTAGGGAAATGCAGCTAATCCCAATTCTCCAGCATACCTTCCTTTGCGACACACATCTCTGCATACAGTGGCGTTGCAAGGGGGGCGAGGGGCGGTTCGCCCCAGGTGCCATGTCGGGGGAGTGACAAGAAAGCACCCGCAGGGTGCTTACCCCGCCGCCACCACCAACGTCCATATGGCGTTCAAGCGGTGCTGGTGGCAAACTGCTACGTACAACACATGTGCGGTTTCGCATGCATGCACTGTACATAGTGATGCCGCACACGTGCTGTACACATATGCTGTACATAGCGGTTTGCCACCTGCGCCGCCCGAGCGCCGTACGGATGGTGGAGGGATCCCTCCTTTGCCGCTATAGCCACAAGCGGAGGATCCCACTGCTGCAGCCGTGAGCAGAGGATCCTGCCACCGTCTGTATGGCACTCAGGCGGCGCCGGCAGCAAACTGCTACATATAACGCATGCATGGTATCGCACACATACGCTGTACGTAGTGATGCCACACGCCCTACGTAGCGATGCCACGCATGTGCCGTACATAGAGACGAAACGCGTGCGCAGCCAGCGGTTTCCCCCACCCCGGGTGTCGGTTAGCCTTCGTTTGCCCCTGTCTGCACGCACCTGTTTGTTGCATTTATACTTCACATTTTTAGGTGTACACGTAAGAAGAAGTGTACATCTAAAATACATAGCATGTAAACTTATGTGTAAAATAATTGAGTATTCACATTAGATAAATAAAATTACCGAAGGGGAAAGTGCTCAGACTTATCATTTGTTATATTGACATTTTTTCCTGCCCACTTCCTTTATGTCCTTCACTGCTGATATTTTTGTTTGCTTCTTTGCTTACTTTTGGGGGGGCGGGGTGGAGCTATAACACCACTGTTAAGAAAACAGCACTGAACAGCATAAAATCAATCATAAAATTGCGGTCATAAAACAAGCGGAAAATGCACCACAAGCTTACATAACTAGTTCTAAGCCATTTGGGGCATAGACTTATCTTTTTACTTATGTCGTCCTGTAAAATTTCATGTACACTGATGCTAGTTATTATTATTATTATTATTATTATTGTTGTTGTTGTTGTTGTTGTTGTTGTTGTTGTTGTTGTTGTTACTCAAATCTCATGATGGAGGCAAATATGCTAAGAAAGAAAGACAGCGCTTCCACCTTCATTAATTCCTCATCTTTTAAAAAACAAATAAAATTCTCGTTTTAATATGGCCTAAGAGTGCCTTTAGCGTTGCTGATGTTCTTTTCAATATAAACTGTCTCTGAATGGTGCTGTACAGATTGAAAGCTTGCTCCACTAAGGAAGTGCTCAGCCACGGCCCACTGGCTGAAGTCAAAAGGGCAGCATCTGGCGCTATTCTCTTGATAGTCAATTGCTTCTTTCTTTCTGCTCTGTTCGGCCCAATGTGCAATGCAAGGAGCTGTGTTTTTCTCTTAAGAGCCCTGGCGGAATGGCAGCCTTTTCAGCATAAATCTGTTCTCGCTGCCAACACCCCAAATTAGCCAAACAGCCACAGGCCTGATGCCAGGTGAGAAGGATTGCTGTTTTGTTTTTTAAATCAAATCTATCATCTCCTTTCAAGCAGCTAGAGGCTTAAATGTCAACCTAGCTTAGAATTGCCTATTGTATGCACTTAACAGGAAAATTACAGTGCGCTGATATATTTTATTGCAAGCTTTCCCCATTCTATACTAAGATACAGAGCGTATAATATATTCTATCTGACGGTGATTTTTAAGGAACACTTGGCAATTTATAATGGTAAGTGAAGTGGCTGCATGGAGCAAAACTGAACATATGAAGCGGTAGCCATATCTAGGCTGGAAATCTGGGTCAGTACCCCTCCTGCCCCAGCAATATCCTATAAGAATAATACAGAAGCAAAAGTGAAAAATGGCTTACCCAGTTGAAACTTCATGGGGAATTCATGGACGCACAACGTAATTGCTAACTTAGGCATCTGGTTAGGGGGTTAACACTCCTACTCGTGTGGGAAATGCCATGGGACCTTTAATAGCTTCTAAGTGGCCAGGGTTAAAGTTTTAAGTTTCATCTGAAAATGCAGGAAACTTCAGGCCATTTCCCACTGAATTGTGATTATTGTTTTTTTCTGTGAGATCAACGTTTGTGGCAAGTTTGGTTATGTTGTGATTTGTGTACTGAAGGGATTTGAGAAGATGAGGTGACTGCTTCGAAATAGGGATTCCATAGTGAAAAGGGCAAAATAGGAAACAATCAGTTCAGTTCAGAGAAAAGTGGAGACATTTTGTGTCAAGTCTCAGCAAACAAGCCTCTTGCCACAAGGAGCGATTCTGAGGAACCTCCATTATGGCAACGGTTCCGTGAGAATCTGCCATCCGGAAGAAACCACCTCAGTGGGAAATAATAATAATAATCCAGCACTTCACAGATTAATACAGGGACATTGGTGGCAACCAGATACAATGAGCACAGCATTGCTCTTCAATTGCTCCTAAATATGTGCTGATTGTGTTGTTTGCTTTTGCTTCATTTTCCTTTGACCAGGACACCAGTCAGACAACTGTCTGGCACACATAACACCACGGCAGCCAATGCACGGCTGTGTACATCATGCACACAGGTGTTCCAGTCTGTATCCTTTGCCCTGCCAGCAGTTTCTTTTCCCTTCTCAATTGGCAATCAAGACTTTTGGCAGTCTCCTTTGGATGGTGAACAGAAATGCACGGAGCAAGTGTAGCCCACCCACTGTGAATGAATGAAGGCTCATTCAGCTTCTCTTGTCACTTCCTGGTCATGCTCATTCCGAAAGCAGCCCGTCAAAAGAAGCATGTGAATCATCTCAGAAATATTTCCAGATTATTATTATTTGCGGGGGGCTGATAGAGATAGGATGGAAGTGATTTCACTAGCAAAGCTCCATGCAGATGAAGCATGCAATGTGCAGCTTGTTTTCGCAAAATGCTTTGCGAATGCACATTGAGAGGTCAAATGGCTATCCCCAAAGTTAGTATGAGTCAATGCATGCATTCAGAGTCAACCTCCACCACCCGCTTGACTCCCAATCTTTTGTTCTAGCCACTAAACCCACGCAGAATTAATTGGCATGGTCTTCCACCACATGGCAGCAAATGGGTTCTTTTATTCTAATCACGGTATCTTCGTGCCAAAGTAGAAAAATATTGTTTCAGAACAGAAATTCCCAAATATATGAAGAGGGATATATGCAAACCTGGGGGACTTTGTCCTGGAAACAGACTGTTCTATACATCATGCAAAGAATATTTCCCACAAAGGATTTTTTTTCTTTCTTTTTTTGAACAGCCTTAATCTGAGAATATTTTGCTGCGGCCAACCTTTTCATTGCATGGGGGAAAGTGGTGTCAAAAGAACGGTTGTCTGTCTTTCCCTTTCCAAAAGCCCTAATTAGAAGTGTTGCTATATTTTTATTTTGGAAAATCATGCAGGGAGCCGTAGGAAGCAAAAAGAAAATGTTGTAACTAGCAGCCTCTCTCACCACAAATTCACAAAAACAACAACAACATGAAGGGGTGTTAATCTGGGTGTTGCCTGTCTCTCACCAGCACTGGATGTCCTGATGGGACTTTGGGTTTGAAGCTCAGTAAGAAACTTTCCATGCAGTGGAAAAAATGATAAGAGGGTTAAAGTTGCCAATGAATTTCACCTCAAGTGAACTTTGGGGACAAAAGTATTGGTACTTGTTTCGAAATCTTTTGCTATAACTGGTGTGCAGGACCTGCTGCCTTATCATGTGAGGTGGAAGATAGATGTCTAAAGATCTGTTTTGTGTAAGTCAGCCTGTCTTAGAGATGTGCACCTGTACTTCCTCACTAGTCCAAAATAGTGAATGATAGCTTTAACTTTTTGGAAATGGGTGTTTTCCAGGAAGGAATGTGACGCTGAAGAAATGTTGTTGTTTAGTCGTTTAGTCGTGTCCAACTCTTCGTGACCCCCTGGACCAGAGCACGCCAGGCACTTCTGTCTTCCACTGCCTCCCGCAGTTTGGTCAAACTCATGCTGGTAGCCTCGAGAACACTGTCCAACCATCTTGTCCTCTGTTGTCCCCTTCTCCTTGTGCCCTCCATCTTTCCCAACATCAGGGTCTTTTCCAGGGAGTCTTCTCTTCTCATGATGTGGCCAAAGTATTGGAGTCTCAGCTTCAGGATCTGTCCTTCCAGTGAGCACTCAGGGCTGATTTCCTTCAGAATGGATAGGTTTGATCTTCTTGCAGTCCATGGGACTCTCAAGAGTCTCCTCCAGCACCATAATTCAAAGCATCAATTCTTCGGCGATCAGCCTTCTTTATGGTCCAGCTCTCACTTCCATACATCACTAGTGGGAAAACCGCTGAAGAAATAGGGGCTTCCTTATGTTTATTTCTAAGCATCCCATCTCATTGCGCTTGAGGCAGCTTAGATAATAAAAAGTAAAAGTGATATTATTGAAGAATTCTAGCCATTTTAAGACACTGCTTTTGAACAACCACGATAAAAACCAAAGCATCTGTGACAGCTTAACCCAAGGGCTGCTTGAACAGAGAGTAATGGCTGACTGAGAGGCCCTGTCTCTGCTTATCCCCTTTTGGCCGACTAGAGATGCGTAGCCAAGTGAGATGGCTAAGTATGGCAGAAACTACTGGAAGTCCCGCCAAATAAATTTGATAGATCCCTCTGAGGAGTACCTTCGGGAATTCCTGTGGCGTTTGTCAGGGCAGAATTTGGATCATTCCTCTTAAAGCATGGATTGTTGTGGCACCTATTTATGTTCAACTTCACATTTTGGGCTGTTTCTGGTGCTAGTCCTCAGTAAAACACTGCTACTCCTAGTTTGTCTTGCAGTGGGTGGGGGGAGATGTCTTAATATATCAGAGTTGCCATTTGTCAGGCTTTAGTCCCATCCTCTGGGATCTCTGAAAGATAAGTCTCTGAATGAGGAACAGATGGGCTTTGATTTTAGCACTTGAGCTGCTCCTGGTCTTTCTATGCAACAACCAGATCCAATGAGACATTCACCATTGCGGGACTCTAATGGTCAGCTTAGAAGTCAGTGCAGCCCTGGCTGTTGCAGGGCAAATAAGTGCAATGTACAGCATGGAGAAAATTAGACCATGTAATTGATCTAATTGGCAGGTCAGTGCTAGAAATATAACTGCTCCCATTTTCATCAGAGAAACCTTGATGACATGTTACTTTGCTCAAGTTTTTGAAGAAAGTAGACCACTCAAAAAACATATTACAGAGCAGGTTAGGAGCTGTAATCAAATTTCCTGGCAGCCAAAGTGTAATCACAGGATGTGTGGCATTGCTCTAATTATGATTCTTTAATTTTGGCTAAATTCAAGGGCGTTTGTGAGGTGGGTGGGGTGGAGGAACCTTATCTGCACACTTTCAAAATACCCGGTGATGATCCAGTGTTCAGGTTTTCTTCTTCTCTTTCATTTCAAAAATGCAAGCCATGTTATTGAGTGATGTTGAGATGCCTTGTCTCATCTTTCAAGCGATTAGGCCTGAAATGTACAAATCAAGCTGCCTCTCAGGTGCTGATACAGAAATATTTCTGGCCCTTTGTGGCTTTGGATATGTTGGCTGCCCGATGTGAAAAAAATGGATTGTGATTTGCTATATTGTTCATTTAATACAAGAAATAAACATGCTTTTGAGACACTTTGAAAATGAAAATGATTGAATAAAGTAGAAATTTATTCTATGCAATCTAAATTTCATGAGCTAAGCAGAGGAGGTTTATGCATATAAAAGGTGTGGACAGTAAATGATGTAATAGGATGTACTGGTTGGAGTTCGCTATGTTTTAATGCTGTTGCTAACATATGCTATGATACAAAGAATTACATCAGGTTTGCCAAGGTATTTGGTATGGCAACTGGAAGTTTGGCTTCCCTTCCCTTCTTTGAGCAACCAAATCCCAAATCCCAGGTTCAGTGTCATCTGGTGGTTAGAGTGTTAGAAATGGATGGAGATACGTGGGTTGGATCTTCACCGCAGCCACAAAGATCACTCTGTGACCTGGAGCCAGCCTGTCTCTCAGCCTAAACGACCTCACAGAGTTGTTGAAAAGATAAAAGTGAAATAAGCTTATCTGTCCTCACCTGGGAAAATTGCTGGAATACCAATGGGAGCAGAAACCATAAGTCATAATCACAAACAGCCTTTGAAAGTCCAGTGGTCCCACATGGGGTAAAGGGCAGGGACTCCTGTTCAAGAAACATGAGGTCAACACCTCTTGGTGGAGAAGTCTTTCGAACCTTGGCTGAACTTTAATATGAAGGGCACTGTTAAAAATCTGTTTGGAAGTGACAACGAAGAAACTGATAATAATAACAGAAGCAGGCCACAGGCCCACCAGCCACAGAAAGGAACGGTGTCTGGCAAGGTGGAAAGAAGGAAATAAATGAATCCAGTAGCCGGTTAAGCAAGTGACTGGCATTTCTTTCTAAAGCCTATTCTCAGGTAGCCTGATTCCAGAAGCCATTCTACACATGATAGCAGATGGAAGTGGTAGAATTCTGGTCTGGAGCAATTCAGGCAGCAGGTGGTTTGTGCTTTCGAATGCTCACACACAGAGAAAGCTCCCTGCATGTAGTAAGCTAGCACATCAGAAAAGCAAATTCAGGCAGAGCCTTTTCTCTGATGTGTTGGCTTGCCACAAAAGCTTTTGCAACTGGGGAGCCATTGGGAATATGGCCCATACTTCTTAACTGAAGTGGTGCATTATGAGATTCCACCAAATTTGCTTTTTATATGGTTAAAATCAAGAGGATTGCATTATTGTATGGGTCTCATAATTTGTTTTTTATATACATAAAATCAATATTATTGCTCTACAGTGGTACCTCAGGTTAAGAACTTAATTCATTCTGGAGATCTGTTCTTAACCTGAAACTGCTCTTAACCTGAAGCACCACTTTAGCTAATGTGGCCTCCTGCTGCCGCCGCGCCGTCGGAGCACGATTTCTGTTCTTATCCTGAAGCAAAGTTCTTAACCCGAGGTACTATTTCTGGGTTAGCGGAGTCTGTAACCTGAAGCGTCTGTAACCCAAGGTACCACTGTATTGCCCCCTTGAGCAGCAAATTTTACAGTTTTGTCGGCATCCCACCAGATGCAAATTTAGGGCAGCGTGATTGGTGCAGTTCACACTGGGCACTGCACTGCAGGGGGCACCAAAACAATGATGTAGAACAGAACGTGAGAGGCAGGGGGGAGCTGTGTTGCCCAGGATGCTGCTGAAATTTGAGAGCCACTGGTTCCACTTTTGCTTACTCAGGGTGCCACATGTGGCGGTGATCCCATTTAATCCAGTCTAAACCTATGAGGTAGATTAGATTGAGTGTGTGTAACAGGATCAGCCAGTAAGTTTCATAAGTGAGCAGGAATGTGAACAAAAGTCTTACGCTCTAGCATGACATTAACTCTCAGGCGTTGCCTTCATGTGGAAGAATCCCAGTGGCCCTTTAAACTGGGGTGGGTGTATTGTTTTTGTTTGTTGTTATGGTATGTATTTGTTGTGTTTTTAAATTTTAAAGCACCCTGTGATCTTTGGGTGAAGGGCAGTGTAGAAATTAATTAATTAATTAACAAATTTTCCCCCATTACATAAAGAATCATGTTGTACCTGTTTTAATATTTGCAGCTCAAGAAGGGAACTGCATAAACAACAACAATGACAACGAAAAGTCAAACCAGTTTCTTTTGTTCAGTGGGTATCCTGGCACACTCTGATATAGTTGGATAGTGTTCTTTGCCTAATTGGTAGCTGAGCAGGGCAAAGTGGGCAGGGCTCCCCAGGGCTTGAAGGCCACACGAGTGGCTGAGGGCTAGGTGCCATCTGCAAGCCATAGGTTGCCTGCATGTGGCGGGCAATGGTACCTGCTCACCTCTAAACCTTGGTTTATTACCCCTCTTAAGGCTCCCAAACTATTTGAATTCCTTAACTTCTTCGGCTCATAGATATGCCTTTGTAAAGGCAAGATTCAACACCTTCCCATCGAACGTGCTGAGAAATAGATTCTCCAATGGACAGATATCGCTCTTATGTGATTGTAATTGTGGGGCACCGGAATCGTTGCATCACATAATTTTTTATTGTGCTTTTCACTCATCGGCCAGGAGCAAGTTTCTTGCTCAATATCTAAAGGGAATTGCCGATGATACAAATGAAGCCAAACTGAGATATCTATTAAATGATGATGACCCCCTAAGATCACTCATGGTTGCCAGATTCTTGATCAGCGTCCTATCCCTAAAGAAGAGAAACGGACTCCTGTTTCCCTTTAAACTATGATCTATGTTTTAGGATGTAATTAGGTGATTTCACCATTGATGTCTTCTACTAATTTATGAGTAGAGGGCGATGTTTATGTTACAAATTTATTGTAATGTATGATGTTGGTCTTTTGTTTTTGTTTTGCTTTGGTTCTTGTCTGTTTTTTGTAAGTCTTGGCGGTTTTAAATTTGGAGGTTTAAGTACATTATGTTGGTATGGGAAACTGTCGTGTGATGGGCCAATGGCCGTAATAAAGATCAATACAATACTGTCCTGCATGTGGGTCAGAATCTATGGGAGACAAAGGAGAGTCCCATGGCTTACTGGATTGTACTTAGCTAGGGAGAGGGGTGCTTGCAATGATCATTATTTATGGAATTCCCAAGGCAAGGTAATGGAGATTATGTTTCCTCTTCTGAGTTGTGAAAAGAATTGTATTGTTATCATACTAATTTCCACTGTAACTAGTGAAAAATAATGCATCACTCTGTAAAGGTATTTCGCAAATATTTCTGAAATTTTGTGTTTCTGTGTGTGCATGAGAGAAAAATCCCTCCATGGTGGTAGCAAGAAAGGCAGGCGGCCATCCATGCTGTTGTCTAACAGAGAGGGAGACAGACAGAGAGAGAGAGTTCAGAAATATATTTCAGAAATATTTTACACAAGGGAACGGCAGTTCTCTGGCTTTATCGGCATGTAAATAAAGAATTGACTCTGCTTCACTTAAATTATAACCCCTCTGTTGCCATCCTTCCAGCACGCTCCAAATCTATGACCTTGAGCAACGGGTGGATCTATAGGTTACTGAGGGCAACATTTCACTGCCCTTTCAGCAATAAAAAGGGTAATTGGGTTCCTACGTTATATATAATTATCCACTGAAGTCTCTAGTTTGCCAGTAGTTTGGGATGGCTCCTAATGTTAATCAGAACTCCCTAAGAGTTACAGTTAATTAATATACCTTTTCTTTTTCTTTTTTTTTAGCAAGATGGCCATTTTTTGTATACAAGGTCACAATGTCACCCCATGCCAGCCGCTCCTGCAGTACTTAGAAGCGATGTGCTGTGTTGGGCAATAAAGCTCACCTCTATGCTATGTTATCTGTGGCTTAGCTAGTTCCTCGTGAGATATTATCCGTGTGAAACTTCCCATGTCAAGTCCCCCGACAACAACTGGGGAACAAAGAGAGACTCGTGAAATGTACCACTTCATTGTGCGGCACTTTCACATGTTAGGGTTTCAGGTATGCAGATTTCATGCTGATGAAGAATTAAATAACGTTGGTAATGATTGGCCTTTATATAGCCAATTTCAAGTGTTCAGAGGATGAGCGTTTGATTTTCAGTCCAGGGCTACCTAACTACTACATCAGTGTTTGGAAAAATCATAATAATTATAATCAACAGTAGGATACTGGGCTTCTTGACATACAATAAATAAAACAGGAGGGTTTACTCCTTCCTTTTTCTTTGAAGTCTCGTGCGGAGGAAACGAATGAAGTTCAACAGGAATCTCCTTCAGCAAGCATCATTCACCAAGTGTCCATTTTGCACGGGTTGTGAGGTGCCGGTAAATGGAGTGACACAACTAAACAAGCAGCATCTGACCTTTCGGAGTCCGAAGACTCACTCTTGCAATCTTCTGAGGGCTGAGTTATCGCCCGCGGCTCCTTGATAAAAAAAGGAAGTAAGAATTTTTTTCCCTGAGTAAATGAAGTGCTACATATGGGTCCATGTGATAAGGGAGGTGGAACAGATCTCTCTGTGACCCTGAGCTGGAGAGTGTTGACAGGCTAGATGTAGAGATTGAGATCTGAAAGGAAGGGCTCAAGAAGGTATCTCTGCTTCAAGATGGAAACAGCTGCTGTGCTTATGAAGCAGCAGCATTAAAAGAGTATGTCTTCTGTAGCAGCCAAGTCACAACACTGTATGTACTGCTGTAAGATTGGAGGTGTCCTTAAAACGGAGGACAGTAGAGGCTGCCAAAATGTTTCATTGGTGGTGTTGACATAATTGGACTCCCATTGCCTGCTTGCAGCTTCATCGGTGTCCTGGCTTCATCTGTTTTTGGTTGCCCCCAAATAAAGCATTGCTCTTTGGGAACCTACTCAGGGTTCTGAATGAACATGGTCCAGGCCACCAGCTGTCAAACTTTTCAGATGGCAAAGCCCACCTTCAGGGCTTCAACCCAAAGCTACAACACATGTTTCATTTTTCATGGTCTTTTCCTCCATGTTTGTATCCTGGCGGTCAAATGCAAAGGATGAAACCTGGGCAGGTTGTGGAGGCACCTCCCTCAAGAAATGCCCTTTTTGATTCAATAATGATCAAATCGTCATTTGGGGCTGGGGTGTCTGGAGGGGGTTGTTATTGGGAAGTTACTGCTGGGTTTTTTGGTGTGTGTGTGTTTTTTGTATCTTAGTCATCGGACATGACTAAACGACTAAACATCAACTTTTGTTGGGTTGTAGTTACGTATTTTTTCATGTTGTAAGCCGCCTTGAGCATGGTTTGAACTGTGGAAGGGCCACATACAAATAAAGTAATGTATGCATATCACCCACTAATCAGGATTTCCCCACCCGCTGTAGAAGCATCTTTGGCACAAGAGGACAGCTGCTCATCCGCAAGGAATGGTCTCCCTCTTCTGGAGAATGATGCTCTCCTCCCCCAAGACTCTCCTTCTCCCTGTCAGCAGGGGGGCTGTTAAGGAGAACTCACAAGGTGTATGTAAAGCTAACTCTTTATTCAAAGAAACAAAGCAGCTCAGGCCTAGTGATTCCCAGTAGATCTTGCCCCAGTGAGACAGTTACAAGGGTTGAAGGTACCTGCCTTCCCACAGCTCTCTAAGTCTCCTCCTCTCCCAGGTCCTTCCCAAGCAATCTGGGACTCCAACACCTTGTCCATCTCTGCTCTGCCCTCTTCATACCGCTGCAGGTTCTGGGACACCAGAGAGGAGGGGAACTGGTCACAGCAGGAGGTGGAGATCCCCTGGCTTCTTCAGTAGCCTGCCTCATCTCTGCCTGTGAGCCACCCTCCTCTCCTGCTTTAGCTTTTGCCATTGCAGAGCCCTCTGCCACAGCCTCTCCCTGCCAACTAAACCCTGTTGCCTCTTCAGCTTCCCCCACCTCCTCTGAGACTGCTCCCTCTTCTCCTTCTGACCACTCACCATTGTCCCACCACCAATCCACTGGTTCTGAACCTTCTTCCCTTGGGGGTTCTCCAGCTGGTGCCTCCCCCCCAACTCCTTGTCCACAAACCCCTCTGGTTGCTCCAAGATGACAGGTGCTACGCTGAGCCACGCTAACCCCAGTGTAAAGATTAAATGCCAAAGGAAATTACAAGAAGGTACAAATGTAGTAGTTACAAAGGAAATCCAAATAAAGATTTACATGTTATCTAAATCAACTCATTCACTGAGTAAAAATGTAAGTTTTTGGTAGTGAGCTATGCAAACATCCAGTAAAATTGAACTGCAGATGAGCCACAGAAAAGCTTCAGATAACAACAGCAGAATATATGTATTTTAAACCCTGTTTTCTGGTGCTTAGTTGACATTTATTACATTTTTAAAAATAAATGTTTTCGTGATTTAGGGACGCTAGCTTTTCAGGTTTAAGAAATGGACTAGGACTCAGTCAAGTACTTTTGATTCGCATATACCGTCTAGGATCTGTAGATGTACCGGACTAACAGCAATGCTAAATATCTTGTCCTGGGGAC
Source organism: Podarcis raffonei (assembly GCF_027172205.1). NCBI lineage: Eukaryota > Metazoa > Chordata > Lepidosauria > Squamata > Lacertidae > Podarcis > Podarcis raffonei. The sequence continues at coordinate 6,087,151 of NC_070606.1, read as the reverse complement.
TCAGATGCCAAGGACTTGGGAAGCACATTGCGTGAACTAGCACACACAGAAAGACAGTGATGCTCTACAGCATCACTGTGGCAAAAGAGAGATTATCCAGGGACCCTGTTTAGTTATGCTCCAATTAAAAATACGAGTGTATTTAGGCATTTCCTTAGTGCTGGCCACCAAGGACACTTTCTTTAATCAAGACTTTAAAAATAGTACATGGTTTGGCTTAGCCAAATGTGAGCCTGTATACAGAGGGATGGCACATGCTGCACTTCCAGGGGTGAGGTGGGGTTAAGCTTTCAGAAAGTTTAAGTTTTTGGTGATGATAAAAGAAGTCTTTTGCTCATATGGCTGTGAAAATATGCCTGAAAGCTTGTTTGAAGAATGTATGTCATCATCTTAGAGCCTTACGGGAAGATGAATGAGATTTCTAACAGGGCTGGTTTAGTTCCCTACATATCCCCCTGCTCCTTTCTCTGACTGCTAAAATTAGAGCAAAACACAAAACAAAATTATTCAAAACAACTGAAACTTTGAAAATGAGCACCATTGGCACAGACTACATAATCCATATTTTCTTTTCTTTTTTCTTTGTTTTCTTTCTTTTTCTTTGTTCTTGGATGTTGGAGACAGCTTTTACTTGGTCAGAGCCACTGTGTCCCATAATCCAGCATTTCTTATTTGCTCTTGGATGAACTTGGTAGTGTCTTTTTTTAAAAAAAATTCACGCACCACACTATATGTGTTTATATCCAGGCACAGACACCAGAGGTGCCGTCTTTTGAAGCATTCAGCCTCAACAATGGAGAGCCCACCTTCCCTAAAACACACACACACATTGAGGAGGCCCACAGTGCTTCGCCCTCCCCTCGTAGCCAGCACCTGTGACACACATCCCCACACATGTGCACACACCCATTGCTTGCTGGCTCAGACCAAACATGTTTTAAGAGCAGTATATCCCCTTGACAAACAGACCTCGCAAGTAGGGCATAAGGTGAGACAGTGATTCTGTTGTCCATCCCCAGCATCCATTATACACAGAAATGCTACCTTTGATCTGCTGAACTTATTCATATAAGAAAACTAGAGCTGTTTGAAAATTCTCCGTCCTATTCACTGGCCAAAGACTGGGGAGATTATTTCAGTATTTTTTTTTCTGGGGAGCAGGAGTCACCATTAGATGTGGCAATAGCACAACTTCTTCCCTTTCCCTTACTTTTTTGCATGCTTGCCACCATTTTGCATTCTCCCCAAGGCCCCAGATCTAGTCTTGTTTCAAGGCATCATGTATGAATCATGTAATCAGAGAGTTGGAAGGGACCGCAACGGACATCTAATCCAACCCCCTGCAATGTAAGAATCTCAGCTAGATCATACATGACTGATGGCCGTCCAACCTCTGCTTTAAAATCTCCAAGGAAGGAGAGTCCACAACCACCCAAGGGAATCTGTTCCACTGTTGAACAGCTCTCGCTGTCCTTTCTTCTAACTTGAAGCCATTGGTTCTGGTCCTACCCTCCAGAGCAAGAGAATAATCTTTCATGTGACAGCCCTTCAGATATTTTCTCGGGGGGGGGGGAGTTAAAGGTCTCCAGAGAAACTTCAGCTCAGCACTTAAAAAGCAAAAATTACAATTCTGTATCAGAATAATGCCAAGGTAAGAAGAAGAAGAAGAGTTTGGATTTGATATCCCGCTTTATTACTACCTGAAGGAGTCTCAAAGCGGCTAACATTCTCCTTTCCCTTCCTCCCCCACAACAAACACTCTGTGAGGTGAGTGAGGCTGAGAGACTTCAGAGAAGTGTGACTGGCCCAAGGTCACCCAGCAGCTGCATGTGGAGGAGCGGAGATGCGAACCCGGTTCCCCAGATTACGAGTCTACCGCTCTTAACCACTACACCACACTGGCTCTCCAGTGAAAGGTATTCTCTTTCCAACAATCATCAGTGAGATGTCTTTGGGTAGCTTACAAGCAGGACATGAAGGTGCTTGTCCTAAGTATCTGGCATTCAGAGCTACAAAACTTCTGTCCATGGAGGTTCTACTTAGATATCATGGCTGTTAGACCTGCTTTGTTATCATGTAACCCTTTCCTGCCAAAAGCCATCACAATTTTCTTTACCATGACTCACCCTCCCTCAGGTTTTCCTCCACTTTCATATAAGATAAAGGGTAAAGGGACCCCTGACCATTAGGTCCAGTCATGGCTAACTCTGGGGTTGCGGCACTCATCTCACTTTATTGGCCGAGGGAGCCGGCCTACAGCTTCCGGGTCATGTGGCCAGCATGACTAAGCCGCTTCTGGCGAACCAGAGCAACGCACGGAAATGCCGTTTACCTTCCCGCTGGAGCGGTACCTATTTATCTACTTGCACTTTGACGTGCTTTCGAACTGCTAGGTTGCCAGGAGCAGGGATCGAGAAATGGGAGCTCACCCCGTCACGGGAATTCGAACCGCCGACCTTCTGATCAGCAAGTCCTAGGCTCTGTGGTTTAACCCACAGAGCCACTCCTTCTTAATTCTCTGATGTGCTTACAAATGCAAGCGGCAAACACTGACTTCAACACACAGCATAGAACACAGACTGTTCTACTAATGAACACTTTACAGGGGCTGCAAATTCAGCATTTTACATCAAGCGCTGCTCATTAACTATGCCCCAAACATGGAAATGCCAAGTGACACAAAGGCCACAGAAATAAGTTGATTCAGAGGAGGCAGGGGGAAGAAAACCATAACATAATCAGGAGAAAAATGCCTTTAAAAGAGTACGCACATACAGTTCAGAATCCTGTGTGTTTGTGTCAAGCGTATGCTATCCTCTGGTTTGTGACTTCAAGACCTATATAGTTACAGGACCTATTTGACCCTGAGACCTAAACTTGCATTTTGCATTCCAGTGCATGTCAGGCTTTGAGGGAGCCTGTCATTCCTGCTCTGCATGCTCCGCTACAGCATGTTGCGGCTTTAGTTCCACGCCATACAGTATGTCAAATTTTACATTTATGACAGCTCTTTTGAAGCCAATGTTTTGGTCTGGAAGGTCATTGAAACCACTTCATACACACTGACATTTCCCCCTTTAAAAAAATAAAAAGTATAGAAATGTTGCTTACTCCTGCAGAAAATTTTGCTTGGTAATAACTACTGCATTGCATTACAAATGCTATGTAATCCTTGCATGCTTTTGTGAAGTGGTGTGCCGGCATTCAGAATCTGCCTTCCTTACATCTCTATGCATCCCAGCTGAGATTGAATTAAGTGGCATTGACTGAAGGTGCTCCTTCAAAAGATTATCTTCACTCTGGGGTGTTTCTGAATCCTAGAGGTATTGCTTGTTTTGTGCCACATTTGTCCCGTCCCCCTCGCCCCCACACTGAGCCCCTCTGTGCCTAGAGGAGATCTGCATCTACTGCTCAGTTGGGTAAAGCCCTCCTTCATGCATGTGTTTTGGGGGGGAGGAAGAATCTTAAGCTGCCCATTATCAATCACAAACCAAAAAGAAGAAGCTATTTGGGAGTAACCATCAGTTCTTTCTTGAAAGCAAAGAGGATTACACTACCCAAAGGGTTTATTGCCATTGTTGCAATTGGGGGCGGGGGGGGGGTCCATCAAAGTAATCTTTGCTGTGCCGCAAACAGTAGGCAGAGGGTTAAACTGAGGTTAAACTGTGTTAACATAAATGAAAGCAGTTGTATAGCCCTGGGTAACATAGCCCCATTTGTCTTTCAGGGCAATCCGCAGACTGTTCCAAAAATGGCTTAAACCACTGTAATCCATTAAAATCAATGGGATTTGTGCTGTGGACTTCAATGTCTGCCTTCAAATCCTTCCTAAAGCCCAACTTTTAGGTGAAACCTTTGGCGTAACCCTTTAATCCAGATCTTTGGCAGAAAATAAAACCAAGGTGCTTGTGACAACAAAAACTGCTGGTGTTTTATCCCCACTCCTTCTATTGTTCTCATCCGCCACCCCAGTCAAAATGTAGGCCATAAATTTTGCTAAGTGTGCATCTAGATGCTAATTGCATGCCTTCAGGTGAAAGCAGCGGGACGTGGGTGGTGCTGTGGGTTAAACCACAGAGCCTATGGCTTGCCGATCAGAAGGTCGGCGGTTCGAATCCCTGCAACGGGGTGAGGTCCCGTTGCTCGGTCCCTGCTCCTGCCAACCTAGCAGTTTGAAAGCACATAAAAGTACAAGTAGATAAATAGGTACCACGGTGGTGGGAAGGTAAACAGCGCTTCCATGCGCTGCTCTGGTTCGCCAGAAGCGGCTTAGTCATGCTGGCCACATGACCCGGAAGCTGTACGCCGGCTCCCTCGGCCAGTAAAGCGATTGCAATCCCAGAGTCGGTCACGACTGGACCTAATGGTCAGGGGTCCCTTTACCTTTAGGTGAAAGCAGCAAACCCTTCTAGCTCCCCTTTGCCTCACCATAGCGTCCTAGCCATCACTATTGTCAAACTTGTGTTTTGCCTGTGCCATTGCAAGAGTGTACATGACTGAATGTTCTTTCATGCAATTTTTCTAAAAAAGAATCCTTCCACACGGAAAACCAAGAGTCAAGCTAGACATCACATTAGCTCTGCCGCATGGCCCTTGCGAAATCCCACCAGGGACCCTAACATGGGGTGGTAGGAGTATTTTCACTATGGGCCTAATCCAGATCCCCCCACAGCTGCAGTTTGCACTCTCACAAAGGGCCCCAATGATTGGGACAGAGGCGGACTTTGGTAATCTTTCCTATGGCCAAAATTTGGTGCCCCCAAATGGATCTTCTCAATTCTGTGCCCATTGGTTTGGTGACCTGTGCAGGGAAGCTGTCTGCACCACCCTATATCTGACGCTGAATGGAACTTTTAGTTCTGCAAATCCAGGTGCAATTCTTTTAGACCAAAGATCTCATTTCACATTTTTTGGCATATTCTCAAAATAAAATAGAAAGAAAAACTGCACCTTGCCTTTGTAGCAAGGTAAAGACACTTTGCGGCAATTTTAATCTTTTTGAGAAAAATCACCTTTTGTTAATGAAAAGGGGCTACAAGCAACATTTTTCCATAACTGAACAGAGTAATTTCTAAGCAGTGTACAAAATTGCTTGAGCATCAGATAGTTCAGCTCCCTCCCATCTGCAGCAATTTTACCTAATGATAAAATTAAATGTGTAAGCCTTCACGATGGGTTATCTTTGGAGACACTGCAGTCCTTTTTCAGACAGACAAGTTTCAATAAACACCCTGTCAGTTCTTGTTTATAGAATTAAAAGAACTTCCATTTTATTCTCCCTTTAAACATACCTCCTTTTACACCAAGCTCTTTGATGTATTTTCTCTCTCCTCCACTCCACCCCCTTCATTCTGCCTCACAGCAAAGGCCCTGGAGGGAATTCAATAAAGCCTCCATTTAGAGCCAGAATATGGTAGGGTTTGCACTTTAAGTGAAAGCTGTTTATGCTACTTCCATTTTTAGAGAAGGGGGAGAGAGAGAATTTAAACCTTGTAGGACAAAATCCGACCCCTTTGCCTATGATCCAGGTCACTCAAAGGCCAGTCTTGACAGTTTAGCTGTGACACTTTGTGTGAAAAACGTAGAGAGATCCCTTGATTGCTATAATTTTTATTCTTACAAAGAGCCAGTTTTACATTTCTCTTCGTACTACACTTCTGCATCTGTAGAATAAATTGTAAGAGAGCTTCTGTTAGGCTGCCAGCTCAGCAGAAGAAGGGTGACACTTTGGGTGAGTGTCACAAGCTTGCAAAGTGATACCATCAGTTAGATATTATACAGGCACGGCAGACTTGGAAAGTTTCATCCAAGAAATATCTTTTTCTTCTTTTAACTGAAAACAATCCCATCACTACCAAGTTCTGTGGTGACTTTTGCTGAAATGCAACAGACATTTGATGATTCAGAATCTCCCACAATATTTGTTGTCCTGTAACAACATTTTCCGAAGAGGAATATGGCTGAAATCCTATGACTAGGGAGTAAACCCCATTGAACCCAGGGAGTATTCCAAGTAGGAATTGGGCAGAAAAACTGATACCTAAACTCAGCACTTAAACTGGAAAGCCAGGCTACTTTGTTTAATTGGAATGAATGTTGGGGTGCAACCGATGAGTTAATATTGCTGCCAATAGTATTACGGTAATATTAGTGTCAATGTTGGAGTGCGACATGTATGACTGTTGTTAACATTGTGTCATCAGTGTACATGGTGTTTTACACAAGATGGTCCTCTGCTGGTCTGGTTTGATGAGCAGGACCTGCTCCCCTCTGGAGTAACAGCAACAAAAGAGGCCGGTCCCTGCCCCCAAGATCTTGCAGAATGCTGCAGCGAGGCTCCTCACGGGGTCCCTGCCATGGGAGCATATTCACCCAGTGCTTTTCCAGCTGCACTGACTCCTGGTGGAGTACAGGGTCAGATTTAAGGTGCTGGTTTTGACCTTTAAAGCCCTTCATGGCCTAGGACCATCATACCTACAGGACCGCCTCTCCTGGTATGCACCACAGAGGAACTTAAGGTCCATAAATAGCAACACCCTAGAGGTCCCAGGCCCTAAGGAAGTTAGATTGGCTTCAACCAGAGCCAGGGCCTTTTCAACACTGGCTCCGGCCTGATGGAACGCTCTGCCTCATGAGACCAGGGCCCTGCGGGATCTGATTTCTTTCCGCAGGGCCTGTAAGACAGAGTTGTTCCGCCTGGCCTTTGGCTTTGAGCCAATTTGATTCCCTCCCTCTCTTTCTTTTTCCTTTCTCCTCCTATGAAGAGATTGCACCCTAATGTTTTAATTTGTATCTTAATCTTTTAAATTGTATTTTAATCAACTGGTTTTATTATTGGTTGTTAGCCGACCTGAGCCCGGTCTTGGCTGGGGAGGGCGGGGTATAAATAAAATTATTATTATTATTATTATTATTATTATTATTATTATTATTATTATCAGAACTAAGACTTTATTGAGAAGGGATATTGGATGAATGGAATAAATGCAGAGACAGCATTAAATTCAAGCTCTGGAAGGGATTATATGAAAAAGGCAGAACTGTTAAGCGACAGAAGATTTGGGGTTGCTGAGGGTTGCTCGAATTGGCAGAATAAAGGGCTTGGTTATGGTGGGATGCCAAGGGAAATATATTGTTGTGCGTGCGCACACACACACACACACAATCACAATCTCTGAGCGATGTGAGATTCCAGGGTTTCCAGGCGCTTACCTCCAAGCCATGTTACACAGAATAGGGGGCTGACAACAAAATTAACAACCAAGATCTCCCCCAGAAGGCAAAATATTACTTGCTCTGTTTTGCAGCTGCATCAACTGATACATTTCTTAGGTTACGGAAACCCAAAATGGAGTTCTTAGTTTTGGTGGCAGCCCCGTGTCCTGGGTGTGGTGTAATTGTGGTCTGTCTTGGACCACGGTGACCAATCATAATTGTCCCCAAAGTTCTTATTCTCAGCCACTGTTTCCATTTGAAGCACAATCCTTCTGAATGGTCTTGGTGAAAGGGGGAGGTTGCACCTGGTGGAGGGTAGAGCCTGGTAGGTTTTGGGGTAACATGAAAGCTGAGCTGATTTCTTCCACCTCACCCCTACAAGACTGTAAAGGGAATTGGGGGTTGCTTGTGCGTAAAGGGTGCTGCAGCTCTAGGCAACGTTGCCTGGATAAACCTTTCCCTGGCTGGACAGCCCTTTCTCCATGACTGTCTCAGTCACTGGCAGAATCCGTCAGTGGGCATTTTCTGAACTTCTTCCAACATAGAAGCTCTTTGACCCCAAGTCTCCTCCTAGCCTCTCTGCGCGGAAGTCTCCTGCGCAGAGTGGGCGTGCCCAACGGAGGTCCTGGGCTCTCCCCGCTGCTCTCTGTGGAAGAGTCTCGGAGCCCTCTCTCCGCAGTCTCCTCTTGCTTCCTGGTGTCCCTCCTATTTCCTTCCTCAAAGGAAGCTTGCTCTCTCTCCCTGCTGGTTCCTTCTCCTGCATCGTCAGGGAGCCTTACCTCCACCCTAGGCTCCGATGGCAGTTCCCTGACAAAGACATACTAAAAAAATATCCTTTTGTTGTGTCTTAGGATTTTATCCCCTCCATCTTAGAGGCAGGAAAGGTTATGGACTCACAACCTCTCTTTCTCTCTCTTGGGAAAGCTCTAGTTTGAAACCGCAGTGTCTGTAGTAAATATTTTAATCACAACCCATCTCTGTCACTCCTTCTGATCTCATCCTGCTGTAACTCAAACACATGTAAAGGTTCTAACCTCTGTTATTAAAGTTTTTCTTCTTCTTTATTGTCCAAGTCAAAGGGATTCTCAAACTGTAAAAAAAGAGATTGTTTTCAATAAAATATAATTGGAGTTGTGTTTTAGACAGAGTGACAACCAGATGCTGAGAGGAAGATGACTACAATTAGAAAAGATTTTCAGAACACTTAGTCTGTTCAGAGTTATTGGCAGACATTTTGTCTGCCAGAATCCACCAAGTAATTCACCATCCCTTGTCCCTCCTTCAAAGCTATCTAACCCTGATCCCCTGAGGTTCATCCTTAACCCTCTGCGGCAGAGACTGGGAACTAAAGGCAAAGAGTAGGATGGTGATAACGATTGTGATAATTTATTACATTTGTATACCTCCCTGCATCTGTAGATCCCAGAGTGGTTCACAACATAGAATTACTGTTAGGATTCCTGCTCCGTGTTTGCAGTCATGGGATTGTTGTCTATCACATGACGGTGTATGTTTTCATTCCACAGTATATATCCGTGTGTATTGTATGTAAATAAATTAGATTATCCAAAATGCTGAGCTATTGAGTCTGTTACGCAAACTGCAAATACTCTGCAGAATCCCTAAGCGTGCTAATGCCTTTTGGTTTCAGTCGCTGTGATGTTTGGGCTGAAGAAAGCTTTTTAAGCTCCCAAACGACCGACCAGGAGGGAGAGAACATGCCAATTGGGCATGTGTCTCTACCAGGGTCCTACACGAGAGTAGGACGATCCTAACAATTACAATATAATAATAATAATAATAATAATAATAATAATAATAATAATAATAATAAATTTTATTTATATCCCGCCCTCCCCAGCCGAAGCCGGTCTCAGGGCGGCTAACAACAATAAAACAGTACAAAAGTACAACACAAACAACACTCTAAAATCATTCATTATAAAATTAATTAATTCAAGCCACTGGCAACCCTTGGGCCAGAGCTCCGCGAAGATTGCCGAGGGAGGGAGTCAGGCTGTGCCCTGGCCAAAGGCCTGGCGGAACAGCTCTGTCTTGCAGGCCCTGCGGAAAGATGTCAAGTCCCGCAGGGCCCTAGTCTCTTGTGACAGAGTGTTCCACCAGATCGGAGCCACAGCCGAAAAAGCCCTGGCTCTGGTTGAGGCCAGCCTAACTTCTCTGTGGCCTGGGACCTTCAAGATGTTTTTATTTGAAGACCGTAAGTTTCTCTGTGGGGCATACCAGGAGAGGCGGTCCCGTAGGTACGAGGGTCCTAGGCCGTATAGGGCTTTAAAGGTTAAAACCAGCACCTTAAACCTGATCCTGTACTCCACCGGGAGCCAGTGCAGTTGATATAGCACCACATATATATATATATATATATATATATATATATATATATATATATATACCACAAAATATATAATAAAAACAGGAACAAAGAAAAGCCAATAATCTTCCCACACACATATACTTGAATGGGGAACCAGTGTCAATCAGCCAAAGGCCTTGTTGAAGAGGAATATTTTCGCCTGTTGCCTAAAGGTGTTTAATGAAGGTGCTAGGCGAGCCTCCCTGAGGAAGGCATTCCCCAAACGGGGAGCCACTGCAGAAAAGGCCCGTTCTTGTGTTGCCACCCTCTGCACCTCACATGGAGGAGGCAGATATTATCCCTAGATAGTATGTCTAGGTATAGATGCACAGCAAAACAGTTGTGCCAAGTGAACACAACAAAACAATGCAAAGTCACACAAGTAGGAGAGCCATTAGCAAGTGTTCTGTCTGCACATGGCCAGTGTTGGTTAATCAGATAAATTTTGAAGGATCAAATGTATGTTTGCTTCTTAGTTACGTTTCCGAGCACAATTCAAAGTGTTGGTGTTGACCTTTAAAGCCCTAAACGGCCTCGGTCCTGTATACCTGAAGGAGCGTCTCCACCACCATCGTTCAGCCCGGACACTGAGGTCCAGCGCCGAGGGCCTTCTGGCGGTTCCCTCATTGCGAGAAGTAAGGTTACAGGGAACCTTCTTGGTAGTGGCGCCTGCCCTGTGGAACGCCCTCCCAGCAGATGTCAAGGCAATAAACAACTATTTTACTTTTTAAAGACAACTGAAGGCAGCCCTCTTTAGGGAAGTTTTTAATGTCTAATGCTGTATTGTTTTTAATATTCAGTTGGAAACCGCCCAGAGTGGGCAGGGTATAAATAATAAGTTATTATTATAATTATTATAGTTAAAATGCATATTAATATTCATGTGCATATTACAGTGGTACCTCGGGTTACATACACTTCAGGTTACAGACTCTGCTAACCCAGAAATAGTGCTTCAGGTTAAGAACTTTGCTTCTGGATGAGAACAGAAATCGTGCTCTGGCGGCGCGGTGGCAGCAGGAGGCCCCATTAGCTAAAGTGGTGCTTCAGGTTAAGAACAGTCTCAGGTTAAGTACGGCCCTCCGGAACGAATTAAGTACTTAACCCGAGGTACCACTGTAATTAAAAACAATAGATCTGAATGGGGAAAACATAATTATTTTGAGAAGGCATGCACATGTCACAGCAAGCATGTGCAGGAATGGGAGCATCAAAGGCAGACGCATCTTGAAGATGTTTTTATTCATTCATTCATTCATTTAAATTGGCTGTCTGATTAATTGGGAGCACCTTTTAGTCAATCAAATTGTTTGAACAAATTAATCTCACGGATGAATTGACTGGACATTGCAGTCCTGATTGAAAACTCTCCGATATTTGCCTTGTGTTGCATGAGACATGACCTCAAGTATGCCTCACATGTCTTGGTTTGCACAGGCTACATTTGCCAGTGTGTGATGGATTGAGACACTATAATAGGTGTCAGCTTTCAAGAGTGACATTTAGCCATGGCTCTTTTTGACAGCATATGGGGGATGGAGTACTGAGAAATGAAAACCAGTTCTTGTAAGTGATAAAGAGTCATGCTTGCAGCTAGCATCCTGCCTCTCAATAATTGCCTTTTCCCTCCCGTTATAACTCTTCAGAATGTCTTTCTCAGCCTTTGTGTGTGTTTTTAAGTGAAATGGTGTTTGTTTGCTTTTTTCCTACAACTTTAAAACATATATAGGTTAATGCGTATATAATGATCTCATCGGAAAAAATAAATTTACATGTCTACTCAAACATAATTCCCATTGAATTCATTGAGGAAAGTGGGTATAAGATGGCAATCTATGTCAATTACAAGTATCATTTACATGAAGGGAAAATAGAAGGCATTATTATTATTATTATTATTATTATTATTATTATTATTATTATTTATATACCATCCTAGGGACGCGAGTGGCGCTGTGGGTTAAAGCCTCAGCACCTAGGACTTGCCGATCGAAAGGTCGGCGGTTCGAATCCCCGCTGCGGGGTGCGCTCCTGTCGCTCGGTCCCAGCGCCTGCCAACCTAGCAGTTTGAAAGCACCCTCGGGTGCAAGTAGATAAATAGGGACTGCTTACCGGTGGGAATGTAAACGGCGTTCCGTGTGCTGCGCTGGCTCGCCAGATGCAGCTTGTCACGCTGGCCACGTGACCCGGAAGTGTCTGCGAACAGCGCTGGCCCCCGGCCTATAGAGTGAGATGGGCGCACAACCCTAGAGTCTGGCAAGACTGGCCCGTATGGGCAGGGGTACCTTTACCTTTTTATATACCATCCTATACCCAGAGGTCTCAGGGTGGTTCACAGAAAAAAACTGAAATATTAAACCACAGAACATATAATCAAAATAAAAATAGCAACCCAATAACAAAATACAAAAGCTGAAATGTTTGTATAGTAAGCAATTACAGTAGTCCCTTTAATTTGGGACTAATGAAGTAATAATCTGTTGCTTGACTGTTACTTGATCTGTTTTGAAAAGTTAAACAGATCCTGAAAATATAAAGAAAATATGTCAGAGAGGATTTTCGGTGTAGCCTTCTCCCTGGCATGCATGTGCAAGGATTAGGCACACACAAACACACTGGAAAAGTATTCTGTAACAATGTACTTATTCACTTTCAACCTGCAGGAGTCTACTTCAGGAGCAGTTTTACCATCTCAGCTGCTGTCTGTGTGAATTATGCCTCTGTGAGATTATTTGCAAATACAAATGTACCTAGGGATGTGCTGTTAATGTGAAGTTGTATGTGCATGCATGCATGTGTACATACATCTACATGGATTGTGAATAAAAAGCTTTTTAAAAATAATTTAAGTGCACAATAGCAGATTTGCGTACAGAAAGCAACTTCAAGGTGATGATTTTTTGCTTGATTTAAGTTATAATATATGTTTGCTGTTACACCTTTGCTTTTGGCCTTGTGAGAATGGTTTGATCAATGCCCAGAGCCAACATTTCTGCATTCAACCCACTTTTCATATAATTTTTAACATATGTTGAATTGCTCACAAGACAAAGACCATGTGGACTTTTCAGTTTCATGGGCTTCTGTTTATTAAAACAAATCTTACATGAAATCTTGCCTGCCTCCTTGGAGGAAGAGCTGGTCTCTAGAGTTTTGCAGCAGAGACAGGTTGGTTGCTTTAGAAATCGCGTAAGAATAGATTACCCTATGGTAGTTTTGTCTTCCCAGCTCTGCCTCACCACAAACCAGGAAGAGTTACATGAATGATTCAGTTTTCTTTTCAGAAGTGAACTCACTTAGACCCCAGGAAGAAAAAAAAGGGTACTCTTCTTTAGTTTCAGCTGTCTGGTTGCTGTTTTTTATTTGAGCCAGTCCATCCATCCCTAAACACTAAAGGAAATGTCTCACCAAACTTTCCAACTCCCTAGAAACAGTAACTTTGCCTACAATTTTTCCAGATACTACCCTGGAAAGAAATCTTGCAGTAATTCTAGCAAATCCGGCCATTCCACAAGACCAATATTTTGAATACTGTGTACAGTTCTGGTCATCCCCATCTCTAATAGTGATGATGATGATGGTGATGAAGATGAAGAAGAAGAGGAGGAGGAGGAGCACTACAAAAAGGGATCGAAATACAGTGGTACCTCGGGTTACAGATGCTTCAGGTTACATACGCTTCAGGTTACAGACTCCGCTAACCCAGAAATAGTACCTCGGGTTAAGAACTTTGCTTCAGGATGAGAACAGAAATCGTGATCCAGCAGCGTGGCGGCAGCAGGAGGCCCCATTAGTTAAAGTGGTGCTTCAGGTTAAGAACAGTTTCAGGTTAAGAACGGACCTCCGGAATGAATTAAGTTCTTAACCCGAGGTACCACTGTAATTGAGGGAGCAGAGTGGTTTCTTACTATGAGGAAAAGCTAAAATGTCCAGGCTTAGATAAATAATAGACATTTGTGAGGGGGTGGGGAAAGAATATACAGCAGTAGACTCTTAGATCCCACTGTTGATTAAAGTGTGTGCCATTCCTCAACACACAATGTATTTGGATTCATCACATATGCTGGGGGAAGAGTAATGTGAGCCTGCCTGGTGGCTCAACTCTTACACATGTTTCACAACTGACCTTGTTCTTCTGCAAAGCTGGTTGACCCTTGTTTCATGGGTTCAGGTGTCACAAATGCATCTGACAAAGCTGATCTCTGCTCCGCAGTAGCTTAGGCCACGTTCCATCCGTGATTCTTTAATGGCTATTCCTGTGGTGGGGATGAGCTCTGGCATGAGGCAGCTCTGGCCCCAGGTGGTAGATTGAGAGGGGTGGGGAAATGGGCTGCAGGCAGTCCCGGGGGTGGGGTGGGGTCTCTTAGGTGTCAAAATGGGACACCTGTTGTCCTGGAGAACTTATCTGCTGCATGGCTGCCAGCAGGGGCGTAGCTAGCCGCTCCTGTACCCGGAGCGGCAGTGGCAGGACGATCTGCCCAGGGGGGCACCGCGGTGAGCTGCCCACAGAGTCTGCCTGGCAGACGCAAGCGCCGGGCCCTGAGCCACCGTGTCACTCCCAGCAGAGACGAATGGGTTGGGCACACTGCAGGCCAGGCCCCGCTGTAAGTGCCCCCGCCACGTTGTACCATTTTGTCACCCCCCCTCAAGGGGGCAGACCGCACCCCCTTCCTGCTGCCTGCCCCAAATGAACTAGGCAGTGAGTGTTTGTCAGTGCAATATAGGGGGCTGTGAGGCTCTGTCTGGTATGGAGACAGGACTGTAATCCTGCCTACATCTGTGTTCTATGAAGTGTTCCATGTGTGTTTTATATATGATACCCAGCTCTACCTCTCTTTCAAATCAGAACCAGTGAAGGCGGTGAGGGTCCTGTGTGAGTGTCTGGAGTTGGTTGGAGGCTAACAGATTGAGGTTGAATCCTGACAAGACAGAAATACTGTTTTGGGAGGACAGGAGGCGGGCGGGTGTGGAGGACTCCCTGGTCCTGAATGGGGTAACTGTGCCCCTAAAGGACCAGGTGCAGAGCCTGGGAGTCATTTTGGACTCACAGCTGTCCATGGAGGCGCAGGTCAATTCTGTGTCCAGGGCAGCTGTTTACCAGCTCCATCTGGTACGCAGGCTGAGACCCTACCTGCCCACAGACTGCCTCGCCAGAGTGGTGCATGCTCTAGTTATCTCTCACTTGGACTACTGCAATGGGCTCTATGTGGCGCTACCTTTGAAGGTGACCCGGAAACTGCAACTAATCCAGAATGCAGCAGCTAGACTGGTGACTGGGAGCGGCCACCGAGACCACATAACACCGGTCTTGAAAGACCTACATTGGCTCCCAGTACATTTCTGAGCACAATTCAAAGTTTGTTGCTGACCTCTAAAGCCCTAAACAGCATCGTCCCAGTATACCTGAAGGAGCATCTCCATCCTCTTCATTCTACCTGGACACTGCAAGAAGCCAAGTTACAGGGAACCAGGCAGAGGGCCTTCTTGGTAGTGACACCTGCCCTGTGGAACACCCTCCAACCAGATGTCAAAGAGAACAACAACTACCAGACTTTTAGATGACATCTGAAGGCAGCCCTGTTTAGGGAAGCTTTTAATGTTTGATGCATTACTGTATTTTAATATTTTTTTGGAAACCGCCCAGAGTGGCTGGGGAAGCCCAGCCAGATGGGCAGAGTATTATTATTATTATTATTATTATTATTATTATTATTATTATTATTATCTTTCTCCAGTTTAATTGGCTAGGTGTGAAACAAACCCGAAGGCAAGGGCACACTTTGTATGTACAGATGTCCATGCGTATGTGAGAGAGGTGTGTGTTTGTTTGTGTGTGTGTGTGTGTGTGTGAATGCATCCAGAAGTGTGTGCTACTGATAGAAGTGTGATGCAACGCAGGCTTTTTTCGTATCTCCAATAGCCTTTAATGAGTAGAATAACATCGTAAATTCAGCCCGGCGACATGGCAGGCATCCTCTCCGCTTCTCGGCAAAAGCGAAAGAGAAAGGACACACAGAGAAACACTCCCCTCTGTGAACATAGCCACGCCTCAGAATGTGAGACGTCACTCAGAACTGTTTAACCCTGTAAGTTCTGATTCTCCTCACATCCAGGAGTGTGTGCTACAATTATAATTGTAGCCCAGTTCATCACAGGATGGCACTTGTGAATGCAACTTATTGTGCCTGAGGAATTAAACTCACTGGGCTTTGGAGGCCTTTGCAAGCATCAGGTTCTCAGTGCAGTGAGATGCAATATGGAGAAAAATGGAGCTGCTTCTGAAAGATAAGGAAGGCACGTATATGGAGTAGCAAAGATGGAGAGAATAGAGCTACCAGAGAATCTTTGGGGCACCATCCCCAACTTCTTTTGTTTTGTTTTGATAAGGAAATCAGCACTAATAGTATCAGAACTGGATACTGTGTTCAAGGGCTGCTAAGTCAGTCATCAGTCTTGCTTGCCTTTCCCTGTGCTTCAGGCAGGCCGCCTCCCTTTTTATTTTCTACTGTGTCCATTTCCTACAGCTCTGGGAATACAGCTCTGAGGATGAGGAAGGTGACAACACTGGTGTTAGTCAATCAGTGCTGTGCACAACCTGTTGGCATTCCATTCCCCCGCTGTGCAGATATGTGGGATTCTTTCATCCCATGTCTGTATTTACATTCCATCACTGATGGAGTCATGGGAACGGAAGTTCCGCTCTGTTGTACTTTCGTAATTCCTCTCTGAGGAAGGAGAGAGAGAGAGAGGAGCCATGTTTTCCTTTGTCCTGATTTGCATATAATAAAAGTAGCTTAGTACTCACACCTCAAGTCTAGCTCTGCTGTTGTGGACTCTGCTAAGTCAATGTGTGCTCACTTCCCAAGATATGAGTCACGGAAGCATGTTGGGGAAGAAGATTGATGGATCTCCTGAGCAGCACGCAGCAGGGAGAAACAGGCTAGTATGTATATGTCGTTTGCCCGGGGGCCTGTCCTACCTCCCGGCGACCCCCACAACACAACCAACTCCTGCCAGTATGGTATTCCCTGGGTTCTGAGAAAAAGATGCTCATTTGAACAGAACACAATGAACTTCTTCAACTGTTGCACTTCTCAAACTACTTGTCTGGGGGCAGGAAAAGGAACTCCTCTGGGATTATCCCGGAGCCACACTTGGGGGTTGTGGGGCATGGTGACTCAGGACAGCCTCCCTTGGCACCAGAAAGGTGTGGCCAGATGTGGCTGAAGCAGGCTGTGCACAGTTCAAGGTCAAGGAAGGGTAACTCTCTCCTTCAATTACGCAAGCAGGTGGAGGTTGCAAGGGGGCTGCTGCCTCCTCCAGTTGTGCACAACTTGTAGTATTACTTACAGATCTGCTCCGTCTGTGGTGAAAAGGTTGTTGTCCTAATTATCCCAGTACAAGCATCTCGCCTCTTTATTGTGGGTGCAGGCTCCAGAGTGGTTTCCCATTTGATTCTTGCTGAATATACAAGAGTGGCATTAATCAGATGCTCAATCCAGATCAGAGGCGTCTTTCCCATAGGACCGCTCTCCTGCAGCGGCATGGGGGAGAGTTGCCCCCCCATGGCTGGCAGTGCACAGCTACAGCCACCCCAACTCTATCCGTGGTAATTTGGGGGCGCTGGGCAGATATTTGCACCCCGGCGCTGCATTTGCTAAAGAAGGCCCTGTTCTTGATTGGTCTCAACTGAGGGGGGAGAGGAATACTCCCTGACCACAATTGGAAGAATAGCTGTTCGTTCACGTTTGACCCAAAGCTGCCCCCAAGTGCACATATTTGCTTGCAATGAAATATATGAGTGGAGCTAACCACAGCAAAATGACAGAGTACTGTTAAAACCCTAAGTGGAATTCATAGAGTGAAATTTCTTCCTTATTTTGCTGTTTGGATACATAGCCTTTTATTTAGGATTTGTGTAGAGCTCTAATGTCTGACTTGTGTTGGCTTAGTGACGGAATATTTGAAAGTCTCTCTCTCTCTCTCTCTCTCCACACACCCTTTTGGAAGGGTTGAATCAGCCCAGGACATCTGGCATTTTTGAAGTTGCCACGGTAAGAATAAGAGCAAAGAGAGAGACGAGGAAATCTGCTTTTTTTGTTCTTCAGTAACGCACTCAGAGGGGCAAACACTTGTAACTCAAATCATGCTTTTGTTGGGATTGGGCAAAAAATGTCCCACTGTGTGTCCTTAATCCATCTTGAGAGAGACATCCTGGGGCAATCGACTCATCTGCAAATTCTCTACATTTTTCCCCCTGTTGGAGAGGGAATTGGTTTACTGCCAAAACCTGTTAAACAGTAACCTATATAAAGTACATTCTTTTTTCAAAACAAAATAAAGCAAAGCAACCCACCCCAAACTCCTTTCTCATTTAAATCCACCTTCCAACAAAGCAGATAGTCCTATTTGGCATGTTCAGGAAAAGGATTGTGCCTATGTGCTCACAGATTCTGAAAGGCCCCCAAACTATTGAAGGAGGTTATTTACATGGAATAAAATGTAATTTGTGATGAATAACGCAGTGATTCTTGCCAAATACATCATTGCTTTCAAATGAAATCAGAAAATGTGGTGGAGGAGAATCCCTCTTAGCCCTTTTATATGTCACAACTGCACAGTATTTGTGGCATAAATTTAAAAAATCACATGTCCTATTTATTTTCTGGATGGAAATTAAGACCCTGCCTTGGCAAACAGCAAACAACCTTTTAAGATTACTTCTGGACTTGGGAATGTAGGTGGAAGATTATGGGCTTGAATGTTGTCCCAAAGAGGAACTCCCTGCCCATAGAAAACTGGATGTCAGAGTGTTCTAGCCTACCCTTCTCCCAAACTCTGAGTTCCAGCATGCAATCTGGTGGGACGGCTCAGAGGTTTTACCATGACATTTGCTGTGTATATGCACAGCACTGAAATTATTTTACTGGTCACTGTAAAACTGGTGGGGATTATATTCTAATAAAACCAGCATAGATGCACAAATAAGGAAAGGGCACTATTATGTTACCCAGGAGAAAGAACCTGCTCTTTAAAAAATGGATTAACATGATTTTGAATTGAAAGTCTACCCCTTCCTATTTTTTTATATACATTGAGAGACGCCTTGCTATTAGAGGGTGTTTTCTGTAAAGGAGAAACCTGCAAAATGTGTGACTTCTGACACCTCTATTTCTCCTCCAACCATGGGATCCACAGTATGTTCTCTGCCATGTATCCCAAATTCCCATTCTATAGGGATTTCTTGTTGTTGTTTAGTCGTTTAGTCATGTCCGACTCTTCGTGACCCCATGGACCAGAGCACGCCAGGCACTTCTGTCCTCCACTGCCTCCTGCAGTTTGATCAAACTCATGCTGGTAGCTTCAAGAACACCATCCAACCATCTCATCCTCTGTCGTCCCCTTCTCCTTGTGCCCTCCATCTTCCCCAACATCAGGGTCTTTTCCAGGGAGTCTTCTCTTCTCATGAGGTGGCCAAAGTATTGGAGCCTCAGCTTCACGATCTGTCCTTCCAGTGAGCACTCAGGGCTGATTTCCTTAAGAATGGAGAGGTTTGATCTTCTTGCAGTCCATGGGACTCTCAAGAGTCTCCTCCAGCACCATAATTCAAAAGCATCAATTCTTCAGCGATCAGCCTTCTTTATGGTCCAGCTCTCACTTCCATACATCACTACTGGGGAAACCATAGCTTTAACTATACGGACCTTTGTTGGCAAGGTGATGTCTCTACTTTTTAAGATGCTGTCTAGGTTTGTCATTGCTTTTCTCCCAAGAAGCAGGCGTCTTTTAATTTCGTGACTGCTGTCACCATCTACAGTGATCATGGAGCCCAAGAAAGTAAAATCTCTTACTGCCTCCATTTCTTCCCCTTCTATTTGCCAGGAGGTGATGGGACCAGTGGCCATGATCTTTGTTTTTTTTGATGTTGAGCTTCAGGCCATATTTTGCGCTCTCCTCTTTCACCCTCAATAAAAGGTTCTTTAATTCCTCCTCACTTTCTGCCATCAAGGTTGTGTCATCTGCATATCTGAGGTTGTTGATATTTCTTCCGGCAATCTTAATTCCGGCTTCGGATTCATCCAGCCCAGCCTTTCGCATGATGAATTCTGCATATAAGTTAAATAAGCAGGGAGACATTATACAGCCTTGTCGTACTCCTTTCCCAATTTTGAACCAATCAGTTGTTCCATATCCAGTTCTAACTGTAGCTTCTTGTCCCACATAGAGATTTCTCAGGAGACAGATGAGGTGATCAGGCACTCCCATTTCTTTAAGAACTTGCCATAGTTTGCTGTGGTCAACACAGTCAAAGGCTTTTGCATAGTCAATGAAGCAGAAGTAGATGTCTTTCTAGAACTCTCTAGCTTTCTCCATAATCCAGTGCATGTTTGCAATTTGGTCTCTGGTTCCTCTGCCCCTTCGAAATCCAGCTTGCACTTCTGGGAGTTCTCGGTCCACATACTGCTTAAGCCTGCCTTGTAGAATTTTAAGCATAACCTTGCTAGCGTGTGAAATGAGTGCAATTGTGCGGTAGTTGGAGCATTCTTTGGCACTGTCCTTCTTTGGGATTGGGATGTAGACTGATCTTCTCCAATCCTCTGGCCACTGCTGAGTTTTCCAAACTTGCTGGCATATTGAGTGTAGCACCTTAACAGCACCATCTTTTAAAATTTTAAATAGTTCAGCTGGAATAACATCACTTCCACTGGCCTTGTAATCTGCAGTGCTTTCTAAGGCCCATTTGACTTCACTCTCCAGTCACTCTTCACTCTTCACTCTTCACTCTATAGGGATACTGGCCATCTAACAACTAGGTTTTTTTTCCATTCATTGACATGTGGTCTCCCATGTTTGGCCCTACATTTCTCCAAACTAGCCCTTGAGTATGAAACTTCTGATTGCTTGGGAAGAGTTAGGGGTGCTATTCAGTGGGGGCAGGAGGACTGTCTGCTCCACCTAGCCCCTTGGGCCAAACTAACTGCAATTAACCTTTATTTCTCTATTTCTGCAATTCACCTTTCATTCTACCCAACTCACTGGTTACACTCACAAGTAAACAAGCCATACTCCCTGCTCCAGGGCTCTGCAGGAGTAAGCCCTGTTGAACAGTGGTACTTTCTTCTGCGTAAACATGAGCAGAACTTCATTGAGTTGCTACTGATACAAACAATTAAGACTGCAAATCTATACCCCTTTAACTGGGAATGAGCCCCACTAAACTGAATAGGGGTTGCCCTGGACATGTATAGGGCTGTGCTGTAAAAAGGAGAATGTACGAGTGACTCCTTGGCTTGTATTGATAATCATTCCCCCAGGCATTATGTAGTGTGAAGAAACTACAGTGCTTGCTCTTAGAATATCCCACTTTTCCCCCCAACTGCATATTGTGGATGCAATCCTATGCACACTTGCCTGGGAGCAGCATCAATAAGATGTACCTATAGAATCATTCTCCTGTGCTCACATCTCTTTGCGCACATCTAAATGAGATCTGAAATGTTATGCTTGGAATGGTAAATGATGCAGCTGATCAGCAGAATTGCTGAACAATTCTGATCAAGTTAAAGGATTTACAACCAATATGCAATTCCTTTATTAGAGTTATTAAGTCATCAGTCACAATTTTAACCCTGGATTCATTGTCTTGCTCAGCTGGGACATGATCTAGCCAAACATAAGCACTAAAAATCCCATTTATTTAATGAAGGGCTTGTCCACATTTACTTTTCCTCTACTGTTTCCCAGCATGGTCCATGCTTTAAAGTGCACTCTTCTTTTTGCTCTGGCGCTTTCCCCACAAAAACCTGCTGGACTGCAGCCAACGACAATCTACAGAAAACCCAAATTGCTGTTTGTTGCATGTCAGCTTTAAAGAGCAGGTTTTCATGGAAAAGCTCCAGAGGAAAAAGAAGGGTGTTTGGACATGCAGCTTTAAAGTGCAGACCTGTGCCTAGAAAGAGCAGGGCAAACAGTAAGTGTGGGTGAGAGCTAAGTTCTCCCTGAGTCTCCCCTTTAGGTACGGTAATATGCAGGTCCTGTTTCACCCAGTAGGTTGGAAGGTGAGCAATGCAACTGAAGAAGGAGTCAGAGAGGCTGTGATCTAGAGCATTGCCAGAGCCTGGGTTAAAGGTAAAGGTAAAGGACCCCTGACAGTTAAGTCCAGTCATGAACGACTCTGGGGTTGCGGCGCTCATCTCGCTTTACTGGCTGAGGGCGGCGGTGTTTGTCCGCAGACAGTTTTTCTGGGTCATGTGGGCAGCATGGCTAAGCCACTTCTGGCGAAACCAGAGCAGGGCACGGAAACGCTGTTTACCTTCCCGCCAAAGTGGTACCTATTTATCTACTTGTACTTTGACGTGCTTTCGAACTCCTAGGTTGGCAGGAGCTGGGACCAAGCAACGGGAGCTCACCCCGTCGCGGGGATTCATACCGCCGAGCTTCTGATCGGCCAGCCCAAGAGGCTCAGTAGTTTAGACCACAGTGCCACCCGCGTCCCTCGAGCCTGGGTTACCTCCTTGCAATTCAAAATTAAGCACATGCCTTTAGTTCTTTAACTCTTCTACTGAAATCAGTGAAATTAATGGTAGATTTTGGTACTTAATAAAGGATTGTGGATTTACCTTGCACATGACTGTATTAATAGGAGTGGAAGCCAGATAAAAAACGCTGTGGGCAAGTATGAGTCACAACACAAACACCAAGAAGGTCAGATGAGCATTCCAGTGGAGTGCTGTTGCCCTAGCCCTGCCAAAATATCCAGCAATACTCTCAAGCCAAAAAAGTTCAAGTAGATGCCAGCATGGGAAACCACCCAGTAACCCACTGGCAGCTTCCACAACAAATCAGAGTTTCCAATGTTTGACAGTTAGGCCTGGATCAGCTGTTTGTCACACCCTAGCCATGAGGAGAGCTGTGCGCCACTCATTTGAGTGGCAGCCCTGCACACAGATGGCAGAGCCATAAATACTCACTTGGTAGGTTTTCGTTCAGAAAAATAATATCAATACACCCAGGCTCATACAAATTATTTAGGGTTTGGGGAACATGGTTGGCAAAACACTCATCCTGTGAGTCAAATTTGTTTGTACTAGTCTTTGCCGAACATATTGGTTTAGTTCTTTGGTTGCAGCCCGTCTATTATAAACAATTTGCACACATACTGGGCAGAATTCAGAGTGAATTAAGGCTGATCAAAGCTGATGTTCAGTCCCAGCCTCCTAGTATTGTGGATAAAAGCACAAAAGTCTTGAGTCTGAGGATGCCGTGTCATCGGAATTCTGTGTTTCCTGTCTTCGGCTTGTATTACAACATGTAATTTTCATTATAGCTTTTGATTTGTAAATGCCCTTCCTTTGGGGATTTGCTTTAATGACAGCCTCCATGAAATACTTCCTGGAATGTTCTGAATGTATATTTAAGATCTGATTCTGTAGAATGTGCATTTAATTTTTAAAGTGTGTGATTCCACATGCTTCTGCTAATAATTCAAATTTGTACGATAATGCAGCCTTTCAGCCACCCACCCCCACTAAAATTTATATTGCATCAGTGTCTGCTAAAGGCAGGATTCCCATTCTGCTTGGGCTTTTCTGCATACAAACACTTGACAGCCAACACATGAGGCCATAAATGAGCTCTGTTGAATGTGAGCAAATGTCCCTCTTGCCTAGCGTTCAGTTTCCAAGAGTGGTCAACTTGAAGCAAGCAGAGCCTTTAGGCAAAATCCCTCCTGTATTGTGGGTACCAAGCCCCTGGTATGCAGAGGCATACTGTCTTTAGAATTAGAGCCTCCATTCAGTTTTCAAGGCTGCGGCCATTGACAGACCTATCCTGCATAATATTGTGTAACCCTGTTGTGTGATCACCTGTTGTTTCCTTGAAACGAGAGTAAGAGACATATGTGGTAAAAGAGGAGTGGGGGAGAAGCCTTCTTCTCCTGGTCTTACCGGCAAGCACTGTTGAGACAGCAGTAAGGCATTCACCTTTTTAACTTTGCAAATTATTGCCAATCTGGCCATCTACCACACCAAATCCACTTTAAAAAAACAACCAGTCTCCTTGTGGTTAAGAAAGTGATGGTTAAGAAAGGGAAAGTGTTTTTAAGAAAGGGGAATGCACTAAAAAGTGAGGAATGAATGAATGATTAACAGAAGATGTGTGAGCACCATGTAAGCCAATCAGGATGAATGCCCATTGTCGTATAACATCCCTGAAAACAAATCAGAACAAATATTTCATAAAGATAGCAAATCAGGATGAATGTTCAACAAACAGGTTGTCTAGGAGCCCATAATGAAAGTATGCTTTAAGAAGGGAAGGGGGCTCGCATAACATAGCATGTAGTTCCTTGGGTCCTCAAAGAAATAAATAAATTCATTACAGTGGAGGCAAATGTTTTCCACTCAAGTTCAGCCTTATTTTACACTGCTTCCAAATCTTTGGAATTCAGGTTTAAGACACATTTAATTGGATGTGTGGTTCTCTGAAGCTAATAGGGCTCATGACCAAGTAAATTTTGCTTGGCACAATAGATAGGAAAAGAATAAACAATTGTGTGAAGTTCTGAGGCTACTATATCCAACATCTGAGTTCTGTAGCAAATGATTGGAGCTAACTTGGAAACTCTAAAGCATCTTTAGAACTGCTGTTCAAATGGGATATATTGAAGTGTTGGAGCATTCTCAGGCTTCTTTGGGCTTTGTTCACATTTAGTGTAATCTATAAAAGCGACAACAGTGAATCTCTAACTAGGCACCGAATCAAAAGTCCCTCCATGAACTTGCCAAGATCAAAGGGCATATATAATAGCCTTAAAGGCATCTCTTCTTACACAGGCCATTCTTAGCCCTTCTGCTGGCCTTGGGGGTAAATTAAGCACCTTAGGATAAATGCTGAATAAAACATGAAGCGATGAAGAGTTAGATTTCACAGAAGATGAATTAGTTGGATTATGGACAGGGAAATAAGGAGCCTGGGAAAACAGAGAGCATTTGCATTTCAGTTTTCTTTTGTTTGTTTTTTAAATGAAACAATAGTAATTATCACGTCTAGCTTTGAAATGATCTGGTCATTTTCTTGCTCAGCTACACAAGGCTTTCAGTGCCTGACTGCTCTTAAACTAGACTTACCTGTTAAACTGCATTTAGAACTCTTGTTTCTTGCCCAATAAAACAAATTGCAAAGTTATTCTTATTTTTCTTTTAAAGACTTTGAAAAATGAAAACAAAGATTCTTAAACTCCAAGCCAGTTGCTCCGACCCAGCAATTCCATACACATACTCATGCAATAACTCAGGGTTCTCTTCTTCATTTCATAGAATCATAGAATCATAGAGTTGGAAGAGACCACAAGGGCCATCGAGTCCAACCCCCTGCCAAGCAGGAAACACCATCAGAGCACTCCTGACATATGGTTGTCAAGCCTCTGCTTAAAGACCTCTGAAGAAGGAGACTCCACCACACTCCTTGGCAGCAAATTCCACTGTCGAACAGCTCTTACTGTCAGGAAGTTCTTCCTAATGTTTAGGTGGAATCTTCTTTCCTGCAGTTTGGATCCATTGCTCCATGTCCGCTTCTCTGGAGCAGCAGAAAACAACCTTTCTCCCTCCTCTATATGACATCCTTTTATATATTTGAACATGGCTATCATATCACCCCTTAACCTCCTCTTCTCCAGGCTAAACATGCCCAGCTCCCTTAGCCGTTCCTCATAAGGCATCGTTTCCAGGCCTTTGACCATTTTGGTTGCCCTCCTCTGGACACGTTCCAGTTTGTCAGTGTCCTTCTTGAACTGTGGTGCCCAGAACTGGACACAGTACTCCAGGTGAGGTCTGACCAGAGCAGAATACAGTGGCACTATTACTTCCCTTGATCTAGATGCTATACTCCTATTGATGCAGCCCAGAATTGCATTGGCTTTTTTAGCTGCCGCTATTTCAATGGAAATTTCAATTTCAATGGAAGTCATTCCTTGACGCCCACATTTGTCATTTTCACGTGCATGCAATCTTCACCCTCTATTGCAGTGAATGGAGAAACCCATCTTCACAAGCATTCAGTGTATGTACTGGAACACATGTGGGAATCTAGAATAGGGAACTTGGAAGAATCCGCTGAAATGGAATATCAAGTGAATTTCCTTCTGTCAGCTCATTTAACCCCAATTGCAGCAATGATTCTTGCTGTGAAAGCTATTTGCTACAGTGATCGTTTTAAAAACATGCACACATCATACATAAATAGTATGTAATTGCTTAGCAATATATGTTATTTATATATTAATTGTTGTATGCAGGGGCCTCTTTCGTTTACTTGTTTCTGAAGCATTGCTTGATGCCAAAGGCAGCCAATATGCAGTAAGATTGCAGTCCTAACAATGTCTATTCAGAAGAAATCCCACTGAATTCAGTGGTGATTGCCCTCAGGTACATGGGTTTAGGACTTTCATTGAATCATAGAATTGTAGAGTTGGAAGGGACCCCAAGGGATATCTAGTCCAACCCTCTGCAATGAAGGAATACTGGCTAAAGCATTCATGACAGATGACCATCCAACCTCTGCTGGAAAACCTCCCAGGAAATAGAATCCACCACCTGTTGTGGGAGTCCGTTCCACTATCAAACAGCTCTGACTTTCAGAAAGTTCTTCCTGATATTTAGTCAGAATGTCATTTCTTGTAACTTGAAGACATCTCCTAGCCTCCAGAGCTGGAGAAAACAAGCAAGGCAGGTAATAGATCGGAAAATATCTGTTGATGGCTAAGATATGAGTCTATTGTGTGTTACAAAAAGAATACATTTAAACATGTATATTTCCACATCAGTGGACAAGGATATGGAACAGAGACTTATGCAGAATAGTCCAATTGCAATCAAACCGAAAATAGCAGATGGAAATGCAAAAGATACATGTTCATAAACCTCTAGTCAATCTTGGTCATTTTAAAGCCTACTATTTGCAGGGCTGCTGCTGGGCTCCCAAGCCAGCAAGGAGTTCATGAATGTGCTAAATTGGGTCCTCTCTTAAAGAGGGCACGTATTGCGGTGAAACCTGAACAACCGACACCCTGTGTTGTGGGTGGGTACAATTGGTAAGCCACAACACCCGATTGGAAGGTCCCTCAAAGCTGGGTACAATCTAGCCAATGGGGCGCAGTCTAAACAGATCGAGGGACCTATTTATGCCCATGCACATGACCCAGAGCTTCCTCTTTCGGTGCTTCCATTTGGAACACCCGCTCACCTCTCCATACTTTTAGGGTTTTGCGCTTGACCTTGCTATGCTGTCGTGTGTCGTCTGTCGTTGGGACAGGGGCACGGCAGGAATTTTCCCCACTTGGCTGATTGGCTGTTGCCATTTGGGTTTCGCCTGCCGCGTAGCAAATCGTCACAACTTGTAAGGTTGCGGATAGGCACTGGTTCAGGTGATAGGGATGGGAGAAGGCTCTTGCCATCCCTATGTGAAGGGTATTCCGTTAAAGGAATCCAGGGACCCAATGTTTTGGTCAACCCCTGAGAGGGGGTTGTGCCCGTGCCTGAGTCCAGGGGGACATTTGGGTAGTGGAGTTAGCCCATTCCCGGCTTTCCGCTTATCCAGGTGTTCACCCTTGGCTGACCTATGCTGGTGTCCTGGGTCAGCACTACCTGCATGGCAGGGAGCTAGTAGAACCAGAGCCTATGCAACCAGTCACTTTCTGTAACCAATAAAGTTGTGGCCTAATTCTGCCAAAAACCAAACCAAAAATTTGAGTCAAGTGTGAATTTATTTAGGGGGGAGGTTTCTGGGTCTGAACACACAATTGTACAAACTGCTGCTATTAACACTGTGCAGTTGCAACAACCTAAATATGATGATCATGTAAGAGCCAAGAGACATATGAACCAGACCGGATAATCACTTTCTGCATAAATCAAAGTTAGAAGAGTTTGGCAGGCATACTTCTGTATTGCAGAGTTGCCTTTTTGGCTGGAAGTGGAAATATATATATATCTGTATTGTTTATTTGAACAAAATATTATTTTATCAATTCCAGGAAGCAGGGAGGCACCCCAAACACTTTCATTAAAAAGATATAAAGCTAGAATAATTTGTAGGGTGTTTCTACCTTCCCTACCAAATTTTGGCACATCTGAATCTTTCCACAAATGCTTTTACAGCTTGAACAGTTTTAGGTGCATGGCTAGGAATTGCTCAAATGATGCTGTATTAACATTATTTCAGCATATATGTGGAAAGACAACAACCCTACAAGCTGGGCGGCAGTAATGAAGCCGAAAAAGAGCTGCTTTCCTAAAGTAATGAGTTCAGGAAAGTAATTATTTGAACCAGGGATTTCCTAGGTAGTAATGAGTTCATGGAAGAGCAAAAATTTGAATATAGGATTTCTTATATCTCTTTACTATTATGCTAGCCCAGGGCACTGGAGAAATGTTATCAGTTGTGCTTGAATTCATTGCCCTAGATAGTGTCTCTGAATGTGTGATAACCCACTGTATTAGGGCTGGTAGTTCTTCAGATTTTATTGAACTCCATCAGCTCCAGTCCATGTGGTCAGTAGTCAGGGATGATAGGAACTGTAGCCCATTAACATACCAAGTGCCACATGACCCCAGTCAAGCTGGCAAAAATTTATCACTTGCCCGATAACAAATGTTGGAAATGTAAAGAAACAGAAGGTACATTCTTTCACCTTTGGTGGACGTGCCCAAGGATTAAGGTTTTCTGGGAGATGATATATAATGAATTGAAAAAGGTATTTAAATATACCTTCTCGAAGAAACCAGAGGCCTTTCTTCTGGGCATTGTCGGCCAACAGGTGCTAAAGAAGGACAGAACTTTTTTTATGTATGCCACAACAGCAGCAAGAATACTTATCGCAAAGTATTGGAAGACACAAGATTTACCCACCCTGGAAGAGTGGCAGATGAAGGTGATAGACTATATGGAATTGGCAGAAATGACCGGCAGAATCCGAGACCAGGGAGAAGAGTCGGTGGAAGAAGATTGGAAGAAATTTAAAGATTATTTACAGAAATATTGCAAAATTAATGAATGTTAGAATGATGTTGGATTGAAAGTTATGTGGTTTTTAGTTATAATACTATAAGGAGTATGAAAAAATGGACTATTAATAAGTAAAAATCTAATGTTACATTATTTTAAGTTAAAGATTAGGACAAGTAAAGAGGGGAAGGATTTGCTAAACTGGAATACAAAAAGGGAGGTTAGAGGAGGTCCAGAAAATTAAGTAAATGAAAGAATGTAATGGAAAGATGGAACTGTTTTTTTTCTTCTTTTTTTGTATTTTTCTTTTTCTTTTTTCATTTTGTAAAACTTTAATAAATATTTTATTTAAAAAAAAACACAAAGTGCCACACGGTCCACATGCAAAGGTAGCGATCTAATTATTTTGTGTTACAGCCTTATTTTGGGTAGCAGGGAAACCATTACTTTGAAAATAGAGAGGAGAAAAGATGCCAGTTTTCCATTTTTCCAGCCACCCAAATGATGGAATTAAGTCTAATGACCATCCAAGGCAGTCCCAGCCTCATGAATTTAGGCTGGTACCATGAGGTTGACTTTGGGGCACCACTGAAAACCTTGATATTTCCACAAGCTTTCTTGAGGATATCAAAATCACCTTGTCACTTGATATCCTTACATTTTTCAGTATGGTTTTAAATTCCTTTGCACACCACACAGATAGGCTTAGATTCCATAAACCTTGCCTTGGGGTGGTGCCTATCAGCTTTGCATGCAAAATCATTTAAAAACGGGCAGAAAAACCATCTACATTGCCCTGAGGTTCTTGGAGGAAGCATGGGCTGTTCCTTTTCCACAGAACCTCATTCATGAGCAGCCAGAATACAAAAAACAAAACAAAACCCAGAGCACTTTAATTAAGCCAAATAGTGATTCACCAAAGTACCAGTTAACCTGCTTCTGTAGTAGCAAAGCTGTTACAGAACTCTTGATTTTATCATAAACGGAGAAGACTTCATTTTTAAAGCTTTTGGACCCTAGAATGGCTGAGAAGATTTGTGTTCTACAATTCTGTTCTGAAGTCAAGCAGATCTGATCCCGTTAGCTGCTGGTGGGAGAATACCTGGGAACCATACTGTATATCTGGGAGATCTCTCTCTCTCTCTCTCTCTCTCTCTCTCTCTCTCTCTCTCTCCAGTGCTCTGAACTCTTTGGAGTTATGGGTGGTGCATATGGCTTAATCTGAGATATTAAGCCAGTGCTATTTTTCTAGAAAAAGAGGTGCTGCAATTCTAGGATTGCCATATTTCAAAAAGTAAATTTCCGGACACCAGCAAAGATTTTCACCCTCAAAGTTAAAAGGTCTCACAAGAATTCCCCCAGTAACTCTTAGCATTCTTGCAGTGTCAAAACCAATCCCATGAATATCTAACAGCTTTCCTGTGTTTTCATTAGCTGAACAAAAGAAGTTAAATTTGAACTTCTGTGACCACAGTGACCATCCAACAAGAGAAGAAAATTACTCTGTGGTGCAACTCCAATTGTTCCTTATCGGTCCCTGAATTGATAGGACCTCTGCCATTTATTTTTCTCCCCATTTATCCTGACAGTGTGGACATCTGATGTGTTTACACCACTGTAGGGAAAGGAACTGATGACTTTTTGAGAGCACCCTGCCAAAACCCAGTGGCATCAAAGCAAGAACGGGTTTCTTCACCACTCATATTGGTTTCAGTCGTACAAGCTGAAAATGCTTCACAGCTGTAGCAAACTCTTTTGCAATTATTTGTTCGAATTCCTGGCTATCTGCCCCTTTTGATAGTTTGTGAACTTTGGCAAATAGCTTAATATTCATGCTGCTGCTGTTTTGGCACAATATAATGTAGATCAGAAGCCTCTTGGTTGAAAGTGGAAAAAAGAATTACATTTTATTTATGGTTGTTCTATTGTCCTATAATAAGATGCGCTGTGGTGACAAAATGTCAAAGTCATAAAGGAGATATTGTTGATAGTCTGTAAGTTACTGTGCACATTTGTGTGTGTGTGTGTGTGTGTGTGTTTAGGAAATATGTGCTCTCAACTTAGTGTTGATTTCTAATTCTGGAAGTGTCCTAGAGGGTTTATCAATCAAATGCCCTTGAATTCCTAGCATGCATAAAGTATTTCTGGATGCTTTTATGAATGCAGAGATTTCCACAGCGTTCAGCGTAATCAGCCATTTGTGATGCTTTCCTGCATAGCTCAGGAGCATGTGTTTGACCTCAGTTCATCCAAGTTTTGGAAGGTTGCTTAGGCAGTAACAACAGCATTTATTTGCCACAATCAATTTTTAATTTCTTCCCTCTTGTTGCTGAGTGCTTAGGGAATCCCAGACATGATATTTAGCCACAGAGCTTTATTTCAAATCCAGTCCTAACAAAAACTCTGTACGAGTGGTTGCTGCCAGACATCTGATGATAACCAAGGCACATTTTCTCTCTGAACTTAAGTTAGAGGCATGCTTCATTCAAAAAAACAAACCCTTCTGCTGTAAGAATGTGAGATACAAAATCTCTTCAGAGCTAGCCCTCTGTATTTCTGGAGGATCTTGGCTTGCACCCAAACTGGGTGCAGTTGGATGGGGTCTTCTACATGTCCTTCTGGCAACTCATGCAGGCAAGCTGGTGTCAAACACATCGGTGAGGCTGAGAGAGGGGTCTTGTCATCTGGGCAGTCCAGGACCTCCATACACCCCGCCCAGGATTGTGCCCCAGGGTGGTCACTTCAGTACTGTTAATGCAACTCCATTGCCTCTCAAGATAGATGCCAACAACAGTTGCTTTATGTGTGTTCTGAGAGGCCGTTCTTCATCACTCAAAAGTAAATACAGCCAGAGACTCACTTGTCTCTGATGAAGGAGAATGGCTTCCGGATCAGACTAGGAAAGGCAGTCAGGAAAGGGCTGTGGTGCTAGTGCCCAGTGGTGGGCTTCCCACAGATGTCTAGTCACCACCACAGGAAATTAGATGGGCCTTCAGCACGTTCCATCTGTACACACACACACCCTTAAAAGAACCTGCCCTTATTAGGTGCATCTCAACTAGAGCTGGATCCATCAAATTCAGTTCTCAGTTTCTCAATTTTCCCAATCTTATATCTTATATATTCCCAATCTTATATTCAGTTATCCACATTTTGCAGCAATTTGTTATCGTTTTAAAGTTCTCTTGAAAATTCATCAGCATTTTAGTGCAATTTTCTCCTAATAGACACTCCCTCTTTCTTTCTTTCTTTCTTTCTTTCTTTCTTTCTTTCTTTCTTTCCAAATGCAGTTTTGACAAACGCATCCCCCCAGTAATTTCCACAAATATAATGCATTTTTTGTAAGTGTGACTTGGTTAGAGAACTGTATCACAAAATTGGGATAAGTGTAAATTTCAAAGTATAGCTGTGTTTCGCTAAGCATATTGTGTTGAAAAGTGTGCATTTCGCAGATTCAGCTTTAAATGCATACTGAATCGAATGTCTCTTCCGTCTCTAATCTCTGCTGTTTCTTCCCACATCCCTTGTGGGAACAATAACAGGGGTGTGAGCAGAAGCTTCTCCTTGGCACATACAGAGACAAGAGCAGTTTAGGGGAACCATAAGAGGCGGTCTCTGCCAGAGCCCCGCCTACTGCTCATACTTAAGAAAGAACTTGGCGGCCCTTGCGAGAGTGAATCAGGGGGCAGCAGAGCCTCTGAGCCTCTTCCACCCTTGGTTCAAGATTGTTGTGTTGTTATTTAGTCGTTTAGTCGTGTCCAACTCTTCGTGACCCCATGGACCAGAGCATGCCAGGCACTCCTGTCTTCCACTGCCTCCCACAGTTTGGTCAAACTCATGTTGGTAGCTTCGAGAACACTGTCCAACTATCTCGTCCTCTGTCACCCCCTTCTCCTTTCCCAACATCAGGGTCTTTTCCAGGGAGTCTTCTCTTCTCATGAGGTGGCCAAAGTATTGGAGCCTCAGCTTCACGATCTGTCCTTCCAGTGAGCACTCAGGGCTGATTTCCTTAAGAATGGAGAGGTTTGATCTTCTTGCAGTCCATGGGACGCTCAAGAGTCTCCTCCAGCACCATAATTCAAAAGCATCAATTCTTCGGCGATCAGTCTTCTTTATGGTCCAGCTTTCACTTCCGAGATAGCCATTGTCAACCAGAGTTGCCATTCTCAGAAGGCTAAATAAGAACAAAAATGAAACATAACAACGCGCTTGGTTTTGGAACTGCAGAGCTGTGGAAAGCTTCTTGTTCCGTAGGATTTGCAAACTCCTCTGAGCAAGAAAACAACATTTTTCTGGGAGCTGCAGTGACCACAGTTTTATAGGTTCAGAACGTTGGGTTTCAGGGATGCCAACTTGAATAAAATATTGTGGGGGTCCAAGTAATCAATCACATGACACAGTGCACACACACCATTTGAATGGGAATGCTCATCAACTTTGTGGGGGCACGATCCCCTCAAATATTTTATTGTGGGGCTGAAGCTCCCACAGCCCCTAAGAATTGGCTCCTATGTTGGGTCTTAGTGATGTTGCTGGAGGCTGCAAGAGAGAACTAAGAGCTAACTTTAGACTTTATCCACTTAATCTAATACAGCTTAACTGTCCATTCTCCCCTTTTCTTTTTAAGTGTTTAAAGCAGGGGTCAGCAACCTTTTTCAGCCATGGGCTGGTCCACTGTCCCTCAGACCATGTGGTGGGCCGGACTATATTTTGAAGGGGGAAACATGAACGAATTCCTATGCCCCACAAATAACCCAGAGATGCATTTTAAATAAAAGGACACATTCTACTCATGTAAAAACATGCTGCTTCCCGGACCGTCTGTGAGCCAGATTGAAAAGGCGACTGGGCCGCATGCGGCCCACGGGCCTTAGGTTGCCTGCCCCCTCGTTTAAAGAAACTGCTTCCATCGTGGCTCATCTAGGCTGCCTTTTGTGTGGCATTTCTAGGCTTTAAAACTCTGGGTCCAAGCATTTGTTTGTTTGCTTGCTTGCTTGTTTTGTCCTGGCACTTTCCCCAGGAAAACCTGTGTTTTAGCACTGAATTGGAGCAAACGGGTTCTCTGTGGATTGCCATTTGCTCTGATTCATAGATAAAACACAGGTTTCCCCGGGGAAAGTGCCAGAACAAAACAAAAACTACTTGAACGTGGAACTTTAAAAAGTGGACCTGTGCCTGGACCCGGTAATGCAAAAGGAAGCCTGGGTGAGCCCCAAGTTAGGCATTTTAGTGCTATATCTCTATCTATCAATCAGCCAATCTATATAATTTTCTCTGTGTTCAGTTGTTTACCAGGCTGGGGACCAATGTATATACAGTATGTGTTTTCTTAAAAAATGTCTTTTCATATATATTTTTTTAATACTCCATTCCCATTTCTACTAATGTTTTGCCCAGTGAGTTCCTTGAGCCAAAGCATTGGGTTTTGACAGGGAAGGCTTAGGTTTAAGGTTTGTGGGAGGTTTCTCAGGCTTAGGAGAAGTGGTCCTTGCCAGCTGCAAAGAGAAGCATCCAGGCAGGAAAATAATGTGGAAAATATGGAAATAATTTTCACTGAATGAGGCAGAGCCCGGCTTACTTTATTACTGTGCACAGAAATAAGTCTTTTTTTAAAAAAGAACAAGAAAAAAAAGAACACTGCCATGAGAGAAATCAATATTAGTGCTAGGATAGAAAAGAGAATATGCCTATTAAACTTCAGCAGGTGGAAGATAATAACTACTGATGAGCAGAATGCCAGACTCATCCGCTCTTCTTGATTCAGAATCAGATTATTATTTAGAGCTCCCTCAAAGAACTTCGGGCGGGGGGAAATGGGGGAAAGCTCTCTTGTTTTCTCACAGTTCTGTCGTGCCTCATAATTTCGGCTGCACCTTATCACAGTGCTTTGTTTTCAGGTGTCCCTCAAAATATATTATGATTCTTTGTTCCTGAGTTCCTCAGCAACCTACCTTGGAGAACAAGTGAGCTGAACAGTCCCTGAGCTCGCTTGCCTGGGCTTTGGGAAAGACAAAAGAATGGTATTATATTGGTTTTTTCCCCACCCTTTTCCACCCAAGCAGTTAAATCTCTGAGCAATGTCAGTCACTTTTTGTGCTCTCTATGGTTTAGGCAACATTTCATATCCCTTTAGAGAGATGTTGGCAAGTACGAGTAACGGTGGTCTCCCTCAGTTATTGAATTTTGTGGTGGATCTGCAAAATTACTTCTATTGCAACCAAATGGCTGGGGGCCGGGGGAAGCCTTCAAAAAGCTGCAGTTACTGAAAGACACGATGATGACAGAAGTCATATTATTACTCCTTCTATTTTGTATTTTTCTTAATGTAAAGTAAAAGTTTTCATTCACAGCATGATCGAAAACAGCTGATAATGCAAACTTAATGTCAGAATGAATGAATGCAACTGTGTCCATATGGCCTCAATGATATTTGGATGGCAGAGTTTTAGCTGAACTCTTACCCCTTGATGCATGGCACACCTCTTTGGATATAAATGACATTTCATTACATGAGCTGGAGCCTCTCCTGGGCTGCTTCTATCAGAGAAAAGTAACTTTCCAGGGGGAGTGATTTGGAGTGGGGTGAGAAGTGGCAGAGGTGAACTCTAACTTCCATCAGCCCCAGGAAACATGGCCAATGACCAGGGATGTTGGGAGCTGTATTCAAACAACATCTGGAAAGCTAACAACAACAACAACAACAACAACAACAACAACAACAACAATAATAATTTATTATTTATTCCCCGCCCATCTGGCTGGGCTTCCCCAGCCACTCTGGGCGGCTTCCAAAAAAATCTATTAAAATACTCTAATACATCAAATATTAAAAGCTTCCCTAAACAGGGCTGCCTTCAGATGTCTTCTAAAAGTCTGGTAGTTGTTGTTCTCTTTGACAACTGGTGGGAGGGTGTTCCAAAGGGAGGGCGCCACTACCGAGAAGGCCCTCTGCCTGGTTCCCTGTAACTTGGCTTCTCGCAGTGAGGGAACTGCCAGAAGGCCCTCGGTGCTGGACCTCAGTGTCTGGGTTGAATGATGCGGGTGGAGACTCTCCTTCAGATATACTGGACCAAGCCAAGATATACTGGACCAAACCAAGAGCTCCTCACATCTGACTTCTCCTTTCTCCTGCTCAAGACTTTCCCACTGTAGCCTCTTTGATGTCCACGCCAAATGTTTCCCCTCTGGGGCTCCAAACAGGAGGACTTCTGAAGGGGAAAGTCATGGCCCATGGCCACTGAGATAATTTGTCTGGCCAGTAAGCCCCACCAAAAACCTTCCTGCACTGTTCTGCTCCCCTCACAGTAAGCAGAAGAGCCCCCCATTTCAGCTGCCTGCAGATTTGATGTAAGGGGGGACATTTGGGGTGAGCTCTGCCTTACCTTCACAAAGATGTGTCCGGAAAAGCAGTGAGAGGAGGAATTGCTGGGGACAATGGGGATGAAATGTCTCCTTCGTCTTGCTACTTCTCTTCTCCAAAGACCCTCCCCTCCCAAGCTGTTTTCCCAAATAGGAATTGTTGACTTTTCTTAGCATGGCATGGTAGCATATCAATCAAAAATCCATAGTTGCATTGTGCAATAGGTAAAAGGAACATTAGAAAGAAGCTGTAGCATTATAACCAGGAAAACTAACACAGTGATCCCACATCTGTCAGATACCACACTTTTCTAGGTGTTGGTCAGCCTGACAATGTCCTGCTTTGGTTTGTTGTTGTTGTTGTTGTTGTTTAGTCATTTAGTCGTGTCCGACTCTTCGTGACCCCATGACCAGAGCACGCCAGGCACTTCTGTCTTCCACTGCCTCCAGCAGTTTGGTCAAACTCATGCTGGTAGCTTCGAGAACACTGTACAACCATCTCATCCTCTGTCATCCCCTTCTCCTTGTGCCCTCCATCTTTCCCAACATCAGGGTCTTTTCCAGGGAGTCTTCTCTTCTCATGAGATGGCCAAAGTATTGGAGCCTCAGCTTCACGATCTGTCCTTCCAGTGAGCACTCTTAGTTGATTTCCTTAATCTTGATCTTCTTGCAGTCCATGGGACTCTCAAGAGTCTCCTCCAGCACCATAATTCAAAAGCATCCATTCTTCGGCGATCAGCCTTCTTTATGGTCCAGCTCTCACTTCCATCCTGCTTTGGTTACGTACTCTAAATGGCTGAATTTGTCTCATGGGATCACAAGTTGCACATGATGACTGCTGTTGGCTGCAGTCGATAACTGAGATTTATATCAAACTTGGGTGATTCCGTGTGGTCACACTCAAAGAAATTTATTGTTTAGCCACTCCATGTAGCTGTGAAATGACACAAGGATGCTTTAGGCTTACATCAGCCATACTTTGTTTCTGACAGTGGGGTGATCTCTGGCAGGAGGGGTAATCAATTAAGTTCAAATCTAATCCCTATGAGGTCAGCTTTTTATAGAATCAAACAGAATTATTTCTAAAATTAATGTTTGACATCTAGACATGTCTCTAGCATGAGCAACATTTGTCACTGATGTAAGGTAGGAATTGCTCATTTCCTGCTTAAGAAATCTTGCTAAAGTGCACAACCTCTTATGTGAATCACCAAGCCAAATGAAAGCTGTATTAATTTAAACATCTTTAAAATAAAAATCAAATAATAAATAATAAATACAGGCCCCAATCTGCTTTGGAAGTTTTAGATTTATTGCTGTATTTTTGGGGGGTGGGGGGAATGTTACAGATTATGTTTCTGCATAAAAGAACTAAAAACACTGATGTTTCTTATTGTATGTTTTTCTCTTTTAAACATGTCTTTGTACTTCTGTCCAGACATTTGGATTCAACTAACCTGTGCTCTTCTGTGTGCTAGAAGGGAAATCACATATGATCCTAAGGGAAAAAATGGCTGCTTTTGCAAGTTTTAATTAATTAATTGATTGATTAAATTCCTATACTTGCCCTTCACCTGAACATCACAGGACAGTTTGCAATATAAACACACAAATATACCAACAATAATAACAAACAAGTGCAATGATCCACACGCACACAGTTGCTTATTTATAATTCAGCTACTTTGCTATAGTCTTCACTGTGTTTTATCTAGATTTATGGCATTTCCAAGAATACTTGGCTCAAACACTTTGCTTTCCCCCCAACTGTACATTCAATGATTTTTTATATTTTCCCCCTTCCTATTGTTGATGAGAAGGAAAAGGATCATCTGCCCAAGAAAGAAAGAAATCCATTTTTAAAGATGCCCGATTTCTTTTAAAAAACACATATTGCTGATGACCTCATCAGAGCATCTATGTGTCATCAATTTCAAGCTGTCAAATGATGTCATGTTTCCTCTAGGGCAGTCCGTTTCCTCCTTAGGCCTTGAACATCTTTTAGTTGAAGTCACTTGCATGAGTCTTAATGACTTCAGGGGAACTATAATCTGACCTCTCCTTTTGTATGTTCTCATCCCAATGCTTCCTTCCCCTACCAAAGGGGTAATAAAATAATCAAGGTCACTTACGAAGAGAGTTGCTTTGCTTTAACAAAGCCACCCATCCCATGAGAGCCGTTGTGTCAAAAGCCACGCCAGTTTCTATGGACTTTGGTACACAAAAGGGGTGTGTTAGTCTCCAGATCAGATGATCCACAAACAGCAATGGGCAAAAAATAAACCATAGTTTACTAGTGCATCGCCGTCAATTCCAGTGAAGGCCTACAACATCCTGCTGGTTTCTAGGATAAAGTAGTGCTCAGAATAAAATAGATCAAAATTTCATTGTAAGTAAACAATTGAAATCATGCAAAACATTACAATTTGCAAATGCAGAATAAAACACCGCTAACGGAGAAGAGGGCCCTAACATCTTTAATACCAAAGATCCTGTCTTGATCTTGGCAAATGAACCCCAGTAGTGTGGCTCACCTAATAGTGAGCTGCCATACATGATTATGGACACGGGTGGCGCTGTGGTCTAAACCACAGAGCCTAGGGCTTGCCGATCAGAAGGTCGGCGGTTTGAATCCCTGCAACGGGGTGCGCTCCTGCTGCTCAGTCCCAGCTCCTGCCAACCTAGCAGTTTGAAAGCATGTCAAAGTGCAAGTAGATAAATAGGCACCACTCCGGTGGGAAGGTAAACGGTGTTTCCATGTGCTGCTCTGGTTCACCAGAAGCGGCTTAGTCATGCTGGCCACATGACCCGGCTCCCTTGGCCAGTAAAGCGAGATGAGTGCCACAACCCCAGAGTCATCCGTGACTGGACCTAACAGTCAGGAGTCCCTTTACCTTTACCTTTACCTTTACCATCCATGGAGAATGGCCTGTTAGCCACTGCCCAGAATAAGCAATAAGGACAGTGTTCTCTCTGCCCACATTTAATGGTCAGCAGCTCAGGCAGCCATCCTAAATCCCCCTACTTGAGGCCAGACGATGTCAGTGATTCTATCTGAGCTTTAATCTGGCTGCTCCTCCATCACCTCTCCACCTGCCACAAAAAGAAAAGGCAATTAAAGCCAACTCCATTAGACTTATATGAACCTTCTCTAAAGCCGCAGGGAAGACAAAAAAAAAAAAATGTGCATCCTTTCAGCCCTCCCTGCCCCATCTGGTGACCCCAAGCAGGGGCTGAAGACACAGCAAGCTAAGTGAGAGTGTAACAGTTTCTTTAGCTCACTACAGTAGAATCATAGAATCATAGAGTTGGAAGAGACCACAAGGGCCATCGAGTCCAACCCCCTGCCAAGCAGGAAACACTATCAGAGCACTCCTGACATATGGTTGTCAAGCCTCTGCTTAAAGACCTCCAAAGAAGGAGACTCCACCACACTCCTTGGCAGCAAATTCCACTGTCGAACAGCTCTTTCTGTCAGGAAGTTCTTCCTAATGTTTAGGTGGAATCTTCTTTCTTGTAGTTTGGATCCATTGCTCCGTGTCCGCTTCTCTGGAGCAGCAGAAAACAACCTTTCTCCCTCCTCTATGTGACATCCTTTTATATATTTGAACATGGCTATCATATCACCCCTTAGCCTCCTCTTCTCCAGGCTAAACATGCCCAGCTCCCTTAGCCGTTCCTCATAAGGCATCGTTTCCAGGCCTTTGACCATTTTGGTTGCCCTCCTCTGGACACGTTCCAGTTTGTCAGTGTCCTTCTTGAACTGTGGTGCCCAGAACTGGACACAGTACTCCAGGTGAGGTCTGACCAGAGCAGAATACAGTGGCACTATTACTTCCCTTGATCTAGATGCTATACTCCTATTGATGCAGCCCAGAATTGCATTGGCTTTTTTAGCTGCCGCGTCACACTGTTGGCTCATGTCAAGTTTGTGGTCAACCAAGACTCCTAGATCCTTTTCACATGTACTGCTCTCAAGCCAGGTGTCACCCATCTTGTATTTGTGCCTCTCATTTTTTTTTTGCCCAAGTGCAATACTTTAAATTTTTCCCTGTTAAAATTCATCTTGTTTGTTTTGGCCCAGTTCTCTAATCTGTCAAGGTCGTTTTGAAGAGTGATCCTGTCCTCTGGGGTGTTAGCCACCCCTCCCAGTTTGGTGTCATCTGCAAATTTGATCAGGATGCCCTTGAGTCCATCATCCAAGTCGTTGATAAAGATGTTGAATAAGACCGGGCCCAAGACAGAACCCTGTGGCACCCCACTAGTCACTCTTCTCCCCAGTAACTTTTTGTATTAAAAATGTATGTCCTTCCTCAAATAGTTGACAAAGAATAAACATTTCAGTCAATAAAATATCCATGTATTGAAAAGCCGGGGGGGGCATTTAAGCCAATAAATATAGCAGCAGGAGGATGGAAAGTAAGTTCTTGAAAGGTAGACTAGAATAAATAGACATCGCATTTCTTCCTTAAAAAAAAGAAATAAATCCATTTACCTTTTGGCAGGGAGCCTATTCCATTGCATTGCGGCCTCTGAAGAGAACATCCTATCTCACCTTGGCCTATTTTATTTCCTGTATTGATCTGCAAATATTATTATCTGCAAACATCCCAGCAGGAGGGCTCATATTCAGACATGTATGGACTGCACTGACTGTAGAGTCTCAGAGCAAATTTTAACCTCTGGTCAACAGGTTTTGTAGGTTTTTGAAATGTGCAAAATGTTTTAAGAATGGTAGAGCAGACTGAATGTACACATCTGTACCATGAAGCGTGTTCTCCATAATAGAGAGCACGTGTTGCGGTGGGGGCCAAAAAGGCCACCCCACTGTTGTTGGGCAAATTGGCCACGTGCTGTGATTGGGCAAGGAGTGTTGCTGGGGAGAATGTTATGTTGCTAAAGTGTGGGAGGGGTCAGAGGTCTTAAATACAGGGCTCGCAGCCTGGGGCCTTCTCTTGGACTGCGTGCACCGGATCACCCGGCCACCCTCCCTGTAAAGGGGGGGGGGGTTCATTGTCCTCTGACCTTGCTATGCCTGTCATGGGGTTGTCTGCCTTGGGGCAGGGGCCTGGTAGGAATTTTGTCCATTTGGCTGATTGGCTGCTGCCATTTGGTTTTTGCCTACTGCGTAGCAAATCGTCACAACTTGTGAGGTTGGCGGTTAGGCATTGGTTCAAATTGGTTGGTGGGGGGGTAAGTGCCTACCCCTCCAATGGTGGTGCAGAAAGGGAATTCTGTTAACGGAATCCAGGGGCTTGCCATCCCTTTTGTCCTAGTCCCTGGCATCGGACTTGGGCTGTGCAAGCCCCAGGGGGCATGTGGGTGAGAGATGAGGGACTGATGCTCAGCTTCATTTCTCCCCATATGGTTCTCCCATACTGGCTTCCACTGGAATCCGGAAGTCAGTTCTGTCCCTGGGGCAAGGACAGATAGTCATAACCAATGCCTAAACAACCACTCACGTGTGCGTATTTAAATAAAGTTGTGGCCAAATTCATGCCAAAAACCTTAAACAAAAATTCATGTGTGAAGTGTGAGTTTTTGGGGTGGCCTGGAGGACCTCGATGTGCAATCAAAGATTATCATTTTACAACATTCAACTCTTTGTAGGGCCGGGTGAATCTACTTCCAACCTTTCAGATCTAAGCCATTCCAACTGTTGTTGTACTAAAAATCAACTATAAATATAAAGAATTTGCAAATTAAATCTCCCTGTCTCTAATTAATAATCCATTTTCTGACATTTCTGTTTTATTAACTTGGATGAAGAATGCAATTCACATCTCTTGGTATTCTTTGTTAAGGCCTCCTAAATATTTCTGCTTGTATTGTTCAAGGTTAATTTTTGCCATAATCTGAACCAATAACATCTAAGTAAAATTTATAAAGGAAGAAAGAGAAAATAAGGTGTTTAGTTGTAATGACTTCCATACTCAAAATGTCTGTCCTGATAAAAACTGCCAGAAGCAAATAATTTAATCAACATTAAGTGTGCCAAATTAAAAAAAGCATAGGAAGTGAATCACAGCCAACTTTTTCACTTAACATGAAAGATAAGTATGCCATTAACCATGCCTCTAAAAGTTATTTTTTTATTGAAAGCTAATAAGTTCAAGGCCTTCTATGTATTTCGGTGCTAATAGTAGATAACTACTTTCAGCTCTGAGCTGCCTAAGCTGAGCTCTTGAAAAAAATGAAAGCTTGATGGTGTGGAATATATTCTCCGTCTAATTTCAAAATAATGAGAAATGCATGACCTTTATATCATTTCAACATTTGCCTCCAGAATATTTTAGACAACCATTTCACTCACTGGGTACACAGTTTGTTTATTTCCTCTGTTGCAAAGACAGTAGAACCAGTGTCACTAGTAAATGGTTAGACATCTGTCAGCTTCGTGAAACTTTGATTCTGGAAAGCACATTCCAGACGTGATCATTCCCCAGCCAATCTGAAAGTGACATCTGGATGAATCGATGTGAAACTATCAATGCAGCTGACATGTTCAACATCACTGAAGCAGGATGTAACAGGGAAGACACAGAGAAGTGAAACTATACATTATTAGCAGGAGCAAAGTGGGCAGATGAGGGGGTTTGGGCAGCAGGTAGCCCAGGGGGCATAGCATGCTAGACTCTGTGAGGGCTGCTGTGTCTTTAAAGGGTTGTGTGGAAGAAGGATCCTGCCATTTGTGCATTTATCTGGCACTGTGACTTGGCAGGCCCTTCTTTGACTGAAGGCTGCTAGAAGCTTTCTGTATTGTTTTGTTTTCATGCTGGTTCCACCGATAATGTGCTGAAAGCCATAAAGATAGGCTTCGTTTTCCATCTAATTTATTCCACGTTCCCAGTAATTTGCAACCAATAAATCTATGGTGGCTTTTCACAGTATGACAAAGTGTGGCAAGCAGAACTGGTAGCTGTAATTCCACTGTAGCTTTGGTTTGGGGAGTGTGTGTTTTTTTAATATAAAAAAGACACACACAAAAAGCTTTGTAATGTGATATGACTAGACAGTATCCTCCCGCAGTATCATTACTTTTTCAAAGTAACATATGTTGATCGCTAACTCTTACAAAATATGTGGATAAGACCATGGCTTATGAAAAATCGATGGCTTTCTAAAAGACTAGTCTGCAGAGTTCACTTTTTGAAATAAGGAAAACGGGGGTTTCTCTTTCTGAAACAAGTTGTGAATGCAAAGTTGGAGAAAGAGCCAGGAGTCTCACAGAATGGGACTGAGGCTTAGCCTAGCAGGCTTTCTCTGACAA
Organism: Podarcis raffonei; assembly: GCF_027172205.1. Lineage (NCBI taxonomy): Eukaryota > Metazoa > Chordata > Lepidosauria > Squamata > Lacertidae > Podarcis > Podarcis raffonei. The sequence continues at coordinate 6,043,934 of NC_070606.1, read as the reverse complement.
AGAAAATGTACTGCACATATTTTTATAACCTTCATATAATATTCTATTTGCATTATTTGGGATTTTGCAAAATATTTTAAGTCTGAACGTAATAGAAATGGGAAAGGAACAAGGAAAGTATTGTAGGTTGGTGGTAGTCATTTATTTTTTATATTTAAAGGTAAAGGTACCCCTGCCCGTACGGGCTAGTCTTGACAGACTCTAGGGTTGTGTGCTCATCTCACACTATAGGCCGGGATCCAGCGCTGTCCGCAGACACTTCCAGGTCACGTGGCCAGCGTGACGAAGCTACCCTGGCGAGGCAGAGCCGCACACGGAAACGCCATTTACCTTCCCGCTAGTAAGCGGTCCCTATTTATCTACTTGCACCCGGGGGTGCTTTCGAACTGCTAGGTTGGCAGGCGCTGGGACCGAGCAACGGGAGCGCACCCCGCCGCGGGGATTCGAACCGCCGACCATGCGATCGGCAAGTCCTAGGAGCTGAGGTTTTACCCACAGCGCCACCCGCGTCCCATTTTTTTTTTACATTTTTTTTTTACATTTACAGATCATTCAATAGCAATATTCTCTAAAGAGTGAACAAATCAAGCAGCTTAATGACTGACATTACAGAAAATAAACCTGAGAAGGCAATAACTGAGGAAGCACAATGCAGCTCTAATCACATCCACTGATGTGAGAAGAGCAAGGACAGTTTCATAAGGCTAAAACACAAATCCAGTTGATGGAGACTACAATTCAGTAGTAAATGAAAAGTATGACAGTGTTCAATCAATTAAATCCTAAGAAAGCTAGGTGAACAGAAAAGTCTTTGCCTGACACCAAAAAGATAATAATAATAATAATAATAATAATAATAATAATAATAATAATAATTTATTATTTATACCCCGCCCATCTGGCTGGGCCTCCCCAGCCACTCTGGGCGGCTTCCATAAAAACCAAAAATACAGTAAAATATCACACGTTAAAAACTTCCCTGAACAGGGCTGCCTTAAGATGTCTTCTGAATGTCAGGTAGTTGTTTATCGCTTTGACATCTGCTGGAAGGGCGTTCCACAGGGCGGGCGCCACTACCAAGAAGGCCCTCTGCCTGGTTCCCTGTAGCTTTGCTTCTCGCAATGAGGGAACCGCCAGAAGGCCCTTGGCGCTGGACCTCAGCGTCCGGGCAGAATGATGGGGGTGGAGACGCTCCTTCAGGTATACAGGACCGAGGCCGTTTAGGGCTTTAAAGGTCAGCACCAACACTTTGAATTGTGCTCGGAAATGTACTGGGAGCCAATGTAGGTCTTTCAAGACCGGTGTTATATGGTCTCGGCGGCCGCCCCCAGTCACCAGTCTAGCTGCCGCATTCTGGATTAGTTGTAGTTTCCGAGTCACCTTCAAAGGTAGCCCCACGTAGAGTGCATTGCAGTAGTCCAAGCGGGAGATAACCAGAGCATGCACCACTCTGGCAAGACAGTCCGCGGGCAGGTAGGGTCTCAGCCCACGTACCAGATGGAGCTGGTAAACAGCTGCCCTGGACACAGATTTGACCTGTGCCTCCATGGACAGCTGTGAGTCCAAAATGACTCCCAGGCTGCGCACCTGGTCCTTCAGGGGCACAGCTACCCCATTCAGGACCAGGGAATCCTCCAAACAAACTGGGGATAGCATTCCAAAACTACAGAGAACTCTTCTAAGTTCTCCTTGAACATCAGAGTAAGGAGGTACCTGAAGAAGGGCCTTCACGTCATCTTAGGTGCCAGCAGGAAAGGTGCGATCCTTCCATCCTACGCTCAGGTTGTATATACAACATGTTCCAAATAAAAGCAGTTATCATAAAGACACCACAGTCCCCTTCATTCCAAGGAAACCAAACCCTGGGGAAATGTTGAAACCCCTGGAGTCTCTTGCTGCTTGGAGACAGGTGTGCGCAGCAATATTATTTATAAAACCCAGGGCCAAGACATTTTGGCACTGGAGGTGAACCACAAAATGGCACAGGCATCCCACCAGGGAAGAAGTGAATGAAGATCTACAATGGGAACGGGGCGGGTGTGTGTGTGTCAAATCAACCTTACCCAACAGTTGAAGTGTAAATATTCCCTGCAAGCCTTGACTGAAAGATATGTGCAACTCCCATATCTTTGAAGCTGGACAAAGTCTACCAAGGGGAAGCTATGGAATCCTCCAGTCTAGTCTATGTAGGGTGGCTCAGATAGATTTCAATTTGAACTAGATTTCAGCCAATTTCCCTTTAAATACCCCAAGGAAATTATTCCCCTTCTCCAGGGGTATCCAAGATGGTGCCCTCCAGATGTCATAGAATCATAGGATTGTAGAGTTGGGACCATCATGCAGTCCATCCCCTGCAATGCAGGAATCTTTTACATTGCATTGTGTGGCTCAAACCCACCCATCATTATTTCCCAACTGAGCCATCCCTCACGGACTTTAGACTATAACTCCTACCATCCCTGAACCTGGGCCATTCTGTCTGGGGCTGATGGAAGCTGAATGCCAGCAACATCTGGAGAATCCCCCATTGGTTGCCCCAGCCCCAAACCATGTGATTGTCGGTAGCTCAGCCACTGCCATTTGAAACCTTCATCGCATAAAAGCATACCTGAAAATTGCATTGATAATTATTTCTGAGCAGGTGGCTGTCATCGCCACACAAATTGGTGGTCTGCTATGCAGCAGTGTGTGAGTGTGAAAGAGAGATTTAAGGAGTGATTTAAAAACAAGGCTGTACTGAATCATGTTCCAGCTCTTAGTTTGACATGTCTTAAACAAGCAACCACAAAATATTTTTGGGGTTGGATGGTGGTGGTAGGGAAACTGATAAAGCCATAAGCTCTGCAGGGGATTCTCTGAAAGGAATTGTTCCAAGTGCGCCACTCCCATGTATGCAAGGATATTTCATGACACTTGGCTGAAATTAGCGTGTCAGGACTGTAAGTCAATACGATATTAGGGGAGGTATCATAGCAAACAGCATTTTTCAGATCAAGTTTTAAACCCTTGCTTTTGGCTCTCACAAATGGGCACTGTGGAAATGATTACTATGTCACAAACAGAGGATTATGATGTCAGGTGGGGAACAAGGAGGAAAAGCCAATACATTCCTATGGAACAACAGCAATTCTGTTTTTACGCACTGGCTTTGTGAAAAGGCAGAATGAAAAATGGGAGCCAGAGTAAATAAGCTGTGCTGGCTACAAAAGGACTCCTGTTCCTTAACAGAATATACTTTTGCCCCTTCACAGAAGTTTCCGTGAAGCAACAGCTGCTGTTTCAAGGGCCACATTTTGTTTTGAATTTGTTGTTCCAGATTCACATCATTCTAACGGTACCAGTTTAGTATAGTGATAAACCATGCAATCCTATACAAATGGTATAATGTACTGAGTATACATAGAAAAATGTTATACAAATACAAAAGAGATGAGAGATAAAAGTAATTTAATGCTTAGGGGTATCCTCCTATATACTGTTTTGTAATGTAATGTAAGCATACACCCCATTGAACATGCTTTTCAGGTGCATTACAAATGCCTCTCTTTATTACCAGCAATCAAGCCTTCATATTGAAAAAATCCTCATGAAAATTATTTAGCATTATACTGCTCATTTCTCCTAATAAACACACTTTAGCTCAGGCATAGGCAAACTTGGCCCTCCAGATGTTTTGGGACTACAACTCCCATCATCCCAGACCACTGGTCCTGTTAACTAGGGATGATGGGCGTTGTAGTCCCAAAACATCTGGAGGGCTGAGTTTGCCTATGCCTGCTTTTGCTGTAGCTTTGACTCATGTACACATTTTTGCAATACTTTTATTAACGGCAATGCATATTTTGAGTTATTTTCACAAATATATTGATTAAAGGCCCCCTTTCCTTTAATATATGCATTTTGTGAACATTGCACAATTCGGATAAGTACAAATTTCAAATCATGGCTTTGTTTCAGTTCTAATATTGCTTTGGAAAGGGTGAAATTGATGACTTCGCTTTAAGCGCAAAGCGAATTGAATGTCTCCCCATCCCTAGTCACTGGAGGGAGAACTACGAGACAGGGTCTGTTAAATATCTGAGCAGAAAATTGAAGATCTTTGTTTGAAGATGTTTCCTTTTCCTCCCCGCCCTCTGCCAAAGTGAAAACAAAACAAAACCCCCAAACCTTAGAGCAGCTCAGGAGCTTTGTAGGCACTTTTCTTCTTTGACAACACAAAAAGCCCCTTGGGGAAGCTAATTCTAGTTTTCCACGCACTCTTCTAACTGAAGCACAATGAAGTTAAAGTTCTTCACCAGCAGTTCAAAGGACCTCCTAAGGTGAAATTAAGGTGGTCGTAATCTTGCATCCTTTTCTTTAAAAGAACAAAGAGAGGACTTGCAGCACAGCTTAAAGGCACAAGAGATTGTTGTTGTCACCCTTTCTGATGCAAACCTGATGCAAAGAAGGATATAAAGGGTTCAAATCTCATGGTGCAATCCTATGCATATCTACATAGAAGTAAGCCCTGTTGAGTTCAATGGGACTTAATTCTAGGATTGCACTGTCTATGTGTCTCTGGCCATTTAATTTTTCTTCACAACGATGTCTGGTGCCAAATGTAGGGACAGTCAGTGTGAACCCTCTGTGTTGTAGGCCAGTTCTCACAGAGGACAAAGTCTTTGAAATGGGATTTTTGAGTATTTTGTAAAAGGTGGGGGAGTGAGCGAATAAGCCTTTGAAAAGGCACTTGGGACAATGCATTGAACTAATTTAATGATAAACTGCTGTCCCTTCGAGCATCTTTGAGATACATCTCTCTTTCTTGCTTATTTATTTAAGCAAATTGCTTTTGCAGTGAACATCTGTGAGTATATCCCATCACTGCTCCCCCTTTTGTCATTGATGATGCCATTGATAATATTTTCAAACTGATTGGTAAGAGGACATGCATAATTTTTATACTGGTGTCAGAAAATTGCATATATATATATTTTGCAACAACATCTCTAAGAGCTTCCAATTGCTGTTTTTAATATGGAACCCTTGGCATTCCTAGTCCTTCCCTGGCGTTTTTAATTCAAGTATCTGAAGGCACAGTTCTGTCTGAAAACCCTGAGAGCAGCTACCAGTCAAAGACACAATATTGAGCTGGATGGAGTCAGAGGTCCGACATGGTACTTGGAGTGTGTCTACATGGAAATAAGACGAGATAGCTGTCTGCTTTAAAGCAAATGAAGTCTCCAGTTTCAAATCTTCAAGGCCTACAACTTTGCTGCCTTCATCTGTATTCAACAGATGCCTCATTTTTTCCTCCTCACTGCCTAGTCTGTACTGATGAGGATAAACAATGGAAGTTTTGTCTCTCGTGAATGTATTCTTGTTCCATTTCACTTGAAGGTGGAGATAAACACTTACGGGGAGGGGGAATGCACAGGGAGGTAATTATAATTTTAAAAGAAAAATACAGAAAGCTTTCAGAAACTGTTGATAACTTTGATATGTGGTAACTGTAGGATGGATATAGTTTAAATGATGGTGGGAGGAAGAAATGAAAGAGAAATGATTTGCAGAATAATCTCAAATGGACACATTAAAAGACTATTTAATGTGAATAACAGATGTAAAGTGGTATTCTTTATATGTGTTCTTAAATAATTTTAGACATGATATCGAAGTACAGAAGAATAATTGCCCGTGCACGAACTATCACAAGAACATTCTCTCTCTTTTTATAGAAAAAATGCTGTATATTCAAATGTGTGTGTGTGTGTGTGTGTGTGTGTGTGTGTGTGTGTGGTAAAACAGAACAAGAAAGACAACACTCCATGATGCTTCCTCAAATTCTCCTAACTAAGTAGTCAGGTCTAATACCAGTTGTTGGAAAACACAGGAGGAGGGACTGCTCTTGAGCTTAAATCCTGTTTGTGGGTTTTCCACAGACTCCTGGTTGGCCACTGTGAGAACAGGATGCTGGACTAGATGGGCCATGGGCTTCATCCAGCAGGTTCTTTTTGCACTCCTCGGTTCATAAGGGAAATCAGCCAAGCAGTTGCTATGTAGTAATATTGGCCTGAATTGAAGGAGTATGCAGAGCAATTGGGGTATTTCTGTTTTTTCTGAAATATTCCTTCCCTCCTCCCACTTGCATCCTGCCCTTTCCTCAAAGACTTGTGCTTTAGGCTTTACAGAACTATATGTTCCACCTCAGTTCCATGCCTTTAAAAACCTCACTTCTTCTTCCTCCTGTGCAAATCTGAACTGTCAGGGAATAACGTTTCCTAGTTAGTCCGCCTACTGCCTGTGGGTTTTCCTCCTGCAAACACATTTCTGAAATCTTGGTTGGAAGTGAGGGTAGGAAGGCACTAGTGGAACTTGTAGGGGAAACTAGTGAGTCAGGAACAAGTTCTGTGGGAGCAACCCCCTTCCACCCCAAGCTTCTCTGCTACAGATTGTACCTTCTCGGCTCCATTTTGCATTGGAGAAGCCAAGACGCTCAACAATTTTCAAATGGTCCATGGGGTTGGAGTTGGGGAACCTGTGTCCTAAATGACAGCCCTTTGGATATTTGAAGCCCACTATTGTGTGTCTTCTTAATTTCCTCCTCTCCAAGCTGAACACCCCAGAGGACAGGATCACACTTCAAAACGACCTTGACAGATTAGAGAACTGGGCCAAAACAAACAAGATGAATTTTAACAGGGAGAAATGTAAAGTATTGCACTTGGGCAAAAAAAATGAGAGGCACAATGATGGGTGACACCTGGCTTGAGAGCAGTACATGTGAAAAGGATCTAGGAGTCTTGGTTGACCACAAACTAGACATGAGCCAACAGTGTGACGCGGCAGCTAAAAAAGCCCATGCAATTCTGGGCTGCATCAATAGGAGTATAGCATCTAGATCAAGGGAAGTAATAGTGCCACTGTATTCTGCTCTGGTCAGACCTCACCTGGAGTACTGTGTCCAGTTCTGGGCACCACAGTTCAAGAAGGACACTGACAAACTGGAACGTGTCCAGAGGAGGGCAACCAAAATGGTCAAAGGCCTGGAAACGATGCCTTATGAGGAACGGCTAAGGGAGTTGGGCATGTTTAGCCTGGAGAAGAGGAGGTTAAGGGGTGATATGATAGCCATGTTCAAATATATAAAAGGATGTCACATAGAGGAGGGAGAAAGGTTGTTTTCTGCTGCTCCAGAGAAGCGGACACGGAGCAATGGATCCAAACTACAAGAAAGAAGATTCCACCTAAACATTAGGAAGAACTTCCTGACAGTAAGAGCTGTTCGACAGTGGAATTTGCTGCCAAGGAGTGTGGTGGAGTCTCCTTCTTTGGAGGTCTTTAAGCAGAGGCTTGACAACCATATGTCAGGAGTGCTCTGATGGTGTTTCCTGCTTGGCAGGGGGTTGGACTCGATGGCCCTTGTGGTCTCTTCCAACTCTATGATTCTATGATTCTAGGTCTTTCAGCTGTTCCTCGTGGGACTTGGTTTCCAAGCATCCACCTTCCTGCTTGCCCCATTCCACTTTTGTCTTTCTTAAAATGTGGCACCCAGGAGTGGACACTGTATTCCAGATTTTGTGGTCACTGGTACTGGACAGATGGAGCAAACTGAGCTCTGGTCAGTCCCATCGTCCCCCCTTAAGTATTCCTTTCAAAATTTATGCAGCTTCACAAATCAAGTCATCTTCATCAACAAGTTGGATGTTTTAGGCAGCATCCCTATACCCATTTACCCAAGAGTTTGCCCCATATTAAACCCAATGGGGCTTACTCCTGAGTAGGAAGGCACTGCTCAAATGACGTCTTCGTGATGCTGATAATGTTGCCCTGACATCTAATTATTATTACCTTTTTCTGTTTGAATGGCAAGACAGGAATTGATAATTGGTTCCAGTATAATTGTGAAGCATATCACTTCTTTGGGGTTTGTGACTAACCTGACCCTTTTCTTCTTCTTTAGAGTCACTATTATATAACATCCCTGAAAAGACGCTTTGATGCTTTTATCCCTGTTTATCTCAAATGTTTGGAACTTTAATGTCACAGGAAGCACTTGTACACAAAGAGGCAAGAAAGTAGCTTTTTCCAATTTGTTGAAGAATTAGCCCAGCAGAAAGGAAGCATTTATTTCCCTTATTTTTCCTTCCTTCCTTCTCTTCTTTAAAAAATAAATCCTTATGGTGTTTATCAAGAAAAGCAAGACAGATAATGTGTGTTATCATTTTACTCCGTCATTGACTTTGCTTTCTTTTTGATCACAGAGCTCACACTGCCAGCATTCTTGCTTTCACCTATTACTGGAACATCAAATTACTAAAAGTTTGCTTTGAGTTTTCCTGAATGGTTACAGTTTACCTACTACTCCTCACTTCATCTGAATGTCTTTGGGGTGATTAAATAACCATTATTATTATTATTATTATTATTATTATTATTATTATTATTACCAACTATTTTGCTCCTCTTTTCTGCATGATCTCTTTTGATCTTCTTCAGAACATTGCACTCTCAAACCCACACACAGTTTAAAAGAATCACTGTTTCTAATTCTCAATATCAGAAAATGCCTCATTAAAAAAAATGTTCTTCTCTCCTGCCTGAGAAGGCAAGCAACTACAGCAGATATGTGCAACGATGACAACCTGTTATTATAATTTTGTTGTAGTATTTTTGTCACATACTAATGAACCATTCTGGAGGAGAGAGAAGGAGGGGTAGCAACAGAAAGAGCAATGAAAATAGCAGATGTTGTGCTCAGATTCTCTTGTGGGTTTTGTGCAGATTTTGTCTCAAACACACCTCAATCAATTTCAGGGACTGAAAGTGCGAGACATGGACAAATGGAGTGGATCTTCTTCTCAAGTTCCTTGGGCAAAGCTGGGAGAGTTGAAGCAAACTGGGCAGTAGTAGTGTGGTTCTAAGTTCTAAGGAGTGACTTAGGGACAAATGAGACATATCACTAACAGTGTCATTAGCAACTATGCCTGCATTTTATTTTAAAACTAATAGTAGGTGAGAGGGGATATCCATCAGACCACAGTGCCTGGGGAGGGCAGTATTCACCTTTTCCTCCCTCACCTTAGTCCCAATGGAAATCCCTCTCCCTGGAAAAAAAGCTTTCATTGGGCCAACAGAAGCTTCCCTTCCATTAACAATTGCACTGTGTGGGTTGCAATTTAATGGGAACAGGAACCAGGAAGAAGAGTTAAACCTCCCTTCTGCATGCACTGTGATCTTGACAAAAAAGAGAGCTGTACTGTCAATATTTTCCCCCCAATAGTCTGGAAGGTCCTTGATCTCTTTCTGAAGAAGAGCAGAACATCCATGGGAAGTGCTTTCTTGGAGGTGGCTCCAAAGCTCCTTCATAATTTCTACCACGTTATCTGCTTCAGTTATTTTGGGTTGCCCTCCCCGTTATTTTAATTATTGGAATGATGTGACCTTTGCAATCACCTTGAATCACCTTAGGAGAGGTAGGAAGGAATTTGAATAAATTAATTAATCCCCACCTAAGCATGCACTAGGGACACGGGTGGCACTGTGGGTTATACCACAGAGCCTAGGACCTGCTGATCAGAAGGTCGGCGGTTCAAATCCCCGCGACGGGGTGAGCTCCCGTTGCTCGGTCCCTGCTCCTGCCAACCTAGCAGTTCGAAAGCACGTCAAAGTGCAAGTAGATAAAGAGGTACCGCTCCAGCGGGAAGGTAAAACGGTGTTTCTGTGTGCTGCTCTGGTTCGCCATGCTGGCCACATGACCCGGAAGCTGTACGCCGGCTCCCTCGGCCAATAAAGCGAGATGAGTGCCGCAACCCCAGAGTCGGTCACAACTGGACCTAATGGTCAGGGGTCCCTTTATCTTTACTTAAGCATGCACTCAGATACACTGATGGTTGTGCTACACTTGTCTCTTGTTTAGTTAGTCCCCGGATCCATGCTGATGACAGAACTAAAAGGAATGACCACAGCTTCCTTATCTTCTGAAGTTTAGCTTTGGGTCCAGAAAAAGGCAGCAGAGTGATTGGGAATTAATATCCTTATGCAGCCAAGCTTTACCCGCTCTCCTTCCCTTGGACCATTGCATGGGTTTAAATGATGAGCATCTACTTAAGTACTTTGCTGATGTGGGGCTGAGGAAAGGAAGCTTTCTGCCCCCCTGTGGTCTAGATTATTTAAAAACTGTACATGGGCTATTTGTGCTTCCCCCCCCCCAAACAGGGAGCCTTCAATCATTAACAACACCAACACAACAACATTATGTTTGTGTGTTCTGTTCAAAACTCAGAGGTATTGTGCATTACCTCATAGCCACAGGTGCATGTTTTAAATGTTAACATCTTTTGGAAACAAAACTTTGAGATGGGGGTAAAGGAAGACATCTTCAGCTTTGAAGCAGATTCAGAACATTCTGTTTTAAAACAACTCTGTTCCCAGATATAGTATGAGTAATAAGGTCTATAGATTTTGGGGGGAAATACGGTTTCACATAAGGTGTTTCTGAATCAGAGTAAGAATTTGAAGTTGTTTATAACCACTTGCCTGGCTGCCTGTGTAGGAGAAGATTGCGTCTTGGTAACCAGGTAGGGAAGCTGCAAGGTGTCTCAATCTCCACATTTTTCAGGTACGCCATATATGACTAAAAGCAATGGGGGAAATATTTGATGGCATTCACCTGCCTAATTTGCACTTCCTAAAACATAGTGTGAACTGAGATGCAGCTCTATGTAGATATTTGCACTTCTCCAAATTTTATGACACAGTTCTCTACACTCTTTTTTTCTTTTACAAAGCTGTGTCTGTAAAGGGAAGGTGTGCACAACCGTCACTACCCCATGTATATTGATGAAAATGACATACCTTATATTAGGAAGATTGTTTGCAAAAATGTGTATGTTAGATAAATTTGCATACAAAACTGTGCATCAGAAGAAATGAATGCAGGTGAATTTTCATGAGGAATTCATGGTGCAGAAATGTGGCAAACTGAACTTGAGACAAGAAAGAAGCTGAGCTCTGCACCAGGGAGTTTCCGGATCAAATCCTGTCTCAACCAGGAACTCACTGGGTGGCTTCCATCAGCCTCAACCCACTAATCTGCAATACAGAAACTGTTCAACCTTTGTACAAATCTGAGATAACTTAAATGAAAATCTTTGTGTACTCTATAGTACTGCGCTCTAATCATAGGAACCCTAGAGTTCTTTGGGAGCTCATTGGCATTCCTTGAAGATCAGGATAGCGGGGGGAAATGTATGATTGTCAGCTTGCCCAACCGCTACAGGTTTTGCTCTGGCATGCACAGTAATGAAGGAGGGCTGCATAGGTTCCAGTGTATACTATCAGCTGAGGCATGGAGAGTCAAACCCAGCAGATATGACCAAGTAACCCATTCAAACCCTAGGAAAAAGGTTCCAGATTCAACCCTCCACAGTATATGTTTCTTGGCAGAGAAACCAGTGTGAAATGGTTTCCTGAAGGTACAAGTTAGAAAACCACAGCTCGAAAATGCTTAAATATCATTGCCTTCTTTGAGCAAGTGAAGCTAGAAATATACTATTTTTTTCTTTAAGCATTTTAATTTCCACATACACCAACAGCGTGGTACAAATGGCACATTTTACAAAGTCTTGATTGTGGGTCAAGTCTTGATTTCATGTTTTGTTTGCATTGTGCCCCTCAGATAAAAAGTGTAATTCACCGAGTCACCTCTCCAGATAATCTCGTTGTGTCAAGGGTTGTTCTGTTTTGTGAATGTCTGCAGTAAGTAATCCATGGAAAACAGACAGGCGTCTCTTGTCATTTTGGAGTGTTAATCCATTGCCCCCAGAGCATGAGCGTCCACAAGGATAACAAGTGTGGGAATGACCAAAACTAACATTATGTTTGGATCTTATTTTCTCAACAATGCCAGAGATCAATGGAACTGCTGAGTGTGTCAGATAAGATGTGGTGGGATTAATGAATTAAACTCAGGAAGCAGAAGGGGTTTGTTGAACATGCAAGGAGATCTCCTTTGTATCCCGTTGGTGTGCTGTCTATTAAACAATGAAATTGGAAGCAACAAAATGCTAAGGTTTTGCTTCATAACAGTTAAAACCTCATTGCAAAATAAGAAACAACAACACGTAGATGGAATCAGGAGTAAAATGAACTAATCTTATTGGTATGTGGCGCCTGTGCCATCACACAAAGAAGTATGTACAAAGAAAGCTAGAATGGCATTCTGTTCCGGTTTAATGTACCAACCCCATCCTTTCTTTCTGCTTCTCAGAGTACAATTATAATGAAGTTTCCATCAAATTGTTGATTGCATTGTTCCAGTATAGCTGATTTTGTGGTGGCTGAAATGCCATTAAGGACAAAGATTAAATGGATTATTATTTTTGGTGGGGCAGGGGTTAAACTCAAATTAACCTTCAAAGAAATCAGATTATATTTTCCTAATCTGAATTGTTTTCCATCGCTTGTCATTCTTGCTTTTAAATTAGTTACGTGATTAAAGCTTTTAAAATCCTTCAGAGATGAATTTCGAAAGAAAAATGTGGGAAAAATCAGGACTAAAATTTGAATTGAATATTGCCTCTGCTGTAGGATGGTGCATAAATTGACTGCATGCACCCCATCACAAGCCATGCATAATACTACCATCCAGTAACTCTGCTGAAACACCTATACCAATACTGTGCCATTTCTTCTTCCTTTTTTTAATAATACAGTTTTATTGAAGTTTTTTCAAAACACAATAACAGAGAATATTAAAGAGGGTAAAAAAAGAATAAAGAGATAAAGATAGATAAAAAGAAAGAAATAGGTAAAAAGAAATTCCAACTATCCATCTGTCAGTTATATATACAATAATTCTTCAAGACAGTCAAATGTTCACTCTAAATTAATATTCAGCTGTTCCTCCCTCTGCTAGGTGATATTTTTCCAGTCTACTATATGAGACTCTCCAGTTCATTCATTTCTTTCAATGCAAGAAGTGCAAAGAAGATTCTCCCATTGTTGTTATATATAAGAATCAACAACAGTTCTCCAACATCACAGCATTACCTAAAATATCAGGAAACATTTGATCCTTCTCCTTTATATTCTCCAAAAATTTCTTCACTGTGTTTATTTATTAGGGCATCAATGCATAATTATTTAATTACTATATGGTCCTTAACAGCAGTGCCAACTTAAATAAAATATTGTGGGGGGCCAGGTAAGCCCTGCCCCATTTAATCAATCACATGATTCAGTACGTGCACACACCATTTGAATGGGAATGCCAATCAACTGGCCTCGCCCCCCTCAAATCTTTTATTGTTGGGCCAAAGTCCCCATGGCGCCTAGGTTAGCTCCTATGGTCCTTAATTCACACCCAAGTTCATGTCTCCCAATCTCATTTCCTTCCAGCCACACTTATCCATCTTTATTTTTCAAAAGAATCCAAATTTCCATCTCCTTTTTTATTCTTTCCTATTCTATTCTATTTCAGAAAAGTTGCAAGAGGCTTGATAGCTTTTTCTTCCAAATTGCACACAGAATCCTTCCTTTCTCATTAAGTCGTTTTTGCTGTTACATTGAAACCTTCACATTCTCGTGTAGATTTCTCTGACTTTAAAGACAAGGTTTAAAAAAGTGATTAAAATCAATAGATGTTCCCTCTTATGTGAGTAACCTTGCATTGCAACCGATGCAGTCTCTGCATCCTTGTATTTAACTAGCCTAAAACATATGTCAATTATTTCATCCTGGAACAGTTTGAAACATTGGAGCAAGGAACCATAAACACTTTTGGACAACAAGCATGTTTAGAAAAAGCTGGCTTCTCATCTATTTGCTTATGCTGTGAACGATCTGGAAAATCTGGGAATGCAAAAATAGAACATTCTGTATGAGCATGTCTGCATGAGGCTTTCTTCCAGAGACCAGATGTCTTCATTAAGTTATCCTCTAAAATGCTGGGAGGTTCAAATAGGAGTCTCTGACAGCTTTCTCCCTGCACCACCCTGCAGTGGTTTGCCAGAAGAGGGAGCTTCTGGTGCTGTGAGTTTGATATCCACGGCTTCTTTTGGGGGCATCAGTGCAGATACATGCCTGGAAGAAGGCACTGCAGCCTGATCTTCCCACTGCTGACTTTGCCAATGGACACACGGTCCAAACAGTTTCATTGGTTCAGTCTGAGAAAACTCAGTTTCACAAAGAAGGAACAGGGAGGCTTTCACCTGATGCAGATAACCTTTTTGGTTTCCCCAGCCCTGCAACCCACACACCCCAGAACGCCTATACATGAAGATGTCATCTGTGCATGCATGCTCATCTGTGCATGTGCGATGGTTGTCGCAAGTATTTGCACCATTCTTAATATTCTTTCATATTGTCTTTGGGTGAGAATTGCATAGAGATGAAGATGATGGGCAGTTTGAAGAACCTTGTGTAAGAGTTCTTCCCAGGGTGAGAGGCTGGGAGAAGAGAGGGATGCATTTTTCTGTATGAGACAAAAGTTGGGACACACTTGTGAGAGAGAATCTTGTATTTTTCTATCTCTCTTCTTTTCTTCTTCTTTTTGTTATTCTTTGCTTCAGCTTGAGTGTCTTTTATTGTATTGTGAAAATTTTAATAAAACTTCATTATCAAATGTCTGCACCATTCTTAAGAGAATGTGGCTTAAATTGGAGAAGCAGTATTTGTCAAGTAACTACATAATTTATATGGATTGTGGCTGAAGTCGTATAAATATGCCTTCATTAACTAGCAGTGGGAGCACACACTGAAAGTGGAGTAAGTGGCAATGTGAACATATATTAAGTTCAGTGACCTTACTCTGAGTAAAACATAGTTGAATATCATTCAGTGACTAGTTGAAGGCTACCCAAGACTCACATGAAATGAGCTTCATGGCTAAATGGAAATTTGAACCTAAGCTTCTCCAGCGCCTGGTGTGATAGTCATCAAACCACTCCCCCACATTGACTCTCAGTAATAATGGTTCCTTGAGAATATGTGCCCTGATGAGGACATGTGAACAATATTTCATTAACAGACATCAGCACAAATAGATATCAAACAAATCTTTTCTCGATTCTTGACAAAACTGAATCCATGATCTCACCAAATGAATGTTCACGTGTGCATATATATTGGATCTTCCTTTGCCCCTTGAGAGAGGGGAGCAAGTTTACTAATAGATTGCTTCATAAAGCCAGAGCCTCTCCAAAGAGAGGGGGAAAATGGATATTTTTAATTTAAGGTGGTGGGGGGGAGAGAGATCTTGAGAGAATCCCCTGCATAATTTACAAGTCTCATTGGGCTTATATGTGTCTTGACTTTTTTTTTTAACTAGGAATTTCTCTTGCTGGCTGGGAGGTTCTTGGGGAGGAGGGTTTCTTAACAAGACTTTAAATTAAACTCCAGTAGTAAAGTTACGTTGATGGAAGGCTCTCTAACTCTCTCTTTCTTTTCCCTTTTGTTATCAGCAACGGAGTAAAAACAAAATTACACTTATCGTTCAGATGGATTATTTATGACAGTAGAAAGAGTCAAGGACTGACACCGGGGGAGGGGGAAAACTTTTCCTTAAGATAGAGGAGGGAGAAACGGCAGCGGGAGAGAAAGCTCGCGCATTTGATGGCGAAATTTATTGCTCCCTGCCTTTCCCGAACTGGTCCCTCCGCAAATCCTTGGCTCGATGTTTTTTGCATCTGTGCTTGGTGACAGCAGGAGGAAGGGAAGTGGGCTGTGCTGCGCTTGTTCTCCCATTGTCAGACACTCTGGAGAGAGTGTTGGGTTAAAAAGAAGGGGAAGGGAGGAGGGGAGAGGGAGAGAGAGAAACTCTGCAGATTCCTGTGTCATCTCTGCCTCTCCATGTGCGCAGGAAAACTCGGTGCTGCTGCTGCGTCTCTCTCTGCCCCCGTTTGGCATTCCTGCTGCCTGCAACTGAAGCCGGAGGGGAGCACCAGAGCGGGATTGGCTCGGGGCACCAGGCGACCGCCGAGCAGGGCTTTGGTTATGATTCTTCTTTTTTGAAGGCGAGAGAGGTTGGCGGGGGAAGAAGCCGCCACTCTGGTCCCTTTTCCGCTTTTGCCCTGCACCGGTTGCGCCTCTCTCGGAGCCACTGAGCGCTGGCTCGCCATCCTTCTCCTTCCACGCCGCGCGTGGGGTGAGGGTGGCGAATCGTTGCGAGCTGCTTTTTGTGTGTGTCTGTGTCCACCTCCCCACATGTGTGTCTGTGCGTGTCCCCTTCCGCTCCGGTGACTTAACAGAAGGAGGAGATGTTACAAACCTGGCCATGAGGTTTTTGGATCACCCTGCGCTCCTGAACGAAACTGATCCGGGTCACCTGTTACCTCTCAGTTTTTAGATCGCTTTGAACTTCTGCGTGGACCCATCGCTCCCCCCCCCCAAACTCCCTACACCCAGGAGACCAGAAGGGAGCGCCGGGGGGGAGGACTATCCAGTGCTCTTCTGCAGCATGGGCTGCACCCGCCGGACGGCTTGCCTTGTCTGGGGAGTATTTCTACTAGCAGAAAGCGCTCGCTGCCAACATGCCAAGAAGGACAACGTGCCGCGCCTCAAATTATCCTACAAAGGTAAGCCTGCTCCTTTCCCCCTCCTCCTCCTTTTATTCTTTCCTGCTGGTGGTTCCTGCTCGTGCCGTTTCCCCCTTTCCCCCGAGGTTGCTCCTTTCTCGGCGGAGCCAAAAGCAGCCTCCTCCTCCCAGGTATCTGGGCTCGTAGTTCTGCTCGGGCAGACAAAGAGGAGCGAGTTCGCCCGGGCACTAAAGCGCGCCGGGCGGGAGAACCAGCTGGGGCTCTCCGCGGAGAACGCTGCTGCCACTGGATCGCGGTGGATTCCCTCGGACTTCCGGCCAGTGCAGGGTCCCCAACATTCCTATCTCCCCCTCGCCCCCTTTCTGCATTGCTTTTCCCATTGCATTGATCGTTTGGGGCTGCCGAGGCTTCCTAGCGCGCGCGCTCTCGGCGCCTGACTTCGCCTGGGATGGTGGCGAGCAGGGAAGAGTTAAGCCGTCGCCATGCATATTCGGGCGGCACAAGTCTGACAGTCGGATGCCGAGCCGAAGCGGGGTTGGGGGGGGGCGGTTTGGCCGGAAAACGAGGAAGCGCAAAAACGCAGTACTGGAGAGGTGCGCGCGAGGATTATATACTGTACTGCGTTTCATACCCGGGCGCTTCTCTGGTGTGGACACGTCGCCCGCATGGCTCGGATCCGGGCGCAAAAGCGACAGCGGAGAGAGGAAACTGGCACGTGATCCTTAACTTCTCCGGACCCCGCAGAACAACACCGTCGTGCAGAATTTTGCACGCAGCAGTTAAGCTGCTCTTGCAAGTTCAGGCTCCTAGTCACACCCCTCCCTGCTCCTCCCCCCCCCCTTCCTCCCAGGGCTTGAAAAGCGCAAGAGCTGCGTGCCGTGGGAGGTTTACCTCGCACTTGCATTTGGTCCACGGATGGGAAGAAGACAGAATTGCTCCGTCTTAAGGAATCGATTTAAAAAAATAAAATCAGCTCGTTATTAATTTGTAACAGGGGAGAAGATCACTCTGGCTTCAGATGGGGAAGCGAGGCGCATAGCTTATTTCCCATAATGCAGAAAAGAAAGAGCTTGTGTCTATGGTTATAGGCGTCCCTCGTGGCATGCTGTATTTATGTCTGTGCAGGTTGTGGCAGTGAAAGGAGAAAGGGGGGGGGGTCTTTCAGTTTCCCACTTTCAATGGTGGAGATTTATGTCCTTGTTTCCACCAGTTTGTTTAAACGAATAAAGGAAAAGTCCAGCAAAGTCTCAGGGACCAAGTAGCAGCACACTCCTAACCAGGCCTACTCAGAAGTAAAGCCTATTGAATTCAGTGGGGCTTACTCGCAGGTAGGTGGGTTCGGACTGCAGCCTAAGTTGTGCAACTCAAGCTTGATAAACCTTGGGGTTGGTCCACTGATGGTGAAGGAGACGATGGGAGGAACCTGCCCATTAGCTGCTCAGGGACTGACTGATGCCAGGCAGACAACACCAACATGCCTTGGCTGAGCAACCTAAAGGCTGATTAAAAAAACAACAACCACAGGACAACAATGACATATGTGTATTCTGACTTAAGAGTGAAATCAGTGTATGGGAATATCCTAAAACAAGCCTGTGTGTGCATGTGCATATGTATGAAAGCAACACTCTGTTGTTCTTGGAATACGCTAATTAATTTGCCATGAAAAGATGGCTAATAAGAATGCAGGGAAGTTACCTTTTGCTTTCTAATATGAGTCATCACTGTATAATCAGACCCCTAAATTCCAATTGACATTTAATTGCTTATGATCTAATTAACTTTAATGCATCTATTGAACTGCAATTGCATGTACAGCAGGGATTATTTAAGTAGCTGGTTTAAACTGACCTGTTAACAAGAACAATGTCTCATCAAAACTATTTCTAACTCTCTTAGGCGACAATCCTTTACTTAGGAGCAAGTCCCTTAGAATCCACTGGGACATACAGTACCTCTGAGTAAACATACATAGGTGTGCAGTGTTAGCCTGCACTCTTATGCAGACTTACCTGGCAGCAAGCCTCACTGAACTCAGCAGGACTAACTTCCGAGTGAACAAGCATTGGATCGTGCTGCTAAAGTTTAGTGGAAGTCCTAATTCTGCCACCTCTCAGCAGAAAGAAAGACCATTTATTCCATTGGGTTTGGGTGGTGTATCCCATGGTTATTTTATCTTGATGGGTTTGGCATGTGGACTGAGATATCAGTGTTGTTGTGTTGCTTCAATACATTTCATACATGTTTTGATGAAAACTATACCAGAACTGTGGTTTCCTGCTTTTGCTTTTTCCATTAATATTCATCAACTTAGACATCAAACAGGACACTGGAGGATGAGCTTCCTATGCATATTTACCACGAAGTAAGGACTTGCTGCCAAGTGAGTTTGTGTACAGTTGCAACCCTGGTGATCTTTCTGCTTTAGGCTATTATTTATTTCCCACCTTTGCTTTTTGCCTTACATGGAGCTCGTGATGGGATACAACAGATGATCTTTCCAATAACTACCCTCTGTGGGAGGCTAGATCCGAGTGATGATATTAATTTGAACCCAGCCACCCACTGAGCTCCAGGGTGAAGCCACAATGTCAAATCTATATCTCTCTGCTCAGTGCTCAAAGCTCTCCTCTACAACATGCTGGCTCTGAATCTAATATGAAAACTAAATGAGCAACAACAAAACCAACCAAAGAACCACCTTAGTGCCCAAATCTCTGTTCTTCATTAATAAATCAAATCAAGTGTTTAAGCACATGCTCCAGTAGGCAGCATGCATGAAATACTTTGAAACACTCTTAATACGCTTCATAAACACGATGCCAGCATTATTATTTCTTTGATCTACTTGCTTACCTCTGTGCAGCTTTTGCTACAGGATCAGGCTGGCAGTCTGAGTGAGGGATGTGCTCTAGCAGTGCCTGCATTGCCATTAATATCTAGTTACCAAGGGACATGGAAGAATAAAGAACACGAGCTAATAAAGCTTTGGATAATTAATTGTCCTTCTAATGCGCACGCTGTGAATATTTCCTCAGTGAAATGAGCACAGCAGTCGCTGTAAGTGCTCTCTATTAACAGAGAGATGTTGTTGAGCAGGAGATTAATATGCTGCAAATGAGCTCAGTGGTTCTGTTGCATGACAGCACCACAAGGCATTTTCTTACTACTAGGGCTAACTCTGGTGAAGGGTTGGGGGAATTTCTTTTTTTCAGACACTGCTAACAATGTGAAGAGATTGCCCTTTGGCTAGCCAGCAGGTTTCTCTAAGGCACAGGGTGCTGGGTAATTTAATAACATAAACTGTGAAATGAGCAGGTGGGTGTGTAGGAACATGCCATTTTCCTTATCCTATCTTACGGACTAATATTTTTCTCACACACTCTCTGTTTTACATGTGAGCAGCTGTCTTGCAGTCAGTTGTCAGATAACTGATGCTCAAGGTTTCTTTCTAAGCAGCTTGTTTCTTCCTGACTTATTAGGTGTTAAGCGCAGTTGAACTTCATAGATTTGTTTATTTTTCTGAAAGATTTCTAACCTGCATTTCTGGGCAACCTGCCCTCCCAAGGCAGTTTGCAAAGATGTAAAACACCACAACAAAATTAACTCCACTAATGGGAAAGAAGCTTGCTGGAAACATTTTTTTAAAAAAGGGTAATTCATGAAGGGTTAAATCCCCGCCAACGTTAATTTCCTACGGTCACTTGTTTTCAAAGGTCTGCCATTTCTCAGGTTGCCAGAGATTGAAATTTCCGCAACCTCTCTTTTCTTGAATCCTTGTGACTTCCTTTCACTCAGACTTGTACCAAATTAGAACCATCTAATTTGTGATATCAAGTGATATGAAGAGCATGCATTTAGATTCTCAGAGTCATGGACTTTTTATTGGAAATAGCAGGTGCTAAGACATATCTAGGTTTCCAGGATTCAAATAACTATATGACTAGTTCCATGAGGCTAACAGGTTTCTAAGACTAGCTTTTCTCACCCTCAAGCATACACACACACCCCTTTGAAACTTAGTACAGCTTTTTAAAAACTCCTTGTGATACCGTATGTAGGGTCTCAGCTGCTTCTGGAGGGGAAAGGCAAACATTTCAGTAAGCCCATGCAGGTCCTTGGTTAAGGCTAAAGTTCTTCTTTGGAGCCCAGTTCTAAGTTTTTATGTAAATAGGATCTTGTCCCAAATCCCCGTTTGTTTTTTTCCTAAAGCAGCCACAGTGCAATTAATGCTGTAATATGTACACATATGTACATAATACATATACAATGTACACTTACTTTTCAGCAGAACGCACATAAATTAGAGATAGCCCTCTTGGTTCATCAGCTTAATATAACCACCCAAAATGTCATAAAGTTGTGAGCAAGCTTCCAAGTTCCTCGAAGCTCTTCTTTATGCTGGATGTAAAGTGAGGAGAGAAAATGTTAAGCCCTAAAAGTCATCAGTTTCTAACAGTCACAGGTGTGGGGGGCTGTTTAGTTTTCTGCTCAAGGTAATTGCAAACTATTCCCAGGGAAATTGGACTTGGGTGTAGAAGAATTGGCATAAGAATTTATGGTAAGCTAAGGTGATTTCCATGCACACACTCAAAATCTTATTTAAACAAGGTGGTCTTCAGCACATTGACCGTAATCCTGAGGCATATCTCCTTGGGCTTGGAGAAGAAAAAGGAGACAGCATACACCTCTTGCTGTGGATTCCAGCAAATTCCTATGATCTGGTGCAGGTGATTCCAGCTGTTTCTCAATAAACTTCCCTCCCAATAAACCACGGGCGCCCAAACTTTTTCCAAAGAGGGCCAGATTTGATGAAGTGAATGTGCATGAGGGCCGACCAAAGTTGTTGAGCTTTTTATACAATTTTTTTAAGGATTTGAGCCAAATAAATAAACTGCCAAAGGAGCTGGATAAAACCAGCCGAGGGGCCGGATTAGACCCCCAATAACGGGCTTTGGAATGGGTTTTTAGCACTGTGCTTAAGGATAGCTTCATTGTGTTCAAGGGGTGTACATTAATTGAGTCCCAATAACTTGTAATTACCATATTATTATTATTATTAATATTATTATTATTATTATTATTATGGCTTAACTTCTACACCACTTTACAATTTTGAGGAAAAAATCCCAAAGCAGTTTACAACACATTAAAACATTAAATAGAACAATCCAGAATCAAACACTATTAAAGAAAGTCAAATTTAAAGTATACATTCAAAGCAACATAATTAACAGGAAACATGTCATCTTAAAAGATTTCAAAATAAAACATTACAAAGAAGGTCAATCACAAAGTGCACATAAATTAAAATAAATTTATGTTAATAAATTAACATAAATTAACTAAAGCAGCATAATTAACAAGAGAATAACATATGAGTTAACTCTACGAAAAACATAATATTGCGGAGAGATAATACAAAAGCCCTTTTCTTTGAGGCTCAAATTTTCACCACATGAACAGCACACATGGCTGAAGTGTCACTGTCCCTTGATGATTATTTTGCAAAAATGCGTGAGCTGCCTCAACAGAAAAGTATTGTTCTTGGGTTGACATTGGTCAATATGCACATTCTGTTCTCAGCCTATTCACACATCCATATTTATTTTATCTGTTTCATGAAATTTATACACCACTTAATTGTAAAAAACGACAACAGCCCAACAACATCAAAGTGGTTTACAGAAGATAAAGCAGAAAAAATAGAACCGTACATTAAAAAGTATAAAAAGTTAAAATACTAAAACTGATTAAAATTACCGCAGCTTTCTAAGCACCTGGGTAAGGTAAAGGGACCCCTGACTCTCTGACTGTTAAGATCAGTTGCGGATGACTTTGGGGTTGTGGCACTCATCTTGCTTTACTGGCAGAGGGAGCTGGCGTTTGTCCGCAGACAGTTTTTCCGGGTTATGTGGCCAGCATGACTAAGCCACTTCTCGCAAACCAGAGCAGTGCACAGAAATGGCGTTTACCTTCCCGCTGGAGCGGTACCTACTTATCTACTTGTACTTGGACGTGCTTTTGAACTGCTAGGTGAGCAGGGACCGAGCAACGGGAGCTCACCCCATTGCAGGGATTCGAACCGCCGACCTTCTGATTGGCAAGCCCTAGGCTTGTCTAAATGTTTTTAGCAGATGCCAAGAAGTTCAGTGGAAGGGTGTTTGCTAGTGCCCCCTGGGGCAGTGGCGTAGCGTGGGTTGTCAGCACCCGGGGCAAGGCAAGTAATTTGTGCCCCCTAACCGCACCGCACCGCACGCCTGGCACACCCCCCCCCCCACAGTGGGGGGCGACCCGGCGGCTCGGATCGGATTCGCACAGCCAGCACTGCAGTGAGAGAGAGTGAGTGAGCCAGGTAGGGGCAGAGAGCTGCGAGTGCGAGCGCGCCCCCCCCCCCAGATATTGCGCCTGGTGCAGCCGGCCCCCCTGCACCCCCCACGCTACGTCACTGCCCTGGGGTAGGCACATGGCATGCGGGGCATGCAGGTGGGGCATAGAGGGAGCCCCCTGCGACTGCACCAGCCCAGCCACCGCACAGCTTTGCAAACTTCTCTATCACGAAGTCGTGGTGAGCGTGGCCAAGCACATGGATTATCACCAGGCAGTTGCCACCACTCCTCCGACAGTGTGCCAGCTGGATGAGAGTCACGAGGTTGACTCTGCTCACAGATGGCCAAGTTCCGAGGAAGCAGCTTCCACGTGACGGTGACAGCAGGGCCCCTTTGAAGTTTACCCTGGCCAGGACCTCCTTTCCCTTCCCATTGGTGTTAGGCAAAAGTGGGCAGGGCAAGGGATAATAATAATAATAATAATAATAATAATAATAATAATAATAATTTATTATTTATACCCCGCCCATCTGGCTGGGCCTCCCCAGCCACTCTGGGCAGCTTCCATAAAAATCAAAAATACAGTAAAATATCACACGTTAAAAACTTCCCTGAACAGGGCTGCCTTAAGATGTCTTCTGAATGTCAGGTAGTTGTTTATCGCTTTGACATCTGCTGGAAGGGCGTTCCACAGGACGGGCGCCACTACCGAGAAGGCCCTCTGCCTGGTTCCCTGTAGCTTTGCTTCTCGCAATGAGGGAACCGCCAGAAGGCCCTCAGCGCTGGACCTCAGCGTCCGGGCAGAATGATGGGGGTGGACACGCTCCTTCAGGTATACTGGACCGAGGCCGTTTAGGGCTTTAAAGGTCAGCACCAACACTTTGAATTGTGCTCGGAAATGTACTGTGACCTTTGCACAGCAGATGTCTGTTCAGTCATACGAAAGGCAGAGGTTTCTCTCCCGATAAGCAAGAGGCATGGCCACAGTCCAAGGGCACTGTTCAACAAGGGAGAACCAGTCAAGGAGAGTGAGGAGCAGGGCTCCAGGGAGAGTCCCAAGAGCTAAACCTGGAGAATTAGATTACCCACCTGGGCTTCCCTCTGCTGAGCTGTGCCAACTCAGTATCCATATGTACATTTTTTCCTGTTCTTTTTTTTCTTTTTGCATTTGTTTTTAGAACCCAAGAAAACAGCAGATACGAAAAAAGCCAGATTTTTGACATCCACTTAAATTGACTTGCAAACCCTTCTACCTCTCAGAACCTCTCTTAAGTCTGTGAACCACATTCAGTCTCTGCACGCATAAACCAAAAGTTTCTCAAATCCATCTGTCTCATCCCATTTGTTTATTGAACATTTCTCAATTCTCTTAAGGATGTTTGGGAAGAGTAAATGTGTGGTTCTTTTTGTTATTGTTGCTGCTATTGTTACACAATTGAATGCACATCGCTTCAGGACAATTAACGGGAAAATGATTCCCTGCATATTCATTTCTTCTTTTCACAGCCTTTCTTTCAAGCCTTATTACAATAAAGTACTCTGGCTCATAATTGTCCACAAATGATCAAGATGTGAGAAGTAGCAAAGAGTAAGCAGCCTGAACCTCAAGAAATGGACACAGTTTAGATCAAAATTAGCAAAACTGCATATAAATCTCCTATCAGGTGACAGATCAGTACAACTTCATGAGTTCCTACAAGTTTTCAGGGAAACTTTACAAAGCACTTTGTGTAAAATTATTAAAACATTAATAATCCATTTCACAGATCACATTTCACAAGTGTTAACCAAACAATGTAAATTGTGGCTACAACAAGGAATGCACCATGGTAGGACTGGTATTTTATTTTATTTTAACATTTATACACCACCTATCATTCAGAGAGCTCAAAGTGGCTTAGACTGTTCTTTTACTCCCCTGCTCATCATCACACCAGCCCTGTGAGGAAGGCTAGGCTGAGAATGAGTGGCTGTCAGTCACCCGCAGCTCCCTGTCAAGCCAGGTGGCCCTTGTGACCAAGCCAGGTCCGCCGCCACCTGACTGCCCTTACATAGTCATGGCCAACAGGAGAAATTCAAAAGGACTGGAACCTTTGTAGAAAATAAGAATGTAGTCAGGGCGTCCAAGGACATGATGCTTGTAGTGTCTTAGCCCCATGAGGATTTTTGGGAATAAGAGAAAACAACCTCTCAATGGAGGCTGTTCCACTGTCGCTGAACAGCTCTCACTGTCAGAAAGCATCCCTCCCAGTCTCCCTATTTTCCAGAGACAGTCCTGGAATTATGAAAGCCACCCTGGTTTCTGATCTGATCTTGAAATGTCCCTATTTCCACCGCTAGTAGCGGTGCCACCGAACTTGGGGAGGAGGACGAGCCAGCGCTTGTCCTGGGCGGCAGTGGTGGCTGCAAGGGAGCATGCTATGGCCGCTCCATGGCTGCTGCTACCGGCCTCCTCCCCATGGCAGCTCCTAGCAGCTTCTGGACAGTGGATGAGGAGGAGCAGAGGCTGCTCCCACTCCTGAAGTCCAGCCTTGTGTGACGCGCCAGCCCTGAGGTGCAGGCAAAGGGCAGTGCGGCCCTGGGTGGGGAGAAAGGGGAAGCGGAGCAGGGCTCAAGGAGTCTTGATTGGGGGGGGGAATGCTTTGCGCATCTATGTCTAATCTTGCTCCTTTCTAATTGGTGTGAGTTTTTTCTTTTTAAAAATCTACTAGAAAACAATCTACTAAATACAGACGGTCATTTACCCTTGCTAGATTCAACGTGCTGCCACCTGCCTTATTGCAGGGCAGATTCGAGGTTAAACCATACGCGGGACAAGTCTGCCCCTGCGGCTTGATGGAGGTAGAAACTGTCTCTCATGCCTTGTTCCACTGCCGTTTCTACGGGGATATACGCTCGGCATTTATCATCCCTGTTATACAGAAATCTCTGAATGGGTCTGAACTTCAATGTCTAAAATCCCTGGTAGAGGTCAAGGATCCTGAGATCACACTAAGGGTGGTCAAATTCTGTGTGACCGCCATAAACGTAGGGAACAAGCTGTGCTACCATAATGACTAAGGCCTTAAATGACAATTTTAGGTTATAGTTTCATGATTAAGATTTAACTTACATATTTTTAACTGCTGCTATATCTATATTGCCCCTGGTATACCCAGTTGCAAATTCAAATGTATCCCTATCATGTTTTATGACTTCCCTGATGTTGTATGTGAGCTGGAACTGGTCTGTGACCAAAATTAGTAAATTCTAATCTACTAAAGAATAAAATAAGATCGGGATTAAGGAGTTTTCTCAGGGCAGTGGAGGGCATGCGTGCTGTGTCCTGTTGGTGAAGTGGGCATGGCACTTGCCCTTCTTCTGATAGGAAATGCTCTGCAGGTGGGGGGAGAATGGGGGTGGGTCCACGAGGATCAGGGGGGTTGGAGTGAGAAATATCCCGAGTTTCATCTGAGTAATGTTGGAGGGCATGGAATCTCCTTTCTTATAACTTGAATCCATTGGTTTGGGCCCTAGCCTATGGAGCAGGAGGAAACAAGCTTGTTCCATCTTCCATATGACAATTCTATACAATTTGAGCATAGGTGTACCTCTTCATGTGGGTGAAAAGGTTGCTGCAAGTTTTCGTATCCTTGTGACCTGCTGACTCAGTTGTTAAGGCATGGGCCAAAAGACGTAGGCCCTCTTTGCATCTCTGGTTGTTAAAACAGTGACACTGAAACACCTAAACCTTCATTTCTGTACTTTCCAGCACCATGGAACTTGGTCTGGGCACACACATGTGCCTAAGACGTGTGTGACCTTTTCTTTCTGGGGGTGTGATGCTCAAGAGTTTCCTCCAGCACCATAATTCAAAAGCATCAATTCTTCGGCGATCAGCCTTCTTTCTGGTCCAGCTCTCACTTCCATACATCACTACTGGGAAAACCATGGCTTTAACTATACGGACCTTTGTTGGCAAGGTGATGTCTCTGCTTTTTAAGATGCTTTTGCCTTAGCTAGCCCTTTTTGCTGCTAGGCCATGCCAAGCCAAGCCAAGCCAAGCCGTGCTTTGGTTTGGTGTGTCATCTAAAGTGGGCCTTGTGGTTAGGCTCTCTCTTGCTAATCACCAGCTGTAGCCGAAACTTGGCTTAGCGTGTGAAACAGGCCGACTCGTTGGGCTATATTGAGGCCCTAGTGCTTGCTGCTCTCTCTCTCCTCTCTCTCTCTCTCTCTCTCTCTTCCATGCTTGTTTATATAGATGACATAACCACATTTTAAAACAAGCAACATATTTGTGGGATAACTGTAATGTGAGCCAGCTCTTCAGGGCAATCTATTACTTGTGTGTATGTGTGAAATTACATCAAAGAAGGAAACTGCCAACCAACTCTTTCTATTTTTGGGTTTCCTTTTAAAACTAGGTTTCTTTTCCAGGATTTCTTTAGTGCCGTGCTATGATGCTCAGATTCCTGCGTGATGTTTTGGTTTTGAAGTTTTATCTTTCTTCGGTCTGATCGCTACATCTTTAGAATGAGCTTTTGTTGCTTCGACGTGCAGACTTTAATCTTTCCAGTTGCTTCAGATCTTCCTATTTGTTCTTTGGAGACTGCAAATGTATTTCATTTCCTCCCTGATTCTTCTCATGTTCTTTCTTTCGCCTGCTTTCCCCCCTAAAACAGAGTGTCAAATACAATCATGCAAAATTAACTCTGGCATTTCACATTAGGAATGGCAGTGTCTATATTTTCAGAGGCTGCTCTATTCCCTAGACAGAGATCCAAGGCCCAGGAGAATATTCTGCCACATAGTCTTTTCCCCTCATGATAAATTCTGTCACTTCAGAGTAAGTGTGCATTCAGGTTTGATATTACATACAAACTCCAAAGATGTGACATGAAAGGGTGGAAAGCAGTCTATATCCCACAACTTTTGAAAGGAAGAAGAAACAAAGTCCTCCTTTATGAGAATAAAAAGGTGGACATTGAACAAACCTTTGCAACTAACGGAACAAAGTCTCCAAATCCATTTTGCTGCTATCCAAACTGCAGTGTAAGTCAAATTCCAAAGCAACTGGATCTTAAAGGCCAAGCATTAAATCATGGACCTCAACAAAGGACTACTTGTCACTGCAGAAGGGAGGCTTGAAGCAATTCGTGGTTAGCACTATTAAAGGACTAATAAGCTCCAATCAATATTTAAAGATGTTGTCATGTTATTCAGTTTTGGATTTTCATTGGGCATTTGAAAAGGTGGCAAGTGTCAGAGGTCTCAGAGGTCTCCTGTTGGCCGCCAATGATACCTTGGCTAGATTAGGTCAGCTACTCAATTGCTGATGAAATTTTGTAGCAAAATTAGGGAAGGTGGGGAGAGAACCTGTATTGCTGGAGCATTTAATAATATAGAGGCACTAGGCTTCAGCTTTACATACCCTTCATGCAGAATTATTTCTACTGTAAACCATGATAAATTGGTATTGGCGAATCTGGAATTTGCTACCTATTTTTGTCAGTCTATGAGTTCTTCACTGATCCTATAGATTTGCCATAAACAAAGACTTTCCAAAATATAGCAGTACTGGAACTCTGCAAGAAGTATGATTGCTTCTGTATAATTTAAAATATTTGCTGTCTTTGTGCTGCTTTGCTCAAATGCTCAGCTAGGTGAAGAAGAAGAAGAAGAGTTTGGATTTGATATCCCACCTTTCACTCCCTTTAAGGAGTCTCAAAGCGGCTAACATTCTCCTTTCCCTTCCTCCCCCACAAGAAACACTCTGTGATGTGAGTGGGGCTGAGAGACTTCAGAGAAGTGTGACTGGTCCAAGGTCACCCAGCAGCTGCATGTGGAGGAGCGGAGACGCAAACCCGGTTCCCCAGATTACGAGACTACTGCTCTTAACCACTACACCACACTGGCTCTCCAGTGAACAGTGTTTGCTGATAAAATAGTTAACTAATTTCCTATGAGAAGATGTGAAAGAGATTTTCATGTACCTGACTGCATTCTAAAAGTATGATGGTTCAAGGTTTACATGGCTCCTTCTAACTAGATGCCCAAGAACAATAGCAGGTGCACTTTTGTGGTAAATAATGAAGCCATCCCAGAAGACTGACAACAGAAGCAGAAACCAGTCATTACACACAAGTTGTGTGGCAAGAAACAAACCAACTTAGGGAAGGAGTGTCAAGATTCCTTAAACATAGTTCAGGGACAAAGCCCAGAGTCAGGACTCCAGGGTCAGAAAACTGCATAGGAGTGTCAAATTGTCCCACCACACTTTAAAGAGAGACAGTTAAAGTCCAACTTCTCAGGAGAACGTCTGCTCTATCAGTAACTCCTGGCCTGAACCTGGGTGTTCTTTCATGAGGACTGGTTCTGCTCCTGCCTGCTGAGGTGCCACTGTTGCCTCAAGAGACTGCGCCATGGAGCTCTCTCCACCACACACACACATCTGATGTACAAGCAGCCTCCTAGGCATCTCTGAGCGAAGGAAGAGGGTTCCTGCAAGACTTCCAGAAGGCGAGTTTCAGTGGAGGGTCTCAGCTCTGAGTTGGGGTCTTGAGTGGAAGAGTCCCTTTCCATGGCCTCTTCCTTTCCCTCATCAGAGTCCTCAGGGATGGCCATGATGCTACAGGCCTGGAACATTGGGTTTAAGAAGATTCTCTTCTCCATCAGTTTCTTCTGCTGCTTATCCATATGAAGAATGATATCTGGGCAGCATTTCATTGGAAAGGCATTGACACCCCCTCATCACAAACAATAACATGAAGAGAGAGGCTTGGGTCTTAGTTCAGAATCAAGTCTATTGTGTACATGTGGCTTGACTATTGCTCAAAGTTAGGATATTGAGAATATTCCTGCAATTTTCATTTTTCACAGAGCCATATTTATTTTACCAGCTCTTCTAGATCCAGAGATGGCTGCTGTCTCTGTCTGGTTGCGTCTACACACGTTTTCCTAACAGCCATAGTTCTTCAAAGCAATAGTTCTACAATCAGTCATGGAATCTTCTCTCATAAACCATTGGAAGATAATTCACAGACTCCAAATCAGGTCATCTTCCAAGACTAAAAGAGTTATCTTTCAAACACTACTTTTTAAAAGTTATACAAAACACTTGCATGACCCAGATTCTGGTACTGTGTTTTCCACGTAAGCATACATATGCATATATGCAAATCTAGAAATGTTTCTACACCCTGAGACAGATTTGTTATTTTTCTTTTCTTTTAGTATGGGACGGTAAACTCATTTATTTGAATGTTCCGGATTGAGTTTACACTGCTAGGAGTCGAAGCAGTACCAGACCCAGATTCCTCATTAATTCTGAATTTTTCTAATGGTAAGATTATGTGAGGAGCTACTTCATTGACTCTTCATGGGTTCAAATTGGCATTCTTTGGCCAGAAAGTATATTAAATTGATCCACCTAGTATCAATTCAGTAGAAGTGGTGAAACAACCAAAGAACAAACAGGCAGTAAGGATTTGCTGGGGGGGAAGTGGGAGATGAGCCGAGGAAGAGCCTAGCCCTGCTGTTTCACTTCAGTCTGGAAAATGTCTGGGATTGGTTCTGGGCGTGAGCTTTATATAAATCTATTTGGATGTAAAATGAGCAGCTAAGCCACCTAAATAAGGTGTGCAGGTGTGGGCTGGGGGGGGGGTTCTTCTGTTTTATCTTCCATAGACATAAGTCCACAAATACCTGATATCTCAGCAAGTACCAGAACACACCTGTCAGGAGAGTCTATTTTAGATACGTAGGAGGAGAGCACATGTTGGAAGATCTCCTGCCTGTTCCAGCTGAAGTTTCCTCCTCATCCCTAGGGAAATGTTCTCTGCATAATTGACAGTCAGTATTCAGTATTCTCATGCACTATTCAGCTACATGTCACTGGGCACATTTGGAAACCCTCTGCTTTATATTCTCAGCTACCGTCAAAATTTAGATTTAAACATTTCAGAATAGGGGCCTATCATTCCCTGTGTTACTGTGTAAAAGGTCATGTATAGCCAGATAAATAACTAAATAACTAAGTGGAAGTGTAAGAGCAAAAGCAACAAACTGCTATTTTTAGAATTGCATATACATTGCTTTAGATTCCTAATAAAACATGCTCTCATATATTTTAAGATTACAGAATACCCCAAAATATTCATTAACATAAGACTTAATTTAATATATACATTTACATTTAATGTTTAATTTTTTAGAAGTTCAGAAATTTGAGAAGTGCAATTTAATTTGTTGGAAAAGTCACCAGTCTTTTTTTCACATAGCAAGCAGTTACATATGTTACCTTGGGGTTTATATATTGATTCCCAAATTTAACATTGAATAACACCTTGCTCTAGATGTTGTCCCAGTGAATTCCATATCTGTGTTTCAGTTAAGTGTTAATTAGTTTATTTTCAGAATGGTAATAACAACCAAAGAAAGACATTTATAATGACAGTGCTGAGAGACAGCTGTATACTTTGGTGAAACCACCTGCTTTGCTGTAAAACTGGAAACAGGATCCAGTTTATGGTTCCACATATTATTTGGAAATGTGAAGGTAGAAATGGTTCGTAATTCATTTTAGCTCCCTTTACAAATTTCGCACAAGAGTTTGTGTGAAAGAGTGTAAACAGCTCAGCTATTGTGAAAGCAGGTACACAGGCTGTACACTTGTTGAACGTTACATGTGAATAACTGTACAACTCTAAGGTAAAGGTAAAGGTGCCCCTGCCCTACGGGCCAGTCTTGACAGACTCTAGGGTTGTGCGCCCATCTCACTTAAGAGGCCAGGGGCCAGCGCTGTCCGGAGACACTTCCGGGTCACGTGGCCAGCGTGACAAAGCCGCATCTGGCGAGCCAGCGCAGCACACGGAAACGCCGCTTACCTTCCCGCCAGTAAGCGGTCCCTATTTATCTACTTGCACCCGGAGGTGCTTTCGAACTGCTAGGTTGGCAGGTGCTGGGACCGAGCAACGGGAGCGCCGCGGGGATTTGAACCGCTGACCTTTCGATCGGCAAGCCCTAGGCACTGAGGCTTTTACCCACAGCGCCACCCGTGTCCTGTACAACTCTACAGCTCAGCTATTTGTGTAGGGGGAAAACAGATTTGACACTCCTTGAATTTCACACTCATGTGAACACCCCTTTGATAATCAGCAGAAGATGATTGAAGCAGAATGGGGGGGGGAGAGAAAAGCTCTTTCAGTGCCACAGAAGACAAGTCGTGTACAGATCTGGATTGGAGTGGCGCAGCCACACACAAAAAGCTGGGCTGCCAGATGCCCAGTATTATACTGCAATGCTGGGTTTATCCCTGTTACGTTGCTGTTCCAAGGCAGTCTGCTATACTGCTCTTCTAGACTGTTCCTAGCAGTAAAGTTGGTCTTCCGTTAGTTGCTGTCAGGGCTGGTTCAGCTGCAGGGCAGCGCGGAGACTCAGAGAGGAGCAGTAAAGTTAATTCTGCATTCAAGAATAAAGAATAAACCAGGAGCTGCCTGCCCTGAGGTTCTGTTTGTGGGCTTTCCTTAGACATCTGGCTCACCACTGTAAGAGCAGGATGCTGCACTAGGTGGTTGTTTTTTGTCAGGTCCAGCAGGGTTCTCCTGATGTTCTTCCTTGCATATTATTCTTTGCTGGATTGGTCCCCCCACCCCACCCCATTACACAACTTGTTATACAATCTCACAAGATTCAGTAGGATCAGGACCTTGGTTTTGATCCTTTTAAAATCCAACTTCCTCACAATCAAGGTGGGTGCCAGAGACCTCAGGCCTGTGGCATTCATAAATTTCACTAAAGATCTGCCCGTTGAATAAGAAAACGCCCAGTTTCAGACGTTTGGCTTGGGGTCTCAAGCTGTCATTCTGCCTAATGTCTCCCATAAGTTCAGCTACATTTAAATGCAATGAAAACCCCCAGGAAAAGACTGGTTATAGTTGCATCTGTGCTTACCTCATATCCCATGATGTGCTGTAATGTTCAAACTAGAATTTTATTCCACAGTAAATGCATCTGCTTTTATGATTGCTGTGCTAAATATGGACAGCCCAAAATGAGTGAAACGGCTAAAGACTTGTTTTATAAAAGTCTTTATTTGAAGTAAAGCAAATTAAATGTACAATCTGAGGAGGTTGTTTCTTTCATCTCATTCTTCCCTCCACTCCCTTATTTTGATCCACAAAAGGCCTCTTTCAAGACATGCAAGTGATACGGAAACTAACTGGTGCAGCTATTAAATACTCACTAAAGAGCAATTTCAAATTCTGGAATAGTGAAAAGTGTGGTGGACTTGAATACTTTAGTCAGCCATAAAGCTGGCTATGGGCAAATTTCCATTTCCTAGACACGTTACCTCATAGAAGTGCTGAAACCATAATGAGCTGCTCTTCCTGATCAGACCAAGGCTGTTGCATCCTGTTCCCAATCATCCAGCCGGATGATCACAAGAAAAGCCCAAAGGCACCAGCCCTTTCTCTTTGTTTGATATGGGGATAATATGTGCCAGTTTCATATCTTGGCCAGAGAATTGTGACATAGAAACACAGGCTGGTATGAAGTCCATTCCAGGGTAGATGTAGTAGATTTTGCAAGTCCAGTTGGGGTGTCCAATGCAGCACCTTGTGTGTGAAGACCCCCAAACCCCCTCCAAAATAAATCACACAGGACACAGAATATTTGTTTTAAGATTTTTGGCATTAATTTGGCCACAACTTTATTGATTACAGCATGTGAATGGTTGCTTAGGCATTGGGTCGGGCTACCTGAACAGGACTGATAACTGGACTTCCAGAGGTCAGTAAGGGAAAACATACTGGTAGAGCACAGAGCTGGATTTCTGCCTCTTAGGAACTCTGGCAACCCCTGAAAGGGGATCGGACAGAGCAAATCGAGCCCCTGGATTCCTTTAATGGAATTCCCTAGCAGCAACAACCAAAAATGAGGGGCAAGCACAGCCAATCCATAATCCCCTCCACCAAATAATGAACCAGTGCCTAACCGTCAACGTCACAAAGTTGTGACACGGTAGGCAAAAACCAAATGGCACCAGCCAAACAGCCAAGTGGCAAAATTCCTGGCCCCTGCTCCAAAAAAAGACAACCCCTAGACAAGCATAACAAGGTCAAAAACACAACCTTAATTATAGGGAGGGAGGGAGATCCGCTGCACAATGCGAAAGAGAAAGTACTTCACCTTGTACAGCCCCTTAAATAGCCCCTTAGTTACCAATCAAACCCCAACCTAAGAAAAATTTCCCCAGTAACAAAGAGGCAACCAATGAGGTGCGGAGTTCATCCAAAAGGGACCGCCCCAGCAACAAGAAGGCAGTTTGGTGATCTCACCGCAAAACGTGGCTCTCCGTGATTTGGAGGACACGATTTCTCATATTTTATTGGATTGATTTCAACAAGTGCATGTGTCCTGATAACGTGGGGAAGAATCTTGCAGTGATGCAACCAGCTTCTTGCTCTCTTGGCTGGTGAAAGATGTCTGCAGGGATGAAGTGCTGCCTGATGCCCTTAAACACGCAACAGGGTATCTACACTTGAAGGCCTGGCTTTCAACTAAATGTCCTGACAGTGGAACCTGAAATCTCCCATAACTGCAAAGCAGGTGCCAATACTTTGGCCACCTCATGAGAAAAGAAGACACCCTGGAAAAGACCCTGATGCTGGGAAAGATGGAGGGCACAAGGAGAAGGGGACGACAGAGGATGAGATGGTTGGACAGTGTCCTCGAAGCTCCCAACACGAGTTTGACCAAACTGCGGGAGGCAGTGGAAGACAGGAGCGCCTGGCGTGCTCTGGTCCATGGAGTCATGAAGAGTCGGACACTACTAAACAAATAAACAACAACAATTCCTCTCTTTCTGAAAGATACACTGCTTGAAGAAACGTGTTTTGTCGGCACAAATAAGTTTGGAGAGAGCTTTGAAATCTTTCTGCATTCCCTGGGACAGACCTCCCCCACCAGTACTATGAAGCCACATGAGCTATTTTACCTTCTGCCAGACATATGGAGGTGATCAGTGTATGGAAATTATATGAGAAGGTGAGGTGGAATTGCCAGGCTAGGAAATGTCTGCTTATAACATTTTAAAACCACACCAGGAATGGAACTTTATATTTAAGGGTCTGTATTATCATCGTTTTTTAAAAATAATAATTAATGGCCAGTGGTTGAAAGAATAAAGAGCCTCGTGGCACTTTAAAGACTAACACATTTACTATGGAATTAGCTTGTGTGGACTACAGCCCACCTTCAGATGCATCTGACAACCTGGGCTGTAGTTCATGAAGTTAATGCCACACACAAAAAATCTCATAGACCCGGAGTCTCACCTAGCCTAACCACCTGCAATGCAGGTATCTCACCTAGATCATCCATGACAGATGGCCATCCAACCTCTGCTTGAAAACCTTCACTTTAACGTTGGTCTTTTATGTGCCTGAAGACACTTTTGTTATTGTTCTTTTTTTCCAGCTGATAACTGGAACTGGGCACCTCTTTTTTGAACCAGCAGTTGCATATTGTATGTCAGAGCCTTGCTAAATTTCACACTTACCTGTTAAGTAAGTGTGAAATAAGATATTGCTTATACTATTGAAATGGCTGCATGGGAGAAGTTGTGGAATGTAGATTTAAAATTTACAGCATGCTACACAGTGAAAGAAAACTTTATGGAAATGATGTATAGATGGTATTTAACTCCTAGTAGACCTGTGAAAATGTACAAATCAAAATCAAACTCATGCTGGAAGTGTAAAGAAAAGTAATTTCTATCATATGTGGTGACCCAGTAAAAGAACAAAAGCTTTATGGGAAATGATTTATAATGAATTGAATAAAATGTTTAAGATAACCTTTAGTAAAAAACAACAACCTAGAAGCTTTTCTCTTAGGGATTGTGAACACTGAGATTCTGAAGGACTTTAAAAATTTGTTCTTGTATGCCACAACTGCAGCCAGAATGGTGTTTGCCCAGAGATGGAAAGAACTAAGGAAGAGTGGCTAATTAAATTGATGGATTATGCCAAAGTGGCAAAACTGACAGGTGTAATGAAAAATCAAGAGGGGAAAATTATTAAAGAATCGGGAAAATTTGTAGAATATCTGAAAAGTTCTGGCATGCAAGTAAGTTCATTAGCAGGACTAACTTAAGTCTAGCAGTTAAAAACATCACTAAGATAAAAGGAAGAATAACTTAAAAATGGAGCAAAGTGGAACATGCAGTGTTAAAAATCTAAACTAGAAAAGGAACCACAAAGGGGGGGGGGAATCAAATATGGAATTGTATTTGAAATATGTGTTTGCAAGGTATGTATTTGTAATATTGTGAAAACTGAAAAATTATATATATAGAGAGAGTAATTTAATTCACTGAAATTGTACGCATTACTATGTATTTAAACTTGATTGGTTGGTAACTGAATTCTAGAGAGTTCTCTAGTAATTCTCATGTGACTGGCAAATGTTAGTCACATGGGAGGCATCTAATGATGGCAGGGCCCCCCAAAGTTGTTGGGCATTGCCATTAAAATGGTGTGTGTGTGCTGCATCATATGATTGATTATGTGGGGTGGGGCTTACCTGCCCCCACCCCAATATTTTATTCAAGTTGGCACTGCTGTAAAACTTTTCCTAGTGAAGGCAAACTTGTTAATGGCTGGGCGAGCGGTTGCCTTTGGGGCCAGGACTCAATCGTTTCTGAATGGGGCTTTAAAGATCGGGTTCACCATTGCTCTTTGACCCAAGCCTGCTCCTGGATGTGTGGATGGCATCCGTGCCCAGGAGTGCTTTCCATCAGAGCTATGCCCAAAAGACCTTTCATGGGTCTCCACTCTACGGGTGAGCAGAGAACTGGGGAGATTGTTTTACCAGGTGGTAAATACCCCATAGTTTCTCAGGGATGTGGAACTCACCATTAGCAGGGAGAGTGGTACAAATGCTTTCCCCAATCTATATTATTATTATTATTATTATTATTATTATTATTATTATTATTATTAACAGTACTAGTAGCAGCAGCAGCCTGGCTACAATTTTGCACACTCCTCAATGTCCCAGACTTAGCATTGTTCTGCAACATTGTCTGTGCATAGCAGGCAGGGTGGGGTGTTATAGACCCCCACACCCCAAACTTCTCAGATAAACTTTTGAGAGGTTTCATCTCAGTTCTGCTTGTAGCATCTCAGGCTGGTAAGCCAACTGCAGCTTCTTGCATGAAGGTCTAATTGTTTGTCATTCACACCCTGGTAACTTCCAGATTAGAGTGAGGGCAATGCACTCAACCTGGGACTGCTCTGGGAAAATGTTCAGAAATGAGAGCTCCAGAATGCAGCAGCAAAGGCTATTGACAGAGGTGTGCTGCACAGAACTTATGACTTTCTTCTCTTTTGTGTCCTGGGACAATTTAAAGTGCTTGGGTTGACAGTATGGTGGTATTTATGTACTGCCTTTCAGGCAGCCTTCACAACGTGGTTTAAATAACAACGGTAGGACAGGCAACTGTGTTTAGAAGAAAGTGCTGCTGCTGCTTCTAGCTCCCCTCAGACCAGATGGTTTTTCAGAAGCCCCTTTGGTGACTGTTGGAGGAGGGAAGGTCCATTATGGGAGCTGGATGGTGGCAGTTCTCCAAGCGTCACTCTTCTCCCCTTCTCTTGGGACTTGGGATAGTCTGAGACCAGGTGGTCTTAAGGATTATCCAACCCTCTGTGAACTTCCCAATATCCTATTTGGAAGCCTGCTTCACTCTTTAAAGCTGGGTGGTTGAGAGACTGGGGGGAGAAGGAGAAAGAGAGACATCTCTGCACCTCCCTCTGAAGAAAAAATTCCCTGGCTCACCTTCTGAGCCTTCCTCATCTCCACCCCTGTCCCTATCTTGAGCACCTCCACCCTTCTCAGACTTGGTCAGCATCGCTCACTTTAGGTATCAGTTTAAAAGGATGGCGTGCTTCATAGAGCTTTTGGGGAGGCATAATGGCTCTGGAAATAAAAATATAAAACAGCAGAGAGCCAAGAGCTGTTTGAAAACTCGGGCTAGGAATGAACATCCCAGTTCAACGTGAAGATGGGACTAAGTCCACTCTGTCTTGTTTCCATGTGGATTGTAAAGGGAATACCCTGTAAAATCCATGTGGAAATAGAAAAGTAAAACAATTGTAGTCATAGTCATAGTGGTAATTACTCACAGTGCAGCCAGAGTGCTCTAGCAGTGCAATTGTTGGTTTATTTTAAAATTCCATTTACAAAGCTTCAGATTAGTCTTCAAGCCACCCACCACCTGAGCAGCTGAACTGCTAGGGTCTTCTTTGCAGCACATGCTTTGAAAAGAGTAGAGGAGCTGCGACCAACAAGAGGAACAGGACTTGATGACATCCCATCACTCCTAGAGGAGCTATATGGCAGAAGCATGGCTGCTTGCAGTATTTATAAGGGGGCACCCATGTTTTTGCCATACAGTTCCCTCTGAGATTGATGGAACATCATCAAGCCCCATCGCTCCCAGGGAAGAGGAAATTCATTCCATTGAGATGAATGGGTCATGCAGAAGATTCCAGCATTTTGATGGAGCTTGCACATGGTAAGTTCCTGATAGATGTGCTCAGTGAATACTAAACGTTCCATTGTAGAGGTCATTCCGTTTCTGGAATGTAGTAGTCTCCCCTGGGAAATCTTATAATTACTTATCATCTGTTACTTAACATACTTTTTCATGTTTGGCCACCACATGAATTTTGATTTTCAGTGACTCTGTGTGGATGCTGTTACTCAATCGTCTGCTGTCTTGTGTGCAGCAGCTGACCATATCAATCTGATTATTTCCAGCATGTCATTTTGCTTTCCTTGGAAGAACACTCAAATATGCAACTCTCTCTTCTAAAGTGGTACCTCGGGTTACATACACTTCAGGTTACAGACGCTTCAGGTTACAGACTCTGCTAACCCAGAAATAGTACCTCGGGTTAAGAACTTTGCTTCAGGATAAGAACAGAAATCATGCGGCGGCGGCGGCAGGCCCCATTAGCTAAAGTGGTGCAAACAGTTTCAGGTTAAGAACGGACCTCCAGAACGAGTTAAGTTCTTAAACCGAGGTACCACTGTACATTTAAAAGCAAGGCAGTCCAGAGTCAACTTCAGTGCTTGGTTCTGCTACTTGCCTAAAGGAGGCCCTTCAGTCTTTTGCTAAAATGTTACAATGAACCAATAGCAGTTAAAGTAGATCAAATTAGTGAAAATCGTATCAACATGTATGCAGAGACAACTGTTTGTGTTTGCCAAAGCCTTTGCTTCCAGATGCCACAGAGATAAGAGACAGTGCAATATGTTTCTTATTGCGGTTTATGTCACAGCTAGTTTGGGTTCCCTTTCCTAATAGAAAGCATTCTTTTCATTCTGTCCTTTAGATGTCTACCTGTCATAAAACATGGCAGTTTTATGGCCCATCGATCCATATATTGCATGAGATTTGTTGCCGTTTACTCCTGTATGAAATCAACTGTAATAAATCTCTGGCTAATAGAAATGTCCACACAAAGGAATCCATGTCTAAGTGACTTAGAAATGGGACATTTCTCTTGCTACTTTATGAAAGGCATCCCAAACCCTCCAGCAAGATGTTTGGAGTGAGGAAGCACATGGTCTCTTTCCCCAACATTGTCAAAATGTTCCAAAGAATGCAAGAATTTAATCCTCCTCCTCATCATCATCATCTTTCTTTCTTTCTTTCTTTCTTTCTTTCTTTCTTTCTTTCTTTCTTTCTTTTCTGGGGTAAATGCTCATTTAAAGTGTTAAGGAAGACAGTTTTGCACAGTTTGCGCTGTGAAGTGAAGGCTGCCTGAGCCACTTGCTGATGAAGTCATCTGAAGTTCTGGCAGTGATGACTTTCAGGCTCAGTGATCATAGAGGGCTGCCGAGAGAATTTGTGTTGTTAAGCCCTTGTGCAGCCGTAGAGATAGCTTGCCAAAGTGCAAGGGAAATAGCTGTTGAAACAAAGCCCATGCAGTGGGGAGAGACATCAGTGCTCTTTTGCTAAGGTTGCCAAGTGGGAATGAGAAATAAATTGGGCCTCTTCCTTTTCACAGAATCTTAGAATTGTATAGGGACCCCAAGGGTCATCTAGTCTATTATGATCCCCTGCAATGCAAAGGGGGAGGAAAGGGGAGAAAATAAAATAGTTGTGTTAAGAAATAATTAACATGAAAAAAGACAAAAGTCTGGATGAAATATGAATCGACTGTCAGTTCCACATTTCAACAATCCACATTACAGTGGTACCTCGGGTTAAGTACTTAATTCGTTCTGGAGGTCTGTTCTTAACCTGAAACTGTTCTTAACCTGAAGCACCACTTTAGCTAATGGGGCCTCCTGCTGCTGCTGCACCGCCGGAGCCTGATTTCTATTCTTATCCTGAAGCAAAGTTCTTAACCTGAAGCACTATTTCTAGGTTAGCTGAGTGTGTAACCTGAAGCGTATGTAACCCGAAGTACCACTGTATGTTTATGTTCAAAAATGAAGCAGATCAGTTGATGACTAGGGTCACTCTCCAGACCATAGTCAAAACATTATTAGGGCTCAACCAACAGTCTGTATAAAGAGTCATGGGCTCTTTATATAGAGTCATGGGCTCCTTTGCAAAAGCCAAAGGATCAAGCCAGAGGTCAGAGGTCAGCAGAAGAGGCCAGTGAGGTGGGCTGGGAATCATACAGGCTGAAATCACAGGTACGTTTCACAGTGCTTTAACTGTCACCTGCTTCCTCTGCTTTTACTACTACAGTAGTACCTTCGGTTACGTAACCCTCTGGTTACGTAAACTTCAGGATGCGAAAGCGGCAAACCCGGAAGTATTTTACTGGGTTTTGCCCCGTGCGAATGCGCAGAAGCGGTCCTCAGGTTGCGGAAACCTTGGGATCCGACTGGACCTCTGGAACGGATCCTGTCCGTAACTGGAGGTACCACTGTATTTGCAACTTCTGTTCCTCCCGGTCAAAATGTCACTGCACCCATTGCCGCTACAGGACATACATCTATCTTGGAGCATTCTGGCCCATGCTGCCCTGTGACTAGTGTTGAGTGCAACCCCTTTATAGGCTTTGCAGCTTCAACTGTATACCTCACCTGCTCCTCTAAAACCTTGCATTTATCTATTGTTTCCTCTGGGGAGACCAAAAATGGTGCCCAAAGGGATCATGGGAGCAGGGAAGGGTCTGTAAGTCTAGTATTTACAAGCCTAGGCATGTAAATGACCAATAATAACAAAAATGCACAACTCAGAATATTTCTGACGTGTAATATTCATGTTTCCCCCTTGACATCCTCCTGGGCTTGAGCTTCTGCAGTGAAGGCATATCTTACAATCAGATTGGTATTTCACCATGTTTTAAACTAGTTTCTGAAAGTGCTGAATATTAAGGGTATGAAACTAACCTTCAGATGAGTTCTCAGGGCCCATGCCTGTGTTTCTGAACTTGCAGGTTTTCCCTTCAGGCCAAGAATGTACATCTCTCCCTTTTGCTCAGAGTGGCAAGAACAAAACAAAGCTAAGCAGCCTAGTTTTGTTTGCTTATTTATAGAAAGTGACACATTTTTTAAGTTAAATTACAAAGTGAAATGTGGTCTGTTACCTATTAAGCCGATAAAAGATTACCTTTCATTAAAAACATAGCTCAGGTCATGTGTCTGTCATGTGTTTAATAGGTTACTTGTGTTATGTTCCTATTACTTCACATTTAAATTGTGTTAGGTTAGCAGAGAACAATACAAATACTTAGACAATTAAAATTCAGTTGACTTTTAATTTGACTTTGATCAAATCCTATGCCAACCTGTTCTTAAGACTGTAAACAAGATGAGGTGCCAGACCTGAAAGCTCTTCAGCTGAGGCAAATCCAGTCGCTGGGTCTTTGCTGGCTGAGGAGCAAAGCATGCTCAGAATCCGTTTGTCAGGAACTTCCTCAGCGTTGCCCAATTAATCACTTGCCCATATTTTATTTCAGTTGTTGCTGCATTATTTCCAGCAGGAATATTGCAGATTAATGAGACCCCCGGGTATAGGGCGGTATATAAATTCAATAAATAATAATTGTAATAATAGTGCTCTCATGGTTCTGTATGAGCAAACTGAAGTTAGCAGGCAAAGCTTGAAGTTAAAATGTTCAGGCAATGAAACAAAAAGTTTGGGTGGATTCACCTGGCCCTCAGACTCCTACCTCTTGATTCGCATGCTTTATTCCTTTACTCAATGGCACGGGTGCATGGGAAGCTGATCTGTAGTGTGTTGGCTGCTTGATTCAAATCTCTGCTGTTCTGTGTGTGTAAATCTCCATGGCTCCGCTTGCTTCCTTTTGAACTAGTCATAACTTTGCTAATGTATTCTGTCTGTAAATTAGGTAAAAAAATAAATAAATTTCAAGGCAGGCTGAAAAATATATATCCCGTTCTACAACTTTCTAATCTCTCAATAATGGGACGCGGGTGGCGCTGTGGTCTAAACCACTGAACCTAGGGCTTCCAGATCAGAAGGTTGGCGGTTCGAATCCCCGCAATGACGGGGTGAGCTCCCGTTGCTCAGTCCCAGCTCCTGCCAACCTAGCAGTTCGAAAACACGTCAAAGTGCAAGTAGATAAATAGGTACCGCTGTGGCGGGAAGGTAAACAGCGTTTCCGTGCGCTGCTCTGGTTCGCCAGAAGCGGCTTAGTCATGCTGGCCACATGAGCCGGAAGCTGTCTGCAGACAAAATGCCGGCTCCCTCGGCCTGAAAGTGAGATGAGCGGTCTTTTGTGACTGGACTTAACTGTCAGGGGTCCTTTACCTTTACCTTTAATCTCTTGATAACATGCTACATATATAGATGTTAATATGTTTTGCTGCGTGATTCATAGAGCATGGCTGAGAGCATGTGCTTCTGTTCATGCCTCTACATGCAGTTTTAGTTCTTGTCTTGTGCCCTGGGAAACATTGTACCAGTCCTTGTGGATATGCAGAGAAGCTGGTTGTGGGTGAGATTTTAGTCAAACATTCAGGGGGAAAGTAGTCATTGGCTCTTCCCCCCCATAATTGACTTAGCTAAGTTGGTAAAGAAAAGGCATTTTTATATGTGTTGTATATGCGATATAACACTGACACCAGATGGCGCTGTGGAGTCCCCTCTTGCCCAACCGGATTTCCCTGTATGAGTTTAATTATGTGTTTAATTAAATTGCTTCTTTGATGGGTCTAGATCCAGCCTCATTTTCTTTCTGCTGCTCTACCTCCCAGTCTAGAAGAAACTTGGTCATTATGTTGCTTCTTAACATATGGTTACCAGATTTTTTTTCAATGAGTCCGGGGACCCTTTTTTTTTTTTTTTGAAGCTGAGTAGCAACAGGGAGTCAGTAGTGGAGATGGTGAGGCAAAAGACCCTGGGCCCAAGCACACATGCATATTGTATAAAGAAGAAGAAGAAGAGTTTGGATTTGATATCCCGCCTTTCACTCTCTTTAAGGAGTCTCAAAGCGGCTAACATTCTCCTTTCCCTTCCTCCCCCACAACAAACACTCTGTGGGGTGAGTGGGGCTGAGAGAAGTGTGACTAGCCCAAGGTCACCCAGCAGCTGCATGTGGAGGAGCGGAGACACGAACCCGGTTCCCCAGATTACGAGACTACCGCTCTTAACCACTACACCATACTGGCAAAGGTTAATCTACACCGCTCTTAACCACTACACCATACTGGCAAACTACCGCTCTTAACCACTACACCATACTGGCAAAGGTGCAAAACCCTTCTTTCGCACCCTGTGAAACCCCTTCTCCCTTTGTTCTGACAGATCGGGAGAGGTTCGGGAGTCACGAGCGGGCGGCCGTTGCCCAGGAGGGGCCAGCCTGGTAGTGCAGTTGGCTCTGGCTGGCTTCAGGAACTGCTCGCTGCCATGGCGCAGGAAAAATGGGCACCACAGTAGCGAACAGCTCCTGAAACCAGCCAGAGCCAACTGCTGAGGCTGTTGCTGCCATGTTTCCCGGGGACAGATTTGCAAATCTGGGGACATTCCGGGGACAGAATTTGTCCGGGGACAGATTTGCAAATCCAGGGACTGTCCCCGGGAACCGGGGACATCTAGTAACCCTATCTTAACAGCCCTTTCTCCCTTGGACTGGCTAGCAGCTCCTGCTTCCTGGTGTAAAGGGAGCCATGTGTGGTCAGCAGCTTGCCATTCTCTCCAGCTTCGTCTCTTCTTCAGAGGATCAGTGGCCTGTCTCCTGAAGTGGTGCACAGTACCAGGAAAACTAGGTTAAATGTTGTCTCCGTCATGTGCTCATTAGGTGAGCTGCTGTTCCCTCACAACTGAAGGACGATAACAAAACTGACTTACG
The DNA here is from genome assembly GCF_027172205.1 of Podarcis raffonei. Lineage (NCBI taxonomy): Eukaryota > Metazoa > Chordata > Lepidosauria > Squamata > Lacertidae > Podarcis > Podarcis raffonei. The sequence continues at coordinate 5,999,762 of NC_070606.1, read as the reverse complement.
CGGCAGAGCTATTTTAAGGATTGCTGAGATATTGTATGCGAGATGCTCTTACGTTAGCCCATGAGTACATTAATAAAGTCCCATAGAAATGCTATGTGTTAATTTCCAATAGGCAAGGGGAAAATAATAAAAACATATTAGGGAATTTAAGAAAGTACCTTTGCATTTTCCCTGCTAGAGCCTCATAGTGAGTGATTGAATGCTATTCCGTTAGGGGTGTTCTTGTTTTTCAATAGGAAACGCCTATTTCCTTTAATAAGCCTGATATTTCAGGTGTGCTTAGAAATGTCAATAAACTGGAGACCTGCTATTATCAGGAGGGGTCACACAATAAGGACTGTTGTTTCCCAAAAGAAGCTGGGTAATCTCCGTGGTTCTAGCATCCCTGTTTCTGCTGAGTGCTGCGAGGTATGGAAAGCATTTCTGAAAATATAAACTCATGCTGTGTGTATGTGCATGTCAAGGCATCTGCTTGTTCCAAAGGGATTAACCTTTCGCAGGAGTTAAATTTGGAACAATGGTCCTTAGTTAGAAAAGATTTCCTTTATTTTCCATGTGGAAAACCTGAGGAGGACTGCTCCTTGACTTGAGTTCCGCTTTCCAGGATTTATGCTTTCGCAGGTATCCTCGCTTTGCTTCTGCATAGCCCATTTCAGTAATAGCAAGTGACAAGCTATGTGTTACTTTGAAATAACTTATGTTATGGTTCACCTCAAGTCTCTGGGGACTCAGCTGGTGTATTAAGCCAAATGCATAGAAATGTGCTCTCTTTTGACTAAAGGGTTGCATACGATGCTTGTCGTTGTTTCTGGCAAAAAAATCTTGCCCATCATTCTGCTTGGAGGCAAACTTAACAGCTTCACTTTACCACAGGTCGTTTGACAGAGAGAAGAGGGCAGGCTTTGGGCATTAAGACAAAGCAAGGAGGGGGGTGTCCTGGAAATACGTGGAAACATATTTTGATTATGAGGAGAAAATGGCCCCCTGCCCAGTGGGACCTTAGGATGAAGGGTGGTAATGATAATAGTAATAGTAATAGGTATCCAACAGTTGTCTCCTTGATGCCTTATACAGGGCTCACGTAGGGTCTTGAATCAGCTTAATAGGCAGCCATTGTACTATTTTGACCTTTTAGACTGCGTAACACCGTGTGAGCTTCCTTTTTAGACTATCAAGATAAGGCGGTGATGTAGCCTTACTGTATCACGACATGAGGTCAATCTGGGCTAAGCTCCAAGACTGATCCATAGGTTTGCAGGATCAAAGCCATGGGATTTATATTGGCTTAAAGCTGGTTCTCCCACATCTGCAACATTACCCTGCATAGGTTTTCTGACTTCTCTTTTCCCCCAAGCAAGCTGCAATTTAAACCGAAAGAAGCACTCTGTTTGCAGTAACAACTTGGCTTTCCTGCTGCTTTCCCTTGACGTTTGTTGCTGTGTTTCTTGTTGCTATTAACATACAAGATTTTGCTTGTGTTTGTTAAAATTGATAAAATGCAGCCTTGGTTAATTGTTTTTGGCTTTAATGAATGCCACTCTGAGGGTTCCACTGAAGTCTAATTATTGTACACTCACAGCAAATGACATCCCCTTGAGGTGATTTCCAGTGACAGCATTTAATTGAAACTGCACGGCTGCATGCATGAGATCCTTTGAAACTCAGATCAGTATTTCTGTGCCCTCAGTACTTCTTATCTAAAAAGACGGAGGTGCCCAGACCTTCCAGGGAAGCTGCACTCCTTAACCTTAAGCAGGAGGGGGTGGGCTGTGGCCAAAAGTCAGGCATAAGTGGCACCGAGTTCAACAGGGCTTGGACTTACTTCTGAGTAAACCAATGTAGACTTGCACTGCATGCTTCACGCACACAAAAATACCTTGTGTTGCCATCCAGAATTTTGTTTGAATAGAAATATTGCTTCCAGTCTTTGAAAGGCAGAAGATAAGCCATGTGTGAGGTTTCAAAACGATCAGATAAAGGGTTGCACAATGAAGTGCTGTATACTAATGCTTCGTTAAAGGGATTCTTTCTTTTATCACTTGGTGTGATACTGTATTCTAAAACTGGCAGCCTAATTTGTTTCTTGCACCATCTGTTCTTTTTCTTCCTGTCTGCTGTCGGGAGGGAGGAATAAATAAATAAATGCCGCCCATTAAACTCGAGCTGTTCAGTAAGTGACTTCATTTGAGCTGTGACTGCCGACAGTGAGATTCAACTTTAGGGATGAGTTTTTACTGTGGTGCAATTTTGTTATCTGTGGCATCGCTCTTTAGGGTAGATATGTATCCCACTTTTGACCACAACCAAGGTGCCATGGACAGGCAGGAGGCAGAAGGGAGTTCTAGGAGACCAGGGAGAAGAGGCGCTCATCCCCCCCCCCCGCTCGTTCAGAAGTTTTACATTATTGTTATTAATGTTAATTAGTGATAATTTTATTGTTCTATGCTTTATGTATACCACTGTGAGGTGTGTGGGTGTTTATATATATAATAAAGCCATGTATAAATTCTTTCAAACGATACATGCCAGATCAGCCTCCTCATCCATAATCAGATCATGGGGAGTTTTTATTCTGAGCTGCCGTGGCATTCAGCATCAGCAGTCGCAGACCTGAGGGCTGGCTGATATGGCAAACGCAGTTCCCCAGGTCGGAGGAGGGGCTGGCACACAGCTCAGTCACTAACTGCCTGGGCTGCGTGACCCTAACCCGGCCTGCCCCTCCTCCCACGCCATATCTCCCCCTACCCAGAACCACTGTAACTGGGCCTCCCCCTGCTCTCCCCTGCTCCTCTCCTCCCAGGCACATCCCAGCAAGTACCCTTTACAGCCCAGTCAAAAATAGTGGAAACACTAAAAAAGAATTTAAAAGGATATAAAACAATTTAAAAGAAGAAGCCCTGTCTGCTGAGCAGCAGCAGCGGCAGGGTGGTCCTTGCTTGGCAGCAGCAACAGTCTTTATAAAGCCTGTCAGTCCCCGCCCTAGACCAGGTAGATAGATGCAGGAGCAGGACCCTCAGGTTCTCAGCAGGGTGGTCCTTGTTGGGCAGCAGTCCATAAAAGCCTGTCGCCCCTAGGCCAGGTGGAGAGAGGCAAGAGCAGGTCCCTCAGGCTCTCAGCAGGGTGGAGTAGATTATTACCACATCTGATATTCGTGGAGTGTTGCAGTTCCTGATGAGCAGGGTCTAAGTGCTGTTCTCCATGATGGTGACTGTCAGATGCAGCCTATTCACAGAGTCTGGTTGATGTAGAAGCCAAGGCTGGTTGCTGCTGGAGATTTCCAACTGGTTGTGTAACTGAAGCACTGCCTACGGAAGTCTCACCAAATACTGATTTTTCTTGCCCATTTCCTACCAGCTGTGAAGCTGGAGCATCTCCTGCCACACTCTGTTTAGTCTCCAAATTCAAATTTAGACATCCATCGGAGGAAGGTCCTGCGCACACTAGCTGACACTCAGCACCACTGGTTTGTAGATATGCACCACTCACTGCGGGTCTTGGAAGGCATCGCTGAGCAGGTGGCTGCGCTGCACTTTTCTAGGAAGATGACAATGTCTGGGACTGCCATTATAGTTCTTGTTGCTCAAGGAAGCAATATCTCCTCTTCAAATACTGTCCCTTCCCATAGTCACCCTCCCATTCTTTGTGCCTTTTTACGCCAGCCTTTCTAAGATGTGCAAGTGCTCTCACTTCCTCAAAGCACAATTCAGTTTCCTCAGAAAAAAGCAAGTTCTTATTGTACATGGACACCTGCTGAAAGCCAGCACTGGACGAAGGACCAGGATGCACTTCCGATCTAGATAAGGTGGCGACACATATACTGTCAAGGAGGGGGTGGCTTTCCCAAGTCCTCCCTCCAAACCGCTAATAACTCACACGTAGGCACCAAATGGGTTATCAGGCTTTATTGGTGTCTCTTCTGGCACCAGCTACAGACATCAAACGGCAGTCTAATCTACAGCGTGTTCTCTCCAAGGGTGAACGAAGGCGTTGTGGCACCCGAGGTGGGGCATCGCTACGTAGGGTGCATGAGCGGCATCACTACGTACAATGCATGCGCCGTACATAGTGATGCGGCACATGCACTGTACATAGCGGTTTGCCGGCGCCAGCGCTCCAGCACCGTAAGGACGGTGCCAGGATCCTCTGCTCGCGGCTGAAGCTGCGAATGGGGGATCCTCCACATGCGGCTGTTGAATGGTCACTTTAAAATGTGAAGGTTCATTATTGCTTCACAAGTTGTGTATGTCTTTAAGAGCCAGGACAAATAACGAGACCCAGTCTTACAGCTGTGAAACATAGAAGGTGCTAAAATCAAAATAACCAAAATTTTGATTTTGGTTATAATATACAATTAGAGGAATGGATAAAATTATGGAAAGAGGGAATGAAATTCACCGCATGTACTACGATAAAAGAAAATGTTATGAAAATGTTATATAGATGGTATATAACTCCAGTGAAACTTGGAAAGATGTTTAAAGTTAGTAATAAATGTTGGAAATGTCAAGAGAAAGAAGGAACATTTTATCACATGTGGTGGGAATGTAAGAAAGTGAAAAGCTTTTGGGAAATGATTTATAACGAGATGAAAAAAATGTTGAGATATACTTTTGTTAAGAAACCAGAAGCATTGTTATTAGGCATATTAGGTAATGATGTTGAAAAGAAAGATGTGAAGTTATTTAGATATGCAGTTACAGCAGCCAGAATCTTGATGGCCCAAAAATGGAAACAGGAAGAAATGCCAACGAGGGAAGAATGGAGAATGAAATTGATGGAATATGCAGAAATGGACAAATTAACGTGTAAAATTCGAAACCAACGCGATCAGAGATTCACCGAGGACTGGAATAAATTTACAGAGTATATCAAAACTGTGTGTGATCAGGAAAGAATGCTTGTTGGATTTCAGGAAGCTCTGTGAAAAGAATAGATAGGAATGTCGCTCAAAGGAAAAGATAAAATAAGGATTGTTAAAGTGCAACATAAATTTTAGGAATGTGAAAAGTTGTGATAAATATGGAAATTGTCAGATAGGCTGATGGAAGTCTACAAGATGTATAAGTTAAATTGGATGTTAAATTGTAATTGGAATGGTTATTGGAAATTTGAATAAAAATTAATTATATAAAAAAAAGAAACATAGAAGGTGCTGCTGAATTGTGTTAATCAAGCTGTGTCAGCAATTGGGTATAGTATATAAGGAGCAGCACCTAGCTCTCCCATTACCCTGGGGGATGGGTTGATGGTTGGGTCCGGTTTGTTGTTGATGTATTTAGTGTATAACAAGGTTTTGTTATTAAAACCTTGTTTAAGTTATTTTTTTGAGTCCCTTTTTAATGCATGGTCTCCCCAGCAAGCTCTCTGCAGCGCTACTAAACTGCAAAGTTCTTTTAGCAAAGTATTGGAAGACAACAAGAACTACCCACGCTGGAAGAGTGGCAGACGAAGGTGATTGACTATATGGGACTGGCTGAGATGACGGGCAGAATCTGTGACCAAGGAAAAGAGACGGTGGAAGAAGATTGGAAGAAATTTAAACTTTATCTTAAGAACTGTTGTAAAATTAATGAGTGCTAAAATGCCATGGGTAATGTAAAATAGATTTGCAGTGGTAAACGATTGGGTAAGAGAAAAATGATTAAAGAAAGTGAACCATAAGTAATTGAGATCAGGGGTTGCTGAAAAAGTTGAAATAGGGATGCAGGAAAGGGAGGCATGGGGAAGTCATTGAAATTTGGCTTAAGAAAAAGAGGTTATGAAATTATACGTGTTTATATGTTTGTTTGTTTGTTTGTTTATGTATTGTGTGTTGTGATGTGTCTTATTTTATGTTGGAAAATTAATAAAAAATTTATATATATATAAAAAATAATAAACTGCAAATAGCCAACAGCGGCGGTGGTGGCGGCACGATGGCTGCTTGCACTGCTGCACCACCCCAGGCATGGCACCCACTGGCTCTCTCCCCCCTTTTGGTGAGTTAACTCAAAGATTTATAGGGGCTGGAAGTTGCTGGCTAGCCCCATCACCTGCTCCCACTTTGGGGGCTAATTATTACCACCTGCATGAGGGGCCCCACCCTGCGATACTTGCTTGCAGAATCACTACTTCATGGCATCCCTTTTTTCTTCTTCTGTAGATGAAATTCTGAGGTTAGAATTTTCATCTTCAAGTAGACCAGGGCCATAAACAATATATTCACTATAACCATTTTACAACCAATGATAACCAAGCAAAAAAAAAACACAAAACAAAACAGGAGAAAATATCCGTAATACATAAGTCCAGATTAAAATACACCATTTCAAAGTAGCTTTAATTCTCATAATCCACATAAATTCTAGATAAACAGTCAGTTTATTAGCACTTCCTCAACACTCAATAAGATCATCAAGACATGATAAGTGGAAAGGATCAGGAACAATAGCAGCATTTAAATGTCTATATTGTGCACAAGATCTTACACCCCAATCTTTCTAAGGCACCAGAACTACAGGACTTGCCCATGGTGAAGTACTGGGCCCAATAACTCCCTCAAGTAACATAGCTTGAATCTCATCAGCAATTTCTTTGCAATGTTGCTCTGAAACACGATAAGGGTAATTTACAATGAGAGAAGCAGATCGTGCACTACTAAGTTTACTTGGGGGAAGAAGAAGAAAACATTATTAAACTTCTCCAGTATGGCATAAGCTCTTGCTGCTGAGACAACCTCATAGCAGGGCTAAAAATTTCATCATCTAAACCTCCCATATTTATAATTTCAGTTAACAAATCAACAGGTTGGTCAGGATAGTTAAACTGCTCAGTCAAAGCACACACGTGATACTCCTTCAAACAATTCACATGGTAAATCTTAGCTTTAGAGTGTTCCTGAGGGCAGGCTACTAAATAGTTACCTGTACTCAAGCGTCTGACCACCTCTCCAGGTTCCATCCAATTCACACAAAATTTGCGTGGTTTAACTCCACTTTATCTCTAGTAGCAAACTCCCTCATGGTAGAATTTCTATTATAGTAGCTTTTTTGCACCTGCTGGGCAACTTTAAGACTCTCTTGGAAAGTTTTCCAAACATCACTCAAGGCTGTTCGTAGCTTCTGCATATAATCTTGAACAGACAAAGGGCTTGTTTGCAGCACTCCCTCCAATGGTTGTCTTAACAGACTTAATGGATTGTGCAAAGACCTCCCTCATACTAGTTCATTTGGGGAGTACCCCAGACTTTCATGCATTGAATCATGATACGTGTACATCAAAAACATAAGGTGCTGGTCCCATTCTTTTCTATGAGCTAAAGCATATTTCAGCAGCATGCACCCTTTCAACTAAGCCATTGGACCAATGGCAATAAGCCAGGCTTGCCCTATGTTCATTTTTGGTAATTTCAAAAATATGCTGCATTAACCGGGACATGCAAGTTCCACCCAAGTCACTGGCGATAGTTTTTGGTAAGCCCCAGCAACAACAAAAAAACGCTTAATAAAGCTCTTGCCACAAAAGGGGCACTAATTTGTGATAGCGGAATCATTTCACAAAAGCGAGTACAATAATCAATAACAGTTAAAGTATACTTCTTGCCAGATTTTGTGGCTTGTGGCATTGGGCCAATAATATCTATTCCTATTTCAGTGATGGTTCCCCAATAATCTCACTGGGCTGTAATGGAAAACGCTTATAATCACCAGCATGACTCACCAGCATTACATCACAAGACCTGACTTCATGACATATGCAAGCTCCCAACTCTGCGGCTGTATCTACCATGGGTGCCCACGAAGCCACGGGAGCTGGCGCATTTGCGGCATCCCAAAATTCGGATCCCACATTTTCTGCTCTCTCTCTAGTTCAGCTTTTGTGCTTCAGACTCCTAAATGGATAGGCAATTAAGAGAAATTTGACACAGGGATGTCTGAGAAGCCTAGTCAGTGGTAATGATTAATATTTTCAGGGAACCTGACAGTTAAGACAAAATGGTGCTGGAGATAAGACCTGCCGCAGAAATTTAAAAGAAAAGAGAATTGCTTATATAAATTAATTCTGCTAACTGCAACCATCTGTTGAAGCCAAGTGGTTCTTAAACCAAAAACCGTAACACAGACCTAACTGAGAGGGAGGGGGGCGGTTCAGGCATAATAAAAGGAGCTGGTGAAATGAATGACAAAGGTAGACTGTGGTTCTTTCATTTTTTTCAACCTTCACAAGGGCTGTGTGTGATACGGTTTTGTATGGAAGCTTTCCCGGGGGGGGGGGGGGGAGTGGCATAACAAGCAGAAATCGGGATGAGCCCAGAATTCGGCTTCTGAAGAATCACACGAATTGTTTAAAAAAGAAACAGCCCTTGTGATTGAATAAAATACCGTAATTTTTGCTCTATAAGACTCACTTTTTCCCTCCTAAAAAGTAAGGGGAAATGTGTGTGCGTCTTATGGAGCGAATGCAGGCTGCGCAGCTATCCCAGAAGCCAGAACAGCAAGAGGGATGGCTGCTTTCACCGCGGAGCGATCCCTCTTGCTGTTCTGGCTTCTGAGATTCAGAATATTTTTTTTCTTGTTTTCCTCCTCCAAAAACTAGGTGCGTCTTGTGGTCTGGTGCGTCTTATAGAGCGAAGAATATGGTATAGATTTTAAGAGTTTGTGTTTTTAATGCCTGCAAAAATCTCAGTAGCCAGAAGGGTAGCCAAATCCTACCCTTCAGCTGAAATCAGGGATTCAGTTTCCCGTGTGGGTCTTTCCCCCCACCCGTGCCTGACAAAGCCAGAGTAAATTGTGCAAAAGAATTAACATTGCAGAATAAATTACGTATTCAATTATTAAGAGAACCCAAGAGAAATTATGAATATTTTCTTGTTTTTCAGTTGAATTTGCACAGTGCTGCCCTACCTTCCAGATGGTTGGCTGCTGTAGGGTTAGGATTCTTATCACTGTTAGATCTCCTGCAGAAAGTTGAGTGAAAATGTCCAAACCTTCTGCCCTGGCTGGCATGAACTGGCGTGGCTTGGGATGCGGTTGTGGATCTGCCACATCATTTCCCTCCCCCACAAACTCTATTTAGGATCACGTTGTCCTACATGTTGCCAAGTGAAGCTTTTGTGTGTCGAGACCCCGCAGCCACCCCCTCGTTGGAAATAACTCACACAAGGACACGGATATTAGGTTTATGTTATTGGGCAAATTTTGGCCACAACTTTATTGAAATTACAGAATGTGAACGGCTGGCTGGGCTCTGACGTGGCTGGGATCCCCAGGCAACGGGGGACAACGTCCCCCGCCCCTGGTGGGGAGTGGGTGGCCACGCGGTCCACCGCAACTCCTCCCCACTGGGAAGAGGAGCGGATTTCTCATAGTTCAAAGGTAGGATTACCTAGGCACCTAGCAGTTTGAAAGCACGTCAAGTGCAAGTAGATAAATAGGTACCGCTCCAACGGGAAGGTAAACGGTGTTTCCATGTGCTGCTCTGGTTTCGCCAGAAACGGCTTAGTCATGCTGGCCACATGACCCAGAAGCTGTCTACAGACAAACGCCGGCTCCCTCGGCCTATAGAGCGAAATGAACGCCGCAACCCCAGAGTCATCCGCGACTGGACCTAATGATCAGAGGTATCTTTACCTTCACCTAGGCACATAATTTTTATTTTCTTTTATTGAGCACAGAGTGCACACAACCTTTGCAGGCACTCAGTGAATAAAAAGATAATCCTAAAACAGGGAAAATGCACTTGCATCATTATTTTATTTATATACATTTCACGTTAATATCCCTTCCTCTCTCCGAAGAAGCCCTAGGAAAGTGTATATTGTGTGATCCCATTTTATCCTTGCAACATGAGAATTAAATTGGGCTGGAAGAGGTGTCACCCCAGAGATCAGAGTGGTGACTTTCATGCAGGTATCCCCAAAATGTTATCAAGATCTGGCAAACCTAGTTGACCCACTGACTCACATGCAACTGAACAGTGATGCATTGTGATCTGGGTGGCACTTGATAGCCCTCTGTTCTTGCAGTCCCGGGTAGGCTGCAAAAATGAGTTTTTGATTGATTGATTGATTGATTGATTGATAGCACTGATCCACCAAGGAGCTCAGTGTGGCATACATGATTTTCTTCCTCCCATTTTTGTCTGCAAAGCAACTCTGGGAGAGACTGCGACTGGCTTATGATCACTAAGTCAACTTTGTGACCAAGTGGGGATTTGAACTCTAGTCATCCAGGTCCTAGTCCTAGTCCAACCACTACCACACACTGGCTCTCTTGGGAAGGGCTGTAACTCCTTGTGGTACTCATACTTTGTGTGCTGAAGGCTCCAGGTTCAAAGCTGAGCACTTCCAGGAGAGAATCATAGAATCATAGAGTTGGAAGAGACCACAAGGGCCATCGAGTCCAACCCCCTGCCAAGCAGGAAACACCATCAGAGCACTCCTGACATATGGTTGTCAAGCCTCTGCTTAAAGACCTCCAAAGAAGGAGACTCCACCACACTCCTTGGCAGCAAATTCCATGGTCGAACAGCTCTTACTGTCAGGAAGTTCTTCCTAATGTTTATGTGGAATCTTCTTTCTTGTAGTTTGGATCCATTGCTCCGTGTCCGCTTCTCTGGAGCAGCAGAAAACAACCTTTCTCCCTCCTCTATGTGACATCCTTTTATATATTTGAACATGGCTATCATATCACCCCTTAGCTTCCTCTTCTCCAGGCTAAACATGCCCAGCTCCCTTAGCCGTTCCTCATAAGGCATCGTTTCCAGGCCTTTGACCATTTTGGTTGCCCTCCTCTGGACACGTTCCAGTTTGTCAGTGTCCTTCTTGAACTGTGGTGCCCAGAACTGGACACAGTACTCCAGAGAGATTCGTGTCTGAAACAGTTCCGGTCGAGGAAGTCACTGGAAGTCACGAGAGATCACCAGATATGAAGGGCTGGTCTACCTAATATGCTACAGTGGCAAATGAGACACATCCCTCTCTCAAAACCACCAGTCAAAAGCGTGTTTCTATTGCATACCTTTCAGGATTTTGTTGAGAGTGCTGTTTTCACTTGAAAATCCTATTCATCTTCCTGGACAGACTGATAAGGTTCCCACATCCTCGCTTGTTAGTTGTGTCTGTATTTGCGGTTTTCTTCTTTTCTTTATCTAACATCTCTGCCGGTCTTTTTGTTTCTCTGTTATCTGGAATTGGGTATCTTATGTTAGATCCACAGCTGACAGAAATGTGGGGGGAGGAGCCCATTTCAGAGGCTGCTTTAATGGACTCAACATGTCACGTTCTACTGCACATCTCAAAAACAGCATTCAATGAAAGCAGTGCAGATAAGACCTACAACATGAAAGTCTGGAATGCATATTATTTGTCACTTGGAAGCCTCTCCATCATGAGAGGCCATCAGATAAAGACAGATTACATACCTTTCCAAAAGGTAAGATGCATGTCAGTGAAATTGTGGGCCAACATTAATAACAAAGTATATTAAGTTTTACAGACGGGTCTGTATCAAATTTCTCTTAATTGACTGTATAAATAAGGGTCTGTAGCACAGAGAAGGAGTGTCTATTTTCCCCCTTGAGATCAAAACAAGAAGGTCAATATTAACTTACCGCAAGCCTGTCCTAAAGAAAAATATAATGAAGCAACGGTGTGTGAAAGCCAAAACTGGAACTCATATCAGGAACATAGGAAACTGAATCCGACTACTGGTTTATCTAGCCCAGTATTTCTTACACGGGCTGGCAGTGGCTCTCCAGACATAATATTCCCCAGCACTACCTGGGGAAGCTGAGAATTGAGCTGGGACCTTCTGTTGCAAAGCAACTGCTCTACTAAGATACAGACCCTCCTACTTTATCTTCATAAAGTGATTGTCACCTCTCTGCAGCTAGGAGATCTCTGGGGAGGGAAAGAGATGAAGCTGAGATATTTCTGTGCCTAGGCCAGAAAATCTAAGTTCCCTGATTTAAGTAAAATGACGCGGGTGGAGCTGTAGGTTAAACCACAGAGCCTAGGACTTGCCGATCAGAAGGTTGGCAGTTCGAATCCCCACGACGGGGTGAGCTCCTGTTGCTCGGTCCCTGCTCTTGCCAACCTAGCAGTTCAAAAGCACGTCAAAGTGCAAGTAGATAAATAGGTACCGCTCCAGCGGGAAGGTAAATGGCATTTCCGTGCACTGCTCTGGTTCGCCAGAAGTGGCTTAGTCATGCTGGCCACATGACCTGGGAGCTGTACGCCGGCTCCCTTGGCCAATAAAGCGAGATGAGCACCGCGACCCCAGAGTCGGTCACGACTGGACCTAATGGTCAGGGGTCTCTTTACCTTTACAGCACATCTAGAAGAAGAAAAACTCTGCCCCTAAACCTCCACTGCCTTGTAGGATGTCTCTGGGAGAAGAAAAGGCTAAGGAGTAAACCCTACACAAATTCAGAGTCCCTAAGATGGTTGGATGGCGCCTTGTGTGCCTCCCTCTGGCAATTCCTGCAGCCCAGTGGATGCCAAACATCTTGCTCTGTTTCCTTTGGACCACATCTGCAAGGCCAAGAGGGGGGTCTTGTTGTCTGGGCAGCCCAGGACCTCCAGAAACACTGGCTAATGCCCCAGGGAGGTCACTTTGGTGCTTGCTAACACAGTGGTTTGACTTCAACCCTGGAGATGCACTCTGTTCTCTCTCTCAGTGGATGGCAACAACAAAAACAACACAAGAAGCAACTGGCAATCTGCTATCCTTTAATTTATTTGCAATGCTGTTTGCAAAAAATAAAAATAAAAAAGTACGGTCAACATTAAGAAAAAAATATCATGGTGATGAACAGCAGGAGATCAATGATAACACTGCATTAATCAAATAAATATAAAATGCAATGCAAATCAGTAGACCACCAACATAGCTGGATTGCTTCTTGGCAAATGCCTGGTTAGGCTGTGGCGGAGACCAGAAGTTGTGCACTAACTTGGAAGGTAAAATGAGGTTCATGTCTGGTTGGTCTTAAGGTGGACAGGGCAACTCTGTTGGGGCATGCACACACCTGCACGTTAATGTTATCACAATGCTCTCCTTGACTGCTGTAAAGTCCATGCTAGACTACTTGACGAAGCCACCCTCGTACGAGTATCTTCTCACTATTTGTATCAGTTGCCATTTTTTAAATATAGAGCTGAGGAGTGTGTTGGCATACCGCTGGTCACATGAATGTTGCAGCAGAAGAGGACCATTTGAAAAAACTTGAAAAGCAAAGACAGACATTTGCTGAATTGTGATGTTGTTAGTGCTTTGAAGAACCTGTGACTCAGGGATGGGGAACCTGTGGCTTTCCAGTTGGACTCCCAATCCCATCAGCCCCTGCCTGCATGACCAATGGCCGGGGATGATGTGAGTTGTAGTTCAACAACTTCGGAGGCCCACAGGTTCCTCATCCCTGCTTTAACTTGTTGGGGGTGAAATATTTAAAGCAGTGAAAAAGCAATTTTGAAACAGCTGCTGCCCTGAGAACATATTCCTCCAAATGCAGATGATACTGTGTGTTGAAACCATTTTCAACACACTATGCAATGCGGAACATTACCTTCATTAAATTTATATAAATGATTACTACTGCTCCATCTAAAGTATGAACTTTGAAAAGCACAAGCCCCCTTAGAATTTAATAGACAGGAAGAAAAATGGGGTGTGGATGGAATTCTCTAGTCAGGGTAGGCTTTTCCTGATGCGGCACATTGAAAAACCAATTTATATATATACTTGTGACAACGGCCTAAGACTTCATTTTGGTGGTGTATCTGTAATTGCAAAGGCTATAAACCCAACTAATGACATCCACCTGGTTAAAAGCAAAGTTGTGTGAATATTGATTTAGATCTGAACCAGGGAAGTGTGCTTTTCTGAATGGTGTTTTTGTTTCGTGCCATTTGTTTCTTTACATTGACTGCTGCAAAAGTATTAGGATGTGTATATCAAAAGTGGGCCACACTCCATACATTTAGACATAGTCCAAAGGTTAAATGGGGGGTCTGGGTTGCCTGTGTCAAAATAATATTTACTAGTCCCCAAAACAGCTGGTAGCACTTAATCGGGAATTGGATAATAGAAATGTTCGTGTAATCAGGTGATCCAGAGGGAAATGATTTCATGCCGTGTATTTAATGAGGTTTCTCTTGTCTGTCACATTCAGGTTACTCCTGAGCCTTGCTCTGAATGATAAAGGCAAACAGCAATATAAGTGTGCCTGTGATTGTTACACCAAGGGAATATAACCCCAATGTCAATATTTGCACAAAGCTAAGAAAATCTTTTATATTGTTGAAACACCCCACCACCACCTTTTTGCTTCTTCTCATGATGCTTTGATGGGACCCAGGCAATGTTTCATATTCCACTTACCTCCAGTAAGCGAAATATTGTTTTACGTCGTCCACTTCCTCAAGTAATAGAAAGCTCCAAGGACAATGATGTTAGAAGTTCCATGTAAGGTAAAAATATTGGATGCTTTTGTTTGTTGTCGAATGGGCAGGTTAAGGAGATGGCAAGCGAGTAGGCAGGCAATATACTCATTCCAAAGCAACATTTGTGTCACAGAATCTGCTCCTGCCAGCAGAAACCACTGAGTAGTCTTCTGCAGCCATTGTGGAAATGTAAGACTATAAAGAGTATTCCATAAAGGAAGGTAGGATGAGATTTCTGTGTCTGGAGCCACCAAAAGGCCTTTAAATCAGGACTCCACTGGCCATCGATAAACAGATAGAGATATGGGTGGGGAACATTTGCAGATGGCATATATACAGTAGTATGCAATGTTGTCCTCTTATTTGTAAGAGACACTGTTCATTGAAATAGCTTGTAGAGACATCTGTAGATTGCACTCCTGTGCATACTTATGTGAGAATAAGCTTCACTGAACTCTACTTTTGAGTAAACATGCACTGGCTTGCACTGTTAGTGACTAAATGCTCATAGTGTAGATGAAAGCATAAGAATTACATTTGAAAGTATTAAAATTGTATTAAAGGGGAAACTCCGTAAGATAATCACCCTCTGTGTAAAAGATTGTATTTACCTAAAAGCACATTAGTTACTGCATGTCTCTTTGACATATCATCCTACTCTTGGGTATCATTGCAACTCTAGATGCTTCCAGAGCTCTATTCATGTGACATTTGAATAGAGGTTATGATGACAAGGTAATTGGAACTGTCCATCGGTTTTCGTTCCCACAAAATTATGCGGAGCTATCTTACCCTGCTGTTCTGTGCACTGTTCCAGTAATAAAAGCATGTCTCATGAATTGCCCTTTCATAAGTACATTAAATATGCTTTTCTTTAACTTGCAAGTCTAGCCATTTTTGTTGAAATCTGTTGCTAGCAGATATGTTCCATTAGAACTAAGGAGACTCACAAGTGAATATATTTTGTGAGCAAAGAAATCAAGGCTGCAAAACGTATCTGATATCTGAAATTAATCCAGTGGATAATCCAGTGATGACAACAATGAAAAGTGAAGCAGAAATATGAAAGCAACAAGGGTTCAGGTCATGACAGCTTCATGTACAAGTTTGTAATATCCCCTTGATGCCACACCAGCTTGATGGTTGCGTGTGAAGACCCCCCAAACCACCCCCAAAATAAAGACAATAGACACAGAATTTAGTTTTATGTTTTTGGCATTAATTTTGGCCACAACTTTATTGATTACAGCATGTGAGTGGTTGCTTAGGCATTGGTTCCAGACTACCTGAATCTGCACAGTGGCAGGAACAGACTGACACTGGGCACCACCATATGTCAGTAAGGGAGAGTATCCTGGGGGAGCGAGAAGCTAGTTTCAGTCTCACAGCTCAGCCCAGATGTTCCCAGGGGCTCTGGCATGGCCCTAGCCACTTGACAGGGTTTGGGCAAAAGCAAGGCGAGCCCCTGGATTCCTTTAATGGAATTCCCTAGCAGCAGCGATGGAGGGGTAGGCACAGCCAACCACTTCCCCCCCACAAAACATTGAACCAGTGCCTAACCGCCAACCTTACAAAGTTGTGATGATCTGCTACATGGTAGGCAAAAACCAAATGGCAACAGCCAATCAGCCAAATGGCAAAATTCCTACTGGGCCCCTGCTCCAAGACAGACGACCCCTAGAAAGGCATAGCCAGGCCAACAGAACAACCCTAAATATAGGGTGGGAGGGCGGGTGATCTGATGCATGTTGCAAGAAAGAGAAAGCTCCCAGCAACGTGCAGCAGCTTAAATAGTCCCTCAGTAGCCCATAGACGACCCAACAGGCCAAATTTCTACCCCAGCAACCGAGGGGCAACCATTGGGGAGTTGTGGCTATCCAAATGGTACCACCCCACAACAGGGAGGCAGTTTAGGTGATCTCACTGCAACATGTGCCCTCCATGATGGAGGATACGATTTTCCATTCTTCTGTTATTACTTCACAAATAAGTGCAACAGATACTACATGTGCAGAATTAGCAGGCGATGTACCCATTCCTGCAGTTTAGGATTTCTTATTGCCCAGGCTTCACACAATTAGTTAGTGGTAAATGGCAGGCATCTATTTCTGCGCACCTGTATGAGGAAATGAACAAGCTTCTGTGATCCATTACCTGGTGTGGGAGATATTTTGTCTTTTTTTTTTAATTAAATATTTATTAGTTTTTCACAAATTATAAAAACACAAATCACCACAAAAACATACACACACACAAAACACCAAAAAACACCACATGTATAATTTCAAACCCTATTTTCATAAAAGATTTTCCCGACCTCCTCATACCTCCCCTTACTGCATTCCAATCTCTAATTAATTTTGATCAACAAATCCTTCCCTAATTTCTAATAAATGAATTTTGAACCTTTCTTTTCATATTTACACAATGATTACAGCATTCAACCTCATATTTTCCAAATCCACAACGTCTCAACATTCCACAATTTTACAATGTTTCTTAAGATAATCTTTAAATTTCCTCCATTCTTCTTCCGCTGTCTCTTTTCCCTGGTCTTGGATTCTGCCGGTCATCTCTGCCAGTCTCATATAGTCTATAACTTTCATCTGCCATTCTTCCACGGTGGGTAGTTCTTCTGTCTTCCAATACTTCGCGATCAGTATTCTTGCTGCTGTTGTAGCATACATAAAGAATGTCCTGTCCTTCTTTGACACCAATTGGCCGACCTTCCCCAAGAGAAAAGCCTCTGGTTTCTTCGGAAAGGTATATTTAAATACCTTTTTTATTTCATTATAAATCTTCTCCCAGAAAGCCTTAATCTTTGGGCACGTCCACCAGAGGTGAAAAAATGTACCTTCATTCTCTTTACATTTCCAAGGGAGATATTTTGTCTCCATCCCTGAGGGCGATGCAGCAGGTGCTTGACTAATCCGAGTCAAGTGTAGGGGTACCTACTTTAGGTAGCCACACATTTCCTGGATTGCAGGCTATAGATTCAGTAGAACCCTGATCACCCACCTGCTTTTAGGCAGTGCAGGACTAGAGACTGTGTAGGATTGTTGCTGCTGTTGCTCCTATTCCTAAATTTGCTGGGAGATTTTCACCTACGACGCACTGTTGAATTGGTTGGGTTCAAGTTATAGTTTTCCTATAGCTGCTATCTCAGACCCTCCTCTTGTTATAGGGGACAACTAACAGATTAAATATGAGTGTTAGGGAGGGAGATACCTATACTTGACTGGGGTGAGATCCTGAGGCATTGGAGAGATGAAGGAAGGATTACCAAAAGAAAAAAAATCATTTTTTACTGTCCCAAGGGAACTCGCACTAGGAATTGTCCCTTGAGCCCTAATTGTCCCCAAGGCTTTTTGGTAGGTCCTTTTTCCATGTGTGACTATGGGTAAAAAGGACCCCTGACAGTTAAGTCCAGTCGCGAACGACTCTGGGGTTGCAGCGCTCATCTCGCTTTACTAGCCGAGGGAGCCAACGACGTTTGTCCGCGGACAGTTTTTCTGGGTCATGTGGCCAGCATGACTATGCCGCTTCTGGCAAAACAAGAGCAGTACACCGAAACACCATTTATCTTCCTGCCAGAGCGGTACCTATTTATCTACTTGCACTTTGACGTGCTTTTGAATTGCTAGGTTGGCAGGAGCAGGGACCGAGCAACGGGAGCTCACCCCATCGCGGGGATTCGAACCGCCAACCTTCTGATCGGCAAGCCCTAGGTTCTGTGGTTTAGACCACAGCGCCACCCACGTCCCTGTGACTATGGGTACTAAAGAGGAAAAACTATAATTCACCCAGTAAGTGAAGCATCTGTAAGGTCACTTCTACAATTAGAGCAGCAAAGATATTCTAGCTCTCATCTGTACTCCTCAAAGAAGCCCTCTCCAAGGTGCCAAGGTCCCTTTGCCCCCCACCCAATAAAATATTTGAGGGGGCTTCCCTCCTCCAAAGTTGATGGGCATTGTGTGTGTGCCGTGTCATGTGATTGATTTTATGGGGTGGGGCTTACCCCCATATTTTATTCAAGTTGGCATCCGTGGTACTCCTGTACCACGTTTAGAGGGAACAAGTGGCTTCAACTTGTTTAAAATGTTACAGATAATATATTATTTATTATTATTATTATTATTATTATTATTATTATTATTATTATTATTAAAACATGCACAAGATTTTTAAAACCTAGTCACACCCGCTTTTACATTTCAACCACATACACATTGGTATGAGGCCCCCACACTGGGTCCTCATGGGTCAACATGGCCATTGCCCTGAGAAGGTTACAGATAGGTAGCCGTGTTGGTCTGCCATAGTCAAAACAAAAAAAGTTTTTTCTTCCAGTAGCACCTTAAAGACCAACTAAGTTAGTTCTTGGTATGAGCTTTCGTGTGCATGCACACGAAATACATGTGTGTATCTGAAGAAGTGTGCATGCACACGAAAGCTCATACCAAGAACTAACTTAGTTGGTCTTTAAGGTGCTACTGGAAGAAACAACTTTTTTTGCCCTGAGAAGGGTTACCCATCCTGGCTTTAAATGAAGCTTACTATTTTTGTTCTAGTATTGACATTGTTATCTGTAACCCTGAGCTTTGAATTGTCTAATCCGTCGACTAAATTGATCTACAGATGTTTGCTTCTCCTTCAAGGGGCTCACTAAAAGCAATCACTTAAACATTGTCCTTCAATATTATTAGCATTTATTACAATTTAGACCCACCTTTTCTCCAAACAGCAAAGTGGTTGGCAAATGTGTGGACACCTGTAGGAGAGGAGAGGCTAAGGGGGCAATTACTCCCCAAAACAATATTTATTTCCCTTTTTTTCCTTTAAAAATAGTTAGATTCTAGCATTTGTAGAACCCGAGATATGAAGCAAAATATACAGGTATTAATCTTCTCATTTTTTATTTTGGTGTGAACCTAGTCTGTTCTCCCCTTTTCCTCCCCAACCTGGCTTCCCATGTATACCCAGTTGCCCTCCCCCTAATTTTTATTTTCCAAAAACCCTCTGGGGCAGTTTAAGCAGACAGGATGTGACTGATCTGACCTCATATAGTGAAGTTGTACTTCTGTCTTTCTATCGAACCTGCTGAGCCACAGATTTTCCAAGGGTTTGTTGTCTCCGCTATGTGTGTGTGACGGAAAAACTGTTGAATCTCTTCCACATATAATGTTCAACTGTCCCCTACATAGCATAGCCAGGACTAAATTCCTGGGTCCTGCTTTACTGCGTTTGGTTGGCAGGCCTGTTGAGTTACACGCCGCACTGCTTTTGCAGGATACAGATCCTTCTGTAACTCTGCAGGTGGCGAGATTCCTGAATGCGGTTATCTCACACACAAAAACTACCAAAAAACAACAAAAACATCAAAACTAATCGGACTGTTATGATGAGAGTGCATGTCGGATCTCGTCTTCAGTTTTTCTTTTTCTGTGAACCGTCCCTTGGAGCTTTCCGGGCCCCAAGCTGTTATTTGGCTCTGCTCAAGGACCCACCCTTGCATCGTGGTGTTCACCTTCTGTTGTCGGACATATCGGTCTTTAGGTCTCTGTGTTTTTATGTTTGTATATATTTTATGGGCTAATAGCCGTAAATAAATAAATAAATAAATAAATAAATAAATAAATAAATAAGTTGTACTTCGTGATTCTAGTGAAATTGATTAGGAGAAGAGGAGGTAGAACCTGCGAAAGGAGGGGTGGAATAAAGAGTGAGCAGAAGAAGACAAAATGCAAAATTAGAATAATAGATTTGAACCGATAAACCTGATTGCGGTATTTTTGCACTGCTCATGAATTATTTCTCCTTTCAGTTCTTCTGGTCAATTCCTTAAGTGCTCCATCTGTTATTTCCACACACTTGCAGACTGCTCTGCATCAAAATATTTCTTTTGCATTAAATTAAATCAGACTTGTTTTTACAGTGTCACTAAATCATGTGAAGAACGGCAACATCGTCATTATTGTTGTTAACAAGACTGCTAGTGTTCATTGAGTGTGTGCGAGCATGCACACACACAGAATACATAGTGTTTTAAAACTTACTTTGCAAATATGAAAAATGGGCTCCTTCAGGAGTGTTGTTGCACCTAGCTGATTTCTCAGGAGAACTGATCCAAGTACCAGAATATACACTGACTGAAATAAAATGAGTTTAAATGTAATTTCCTCCCTTGTTAGTAGCAGTGGCTATGTGACTATTTTTGTAATGTAAACATCCTACTCCCAGTAATCCAATAAGGACCCGAAGGTAGCATCTGTTTATTTGAAGAAGCAGCTCCTCGTGACCATAAAGCTGTTTTAGTGCAAATGCTAAGACCAGTTGTGTAATTTGGAACAGTAGCAGATGCTCTTGTGCAGGGGTAGGCAACCTAAGGCCATGGGCCGGATGCGGCCCAATCGCCTTCTCAATCCGGCCCATGGACAGTCTGGGAATCAGCATGTTTTTACATGAGTAGAATGTGTCCTTTTATTTAAAATGCATCTGTGGGTTATTTGTGGGGCCTGCCTGGTGTTTTTACGTGAGTAGAATGCGTGTATTTATTCAAAATGCATCTCTGGGTTATTTGTGGGGCATAGGAATTCGTCCCCCCCCCCTCAAAATATAGTCCAGCCCACGGCTGAAAAAGGTTGCTGACCCCTGCTCTTGTGGAAGCAGAGGTGAGATATAACACATGTAATATGCAATGTTTTCATGAGATTCTGTGAGATGTTTAAATTTTTGTTTAAAGCGCTACAGACCTAGCCAAAGGTTTGTGAATCCATGGGTTGAAAAAAGTGGACAAGAGTTAAATTAAAATATTGTGCAAGTGAACGATTGCATTTTACTTACTCATGGTCATTAGCAAATTATCCAAAGCATAGCAGTACTGTGGATGGGTTAGTCACAGTTCTGAAGAATTTAGAATTTGGGTTGAAATGTTTTTAGGTCTTCATTATGAAGTCTTCCTTGATACCCACACTTTCTGTAAACTCCATGATGTCCTCAGCTGGGCTTTCCTTATCCACAGGAAGTCTAGGAAGTACCTGCCATGTTTCTGAGATCTGCTGATTGTTGTTTTTATGTGACGTTATTCTTTTACTTCACAGGACTTGGGTGGCGCTGTGGGTTAAACCACTGAGCCTTGGGCAGTTCCAATTGTTTTTCAGTTCAACAATTACTTTGATAAAATACATATTTTGTTATGTGCAAATGGCTTTAGATACCTATTAGGTCCATAAATTACCAAATTACCATATATATCCAACAGGGACGCTGGTGGTGCTGTGGTCTAAACCACTGAGCCTAGGGCTTGTCAATCAGAAGGTCGGTGGTTCGAATCCCCACGACGGGGTGAGCTCCCGTTGCTCGGTCCCAGCTCCTGCCCACCTAGCAGTTCGAAAGCATGTCAAAGTGCAAGTAGATAAATAGGTACCACTCCGGCGACTGGACTTAACTGTCAGGGGTCCTTTTTACCCATATTCAACACAAAAAACAGCAACAATTTGTTGTTAACAAAGGACATCTGGACATATAAAGGGCTCCGTTACCTATCAAACCTAAATCTGTCCCTGGCTTTCTGTAGCATCTTTTTGAGTTACAATCTGTACTGAACAGCTTTCTGTGACCAAGTGAATATCTTCAGTCGTCCAGGAAAAGCCAAGGGAGCATTTCCATTTGCATGATTCCCATCTCCCGGGCTCTTGTCCCAGATGTGTGCAAGTGTGCCAGCAGCATATCCGAGCAGGCCTGAGTTGCTGGTGTGCTCATGTTGCTGGATATGGCTGGGTGCAAGTGGCATGTGCCTTATTCCAAGCAGCCGTGTGGATTACCGAAATGGGAAAGCACTGCCCTTGTGTATCAGCATGCCTGCTTTCAGAGCAGTAACCACAAATTTCCTATTAAATTCTTTTGGTGGATTCACTCTCCAGACTATGCTCTTAAGCTCTCCGTTTAAAATGGCAAGCTGGTAGGAAACTCTGTAGAGAAAGAAGCATGCCTCGCCGGCGCTTGTGAGCCCTATGGGCCTTGTCTAGTCCTCGGTGAGATCGATATATGGAAACGGCCACCAAAATTTCAATTGCAACTTTTGGAATAGGCATTTATTCACGCCGCATTCCATTACTGAGCTGCTCTTTTCATGCCTATGACAATTGCTTCAACGCATTGTTGATGGCTGTGACCAGTCCACTGAGCTGGCTGTGGTCTGCGTTTCTTTTTTCCTGAGTATTGTGTTGGCCACCTGTGTAAAAAGCATGACACACGCATCATAGCAGACCAGATTAGATACTGCAATGCAAATCCTTTTCTTCTTTTTCTTTGTTTTTGAGCTGTCAGAGATTGAGGCTTGAAGCAACTTCGTTGAAAAATGCTTCTGCCCCATAGCCACCTGAGGTGAAGACCCAAGATGACACTCACACATGCTCATTCTGCAGGTGACACAGAGAAACATGCCGGGAGGCAGGGAAATAGTGTCTCCTCTCAAATCTGCTCCTAAAGCAGATCCCTGAGCTCATAAGCCCTGTACTTCTGTGGAGCAAATTCTGTTCTCTTTTCTGCCATTTTTCACTACCGAATGGATTTTATCTGGAAGCAAATAACACACAAATGAGGTCCAAACTTGCACTATGTCTCTCTCTATATTTATGGAAGTGGCTTTTACAGTGTGTGAGGGTGCATATATAATGCAGCTATTAACAGTTGGGGCAATGTCAATAAAATGGAACAAAATGTCATGTGACTGCAGCCCAAATCTTCTGAGTCCTTCTTAATCCAAGGCTGGCTCCATGTGAGAAGGAAACATTTCAATGTGTGCCTGACTTGCATGTTGCTGGAGTGTTTGGCATTTGCTACAAGGGTGTGTTTTCAATGTATCTGATGTAAAAGTATCTCATTTTCTAGTCTTCAGTTATGTACATATACATTCTTATCTTTTCATCAATCATGAGAGAACCTTAATGATTTGGATACCGCCTGCTGGAGAGTTAGACAGGAGTCGTATAATTGAGGGAGGGCATGAGGATTACTTCTAAAGTATTTTTAAAAGCCCTGTACCAATCTATATTTTAAAAGGATTGTTTAAACATGTACAATAGAGAATGTTAGATTTGCCCAGGAAATAACTACACAGTATTCTGGTCTTACCTTTCATAAAATATTAGTGAAAGAGAATTGCAGAAAAATATTTTGTTTGGTATCTGGGAAATTCTTCTAGGGAGCCATTTAATCCCTAAGTATTTCTCTGGTATTACAGGAAAACACTGACTCACTCTTGATTTTCAGGTCTTCTTGCAGATGTAATCCATCTGTATTTGGGATTTATGTTTGCATGGAGTGTCAACAGGAATTATGTGCCAATGAGTTTTGTTAAGAAATATACAGAAGAGGGAGGAATCTTGCCACAGTGATGTCTTTGTCTACACAGGTTTAACATCTACACTCTCATTCAAAATATATATGTGGGTATGTGGAACTCCCTGCTAACCGCTTATAAATATTACAATATGGAATGAATGAATGAATGAATGAATACATAAAACTTTCACCCATCTATATTTTGCTTACACCATTTTGCTTTACAGCATTTGTTGTTGTTTTTTAAAAGCCACATTTTTGAAAATAAAAGATTGGGTCGTAGATGCCTGGTAAGGCAGGTCATAAATGTAGATGGGAAGTTTGAGGGGCGGGGCAGAATTATGCTGAAAAACTAAATGTATTTTTAAAGAGTTTAACAGAAACCACACACACACATTTTCAGCACAGCTATGAAGAATAGAAGCTAGGAGATGCTCAGACTTTCATAAATATTGAATATTGTTTTACCATATGCTGTGTGATAAAAGTGATGCCAGTTTTAGACAAATAAATGAAATTAATGATTGAATACTGTAATAGGAATAATATTATGGATCACTGATGGCAGTCCCCAGGCCTCTGAACATAATAAGACTGATAAGTATCCATGGGTATAGTTGCTGAGCGAGGCCTAGATTTCTTGGTGAAGTAATACTTAAGGTTCTGACATGACAGCAAGAAATTGGATGTATATTTTTAAAATTCCAACTACTGTAAAAGAAGCTGGTTGGTTAGTCATCAATTCCCAGGGCACTCTTGTAGAAGTGATCATAACATTGACCAAAGTCTAATATTAAGTAATGCCTTTGTACTGTACTTCATTGAGATTTGGTTCACTGATCTTTTTAAAAAATGATTTTCCATTTTTGTAAAGGGAAGAGA
The DNA here is from genome assembly GCF_027172205.1 of Podarcis raffonei. NCBI lineage: Eukaryota > Metazoa > Chordata > Lepidosauria > Squamata > Lacertidae > Podarcis > Podarcis raffonei. Next base: position 5,975,113 of record NC_070606.1, on the reverse strand, counting down.
AATTTCCAAAGGTTGCTTTTCCACCAGTGGGAGATTTGAATTTGAACTCTGCTGGAAGGGCCAAGAGGCAATTATCCCAGCAGGCGGAAAATTTTGGCTGAGTTTCAAAAAATGTTATCCCTTCAGTCCTTTGGCTGTCTGATGGAAACATAGATTAAATGAATGTCCATTTAGAATCAGAACATTGCAGTGCCTATGGAAATACATTTTTTTCCCTCCAAGGCAGCAGTGGTAAGTGGAGAAGACTGACTTCCCTTTACGACTTCATCAAATGGAGCAACTGGCCAGTGGGAAACCCCTGAAGGGTTGCATCATGTGCTATGTAGATGCAGTGAATGAAGCAGTGTTCAACACTCCCCTTGTTCTAGATGCATTTTGCAACAGGGAATTTCATTAGGGAGAGCAGTTTCTGAGTTTTGGGTGCAGTACCATGCCTAAGATTTCAGATTAAAACTGCAGAGTGGAAGAAAAGAAGAACCCTTTTCTGCCTCCCCACTTCCAGCTACTCTTCGAAGACTGGAGAAGAGACCCTCTTAAGAATATTAGTGGGGTGGGCAGAGGAAGGACTAGACCATGTGAAAAATGAACATAAGATTTTAGCTACAGTTCATTCACTTTCATTGTATTCTTGTTATTAAAAAGTGCACCTAGCCATTCCATTGTTCTGCCCACAACTTACATTTAAGGTGCCATTTAGCTCCTAGCTTTCACATCTCAGCTTCTAACACTGAAAGGAAGAAACTCAGCTGAGCCACACTTCCCACACTTTGAGGCTCATGTGCATTTAATTAGATCTCCTATGTGCCACATGTGAAATTGCAGAACACCAAGGTTGAAAATCTGGACTTCTGTCTGGCTTCCTTAACCATGCAGCCACATCTTATTTATTTATTTTCACAACACCTTTCTTGAGAGAATATGAAAATATACTGCACAAAACTTGTCGGAAAAACGTTCACTCTGTGTTCTCTGTGGTGTGTTTTTTTGCTGATGTTGCTTTTCACAATGATAGTGCATTAGTGGTGCATTTATCCTCGACCATCATTTTATTTTATTAGTTGTTCTGTCATGCATTATTGCCATCTGGAGGGACAAAAAATATGGTGTGTGTTAAGTTGTGGGTAGACACAGCAGACGATGCAGCGATTTCTCCAAAGCAGCTCTTTATTTGTTCAGTCAGCCTGCTTATATAGAGCTCCAATACAACGTAACTGTAACAATTTTCTAAAACTATCCAATCACTGAACGTCACTTTCGATCCCTTATTTGCATAACTATCTACAGTATCCCCCTGCTGGCCCAGGGTGAGAACTTCAGTACATAACAGTGTGAAAAGTAACAGAATTTTAGGAAGACACCATGGGACATGCCCCTCTTGCAAATGAAGCAGTGTGGTCACCCTAAAGCCTTTTCAGGCACAAATGCTTCATCAGCCAATCTTGATCAATTCTTCATCAGCCAGACTTGTAAGAATTAATATGAGAAGGATGCAGTTCAATTTCTTAACAAGCCAATCTTACATGTAAACAAATACAAATGCTGTAGAAAATATGCTCTGGATGAGTGCTCATATAGTCACTGATCAGCATTGAACGAAACAGATTGGTTATCCGGAAACTCTGTTCCGGCGATATTTGGTGACAGATTATGTATATATCGAACTTTTGAATTATTCTACCGCAACTGGTAAAGGTTTAGAGACTTTGGTTGTAATTTCTGAACATTTGTATTAGTCTATAAATAGTGTTTAGTGCCGTTGTTATTGGCCATGGTGTTGTGTTATATTGTTCAGCTTGTCTATATTGCAACACAGGGGTCTGTTTACGGATTACCTTTAAGAAAGTAGAGCACAGAAGGCTAACCATGTTCCGGGTGGTTGTTATAATGTTTCACTATAGAAAAACGACCAAACAATTCAAGTCCTACTCACTTGGGAGTCTGTAAAGTGTTGCAGTCCAGAGGGATCATGTCAGTCTGTCTGTCATATGTTTTGTCCATCAGACATGCATGTGAGAAAACAGGGGTCCACCTCTAGATGCTGCCAGCATTTGATGTGCCTGTAGCCTGATGAATGCTGATTACAAAGAGGCTTAAAAAGAAAAGCAAAAGTTGGTTTCAGCCAAAGCCTCTTTAAAAGCCATGATGCGCATAACACAGGAAGTCTGTGGTTAAGCAGTATGTGGAGGAAAATCTCCCCAAGCCCACAAGCTATTACACATTAACTGTCTTTCATCCCTGATTCCAGTTTGCACCCTGTCACAGAATTGGTTTTCCTTGGTGGCCTATGCTCCAGCCTTGTCTTAACAGAGAACCGAGCTGGGCCTCATTGCTTGAAACTTGGCATCTTGCTCAGTTCTGCGTAGGTCTGTGACTCAAAGCAAAAATTCCCCGTTCTTTTGTGCATTTCAAGTCAAGTGTATTACCAGAGCAGAGCAGGCTGCTTGCAAAGCCCTTCTCTGGACTGAGCCCATGCTGTCGGTCTCTCCACTACTGACATTCATCCAAATTCTGCTGTAACTGAGAATATATAGAAGTTATCAGGAGACTTGGAAGATGTAAATTTCAGCTGGCCTTCAAGATAATTAAAAATGACACTTTCTCAATGTGCTGGATATGTGATCAGAGAGCAGAATAGGGATGGCTGAACCAGACTCCAACCTAGGAAATGGCGCTGATAGGAAGGTCATGGAGTGGGGGCGAAGTCACGGACTTGCACTCCTGGGAGAGAACCTGGACATGGGCCATCTAGGCCAGCTGGTTTATTGAGGATAGTGATTTACCTACAGACAAGATGAGTGGTGGCTGCTGTCATTGTATGGACTCCTAAGGGTTGCTGAGCACGTGTGTTTCATCCCAGTCCTCTCACATAAATATATGTATTTGAAGCAAATCATCACTTGCAAGACACATAGATTTCTGAGGTCAATAAAAAAAAATCACCTCCAAAGTCATGAAAAGTCAAGTAACTGTTCAGCTGGGAGGGTCTGATTAAGATTCCAGAACGATTCCAACATATGTACTTCAGGGACATTAATTATCCTGCTCAGTATTAGGAATTACCTTTTTTATATATCATTTGCCCAGTGCTTCAGACCAAGGGTGGGGAACCTGCAGTCAGTGGCATAGCGTGGGTTGTCAGCACCCGGGGCAAGGCAAGTAATTTGCGCCCCCTAACCCGTGGATTTGCACCCCCTAACCCTACAAATCTATGCCTATGAATGATGGTCCCTCTCTCTCTCTCTTTCTCATATTCCAATTGATTCCCATTTCCGCCGATCGATTCCCGAAGCTCTCACCCAGTGAAATTCGTACGTAATTACGCTTCGCCATCCCTAATCCTGCCGCTTCCACCGGGAAATCATGACGGTGCATTTCTCCTCTCCAAACTTTCCCCGGCCCTTTGCCAGCCGGCGCAGCCCTTTTGGCTACGAGCTCCCCTCCTTCTCTGCCCGCTTCCGACCCCACCTCCCCATCCAGCCTCCCTACCTCCTGAAAAAAGGCGCCGGCGCCGAGCAGGACACCCCCCCGCGGCCATCGGAGAGAGGCGGGGCCGAGGGAGGCAAGCCAATGGGCGAGGCGGGGTGGGGTAGGTGGCCACGGGGGTGGGCGCTGCCGCAGTCCTCGGGTGGGCAAGGTAGGAGCAGGCGGAGGCTGGCCGGCCGCTCTGACAATAGGGGCGGGCCGAGGGCACGACGCGGCTGGGCCCTCTGGACTCGCGCCCCCCCCAGATGTTGCGCCCAGTGCGGCCGGCACCCCTGGCACCCCCCACGCTACGCCACTGCCTGCAGTCCTCCCCAAGGCGTTGGGCTACAGCTCCATTGGCCATTTGGAGGGACACATGTTCCGCATTTCTGACTTAAAACTCTTTAATGTGCTTGCTTCTTTAAAAACAGAGAGCTCATTAAATGTATGCCTTACTTTAGGGACACAGAATTGCTCGTGCTTGGTACCGTCTTTCGCCGAAAGTAAGACATCCCCCGAAAATAAGACCTACTTCCAGTTTTGCCTCTCGCTGTAATATAAGGCATCCTCTGAAAATAAGACCTCCCCTATAATAAGGCCTCCCCCGAATATAAGGCCTCCCTGGAATATAAGGCCCCCGAAGCTACCGTAAGGCTTCTGACTCCTCTGGACTGTCGCGGTGGGCGCCGCTGCACAGCTAACTGGTTGGCCGCAGTGCAGCCAGAGCTGTTCAGGCAGTGCGAGGTCTCTTTAAATCAGAGAGCCCATGCCGCCGCCAAGACGCTGCTGGCTGCTCGCTCTGCCCTGATGGAGTCTGGCTGACTCACAATTAGACAATAAATGTGTACCGTATTCTTCTTCATGGAAAAATAAGACAACTCCTGAATATAAGACCTAGCGTATTTTTTGGGAGCAGAAATTAATATAAGACACTGTCTTATTTTTGGGGAAACAGGGTAACTCAGTATATACAGCCCAAGACAGGTGGAGTCGCTGCAGAGCTGTTAAGAAACAACAGTGAGGTTGCACCAATGGCGGGCCTTGGTGTCTCAGATTTCAGGGGTGCCCTGTGCAATGCAAATTGCAATGCAATCGTTTCTCAACATGCAAATCTGGCTGTGTGCCCTTCACATTTATACTCAATGTTGTAGAGGATCACATGAGCCATTGTGCTGCTTATTCTTTCTATAGGCACCCACCCACTTTGCCATCTGATTCTACTCATCTAAATTCAGGGCTGATCCAAGAAGATTTGGTGCCTGAGGCATAAAATCCAAGGGCTCCTAGATAAACTTCTAATAATCTCCCAGACGGGTGGTGGTGCACCACATTGTTCTGCTGCTTTAAACAACACATTAAAATTCAAATAGCATCATCTATACTCATTGTCTAAAACACTGTGGTTGTTTTCCAACTGTGGTCATCATTTTGGTAATGCCTACAGGTTGTTCACCATCCCCAGTACATTTGCAAGATCTCTCTCTCCCCTCCATTGCACCTTCTGCTAGACTGCTCTCTACCCTCCCTCCCATCCTCAGGCAGTTTCCATCGACATGGCCCCTCATCTATCCATAGTGCCTCGCCTTGTTTTGCTCACATGAAGGCAGATCAATAATAATAATAATAATAATAATAATAATAATAATAATAAATAATTTGTTATTTATACCCCGCCCATCTGGCTGAGGTTCCGCAGCCACTCTGGGTAGCTTCCAACAAACAAAATACTAAAATACAAATATTAAAAGATCAAATGGAAGGGTGGGCATTGCTACATTCAGCACAAGTGCTTCAAGTTGATGACCAACCATTTTGCAGAGATGAGCAGTGGAGGTCTAACACTAGAGCAAGGGAACTTAGTCCCTTGTTCTGAGGTTCAAACTAGATGTGATGGTGCCAGCTATGTTTGCTCATGCTTCTGCCCTTGAGTATAAAGTGGGAATGGGTACCAAATGTTGCTCCAGGCTTCTCCTTGCCCACTGCCCCACATGCTGGCAAACTGGGCTAAATGTGCCTGAAGAGGAGGATTCAGCTCTCCTCACCTGTGCATGTTGGCCATTTGCAGTTTAGTAGCACTGCAGAGAGCTTGCTGGGGAGACCATGCATTAAAAAGGGACTCAAAAATAACTTAAACAAGGTTTTAATAACAAAAACAAAAACTCCTTATACACTAAATACATCAACACAAGACCAGACCAGACCAGACCAGACCAGACCAGACCAGACCAGACCCAACCACCAACCCATCCCCCAGGGTAATGGGAGAGCTAGGTGCTGCTCCTTATATACTATACCCAATTGCTGACACACCTTGATTAACACAACTCAGCAGCACCTGCTATGTTTCACAGCTGTAAGACTGGGTCTCGTTATTTGCCCTGCTCCTGGCCCTTAAAGACATACACAACTTGTGAAATAATAATGAACCGTCACATTTTAAAGTGACCATTCAACAGTGCATCCCATTTGATGTTAAATCTAGTTTCCTTTGGTTTGATATATCCATGGTCCAAGCACACGCGGCTGCCACCAGTATGTCTAGTTAGGTCCTCCATGTAAAATGTATTCAAGGCTAGGTTAAGATCCTAGTCCTTAGAACATTTAATCTGGCATTGTAAACAGTCGAAGTTGAGAGGAGAACATAAGCCAAAATATTCAGGTTCCGTTCAGGTCAGAATGAACTTGACTTGTTTCAATAGATTCTTGGGTATGTGCTACTTTTTGCTCCTGAAAGTGATACTATTCTTATCAGTGGAAGTTCACAATGACCTGACAACATTTGTGGATCTCTGGGATATGCCTGAAGACCTTGTGCTGTTCAAATCAGTGTATCATACGGCCAATTCTGCTTCCCTGCTCTCCCATTGCTACTATATTTATATGTGCATGCTCCCCGCCCCCCAAACACACACTTCTGAATTATTGCGTATAGATTGGCACGAGAAATGACTGAGCAGAGACTGAAATGGGAACTTCTGAGTTAGCCTATGGCAAGTTGAATTTTGAAAGCAGCCATTGACTTTATAATAGAAGCAGAACAAGTATTTTGAAGAAAGAAAAATCACATTCAGCGTAGATGTCGATTAGCTGTTTCATGTTGCGCCTGTGTGTTATAAATGTTATGCATTGTCCTGTGTGTGTGTACAGAATCAGAATTGGGAGAATTAAAGGGTGGCTCGCCCCCTTACGCTTTTCCACACAGAGATTATCCTTCAAGATTGTACAGAAGTTTTAATCCCCCAACCTTCAGAAGGATCTAGAAAATGTGTTCGTCTTTGGAATGTCTAACCTACCATTTACAAAGCCAGGAGGTGAGGCCGTTGCCTCAGGGTGGCAGATCCAGACTGTGTGTGTCCTCATGAATGTGCCCTGCCCACTGCCACCTGCCTCCTGCCTGGCAGACAGCAGTGGGTGAGTGGATGCAGAAAGGAGAAAGGAAAGGAGTAGCTCTCAGAGTTTGAGTCACTTTCAAGATTTTATCCTTCTCTAGAGAACACAAGGGAACCTCCAGCTTCATCTCCACATCCAAGTTTCCTGCATTGGGATAGAAAAGCTGAAGGGCTGTTTTTTATAAGGCTTTCACCCATCTAAGCACCACCAGGACTAGACCGGCTTAGCTTCAGGAAAGGGGTGGCCTCAGGTGCATTCAGGCCATATGGCTTCATGTGCCTTTGAAGAGACACCTCTCTCTCTTTCTCTCTCTTGTAAAGTACCATATGCATAGCTGGTATAGTTGTAGTGACAGCAATCGATGATGATGATGATGATGATATTATATAATAATATAGCAAATATAATAATAATATAGCTCTCCTGCAATGAGCACAACCAAGTCCATTGTGAAATTCAACACCATACTTAACTTCCTTAAGAATTTTTCTTCTTCTTGTTGTTGTTAAGTCATTTAGTTGTGTCTGACTCTTCGTGACCCCATGAACCAGAGCACGCCAAGCACTCCTGTCTTCCACTGCCTCCTGCAGTTTGGTGAAACTCATGCTGGTAGCTTCGAGAACACTATCCAACCATCTCGTCCTCTGTTGTCCCCTTCTCCTTGTGCCCTCCATCTTTCCCAACATCAGGGTCTTTTCCAGGGAGTCTTCTCTTCTCATGAAGTGGCCAAAGTATTGGAGCCTCAGCTTCAGGATCTGTCCTTCCAGTGAGCACTCAGGACTGATTTCCTTCAGAATGGATAGGTTTGATCTTCTTGAAGTCCATGGGACTCTCAAGAGTTTCCTCCAGCACCATACTTCAAAAGCATCAGTTCTTCAGCAATCAGCCTTCTTTATGGTCCAGCTCTCACTTCCATACATCCCTACTGGGAAAACCATAGCTTTAACTATACGGATCTTTGTTGGTAAGGTGATGTCTCTGCTTTTTAAGATGCTGTCTATGTTTGTCATTGCTTTTCTCCCAAGAAGCAGGCGTCTTTTTATTTCGCGGCTGCTGTAACCATCTGCAGTGATCATGGAGCCCAAGAAAGTAAAATCTCTCACTGCCTCCATTTCTTCCCCTTCTGTTTGCCAGGAGGTGATGGGACCAGTGGCCATGATCTTCGTTTTTTTGATGTTGAGCTTCAAACCATATTTTGCGCTTTCCTCTTTCACTTTCATTAAAAGGTTCTTTAATTCCTCCTCACTTTCTGCCATCAGTGTTGTGTCATCTGCATATCTGAGGTTGTTGATATTTCTTCTGGCAGTCATAATTCCAGCTCAGGATTCATCCAGCCCAGCCTTTCACATGATGAATTCTGCATATAAGTTAAATAAGCAGGGAGACAATATACAGCCTTGTCATGCTCCTTTCTTAAAGAAAACTTATTATGGTCATCTTACCAACATGCCCTGCTTCCATAGCAAGTTCAGGACCAGTTATTGCAGGCTAGAGTGTATAGCATTTGTAGAGTCTTTAACTATTCCTCATAGTAAGAGGCAAAAGCTTCCAGCAGCCACCCCCTGTGAGATGACTGAGGTCTTGCAAGCATCCAAGAATGTTTTCACCTCTAAGATGTTGAAAGAGAAAGAGTGGAGGAGGAAGAAATAGACTTTTACACCTCTGTGTCACCCGCAGGGTCTTCATACCTTTGAGCTAAGGAAATGGCCAGAGAAGTGGTTCAATTTACACCTACAGAAAGAAGATCTAATTGTCAGGCAAAACAGCATGCTAATGAAGTTAAGGTTCTGCAGGTAGTAAGGAAGGACCCGCTGGATAAACTGCCAGTAAAACAAAAGCCTGGGAATTGAAGGAGGAAATATTTGAATGAGAAAGTATCAGAAGCAATTTAGTAAAATCCCCATTGTGATTGCGTAATGGTATTTCTTGACTGATACTAGAAGAAACATAACAATGAGGAAAAGTGCCAGAAGCAAAGCAGGGAGGATGGGGAAATGAGTGCAACTGGCACAGCCTGCCTGTTTAGGTCGCAAGCAAGTTTTAACTTATGCACCTAATATCTGCTGCTGTTTTTCTTGATCAACTACAGTAATATGTTTGGACCAAATCCAATTCTCATTTAAGACAAGAAGGAATTTAATTATGTTAATAAGTAGTGGGATTTGTGTACAGCTTACATTTTTGTCAAACTAGATCACCGGAGAACAAAAACAGAAAGTTATCAGCAGAAAGTGATTTCATTCAAAGCAGACAAATCCTGAAACTCTTTAAATTACTCGTCTTGTAAATATTGAGTTGCATCAATCTTTCTTGCAGCCATTTTTGTTCCATTTCTGTAGATCTGACAATATCTGCAGCAGCAATTGCAATGGGGAGGAGAAGGGGGCTGGTATTCAGCTAGGTTTTACTCAGCATAGACCTGTTGACATCAATGGACATAACTTCATCATGTTCAATGACTCTACACTGAGTAAAACATAGCTGAATACCACCTTGAGCAGGCTTCCTCAAACTCAGCTCTCCAGATGTTTTTGTCCTACAACTCCCATCATCCTTAGCTGGCAGGACCAGTGGTCAGGGATGATGGGAACTGTAGTCTCAAAACATCTGAAGGGCTGAGGTTGAGGAAGCCTGACCTTGAGTGTTCAACCTTCCCTCCACCACATATCATTTCCTCTATGAAAAATACTAAACTGTGGGATGGGGTTTTAATCCTTATCACCCTCTCCTCCCCCGGGGAGGAAATTTTTGTTTGCAGAAAATTTTAAAAGATGATTTTATTACCCTGTCTAGTTTGGTCCAAAGTCTCTAATTTTAATGCTCAGCTTATGAGTCTCCATTTTTAATTCTTTAGCCTCCTTTTCAGCGGTTTCTTTTCTCAACATGTCAAAAGAATGCTACTTTGAGGGAAATGATATTCAAACTGTTCTTCCAGAAACGACCCTTGTCTAATTACAGCAAATGCTGGAGTACAGTTACAGTCACTAGGAGAAATAATTGGGGAAAGCATGGAGGAAGTCCGTGAATGATTTGGTGAACAGGTGGGCAGTGTTTGTACAAGTCATGTTCACAGCATGTCTCCATCCTTAAAACGAGATCCTAGAAGATCAACATTAAGTCCAGTGCTTCTTTAAAGGCATTCATAATTTGGGGCTCTTGCCTGGTTTGGTTCTGTTATAAACTTAGCAGTGTTTAAAAAGGCCATCTTTGTTTGTCCCCAAACTTGTCTTATCGTTAGCATTTGAGTTTTCCCTTGGTATTGCTTGTGTCCCCGTGGTGCTAAAAAAAATCAAGATTAGATAATACAATGCATTGAAACTAATTAATTTACGGAAGTGGACTGAACTTGATTGAATTTGCATCGATTGAAACTTTGGCATTGCTGTGCTCTTCAGTTGCCTTTCATGGGTATTCTAGCAGGCATTGATTGAAGAGCTATTTTTTTAAAAAATGTGAAAGCTGAAAGATGACTAAAACCCCGTGGTGAGAAATAGAAGAGCTCTGCTGGACCAGGCCATCTAGAGCCCATCTAGACCAGCATCTCCTTCTCACAGGGGCCAAACAGATGCCTGTGAGATAGCAGCAGAGCCGTCCCACTGCGGAATCCCTGCGACTGCCCCCAGAGGCGGGTTTAGGGTACTGCTTGCAGTGCGGCCACCCTGGGCACACAGCCGAGGGCGCCTTCTCAAAGCCTAGTAAGTGCCTGTACAGCTTCAGGAAGGAGGCGTGAAGGCTCTGACGGGGTCCCAGAGTTCTTTGGCCTCCTTCCCAAAGCCAGCCAAGTGCTTACCGGGCTTTGGAAAGGAGGTAGGGAGCCTCTAGGAGAGCCTTGCCTCTCCTTCTCAAGTCTGACTTAAGCCAGCACCGCAAGGGCTGGGTATCATCTCGCTTTACTGGCCGAGGGAGCCGGCGTACAGCTTCCGGGTCACGTGGCCAGCATGACTAAGCCGCTTCTGGCAAACCAGAGCAGCACACAGAAACGCCGTTTATCTTCCCGCTGGAGCGGTACCTGTTTATCTACTTGCACTTTGACGTGCTTTCGAACTGCTAGGTTGGCAGGAGCAACGGGAGCTCACCCCATTGCAGGGATTCGAACTACCGACCTTCTGATTGGCTAGTCCTAGGCTCTGTGATTTAACCCATAGCGCCACCCGCGTCCCTCGGGCTGGGTGTATCTGAGTTGAAATCCACAAACTCTTCTCATGCATTACTTGTGTGAATGGACAACACAGGTCACATGCACACCATGCATTTAAAACACTTGACTTTCCCCAAAGCATCCTGGGAACTGTACTTTGTTAAGGCTGCTGGGGACTAATCTCTTAAGCTCTTTGGGGACCAAAGCACAGTTCTGGATTATTTGGAGGAAACCGAGTGCTTTAAGTGGTGGTGGGAGTACTGTAGTTAATTTCTGTCTGCCTTCCTATTGAGAAACCCCACGTGATTTGCAATATAACAAGAGAGGCTCTTTTAGGGTAGCACGACCAGTTCGGCTGCAGTGGGGTTGCTGCAACAATGATGTAGAATGGAGCACAAGAGACCGGCGGGTGCGGGTAGCGTCAAGTTTGCCACAGATTTTAAGACAGCGTAGTAGAAAATGCAAGATGTAAATAAAATAATGAACTAAAAGCTAAAGCAGTCTCAAGCATCACCGTTCCATAGTAACATCAATATTCTGACAAAGTCTGCTAAAATAAAGATTGTTTAGATTAGAGATAAGGTCTTTGTTCATCAAATTAATTGAAAGTTTCTTGTCTTTCATCCTGCAGAAATGTATGAATCCAACAATATAATCACTTTCCATGGACTGATCAATAGTTCCAGTTACCACACATTCCTTTTGGATGAGGAGCGAAGTAGACTCTTCGTTGGAGCAAAGGATCACATATTTTCTTTCAACCTAGTCAACATCAAGGAATATCAAAAGGTACTTTTCAAGTTAGGTTTGATCTAGCTATATTACAGCCTTTCCCAACCTGGTGCCCTCCAGATGTTGTGGAACATGACTCTTTGCTGGCTGGGGTTGAGCTGTATTCTAAAACATCTGGAGGGGCAGATTTCTTCTGCATACAACCTATAAATTAAGAATGGATGGAAGTGCCTCCAAGTCCTCAGAGTGTACCGTATTTTTCGCTCTATAAGACGCACCAGACCACAAGACGCACCTAGTTTTGGGAGGAGGAAAACAAGGAAAAAAATATTCTGAATCTCAGAAGCCAGAACAGCAAGAGGGATCGCTGTGCAGCGAAAGCAGCAATCCCTCTTGCTGTTCTGGCTTCTGGGATAGCTGCGCAACCTGCATTCGCTCCATAAGACGCACACACATTTCCCCTTACTTTTTAGGAGGGAAAAAGTGAGTCTTATAGAGCAAAAAATACGGTATTTCCTTCAATAGTGAATAACTACAGTCAGCTCCCACACACCAGCATCTAGGAAAAAGATTTCCATATCCGTGAATACAGTTTTTGGACATACATAAAGCCTAGAATTAAACACTGATTTTTGAAGTAAGTGATTCTTGCCTTGGACGCCCAACTCCCGTGTACAACCGCTGGCATGATACACAGGGCAAAGGAAATGTGTGATGGCAACATTGTTCTTTGTATATAGTAGAGCATAAAAAGGTTTTTTTAAAAAAATATGCCTTTGATCTTCTCTGACCTTCCTATGTACCTGTGTGGATAAGCCATATGCCAGCCTATTCTCCTTCTACCTCTCCCCAGATCACCCTACCTGGATCTGAAATATGAATTTGTGCAAATATATCTCACAGCAGAATGACAAATTGCTTACCTGTTCCTGCTTTCTTTTCGGGGGGGGGGTAGGTCTCATCTGTATATCTTCCTCACTGTTATTCTTCATCTTCATGCTTGGCCAGAAGGAACTGAAGTGATAGAGCAAGTATACATTGGGAGTTTTCCTGCTCAATAGTAGACACAAGTGTGTCTTCTCTTTAGTTAAATAATTTTAAAATTTCCAAAGATGTCTGGTCATCTTGTGAACCACTTGTATGACTATCAGGTATCAGTTACAGCGAAACAATCTATTTCACCACCCTTATTGTATTCATAGGCAAACTCCGGGGGTCAGGGATGATGGGAATTGTAGTCCCAAACATCTGGAGGGCCGGAGTTTGCCTCATTGGCTTAGCCCTCATTTGTAGCATCTGCTAAACAAAATATGAATGACAAGGGCTGATTCTCAGGCTAGTGGATCATTCGTGTGGCTTTAATAGTTGCACAAGTTGCTAATCATGTTCATACAATCTTAGAGTTGGAAGGTAACCCCTAGGGTCATCTAGTCCAACCCCCTGAAATGCTGGAATCTCAGCTAAAGCATCCGTGACAGATGGGTATTCAGCATGCATTAGTCAGCATACCAGTTCCAAAAAAAAAAAAGAGAAGAAGCATACCAGTTCAATTCCTGGAGATTTTGTGTGTGGCAAGGAAGCCATTTTCAATTGTTGTGGCCCTCATTTGGAACCTCCAGAATGCAAAAATATTATCAGTAGCCCCACAGCACAATATGCACATGTTTATTTGGAAGTAAATCCCACTGGGTGAGTACAGTGGGGCTGTCACTGTAGTATGCTTAAGAATGTGGCCCTATAGTGCAATCCTATATGCATGTCTATTCAGAAGCCTTAATAATAGGATTAGCTCAAGACAACTGCAACCTCTTGGCTTAAAACAGCTAATATTTGAGCATCTTCTTCTAAATATTCCTTATTACACAAGACCAGGGTGATGAAAAGAGCAGATTACGTAAAGGGATCATGAGCCCTTGTTCCATTTCTCCCTTCCTTGACACCAGGCACTTCCATGTAATATGTTCCTTCTGTTAATAAACCATAATCGATGGGGCACTAATAGACGCATGATGGATGGGTAGAGAGCTCTTTTCTTATGATGGAAGACCTGGCTTTTACTTGAAGTTGCAGATTTAAATTGGAAGCTGATGCACGTTTCAGCAGTACACTTTGGTGCATATGTGCTCCCCCCCCCTTTAACATAAAAAAGACATCCATCATTTAACATATTTTAATGAGCCCTTCAGCCCATGCTAAAATGCAGCTTAAATACAGCAATTGTATGTCATTTCAGTCAAGAACTGAAATGTGTGTGTTTGTGTGAGAGAGAGTTACAGAATCTATAAATGAACCTTATTACAATAGAAGTATAGTTTCAATGTCGGGGTGTTATTTCTGACTTGGTATGACCTTTGGCCTGTTTGCTTTCTTGAATGATGGCAATAAATACATCAGTCTTTTACTCTGTAGTAACTCAGGGTATTCATCTGTATTCTCTGAGGATCAAGATGAAGGCAAAGCTGGGAAACCATAGAGGAAACTGATTATTTATTTGGATGTTCTGTGGAATTCACAGTGCAATGCAGAAAACATCTGGAATGATTAAAAAGAGAGAGCATGCTGCTATGGGAGGGGAGGAAACCTGTTCTTCTAAGTTGTGAGAACCGGTGGTAAATTCACACATGAGCTGTGAGCCACATCTCTTCACATACAACTTGTAGTTCTTGATCATGAATAGACAAATTCACAGAGCGTATGTTTACTGATGGACATAGATAGAATACCAGATGATGGGGACAAAGGACCTTCATCTTTGATAAGGGCTTTCTGTTTGCATCTAGTTGGCAACTGTTGGAAAGAGGCTTCTGTGGAGGTTTGGTCTGATTCTGTAGCATCATTCAAATCAAAGCTCCATCTAGTTCAGAATATCTTCTACAGCCACACCAACTTTTGTCCCTGTTTGGCACAGCTGGGCATACCTGAGACATGTTCTTTCTGGGAAGATTGTTGCTTTTGTTGCTTTCCCTTTAGTGGAAAGGGAAAGGAGACCACAAACTTGCAGTGCATGTTTTTTTAGTACCAGAGTGGGACTTGGGCAGCATCAGAAAGCCTATTCTAGGGTTTTCTTTCTAGGTTATTTATTAAGGAACTATTAAGGAAACAACAGAAGGGGAAGAAATGGAGGCAGTGAGAGATTTCACTTTCTTGGGCTCCATGATCACTGCAGATGGTGACACCAGTCACGAAATTAAAAGACGCCTGCTTCTTGGGAGAAAGGCGATGGCAAACCTAGACAGCATCTTAAAAAGTAGAGACATCACCTTACCAACAAATGTCCGTATAGTTAAAGCCATGGTTTTCCCAGTAGTGATGTATGGAAGTGAGAGCTGGACCATAAAGAAGGCTGATCGCCGAAGAATTGATGCTTTTGAATTATGGTGCTGGAGGAGACTCTTGAGAGTCCCATGGACTGCAAGAAGATCAAACATATCCATTCTGAAGGAAATCAGCCCTGAGTGCTCACTGGAAGGACAGATCCTGAAGCTGAGGCTCCAATACTTTGGCCACCTCATGAGAAGAGAAGACTCCCTGGAAAAGATCCTGATGTTGGGAAAGATGGAGGGCACAAGAAGAAGGGGACAACAGAGGACGAGATGGTTGGACAGTGTTCTCGAAGCTACAAACATGAGTCTGACCAAACTGCGGGAGGCAGTGGAAGACAGGAGTGCCTGGCGTGCTCTGGTCCATGGGATCACGAAAAGTCGGACACAACTAAACGACTAAACAACAACAACAACAAGGAAACAACAGCAATAATCTTGCCAGTTTCACTCTCCACCCCTGCTCAGTCTTTTGTGAATCTCACAGTGAAACCGCTGAGGTATCAAAGACCCTTGGAATGAAATGGGTTGGGCTTGCAACTCCTCTGTCCCATCCTCCCAGAAACCTTGTGAAAATAATGGCTGTACATCTATCATGCAACACATGGGATGGTACAAGGATGTGTTAAGTTTGTAAAAGCTAGAAGGCATTGGAAGGGAGGAAGTCATGTGTTAACTTCCCCGTGCTGGAATTGTTGTTCTGCAGGGAGAGGGCTCTCTCTCTCCTTCCCCAGCTAGTGCTGCTCTTTTGATACCATGCATCAAGCCAGAAGTTGGTTCTTTGACACACAGCCCTAAACTTGCCATTCTGCTTGGTGCTTCATGCAAAGACAAGTGGAGAAGCATTGCAAAATACCTCAGCCTGTGTTTGCTGATGGTGCACAAATCCTGGTCAGCATTTTTTGAGGGTTTTTGACAGTGCAGGTGCCACAAGAATGATGGACATCAAATGCATGTGCAACTGTTCATCAAGCACTTCCTATGGCTGGACAGTTGTTGTTGTTTTTAAAAAAAACCAACAACACACAATAACCTACTTAGTACTCTATGTGCTTGTGAGGTGATGGTTGGAAGCCTGGAGAAAGGGGAAGGTCTGTGCATGAACAAAACAGGCACTTTCAGGCATACACCACGCACTGGGGTGCATGGGATATACCATAGATGTAAATGTGGAAATTAAATGGGACGCGGGTGGCGCTGTGGGTAAAAGCCTCAGCGCCTAGGGCTTGCCGATCGAAAGGTCAGCGGTTCGAATCCCCGCGGCGGGGTGCGCTCCCGTTGCTCGGTCCCAGCGCCTGCCAACCTAGCAGTTCGAAAGCACCCCCAGGTGCAAGTAGATAAATAGGGACCTCTTACTGGCGGGAAGGTAAACGGCGTTTCCATGGGCTGCGCTGGCTCGCCAGATGCAGCTTCGTCACGCTGGCCACGTGACCCGGAAGTGTCTCCGGACAGCGCTGGCCCCCGGCCTCTTAAGTGAGATGGGCGCACAACCCCAGAGTCTGTCAAGACTGGCCCGTACGGGCAGGGGTACCTTTACCTTTACCTTTAAATGTGGAAATGGGCAAATGGTGTGATATCCAGAATTCTGATAAAAATGGAATGAGAAGGAAAAGAAATCAGCTGAATATTTTAATGGCTAACAGCTATCAACATGCCTATGCTCTGTGAATTTGTGTAATCCTTTTAAAACCATCTAAGCCACATTTTGTGGCAGTGTGAGATGCCTGTTCTTTTCCTTATTGAAACATGCGTCCAGCCAATGTGGATAATGATACAGACCTGTATCCCAATTTGCTGCATGTGTGTAAGGCTCCTTGTGCGGGTAGATTCCTTAGCTGGATCAGAAGACTTTATATTTTCCAGCTCACAGTTCGTTCATTCTTCTTCACTCACCCACCTTCCTATTCACCTGTCTCAGCACTTCTTTAGCCAGGAATCAAAGCACAAATTTTTGAGAGAGTCTCTTCTCATGGAATTTTGAATCTCATTTCATAGGTTTACAAACGCCTATTGTTTGTATTCAAGCATTTTATCAGACATATTCAAGCTCATAAAAAATCCAGACTGAAGCTCTGAACTTTGTATATTTTCCCTCCTAATTTTGCCTTAATCTGCCATATTTTTCTAAATAAACCTTCTCCTGCTTTGTCAGGAAACTGTTTTAAAACGAAGGTTACGATCCAGTCATGTTCCCATTCATATTGCATTATCTGAGGCTCCCAACTGAATCTTAGCCTGGCATTATTGGAAGATCATGTTTTATTCTATAGGCAATTCCTAAAAGCTTTTTGAAATACATGAATAATTCACTATGAGGGTCTTTGGGCTTTTGCTGTAGAAGACGAAATGGATGTTCCAGAAGAACTAATAAGGAACGCAATCTGAGGTTGAGATTGTGAATCTCAGTAGAATTATTGGCACCAAAGCCATGGGTCACGATGAGTATCAGAATGGCCTTAGTGCATCTGCTCCCTCTTGCTGAACATCCAGTTTCCAGAGGCGACCAATTGTATGCCTCTGGGAGTCTGCAGGCAGGGTCTGGGGGTAATGGCTGACCCTTATTTGTTCCAGTAGCTGAGATTCCTTCTGAACATGGAAAAGCCATTAAACAACCAGGGACAGGCCCACTCAGGGATAGAATTCAGGGCCTCACAGCCTTGCTAGTTGTTTTAAATGGTGGACAACCCTACCTAATTACTATTGTCTTGTATTTAAGCTTTGCTAGGTTAACAGAAAACAAAAGAAATATTTAGAAACATAACTTTCAGTTTGTTATATGTGTATAGTATGGTGATCTGCCTATATACAATCTTTAATACACACAGCATTAATTCATCAGTCTTCAGAACTCCTCCGTTTTTTTGTTGACTTCTTCTGGTTCCCCTTTTTAGCCTCGGAGGTTAATGGTGAACGATGGATGACAAAGAGCCACAATTCAGCATAATGTTGGGGTGCCTCAGCTACCTGCCACTTGAGGTAGAGTTCTACCTTGGGGTGGCTACGAGACATGGGCTGAGAAGCTGGCCTGGGCTTTGCTGCTTCTGACATAGTGCTCCGGTTTCTGATTTGAAATCTGGTTTGAACTATATTTACATGACTCCAGGGCCTTCGCTTTAGATGAAAGCCAGCAGAAGACAAAGAGAAATGACAACATGTGCAATGATATTTTCTGCTGTACAACAGCAATAGCAATCTGATATGGAGAAATACTGATATCGATAAGGCATAAGAAAAGTGTGAGGGAGAGAGAGAGAGAGATCGTAGGTGACCGGCATTTGGGGGACATTATGCACAATTCTCAATTGTTGGAGCGTGAAATGACCTAAAGTGATTTTTATGTTACATCTTTAGATTGTTTGGCCTGTATCTCATACCCGGAGGGACGAATGCCAGTGGGCCGGAAAAGATATTCTGGTAAGTACAAATCTGCCTCGCTCTTTTCTCCTGTCCTTTGTAAAGCTAGTCAATATTTCATGAACTCTCATCTTTTTAAATTTTAAAGCTTGTGATTCTTTCCCCCCTTTTACCCTTTTATTTAAGAATTGCTTCATTGTGCTAGGTTTGTGTAAATGCAGTTTTTTTCTTTCTTCCCATGTAAACCTGTGAAGGTAGGCTTACATATAAGGGAATGAGCATATAATTGTCCCCTTATTTAAGGAATCTAAAAAGTTTGACCTCATTTCTGTAATGACTGAGGCCCTCAATCTGCAGTGTGTGCTGAATAGACAGACCATTGTGAATGCAATAAACCTCATTAATGTCAAGAAGTTGCCAGGAAGGTCTCAGGAGTCTTCCCTGACAGGAACACATTGATGCCTAAGTGATGTTAATTCCCCCCCCCTTCCATTGTGATTTTTTTTTCTAAAAAAAGAAGAAAGAAAGAAAATGAAAACAGTTATTTTAGGCCTTCATTTTCCTCCCCCATTTCCTCATCCCTTCCATATGATCTATTGGAGAGAAACCTGGTTGCAAATTGTAGGAGTATTGAGTGGGAAAAAAGATGTGGGACATTTACTAACCATACAGAAAATGAATACATTCCATATAGGCCAAAAGGGAAATCACTGTGTTTGCAATAGCTGAAGGGAGAACGGAGCTAAAATATTCACTAAAATTCACTAAAATATTCATAATGTCAACCGCTGGAGGTCCGCATCCCAATAGTATCTCAGGTCATAAGTGAAAATGGGTTCACTACCCTTAACCTGGTCTCCAGTGAACAATGGCCTCTCTCCATATATTCTCTTATTAAAAGAGAGAGAGAGAGAGGTTAAAATAACAGGAATTTTAGCAGGACTAAGACAGAGGAAGATGTTTTTTTTAAATTGCCCAAGTTGAAGCTGGAGAACAGAATGTTTACGTTCAATTCCATGCCATCACACACTTAATCTTTATGACATATGGGCTGCATCCAATAATGTTGCTCAACTGACGGTAAGGCAGAATAGGAAGAGATGCTGTTTGTTGCATGTCGAGGTCCCCAAGACAACCCCCAATAAAACACAAGTGACACATTATTTTTGTTTAAGGTTTTTGGCATAATATTGGCCACAACTTTATTAAATTACAAGCAATGTGAGTGGTTGCTTAGACATTGGTTGGGACTATCTGACCCCACACGGGGACAGTCTGACATTCGCATGGCTGCAAAGTCAGCAAGGGTAAGACACCCAGGGAGAGAGACGGGACTGGGAACCATGTCTCACCTCTCCCCAAATGCTCCCTGGGGCTCTTGCGTGGCCCTAGCCCCTTGACAGGGTTCGGACAAAAGCATAGCGAGCCCCTGGGTTCCTTTAACAGAAAACCCTTGCAGCAGCAGCAGCATTTTGGAGGGGCAGGCACAGCCAAATCCATACCCCTCCACCAACCTATTCCCAAACCAATGCCTAAACGCAACCTTACAAGTTGTAAGGTTTTGCTACGCAGTAGGCAAAAACCAAATGGCACTAGCCAATCAGCCAAATAGACAAAATTCCTACCAGGCCCCTGCCCCCAAAGCAGACGACTGCATGACAGGCATAGCAAGGTCAAGCGAACAGCCTAAAATAGGGAGGGAGGACGGGTGATCTGATGTGCGCAACGAAAAGAGGAAGCTCAACGCTGCGTGCAGGGCATTTAAAGACTAGGGTTGTCAATCAAAAAATGGCAACATATAATACACCCCAGCAACAGCCAGCCCTCTGCTAATGGTGGCCAAACTCTTTCCCGCCCAGCAACAGCGGGGTGTCTTGCTAGCCCCCACCACAACACGTGCTCTTCATGAAGGAGAACACGCTTTGTGATTATTGTGCCTTCCTCTGTAGCTCTATGAAGACTCACACCCAAATATGCTCTGGGGACCCCTCAGTCCTCTGAAGCAGATTTGGAGTGAGGGGTTTTGAAAGCTGTTGGGAAGAGGGGGAGATCACCAAAAATTGCTTCCCTTTCTGGTCCGCTGATGGAGATCTTGCCATCCGCTGAATGGCACCATTGTATACTGTCTGTCGTCTTCAACATGTTTCTACTGTTGCAGTTGCCATAAAAATCTAGTCAAGTCAGGTGATGCTTTTTATTGGGCTAGCTAGACTTTAGAAATACTAGAAATGAACTCTACTTCAACCATAGGGTTTTCAAGGGGGAAGTAAAATATGATGATAGTTTTTCAAAATCACTGAAGACAGTTTTGGGAATTACTTTGTATGTGCTCCTTTCTGTTGGCACAACTTCAGAAACCCATATAGATGATCAAGGAAATCTCAGTGGGCTTTCATTAAGGAGAGAATACCGTACATGGGTTTGTTTGTTTGTGTGTGTGTGTGTGTGTGTGTATGTTTCATATTAGTACCAGCATATCCTTATCAGGATAGCAGATATTGCACTCTTGTGATTGCCTAGAACTTTATAAATCAAGTTCTTTATTTTTTTTATAGCCATTTTTATTTTAAACTATGTGATTATTAATCTCAAGGCACAACCAATTCCATCATACTGAAAATTCAAATTCCCTAGCAATAGGCCAGCTGCAACAGCTGTGCTGCTTATATGAAATGAATATTAACTGTATGTCGTGTATACAAACCCCACCGGTCACCTCAAACATGACCTGAGACTAAAGGTTTCTTTTGTAACTGTATTGGATTGTAGGCTGTATTTTCACTCTGCTGGAGTCCAAATGGTTCTTTCTACGCTTCAGTGTCAATCACACAGGACCATGAAACTGATATAGTCTGAGGTCTTGACATGTAGCATGCCAGAATTGTACTGCAGATTGATAACTAGGGAGAATCACCATCAGCTTACATTTTTGAGGGGAGAGGGAAGGCAAGGCAAATAAAAATAGTCCTCTTGTGGATTGAGGGGAGGGAATTCTGCACACACAGATAATTTTGATTAAAGGTGCATTCCTCTGTACTGCACCTTCTTGTCTTTGCATGCCCTGGGTTTGTACACATGCCTGTGACCATCTCCAAGGAACACAAACTTTGGCAAAAGAAATGCAAGCAGACAATGAGGGAATAAGTCCTATGCCGAGAACACAAATTTCTAGGCTTGGTATCTATGAGTGATTCCCAACACATGCTTTTTGTTTGTTTAGACTCCTGCAAGTATTTTAAATTTTTGTCCCACAAATGAAACTTTTGCAACTAGAATGAAATATTCAAATGTATGGCTATTTCTCCTGGTCCCATAATAATGTGAGATTTGAAATACAGACCTTGCTGTAGGTGGGTTCTTTTCTGGAGAGTTGCCAAATTTCAGAGCTCTTGGCAATGTTCTCCTATGTATATCAGATAGAAGTAGAATTCTAACATAAAAGAAACTATATCTTTACAACTCTGGATTTCTTTATGGATCATTTGTAAATAGTGTTTTGTTAAGAGTGTAAAAATGATATATGATACATTTGAATATTTCTTTATATCATGGCTTTTAAGGTCATTTTTTAAATGCTGAGATTATTTCTGGGATCCACTGTATGTGGAAGACCACAATCTGGTTCACAAATGCCTGCTTGCCACCTGCTTTATCTACCCTTGATTGCTATACTGTTGGTGATCAGTTGATGAATATATGAGCTGACTCTGTGAGCTCAAACGCTCAATGCTCCTCCCCCCAAACGAGTTCTGGTTTAGAGCCAGTTGCACTGCCTGACACTCAGAAAGTGCAGAACAACAAATGGGGTGTGCAGCATGTTGCACAACAGGGAACATTTTGCAATTTAATGAAGGAGAGGAACGTCGGGCCATCCTATAGGGTACCAGAAGGCAGCCAGTTCCTAAAAGAAAATTGTACCTTGCACCCTCTGTGAGTTACCAATGGGGTAGGTTGCTATGAAGCCAACCCAATGGACAAGAGAAGGGGCAGAGCTGAATGCACAATTGTGTTCTGTTGCACAACATGGATCTAAAGCGAAACACCCAAAACAGAAGGGGCATGAAACAGCCATTGTTAACTAGTGCTATTATACCTTAGAGATCTGAATCTGTGTATTGAGAGAATCTGTTTTAATGCTTGGGTTGTGAATGGAAGATATGAATATAAGGGGTGCATTTTACTGCCTGTAGGCTATTGTGCAACCAGGCAGCGACAGCCCCAGCCCCCAGGGATCATAAGGAAGGAATAAAGACTCTGACAACGTATATGGAATTAAAATTAGGCCACAGCTTTATTAAACTTCTGAAGGTAGGAACACCTTGGCTTAGGGCTTGGGCGTGTATCCCTCCCAGCCCCCCAGCCAGGGGGAGCTGGGGCTCATTAGGGTAAATGGGATATGGGGGTGCTCTGCCAGACGTAAGTGTAGCAGGCAGCCCAGCCCATATCCCCGCACGCAGGGTAGTTCACTGATGACCTTTCGGTGTATGGCCAGTGACACCCATATATATAACCCCTTTAAGAGGGGACCCTGGAACCGCAGACGCAGGGGGGTGAATCACCTCTTCACCCCCCCCCAATATAGGGAAGAAAAGACTAAACGATTCCACCCAAGGCCATAACAGCCAAAGTTGTGACAAATTACGACGGGGAAGACAAAACCTGCCAATGCAGGAAAATTTCTTCCCGGTTCTTCAACAGCAACCAGTCAAAAACCGCAGAAGCGCCAGCTAAACAGGAAGAAAAAGTTAACCTGCAAACAAGAAACATTAAACAAAGGGTGGTAGGGAGGGTGAATTTCCAGATCCGACTGCCTGGCTACTGTCAGCTCCACCCCCTATTTATAAATGGGGCTGGCCCCACCTCCCAGCAAGAAACTTGATTACTGAGGCTGGGCGTGAACCTCCAAAAATTAACACTGAGAGGCAAGCCAGCCCCTGTTTGCCAGTAAGCTCCCTGGGAACTGTAGCACCATGAGTGATCCCGCAAAGGGAACCCACAATGTATAGTGTGAGTGCTCATTATTTTATTTATGGGAACAACGACAGGTATTTGTTTCCAGAGATAGCCTCACATTCATCAAAGAAAAACAGCTTTTTTTAAAAAAAGACACCACCAGCAGCAACAACAACATAGGAATGAAGTTGTGCTTAAAATCCCACCAGTGATTCTTCATGTTTTAGAGATTATTTTTTTTATTTTTTTTAAAGATATTTATTAGGATTTTCAATTTTTTATACAAACAAAAAACAAAAATTTTTTTTTAAAAAAGACATATAGTTCAAAATACAATCTTTTCAATAACATATTTCTCTGACCTCCTCATACCTCCCCTTCTTGTATTCCCTTTTAAATTCTTTGTTCAGCAAATCCTTACCTTAAAGCATTACAGCTTATAATATCACCTTATTTTCTATCCAAACCCTTTTTTTCCCATCCATATTCCTTTATATCATTACAGCTAGAAACCACTCAATTTCAATCCAACATCATTCAGCATTCCTTAATTTTACAATATTTCTGTAAATAGTCCTTAAATTTTTTCCAATCTTCTTCTGCCGACTCTTCTCCCTGGTCACGGATTCTGCTCGTCATTTCTGCCAATCCCATACAGTCAATCAGTTTCATCTGCCATTCTTCCAGAGTGGGTAGATCTTGCGTCTTCCAATACTTTGCGATGAGTATTCTTGCTGCTGCTGTAGCATACATAAAAAAAGTTCTGTCCTTCTTTGGCACCACTTGGCCGGCCATGCCCAAGAGAAAGGCCTCTGGTTTCTTCAAGAAGGTATATTTAAATACCTTTTTCAATTCATTATATATCATTTCCCAGAAAGCCTTAATCCTGGGGCACGTCCACCAAAGGTGAAAGAATGTACCTTCATTTTCCTTACATTTCCAACATTTGTTATCGGGCAAATGATAGATTTTTGCAACCTTGACTGGGGTCATGTACCACCTGTATATCATTTTCATAATATTTTCTCTTAAGGCATTACATGCCGTAAATTTAATCCCGGTGGTCCACAACTGTTCCCAGTCAGCAAACATAATATTGTGTCCAACGTCTTGTGCCCACTTAATCATTACAGATTTAACCGTCTCATCCTGAGTATTCCATTTCAGCAGCAAGTTATACATTTTTGACAAAGTCTTAGTTTTGGGTTCTAGCATGTTTTAGAGATTATTTGGCAATCAGTAGAGCAAAAGGAAACCTCTTTAAAAGGTTTGCTCTTTTTCATATTTGAAATATTAACTATACTTTGGTGTCCTCTCCTGGCTTGTCATGTATTGATGACCGGCTTCTTAAAAATCTTCTTGTGACTATATTTCATTGAGAAATTGCTGTTCCAAACTATTTCGGTTTGCTGCTCACAACAGGTTGCTCCCAAGATGAGTATAGGTATTGCTTCCTATCCACAGAGGGCTTGGATTCCATTTTTAATTATTACGAGGTGTGTTGCCTGAACATGCAAGCATCCAAAGTGTGGCTAGGGGTGTGCAAGCCAACGCCTTTGCAACCATTATGCCTCCTCAAGTCTTTCCTGTATTGCTCAGGGAAGATCTGCATTCACTTCCTACACATGTTCCTTTGAACACAAGTAACTCCTTAGAGACCCTGATCATGCAAGAGGATTCTGTTCACATTTAAGTAATCTCTTGGTTCAGTCTTGACCAAGTGCAGCTGGTAATTCTGTTGCCCCAGAACTTCCCTCTAGAGGCACTTCATAGATTTCCCCGCCTGCTGTTTTGGGTATGAAAATAATAACCAAAGTAAGGGTGTAGAACTTGTAAGATTTTCTATAATAATCAGAGTCTCGTGGTGGTGTGTTGATTTCACATGTTGAAATAGCCTATAATAAAAAGCACAGAGAGGGGAAAAGACATTTCAGATTTTTGGAAACTTTCTGTTTTTAAAAAATGGAGATGTGAGAGCTAAGGAAGGGTAAATTGATCCTTCCTATCTACTTTTCTGGCAGAACAACTTGGTCTCTGTTGTACCCAAACCCACCTATTGCTTCCTGCCTCACTTAGACAATCCCTTCCTGATTAACTGATTTCCAGTGCTCTAGATCCTGTAAAGGGTGACACAGGCAAGTTTGAAAAAGCAACTTGGCAAAGCTTGTTTCCGCAAACGATACTGTGTGCCAGATTTTAATTGAAGGGAAATTTTAGACTTCCTTCAGTGAAGGTGTTTTCATTCTAGTATTTCCTATGGGATGGTAAGGAAAATCAAAATCAAAGTAGCTTTTTAAAAAAAATGAATGCATGCAGTGGGCCACATGCAGTTTCACAGCCTGAGCTTCTGTGGTATGTTTGTTGACAACGTATACACATTGCTAAGCAACTACCTCTTATAGTTCCAGCAATCTGTCGTGTCCTTTCAACACGTCCTTCATCGACATTCCCTCTCCACTTTTGACTGAGAACTTTGAAGTTCATTTATCACAAATGGCTGCAGCTGGAAATCTTTACAGGACATGAATGATCTGAACTGGAACTTCAAAGATTGGCTGATTTATAAATGGTTTATAGGCCTATATAACAGGCCGACAGGAGCTGTGTCTGCCTTATTAACAGGTGTTGCTTCTTAATAGCAAGTGCCACCTTTTAATACTGATCTGAGGTTTACTATCCCACCTAGGCCTGATGCAGGTTGAGATTTCAGCCAGAGGATGAGATCAGATAGGGATCTGCAAAAGCCAATCCCAAGAACCCCCTGCCCTAGGGATCCATGCACTTCTTTGATATTTAAATCCACTAGGACTGGGCTTACAATGTGATCAATGCCTCTCTGAGGGAGGACATGGCTCCCCCTGCTTAAGATGTCAGTAGTTAAATCTTCCTTTGGGGAAAAAATGGGTCCTTTGGCTCTGGATAATTATTGCCTAGTACAATTCTTGAATAAGATTCTAGGAAAGGTGGTGGTTTCTCAGTGCTAGGTGGGCTTGGCTGATCCTGATTATTTGGATCTGTTTCAAGCTAGTCTCCAGCCTGGTTTGGGGACCAAACAGCCCTGGTGGGTGACATATGCTGGGGAATGGTCAGGGTTACTGTAACCATGTTGGTTCTCCTGAACCCCTCAGCAACCATGGACTCCTTCTGAGTCACCTATTCAGGGTAGGTTTTGAGGACATGGTGCAGACCCTTCTGGAGGGACATACCCCCAAAGGTGGTACTGGGGAACTCCTGTTCTGCCTCATTGACCTTTTGGGTGCCTTAGAGTTCTGACTCTTCCCCCATGGTTTGTAACATCTACCTGAAGCCACTGAGAGAAGTATGCAGATGACCATGCTACTCTACCTCTATTTACCTCCAGCTATTTCTTGGGAGACTATGGAAACTGTGAACAAACGTCTCCACTTTGGGGGTGTATGAGGGCAAACAACCTGACTTAACCTAGATAAGATGAATGTTCTACAGTGAGGGATGATGATCTGTATGGACAGGGAAGGCTGCATATGTGTGAAGCTGCACTCTCCCAGAAGACCCATGTGGGTGCTCCTGATTTTGGCACTATCTGTTGAGTTGCAGGTGGCATCTGTTACCAAGGCTGCTGTTAATCAGCTCTGACTGATTCACTGGTTGTGACCCTGTTTGAAAAAAGCTTCAGGTACTGATTCCTTGTTTGTGCAACAAAACATACATCACCAATTCTGTGCCCGCAGCACTGATTGTCAGTGCATTTCTAGGCACAAATTAAATTGCTGGTGGGAAGAAAAGGAAGCAGCAAGGGATTTTACTTTCTTGGGCTCCATGATCACTCCAGATGGTGAAAGCAGTCACAAAATTAAAAGACGCCTGCTTCTTGGGAGAAAAGCAATGACAAACCTAGACAGCATCTTAAAAAGCAGAGACATCACCTTACCGACAAAGGTCTGTATAGTTAAAGCTATGGTTTTCCCAGTAGTGGTGTATAGAAGTAAAAGTTGGACCATAAAGAAGGACCAAAGAATTGATGCTTTTGAATTCTGGTGCTGGAGGAGACTCTTGAGAGTCCCATGGACTGCAAGAAGATCAATCCTCTCCATTCTGAAGGAAATCAGCCCTGAGTGCTCACTGGAAGGACAGATCCTGAAGCTGAGGCTCCAATATTTTGGCCACCACATGAGAAGAGAAGACTCCCTGGAAAAGACCCTGATGTTGGGAAAGATGGAGGGCACAAGGAGAAGGGGATGGCAGAGGATGAGATGGTTGGACAGTGTTCTCGAAGCTACCGACATGAGTTTGACCAAACTGCGGAAGGCAGTGGAAGACAGGAGTGCCTGGCATGCTCTGGTCCATGGGGTCACAAAGAGTCGGACACAGCTAAATGACTAAACAACAACAACCTTCAAACCCCACATAGGTTTGAGTGGTCTTTCAAATAACCTCATTCTAAGCTAAGACTGGCCATGGAGGCCATGTTCATGGGCTAATTAGTAAGATCTATCAGGTTGGTCAGCACAATAGGCAGGGCCTTTTCGGTGGCCATACTGTGATCCATGGTGATGTCCACCACCAAGAGAAAGTGATAGCCTAAGCAACATTGACATCAGCAGGACCTTGGACAAGGACCAAGGTGCTGGTTCAGGACCATGGTTAGCAATCCTGTAGCTGAAGAAGAAAATGTAGATTGCACCTGCAGTGTCTAGGAGCGGCTGCCTGTTTCATGGTCAGTGCAAGAGAGTCAAGATGGAAGTGCCCTTCCACTGTACCCATGGTGCGTCTGACCAATTAAAGGGCCAGTACATTTTTCTGCAGTGGTTGACTTTTTCTAGGCAGTGGGTTTTGGACTGCTTTGAGGAAACCTTCTTGGGACTTTTCTAATCATCTGAAAAGCCTATAGTCCAGTCATTGGAGTCCAGTGGTGGAGCTGTGGAATCAGGCAATTGACAGGTTGTTAGCCCACCCACTGGTCAAAATGGCCCACATGGGGTGGGGACTGGGAAGCTGTTAAAATGACCCACCAGCTAGAAAAAAAATCTCCATCTCTACATAGGTGGCTTGTGTGAAATTATCATTTTACCTTAAGCCTCTGGATACTCCACAATTTCTTTTTCAGACTGGTTCTCTTCTACGTATATTCTCTGTCTCTGTTTAACAGCATGCATTTAAAATTGGCTTTGGGTAGTATCTTTAGAGGAAAGAAATCTAATTCTTCCCATGAACTCTGTTCTATCAAGAAATCAGAAAGATAACTCGAGTCTCTCTGGTCAATGAACACTTAATCAGAGAGATAACAAGACTTGAAATGGGATGTGCTAGGCTACTAAAAATACCTTATCAATGTCCACACCCCGTCAGCAGGGAGACGTTCCAAGAGAAAGAGGAAATCTAATTTTGTGTTTATCACTTTTGTTACTTCCCTTTTGACAATACTCATCATGCTTAAGAGTAATGTCATTCCTAAGAGGGCTGAATGTTTCACACTGTCTATTTAACCATTCCCTTTTGTTCGCCATTTTAGCTATGTTTCCAGCTCTTTAAGGCCAAAGCTGCACATGATTTTGAATTCGAATTCAAAATCCTTTATTAGGCATATCACACCTCACATTAACAAACAAACATCATATACAGACTGTATAAAATACGGGCTCAGCGAACACAATTTATCCCAGTCCTATTCTTAACTCCAAAAAATAAATCAATGTACATAATACAACACAGCAACAGACATGATTTTCTCTGAGGAGGAGAGAGAGGTTCTGATAGAAAGCTCATAGTGGTACATTATTTTATGGTGAAACTCATTTATTGAATGATGCAGGTGTGCTCTGATCTTGCCTCAAAACCAGCCTCACTGAATTCATGTTGGCTACTGGGCTCATTTTAGTGTTTTCTCTTTCTGTCTCTCATATGACCTTTGTTTGGTTGTATCACTTAAGCCTGCTGGCAGGGGCTCCCCCAGGATTGAATAAAACCCCACAATAAAACCCCTACAGGTTAAGGAGGAAGGTTTTGGCTTAGCCATCTCCATGACATGCTTCTTCTCCTTTGCTTTTTTGTTTCAACAGGCAGAAAAATACTATTTAACATGTTGTTTTTAAAGGACAAATAACACAGACAGCTAACACACATAATGAATATGAAACATTCACCAGCACACACATTGTACTCTCTTATTCTGCCAACTCTCCGGAGCCAGTTTGGGTGGCGGGGTGGCAGGAGGGCACACAGGGGGAGAGGTAAAAGCCTCATTGCACCAATGAGACTCCTTGCCTTGGTATCCACTAGCACAACTCTTTAGTTGAATCCAACCCTCTGAAATCACTGGACTTGACATCATCCATTTATTCTAAAGAACATGAGTGTGACTTAGTGGGATACATACCTAAGAAGCCCTGACACTGCTCATTGTGTGGCCAGTTCGCTAGGCTATGTAAGTGGCTATTTTCAAACACAGGAGAGTCAGCTGTAGCCTGTCTCTCCATCAACCACCACCTCCTCCACCTCCTCCTCCTCCTCCTCCTCCTCCTCCTTCTTCTTCCTCTTCCTCTTCCTCTTCCTCTTCTTCTTCTTCTTCATCCTCCTCCTCCTCCATGTTACTTGAAGTTGCAGGTAGAGGGAGTGGTAAAGGTAAAGGTACCCCTGCCCGTACGGGCCAGTCTTGACAGACTCTAGGGTTGTGCGCTCATCTCACTCTATAGGCCGGGAGCCAGCGCTGTCTGGAGACACTTCCGGGTCACGTGGCCAGCATGACAAGCTGCATCTGGCGAGCCAGCGCAGCACACAGAACGCCGTTTACCTTCCCGCTGGTAAGCGGTCCCTATTTATCTACTTGCACCCGGAGGTGCTTTCGAACTGCTAGGTTGGTAGGCGCTGGGACCGAGCGACGGGAGCGCACCCCGCCGCGGGGATTTGAACCGCCGACCTTTCGATCGGCAAGTCCTAGACGCTGAGGCTTTTACCCACAGCGCCACCCGCGTCCCCTAGAGGGAGTGGTAGAGGGTGGTAATAATTACTTGAACACAAGAAGGAACACCCTCCCTGCCATCTAAGAATTAGCATGTTGGCGAAAGGCTGCACTAAAAAGCTACTTTTTGTATACTTTTGTATATCTGCGAAGTTTTCTGGAGTTGTGGGGAAGCCTTCCAACATTCAGTCTCCCACTTTCAGTCCATGAGCTACTGTTCATATATAAAAGCCCTTAGATTTCCAGATGCTTGTAAGGTTATGCAAGTGGGTTCATTCACTTATTTTTAAATAGCAGAAGTGAATATTTAAATGGTTCTGATAATGGTTCTGATAAGAAGAAATGGCAGTTCTTGCTTCAGAATAAATGCAATACTCTTCCAGTCATTAATGCCTAAATGTGTAATTTCCAAGCTTATGGAGAAAAAGAGAATGACTAGAATCTAGTGAAAACACCTAGTTCTGTTTTATTTTTTCCCCATATACAGTGCAGGTGTTTTGACAGATGGGTGGACTTTATTTTTGTAATCGTCTAGGGGGAGAAATCTGTGTAATATAATGTAATCAGCATTATGTACCTTTTGTGTTTTGTTTTTTAAATCCTTCTGTGCTTGGCTCCTAAGTTTTTATTTTATATACCTTTTCATTGTTTGCTCAGGCGGTGTATATCTGTTTGATATACAAATATTGAGAGCCGCTTAATAATAAATAGAGAGATTTTGTTGCCGAGAAAGACATACGAATTTTCAAGTGGTGACTGTTGGCAAGAAACTCCATCGCTAAAATTTCATTCTTTGGTTTAGGGTGGTTCTTGTTCTCACTAGAGAACTTTGGAACTTTATCTGAAACTAAGAAATTGACAGAATAAGAGTGCGGAAGGATGGCCTGATGAAGCCAGAAGAGACTCATGTTAACATTGGACATTACTGATTCTCAAATGGTGTCATAATGGGAACCCTGTTGTCATGAGAAATCTGTCTAATGTCAATGGATATTTTTTATCTAACATCTTCATTCTACAAGCTCCTCACATGTCTTAAACGTATTGGGACCTGGGTGGATGGGCGATGAAAGCAGCAGGGCAAATGCTGGACACTTCCGAAGCATCTCTGTGTGTGTGGATCATGGCCAAAAGAAGCACAAAGTAAATGTACTGTTGTTAATAATAATAATAATAATAATAATAATAATAATAATAATAGGATGGGAGATATATGATAAAAACAATCTCCACTTGAACTGCAGTCAACACCCTTTCACACTCTTCCTAATAGAGCAAATGACGCCCTTTGGATGAATAACTTTGATTTGACATGGGATAATGGCATTCAGATTCTCACTCCTCCTGGGGACTTTTGACAAGCCACTGTCAGCCCTTTTTCACCTTCTGTAGAAAGGGTGTGATGTGATCCCTGCTTAGGTCTCGCCCACTGAAAGTAATGGAACTAAAAGTCCTTAACTTTGGCTGGATCAAACCCATGCTTCATGACACACAAAGATTCATCTCCAGATCTATAAAAATAATAGCAAATGAGACAATGCATGCAGAGTGTTCAAGGAAAGCACTACAGACGTGCAGTACACTATATTTCCATTGACAAGCAACCTCCCAATTGTAGCTAGACAAAAGATCATTACATGTCCAAATATATTATATTATATTATATTAAAGGTAAAGGTAAAGGTACCCCTGCCCATACGGGCCAGTTGTGTCCGACTCTAGGGTTGTGCGCCCATCTCACTTAAGAGGCCGGGGGCCAGTGCTGTCCGGAGACACTTCCAGGTCATGTGGCCAGCGTGACAAGCTGCATCTGGCGAGCCAGCGCAGCACACGGAACGCCGTTTACCTTCCCGCTGGTAAGCGGTCCCTATTTATCTACTTGCACCCGGGGCTGCTTTCGAACTGCTAGGTTGGCAGGCGCTGGGACCGAGCAACGGGAGCGCACCCCGCCGCGGGGATTCGAACCGCCGACCTTTCGATCGGCAAGTCCTAGGCACTGAGGCTTTTACCCACAGCGCCACCCGCGTCCCAACATTATATTAATTATATTATATTATATTATATTATATTATATTATATTATATTATTACTATTATATTATATTATATTATATTATATTATATTATATTATATTATATTATATTATTATACTATACTATATAAAAATGATTATATAATATAAAGGCTAGGTTAGAACTCTTCTCCCAGACATATATCTTTTTCTATTTCAGAGATCATTTTATATGGGGGGGGGTTGCATTTAATCATGTGATTTCCACTTGCAATTTGAAGTGGCATAGCCTAGGAACAGTGCTCTCGTTTGTTGAGGGATTTGTGTAGATCAGGAATAAGCGTTCATGCACTTCAAAATGATGTGCTTCCTTATTTTCCCATCTGTTATATTTAGAGAGAGAAAGAGAGAGCGCTTGTGTGTGTATGTGTGTGCGCGCACACACGCACACGCACACAGGCACAAAGCCTTTGCTGTATTTGCCAGCATCTTACACCAAGATCACACAAGCTTTAACTACTCCGTATTGTTAGCATTGGCTCTCCCATTAAAGAACAAATATCCTGTCGGCTGGAGGGTAAGGCAGCAACAGTGAGCTGCTGCCAAGTTGGACAAGCCCATTTTGAAGACGGCTAAGTCATTCTAGGCTCAGAGCCAGAATAGCGGGAGGAACTGCTTTGCATTGAAGTCGGCATACTTTGTCACCCGTTTCCAGAATAACACTGTTTGCCAAGTTTCACAGCTAAGACATGTCTGAATACCATCATACCATCGCTCTGTGGAGTGAAGGGGAGAGCCCTAATAAAATTGGCAGAGTATTTCAGTCTTGGCTATGTCATAACAAAGCCCACAGGGAGGCTTTTCTATACCATTTGGCAATCTTTTCACAAATGCAAATTTAATTAGGCTTTATGACAGCCTGCATCTATGGGGCCCAATACAGTTTTTATTGGCGTTTCCTGTTTCCAATGGAGTATGGCTGTTTGGGTGGCAACCAATGTTAGAACTTGTCCCGTAGAGAGAAAGAAAGGGGGTGGGTTGCGGTAGGTAGAGCATCTTCTACAACCGACATCATGGTCCTCTCTCTCAAATGGTGACTTTCAAATTGGAACAGAAGGTCAAGTCCGGGTGTCGTTCTAGTCTGAGACAACAAACAATTTTATCGCATCTTAACAATAAATTGTTTTATTGTGTCATAAGATTTTGTGGACTGTAGATTAGAGGATTATACAATGGTTGAAGTAGGCCCTAGTGCAGAGAACTTTATGCTACAATTCATCGTGAAGGTCCTCAAGTCGCTTCAGAGTCTTTGCTGCTATAGACTAAAATGATTGCTTCTCTGGGAAATGATTAAATGCATATTTTAATATGTAAGCCCTTTGAGTCTCTCCTATGCAGGTGAGAGACATGGGGAATACTACTGTGTTAATTTCCTCTTGATATTTTGGTGGGTTTCAATTCATTAACCATGGTGTCCAGCTGGAGTGACACTGGAGTGACACTGGGACACTGGGTATCTGAAGAAGTGTGCAAGCACATGAAAGCTCATACCAATAACAAACTTAGCTGATCTCTAAGCTGCTACTGGAAGGAATTTTTTTCATTTTGTTTCGACTACAGCAGACACAGCTTTTTCTTTCCATTCTGTCTGAACCAAGGTGGGGTATAGATGTACTCAACTGATGTCTGGAGATGGTGACAGGCTAGATGAGGACCAAAAAACCACAATTAAACCTTTGTGATGGTGGTGTTGTAGATAGGTTCATGTGGCTGGGAACTGGGAAGACAGATAGCTTGTTTCGGATAAGATACAGTGGTACCCCAGGTTACAGACGCTTCAGGTTACAGACTCCGCTAATCCAGAAATAGTACCTCGGGTTAAGAACTTTGCTTCAGGATGAGAACAGAAATCGCGCGGCGGTGGCAGCACAGCAGCAGCGGGAGGCCCCATTACCTAAAGTGGTGCTTCAGGTTAAGAACAGCTTCAGGTTAAGAACAGACATCCAGAATGAATTAAGTTCCTAACCCAAGGTACCACTATAGTTGGGATATGAACAACTTACACTCATGCACAGACAAATGGCGTGCCAGAAGCAGATCAGAAGAAACATGGTGGGTTGCATGTGGTGATATTGGTCTCCCCCACGTGCAGGGACAAAATGAGTGAAACTATAGTCTGATCCCAGCCTATGAGAATGTCAGCAATGGACACAATGCAGCCAATGTTCATCATGACTAAGGTTGAGCTCGTGTGTGTATTTTATAGGGAAAAAAACTCCATTCAACAAACTGACATCAAAGTAATAATTCATAGGACCTGACAGGCCCAGTAAAGCAAAGAATGAGAATTAGGTGGCCACCCTAATGCAATTTACCTGGGAGTGAGTCCCATTGAAATAAGCAGACCTACTACTAGGAGTCCGACTAACAATGAATATCACCCAGTATGTTTTGTTGAATCAAACAGAAAGTGGGGGAAAACTTCACTTTGAACTCTTTCCCTCAGTGGAGATGAAATCTTTGCCATCAATTTTATGTCGTTTTTGTGGTTTAATATCCTCTTTCACTCCCTTTTTTTCAGTTGCATAAAATATATAAAGGAAACTAATCTGCTGTGGCTGTATACGGCTGTAATGGAGCTTAAAGGCTCTTTTAAAACAGCTGTAAAACACAGGAAAGCTATTTTAGCCATTGCAACTGGAATGGAAACTTTCAATGGTAAATAAATTTATTTTATAGTTGAAGGTTTATTGCTCTTAGTAGCCCCTCCTAGTGTTTCATTAGCTCTTTTATTTCTATAATCCATCGTTAAAAATACGATGCGTTGTAGATGAGAGGCAAATTAAAAAGAGAGGTTGGGATACATATTTTGCTGTCAGTTATATTAGCATTAATTTGGACAAACTCTGTTAACATTAATAGAGCAGCACTGTGTAAATCCGAAGTAATTGATGGAAGAATTTAGCCTAAGGGGGCAATTCACATACCGCTTAACACTGCTTGTAGTCTCCTTGACTTCATTGTAGCTTTGGAAATGCAACTGGTCTGCAAATCGGTATCTAAGAATTCTAAAGGCAGTCTAGCAATAAGCACAGACCAGCTTCTTACTTTGTGACTTTTTCAAAAGGCCATATTTGGTGGCTGAGTCCATATTTTGCGTGTGGAAGATCCTAACATTATATCCAGTTCAAAAGATCTTAGATAACAAAAATGGGCAAAACCCCTGAAGAACTCCTATCTACTGCTCAAAGTAGGGAACAATCTTTTCATCCCGATATGTCATCACAACGTTTATTTTATTTTTCAGAAGAAAATCTGAAAAACAATATGAATGCTTTCGCTTCTTATCTTAGGACCAGCGTACTTCAAAGGGGAGCATTATTATTTCATTTGGATAGGGTTGTTTATAGCTTGCTTGTGAAATAGCCTGAAGCCCCCCTGCCAGGCTCCATCTCACCTGCCCTGACAGATTCACTGTGCTTGACAGCCTTCCCAAATTCTCATCAAATGCTGAGATGTTGCAGAT
The DNA here is from genome assembly GCF_027172205.1 of Podarcis raffonei. Classification (NCBI taxonomy): domain Eukaryota; kingdom Metazoa; phylum Chordata; class Lepidosauria; order Squamata; family Lacertidae; genus Podarcis; species Podarcis raffonei. The sequence continues at coordinate 5,939,290 of NC_070606.1, read as the reverse complement.
GAGGGAAACTGAAGGAAATTCAGGAGACGGTTGCCTGGGGGGCAGGGGGTTGGCTTCCAAACTGGCAATTAGTTTCCACAGATGTACAAGAAGTGCCAGGAGGAGATGGAGCCAGGAGGTCTTTTGAGGAGAGACTTCACCTCCTTTCCCAACCCTCGCTGGTTCCATTATGAAATTGTTTTAAACTTACAGCAATGTGGGCAGTAGTTTGTTTTCCTCATATCCCGAACTAGCCATCATTTTATGTCACTTTTTGCTTCTTCAAAGCACACTTGAGCCCAGCTGCTGTCCACATTCGGCATGAAGGACACATCACCTGAGCAGCAGAGACTTTATACTGCAATTGCTCTGCACCTCCTTGAGGTTGGAAGATGTTCTGCTCACATGGCCTTTTGGCAAGGATGTGAAGCTCACCTATTCTGAAAGGCCTATGGCTTCTGCATAGCCACTGTAGCCTTTCTTGCCACTGCTTGTGAAGCTGTTGTTTCAGACTGTGTATTATTATTATTTATGTTTATTTGGAAAGCCACATTGAGCCTTGGAAGGTTTAAAATGAGAAAGCAACAGCGAGTAGCTGCAGAAGTTGTTATGTAGCATGCCTGTGACAAAGAGAGGATTCAGTATTTATGCTGACTTACTTTATGCTCCTTTTTTGCCCTTTGTAGAAAGAATGTGCTAACTTCGTCAAGGTGCTTAAGGCTTACAACCAAACTCATTTGTATGTCTGTGGAACTGGGGCTTTCCATCCTGTGTGCACATACATTGAAGTTGGAGGTCATCCTGAGGTAAGTCTGCATCTAAATGCACCAACTTAAATTTTCATTGAATCAGTCATGAGTTTGATGTCTTCCAAAGGAATACTGATGGGTCTGTGGATGGCAGTGAAGCTTTTTATTTCAGTCCATTTTCTGACTTTCTTCATGATTAAATACATTTAGCATAGCCTCTGTGGTTTCCAAGGCCAGCTGCTCACGTTTCCGTTTCTGCTCATGACTGATAGGTAGCTATCTAAGCATGTCCTATTATCAGCACCTTTGTTCTGGTGCCAGTTTTCCCCTTAAGAGCCGCCTCCCAGTCTGTGGAGTTTGACACCACGGCTCTTTTCTCCCCATCTGGAGTGTACAGAGCATGCCACATACGTGCATTTCCCAGTTTTCATATTTATCTGGAGATGGTTTTTGTCGAGTCAAATGAGGCCTGGCTTGTTTCATTTGCTCAGTTCTAAGTGCACACACCCAACCCTGTAACTTTCAGGCATGAGAGCAGCGCTCTTGCACAATTCCCACAGATTTCACTGGGTTTCCCGCAGGAGAGTATTGGGCAGATTGTGCCACTTCTTTCTCTGCTGTCCTCGGTGTCAGTTGCAGCCCAAACCTACCAAGCACAGATTATGGGATGTGTTTGTGTGTATGTGTAGCTCCCCAGTAGTGAAGATAACCAATTAAGGAGGCCAATGGAAACCAAAGGCTTGCTTGTTAGCTTACGATTATTTATTTATTTGTGACATTTATTGCATTTCTAGCCCAACTTTTATCCAAGGAGCTCAAGGGGGCATCCATGGTTCTGCCCCCTCTTCAAGTATTCCCCAGAACCACCAAGGTCCAAGGACAACCAATGAGCTCCATGGTCTCCCAGGTCCTAGTCTAACCATTACGCTACACTTGCATTTTTGAATTAAAAAAACCCACCCCACTTTGCAGTTATGGTGTAGCTGCACATGTTGTGCTGAAAAAGGTCCCAGATTCAGTTTCTGCAGCCTCCAGAACTCAGATAGCAAGGCTCAGTGAGCTGCTGTTAGACCATAGTTGTCTAGACTGACCAACAGAAGGAAAGCCGGACTATGGCATGGGCTTTACTGAGACACCGGCAGTCTTTGGCCCTTCATCAACTGTCAGGGACTACCCACAGTTTTTCCATGAAGCTGCAGAGGAAGAGAAAGGAAGCACTGACTCTGCTAAGAGATCAGCTGGTTTCATGCTCTTTTTAAGCATTTAGCAGTAGCCATTCCATCAGGTTCTCAGCTAGTCATTAAAAGGAAACTAACTATAAGAATTGGTGCCTGTTTCTTCTTTTTCTCCTCTACTATCCCATCCCTTTTCCCTTTTATGTTATGTCCAGAGAACTGCCTTGTTTTTGTTTTGATCCACTCTGGGAGCCTTTTCAGCTGAGTAAGCAGGCTTTTGAATAAATCTAGTTGCATATGTTCTGTGGAAAGCAGGGACCTATAGCTTCCTGAATTTGCCCAGGGAGGGAGGGGACAGGATGTTCTGTATTAAAAGAAGCCCTTGAAAATAAGGGCCACATCCCAAAACAGGAAAAGCTGTTTTGATGACCTACAGACCTACCTGGGGTGAAGCTGAGCAACCCCATTCAGCTAGACTGATAGGCACAGATGCTGGGCGTCTTCGGCATCCTAAAACTATGTATGTATTAGAAACAGAGGAAGCTGACTAGCCTTGACTCTTCACTCAGCTAAAGTCTTTCCATCTTATTTGATGGTATCATTGATATTGTACCCTTCAGCATCAAGAAGGATCACAAGGGATTTAAAATACAACACAAGTCCCAGCAATGAAACAAGAAGAATTTGCAAGCAGGGCAGCAGTTAATTTAAAAAATGCACCGGTAGTACAATAATACACGTGTCTACTCGGGAGTAAGTCCCATTCCGTACAGTACTTCCAGGTAATTGGCAAATGATCTCTAAAACAGAATCCCATGTGCAACGGTTCAAGCATATGGTGCCAGTCCTGGCCTGACTGCACTGGCTGCCAAATAATTTCCTGGTGCAATTCAAAGTGCTGGTTTTGACCTAAAGATAAAGGTAAAGGGACCCCTGACCATTAGGCCCAGTCGTGACCGACTCTGGGGTGGTGCGCTCATCTCGCTCTATAGGCCGAGGGAGCCAGCGTTTGTCCGCAGACAGCTTCCGGGTCATGTGGCCAGCATGACTAAGCCGCTTCTGGCAAACCAGAGCAGCACACAGAAACACCGTTTACCTTCCTGCCGGAGCGGTACCTATTTATCTACTTGCCCTTTGACATGCTTTCGAACTGCTAGGTTGGCAGGAGCAGGGACCGAGCAACGGGAACTCACCCCGTCGTGGGGATTCGGACCACCGACCTTCTGATTGGCAAGTCCTAGGCTCTGTGGTTTAACCCACAGCGCCACCCGCGTCCCGTAGGTTTTGACCTACAAAGCATTAAATGGCTCAGGACTTCAATATCTCAAGGACCACCTTTCCTGATATGAAGCGACCTGACCCTGCGACCATCAGCTGAAGCGCTTCTTTGTGCACCTCTTCCACATGAGGTCTGGAGGGTGGAAACATGAGTGGCTTCCCATTTGGGGGATGCCCTCCCCAGGGAGGCTCACCTGACGCCTTTGGTGCTAGGTGAAAACATTCATCTTCTCCCAGGCCTTTGTCTGATTAAACAACCCATGGCCTTTTACACTGGGAGGGGTGGGTGGGTATTATTTTTGCTTGTTCCTGTGCATTTTTGTGTTTTTATATTGTGAACCACCCTGTGATTCTCAGATGAAGGGTGGCATTGATCTTCAATAAATAATAATAACTGAGTGCTCCTGTCAGTAAGGACTGGTTGCCCCTGCTTGGGGGAGACAGGAGACCCACATACCGTATTTTTTGCTCTATAAGACTCACTTTTCCCCTCATAAAAAGTAAGGGGAAATGTGTGTGCGTCTTATGGAGCGAATGCAGGCTGCGCAGCTATCCTAGAAGCCAGAACAGCAAGAGGGATTGCTGCTTTCACTGCACAGCGATCCCTCTTGCTGTTCTGGCTTCTGAGATTCAGAATATTTTTTTTCTTGTTTTCCTCCTCCAAAAACTAGGTGCGGTGCGTCTTGTGGTCTGGTGCGTCTCATAGAGCGAAAAATACGGTATTTGTTTCAATGTTCCCTACCCCATGGATGCACAACACCAGCTCATAGGTGGAAGACTAGATGCTCAGCTCTCTCGGTTTTACGTGACTGATCCAATCTGATCCAATCACATTCTGTTAAAACAACAGCAGCATTAAAATTCCACAATCTATATTAAGGGAATATATTTATTAGGTCACTCGGAACATAATAGGTCTTGTAAAAGGCGTTCCCCTAAAGGGTTGGGTTATTTAAAAATTTTCCTTATGGGTCTGCATGGTTACCTTTACTTATTTGTGGATTTAAACTTTCACATGCTCAGGAATAGTTGGAGTTTCTCCCATCACTTGATTTTCTCTTTGAGGTTTTTCTAATATACAGTGTGATTGTATTATACTAACAAATGTTCGATATAAAAAGATGTTTTACTTTTGTTCGTGAAGTAACTTGTCCAGTTATGCTTCCAAGGACATTTCAAATCCATAAAACAGATTTGCCTATGTTTTTTCCCCCCTGAGAAAAAAATGCATTTACTCAGAGACCACCTCATGAATTTGACATTCAAGTCTGCAGATTGCTACAAAAAATAAAGACATCATTATTCAAGTGAATGATGCTACACTTAATCGTTTTTAAAAATCAGATTTCCATCTTGTAGAAAAAATTAACATATTCCTCCAGCGATGATTTAAGGAATATGAATATCTCCCCCCTTCCATATTAAAACATCTATTAATTTTTAAATGTTCTTACTTCCAGGCATACAGTTTTATAGAGCAGGTTCTTGTTATGCTCTTGAGAGATTTATTTCAACATGTATTTTTGTCAATTATCAGTTGTCTCTGGACCACACACACAAACACACACAATCACTGCTTACTCCATTAAACAGATTTTTTACCCCTGAGTCCCATTTGGGAATTGGTAGACGTATTAATTAGCTTAGTACCGTAAGATGCATGTCAGTCAATTATTGGGTATCTGCCAAGAAGACTGTCTGCAGATAGATGGCAAGTATGAGATCATTTACTTTTACAGTTTTATAAGCATGCAAGATCACCCCCCCCACACACACACACATAGGCACTTGATCAACAATTTATGGAAAGAGAGATTAGAGAAGAGAAGCTAGCATAATTTTTTCCACCAGGCACATACTGTCAAATGGAACTATATATCATTATCCATACTCTCTCCAACTCTCTCCTTTCTGTACATTATGTGTGGCAAGAGCGATTAGGGCTGTTTTGGTTGGAAGGGTTCCTTCTTTCCACAGCTGTTGTGTTTAATCACTTGATTTTAGATTAAGGTTGCAACAATCACATGCTCATTTACCTGGGGCTGTGCCACACTGACCGCACTGGGGCTTTGTTGCTGTTTAGTCGTTTAGTCGTGTTCGACTCTTCGTGACCCCATGGACCAGAGCACGCCAGGCACTCCTGTCTTCCACTGCCTCCCGCAGTTTGGTCAGACTCATGTTTCTAGCTTCGAGAACACTGTCCAACCATCTCGTCCTCTGTCGCCCCCTTCTCCTTGTGCCCTCCATCTTTCCCAACATCAGGGGCTTTTCCAGGGAGTCTTCTCTTCTCATGAGGTGGCCAAAGTATTGGAGCCTCAGCTTCAGGATCTGTCCTTCCAGTGAGCACTCAGGGCTGATTTCCTTAAGAACGGATACGTTTGATATTCTTGCAGTCCATGGGACTCTCAGGAGTCTCCTCCAGCACCATAATTCAAAAGCATCAATTCTTCGGCGATCAGCCTTCTTTATGGTCCAGCTCTCACTTCCATACATCACTACTGGGAAAACCATGGCTTTAACTACACGGACCTTTGTTGGTAAGGTGATGTCTCTGCTTTTAATGATCCTGTCTAGGTTTGCCATCGCCTTTCTCCCAAGGAGCAGGCGTCTTTTAATTTCGTGACTGCTGTCACCATCTGCAGTGATCATGGAGCCCAAGAAAGTAAAATCTCTCACTGCCTCCATTTCTTCCCCTTCTAGCACTGTATTTGTTTGTTTATTTGAAAGAGTGTTCACCCAACTATCAAAGTGTCCTGTCCCTGCAAGGCAGTTTACAAGGCTCTAAGACACGTAAGAATACAATAATCACAATTTTGACATTTAAACATAGATTAAAAGCCACCAGCAGCTAATTTGGTTTTCTCAAGTACAGCGCAATTCAACCAAATATAGACTGGAACAAAAATGATTTCAGAACTCTTTTTGTTTTAAATCCAGCAGTAATGAGAGCATATCTATTACCCAGTGAGAAAATTCCAAAAGACCCTTGTCCCTGGTCCCCATTGGGCTAGCCGCTGTCACTGGTACACCAGAAAGCAGGGTGTCTGTGGTTGCTCTCAGTGCCCAGGTAAACTCATTCAGGTGTAGGCAATGTTTTGAATAACTTAGCCCCAAGCCATTTAGGGCAAGCCTAGGCAAACTCCGGCCCTCCAGATGTTTGGGACTACACTTCCCATCATCCCTGACCACTGGTCCTGTTAGCTAGGGCTGGTGGGAATTGTAGTCCCAAACATCTGGAGGGCCAGAGTTTGCCTATGCCTGATTTAGGTCTTTAAAAGCCCAATCAGTTCCTTGATCAACAAATGAACAGGTGGCCAATCTGGCTGACACAGAACAGTTGGGATATAGTCTCATTCCCACAAGCATTCCTGCTGCCTTGTTCTGTTTCAGAGCAGTCCTCAAAAGCAGCAGCCCCCTCCTTGAAATTTTTTTTGGGGTGCTCTTGGCCTCCTGGTTCCCCATACCCCCTTAGATGGCACCCCTACCTGAATGCAACCAAGGCACTTGGCCCTGTGGCTTTGTCAGCTAAGGTTAGGTAGGTCCGTAGCTGCTGAAGAAGCCTAAGCCTCTAAAAAGCCCTCCTAACATGGACTTCACTCTGTAGTCAACTCCGTAGTCAGCTGTGAGTCCGGGAACATTCCCAGACCCCATGGTCCTTTAAGGGGAGTATGGTCCCAACCAAAGTAAGAGGTCAGCCTCCATTCACATTAGCCGAATTCCAGATCCACAGTACTTCTGTCTTATTTGGATTATACTTCGCCTTGTAATCCCTCACTCATGCCAGTGCTGTTGACAGAAAGCGTAAGTACTTGAAAACCTTTCATTTGGTCAAAAAGCTGCCATGGGTGAATGATTTGTAATTTTTTTGACAGTTAATTCTTTTGGTGACGCAAGTATGTCTATACCCTCCAGGTTTCCCAAAGTAACAAGCACACAGGCACATCCAACCATGCATATGGCTGTATAAAAAGACATGTACAGTCATACCTCGGGTTACAGATGCTTCAGGTTGCGTTTTTTCGGGTTACGGACCGCCGAAACCCAGAAGCACAGGAACGGGTTACGCAACACATGTGCAGAAGCGCCAAATCATGAACCGTGCATGTGCAGATGCGCCGCTGCAGGTTGCGAACGTGCATCCCGCATGGATCACGTTCGCAACCCGAGCATCCACTGTACATTAACATAGTTACATCATTAAGCTGCAGAAATATAATGCCACATATATGTTCCTTTTCTTGTATAAGTTGAATATTATTATTGTTCAGGCTTTTTTAAAAAAATCAACAATTCAAATTAAAGACCGACAATTCACAATCTCCCCTGATTGTGAATGCACCTAGCAATGCAAGTAAATCAGGGTTGAGTCAGAACTGCCCAAACCCATGGATAAACCCATTTAAACCAGATTCCTCTCCCATGCCTAGTTGTAGGAAATCATGAGAGCATAAATATGAATATGGGAGCTCACAAAGCATCATAATAGAGGCCTCTGCAGCTTTGGCCGACATCAGTTTTGTCTAGTGGCATTAATAAACATAGCTGAATGTGTGTGTTTGGTGGCCAGCTGCTACTCTCCTGGCTGGTACTGCGTCTAGCAATGAAACTATGAAAGCACCAGTTGCCTAACAACATCGAATGTGTCATTAAATGAACCCCATGCCACTCATCAGCTTTGAAATGCTACTTTGAAATGCTATAGCTCCTAACATGTCCATTCAGAAGTATAGATTGCCTAAGGAATGCTGAGATAGCTTAGGTGTTCCAGATCTTGAAATCACCAAGAATGTATTAATGAATGAACTTAGAAAGTAAAAAAGAAGCAGCTGCAACAAAGGAAGATGTTGCTTCTATGCAATATGGCTTCGTCTGCAATCCTAACCCCATGCCCACCCTAGCACTGCTGCAGAAGGTTAGGCTTAGGTGGGGTCTCTGCTGGTCAGCAAGCTCTATTCCTGTTTGCCATAAGGCTCCCCAATGGGGTTAGCATGGGCGGTCCCAAACCTGGTACATTTCCCCGAGAGAGGCCCTGAGTGAGCCCTTCTGCTGCATCAGTCTGCAGGTGGTGCAGCAAGACAGAGGAAGAGGATGGACCTTTTGTGCTTCAGGTTTTTTCCAGGGAACAGATTGTGTATCTTCTTTTCTTTCACCTCTTTCTTTCTTCTTCTCTTTGGTGTCCTCTGCTCTGGGCCATTATTGGGTCCAAGGGTTACACACAGACACCTGAAGGTGGTAATGGTTGATGGAAGGAGCCTGAGTGACAGTCAGGGAAGAAAAGATCTCCCAGGGTGGGAGACGGAGAGAAGAAAGGAAAGCTCCCAGGCTAGAGCTACCAGGACTCTGCCTTTTCTTTCTCTGTTTTTATTTAGATTAGTTTCGTTTATCTTACTGTATTGTGAAAAAGCTTTCATAAAATCATGTGTGTGTGGAACAGATTACAGTGGAACCTCTACTTGCGACCATAATCAGTTTCAGAGGTCCGTCCGGAGGTTGAAATGGGTCGCTGGGAGAGGCGCCATTGTGTGCAGGTGCAGGCAGAGATTGCCCGCTTCTGCGCATGTGCATACGGCAATCGCTGCACATGCGCATGGTACGAATGGCAGCAAACCTGCCGGTTACTTCCGGGTTTGCTGCGGACATTGGGCAAAATGGACACAAGTGGAGACGGATGTAAGAAGAGGTTTGACTGTATCCCTTCTGGCGGTTCCCTCACTGTGAGAAGTGAAGTTACAGGGAACTAGGCAGAGGGCCTTCTCATTAGTGGCGCCAACCCTGTGGAATGCCCTTCCACCAGATGTTAAAGAAATAAACAACTATCTGATGTTTAGAAGACATCTGAAGGCAGCCATGACTGATGTTTCAATGTATTTTTAATCTCTTGTTGGAAACCGCCCAGAGAGGCTGGGGAAACCCAGCCAGATGGGCGGGGTATAAATAATAAATTATTATTATTATATTCTCTCCCCTGCACTTCCCATGCTCTGGTTCCACTGGCTGAGGAAGGCGGGTGCAGTAGATGTGGTCCGCCTCGGGTGTCATACCTGAGGGAGGGGGGTGACATCACTGTGCCGCCGCCCTGGGATGCTTGCCACGGGTGATGCCCCCCTGGGACGCCTCTGCCTGGTTCTTCCATCCCATGCAGATTTGTGCCTGTCTGCTGGTTGTTCGTAACACAGGCTGGGAGTATGAGCCAGCGTGGTGTGGGCATCAGAGCTGCTGTAGTGCTGGGACAGCCACTGGCCCATGCACTTGCTTGAATGCCTTTATGCGTTCTGAGCATGCTCCTAGCTGTATTGTGCTGTGTCTGGTGAAACATGCCCTAAAACTCAGTATACCTCCTTAATCCAAGTAAGACACCCACTGGGGATCAACAGGTTTCAGGAGGGAAACACTCCATCGCAGAAGAAAATGTTGTTGGTTTGGAATTTGCGTGTTCAGACCCAGAGACCTCCCTCCTAAATAAATTCACATTTGACTCAAATTTTAGTTTTGGTTTTTGGCAGAATTAAGGCCATAACTTTATTGATTACAGAAAAGTGAGTGGTTGCAAAAGCTCTGGTTTGACTAGCTCCCTGTACCCATGAAGGTAGCGCTGACCCAGAGCTCTATCATAGGTCAGCCAAGGGTGAACACCTGGGTAGCCAAAAAGCTGGGAACAGACTATGTTCACTCTCCAGATGCTCCCCTGGCCTCAGGCACGGGCACAAGCCCCTCTCGGGGGTTGACCAAACCGAGTCCCTGGCTTCCTTTAACGGAATACCCTTCACATAGGGATGGTGAGAGCGTTCTCCCATCCCTATCACCTGAACCAGTGCCTATCTGCAACCTTACAAGTTGTGACGAATTGCTACACAGCAGGCGAAACCCAAATGGCAACTGCCAATCAACCAAGTGGGGATAATTCCTGCCATGCCCCTGTCCCAACGACAGACGACACACGAGGGCATAGCAAGGTCAAGAACAAAATGTCCTAAAATTAGGGAGAGGCGGGTGGGTGTTCAGATGCACGTGCTGAAAAAGGAAGTCTGGGACACATGCAAGGGCTTATATAGGTCCCTTGATCCATTTAGGCTGCACCCCATTGGCCAGATTAAACCCAGCAATGAGGGACCTACCAATCGGGTGTTGTGGCAATCCAATAGACCCACCCACAAGCAGGAGGTCAGTCTCCAGGCCTCACCGCAACACTGCCCTCTTTTAGGGAGGACACAATTTAGCATTATCCAGAATCTTGATGAATTTCTGGCTTTTTAAGACTTCTTTGCCACATTCTCTGATGGTGTGAAGTTAATGCTTCATTGACATCACTCTCAAATGTAATGCTGTAGTAACATTACTCACTTTCAACTGACCTGTGGTAGCCCAGTCAATTTGTTGAAGCTTCTTTCATTTGATTCCAGCTGTGTTGCAGCTAATGTCTCTTCCCTGATCAATTTTTTTTTAAAGAAAAAAAAAGCTCAAGTTTTATGTACAAAATAAAACTAAATTTATTGCCTCTGAAGTTTTGTAATATTACCACCTGTAACCTCTTTGGTTTTCTGGTTTTCCTTGTGCAAAATGTATTGTACAGTTCTCAACATTTGGCCATGTTTTGCACTGTGCAGTAGGTGTTTCCAATGCTTTCCTATTAGAGGAAAGCCAGAATACATTTCCCTAAAAAGGATAAATTGGCATCTTCCTCTGAGCTTTTTTGAACTCTTTTATAGTTTGCAGTGGTGATGGAGCAAGGCAGAAGCCTGGAATCCACACAAAAGGGTTTCAGTCCTACAATGGAGAGCAAGTGAAGTGTTATCAGCTCATATTCATGTTTCATGCATTATCAGATAATGTAGATTATAGAGCTATTGTGCTCATCTGATGTAAATCTGCAAAGTGCCGTCAGTATGAGTGCACCAATATAGATAAGGCTCCAGCTTCTGGCTTGCGTATTTGCTCAAATTATGGTTTAAATTTTACTCTAGGTTCATTTAGGGGCAGGCTAACCTGCTTTCTCTCCATTATGGTACTTGTACATGGCATTTATTGGGGCACTCTCTAATCATTTCAGCAAACAGGTAATTTTAACAGTTCCAAGATGAGATGAAGCTTTCAAAGGAAAAGCAGCTTCATGACATTATATTTACAGCTCTAGTCATAATTATAGCTAGCAGAAAAGGTTTCCCTTTTAAAATTATTGTAACACTCTCCATTCATTACAGTTGCTTCTGTTTAACCTTCCAAATTGAGATTTATTCATTCCCTCCCTCCCCCACAATTACAGTAAAGCTCAACATTCAGAGCCTGTCCATTTAAATGCCAAACCCCAGTTGCTATGGTTAGAAAGTGAAAGTTTATTAAGCAGAATAAAATGTGAAAACCACCCAAATGGTTTTCCCTCGATGGGCAGAATTTTGACAGAGACTGAAGTATGACTTGAAATGTATTTATGGAGACAAGAACAATGTGCATCTAGGAAGGCTAAAATAACATGGGAGTTTGCAGTTGATACCCACAAACTAATGGTCTGTGCTGGAACAGTTGCTGCACCATCAATGATAGGCAACCAGAGCTCACTGGTTTTCACTTTTGCCAAGGCTGGATGTGACTGTAGCAGGATCAAGGCTGCTGGAACTGAAGCACCGTTGTTTGGTGCTGGTGGCTGGAGTCACTTTGAATGTCACTTGTGCAGGCCACCCAGAAGGTCAAAAGGAGACAAACAGTTTGCAGGGAGTGGAGACAAGGACAGAGCACAGTGTGAGTGAGCAACCAAGTTGGGCCAAAACAGCAGGGCCAACATAGCCCTAAACTCCTGTGAGCAAGAAGACCTTTTAGAGAAGACCTCCCCACTCCTCCCTTTTGTGAGATCCCACAGGGCAATCCCAGCCCCACAGGATCTAACCAGACCACTGTGGGAAGACAAGAGCCCACCTCCTCACTGCTCTCTGAGCCACCACACCACTGGGCAAAGTTGCCCCATATACAGGGGACTTATGGACCGGTTATCCCCTCCTCAAACAATAACCTTGTTTTCCTACAGTGTGTGTGGTTAATTGGGTCCTAGTGCTGGAACAAGGACATGATTTGTTTCCTGCTGGTGGTGGGTGGAATCAAGCTATGAATAAATAAGACACAAATTTATTCAAGATTGCAAAACACAATATGTGAACAAGCAAAATATGCACTAGAATCACATTTAGGACTAAAGTGACACTCAAGATCAGATAGACACTCCTTTCAGTACAATGCAGGGGAACAAAAAGTGAGTGTCAAGTAAGATAACATTTCTTTTGAATGAATGGGGTCTCTGCACCAGAATTCATTGGCTGCTGCCATTGTTTCCTTAATGTATATTACACTGCACCTCTGCAGTGCTCAGAAATGCTTGTTGATTGCAACTACAAGTTGTATACAGGATGCCACAGCTGAATGGCTTTCATGAATGAGAAAGCGAAGGCAGTCAACATACTCATTAGGTTCAAAGAAACAAGCTCCAGAACTGTGGGAAAACTTTTGTCCAGGCTGATGAAGAGGAAAAGGGAGGAGGAGGAGGCACTGCCATGAAAGCAAATTCATGTGTCGGGACACACACTCCCAGTGGGTTAGATACTTTATTATTATCATTTGACCACACATGATGCCATAGTTGTGTGAGTCCTTGCTTCACTGCCCTCCCAGAGTAAAAGATGGCAGACAATAAGAGTTTCATGGTGGAAGCTCTTGGTGCTGAAGATAACTGCTCTTTGCTGTTCTATGAAACCCTTCCACACCCAGCCCAGACAGTGCTGCTCCTTGCAAGTGCAATTATTTCCCTCCCAGTTGCTTTATTTCTTTTATGCACCATAGTAACCAAGAGAGGAGAAAGAAGCACTCTCCTCATACTTCAATATTTCTCCCTCACACCAGAGATGTCGCTTATTCGTTTTGCTGTAGAATTTAGTAGTCTGGATTCTCATCATCCTTTTCACTAGAGTTGGAAACACTCTCAGTATTCGCAATTTAGGTGTTAATTATTTATCCTGCCAGCTAGGATATATATAGAGTTATTGACTCCTAGAAAATGAATATTCATGCTGCATCTTCAGGGTTACTCCATGACATGATGTGATGGCTTCTGTGTGATGCATAAGAATACATAGTTAAATGATGGTGAGAGGTCTCCACAAGATGTGATGATGGTCACCAAGCTAGACAGCTTTAACAGGGGGCTAGACAAATTCATGGAGGATACAGCTATCAGCGGCTACCAGTCAATGACTACTAGTCCCCTTGATGATATTCTACACTGGAATCAGAGGCAGTATCTGAATGCCAGTTGACGGGGAACATAAATGTTCTACTTGGGGCTTGACAAGCATCTGTTTGACCAGGGTGAGAAGCAGGATAGTCAACTAAATGGGACATGTGTCTGAACTTGCAGAGCTTGTCTTGCAATTGCACAGTTTCCATTAATTCCTGCTGACCCATAGATCCTGTTCAGCAGTCTTGGTTAGGATGGCTGAGAAAGTTGTTACTTCAGAGATCTGCTTCCAGTCAGACTAGGCTTCACAATACTGAATGATCTGACATTTGCATGGGCAAAGAAAATGCTCCTGAGAAATGTTGCTTAAGTTTCAATTTTCTTTGCCTCTAGAGAAATCCAGATATCTTAGGGATGAATTAGGCTGTCTAATTTCAGCCCATTTCAGTCTCGGTGGCACTCAATCCTAAGTCAGCTCCGTCTCATTTTGTGTGGAATTTTTGAAAGAACACACAACCAGCCCACAACTAAACTGTCTACATTTTGCACACAGATTTTACATAAAATGCATATTTCTAATATAAAATAAGCACTTTTAAAATACCGCTCAATTAATTCACCCATAAAACACACATTTTGTACTTTTACTTAAAATACATATGTGTGTGTGTGTGCGCGTGCGCACACACACGCACATTTATTGCACCCCAAAATTGCATTGGGATGTGTAATCTGACTGAGAGCTGCCTTCTGTTTGTCCACTGGGAAGAGCGGGCTGAATGAGTTTCTTCCGCCATCCCTTGCAAATTTGCTTTGGTTTTTCCTTTAGGTCAAATTTGGTGGTAGCCCTATGTATTGTAGGTTTTGTATAAATATAAATATATTACCCACTCATGTAGACAGGCCATGAGTTTCCTTTAGCAGCCAAAAAAACTCAGCACTGTTGCTTCAGAGCAGGGAAAATAATTGAAAACATCATCCCACTCTAGTTCTTGTACAACATATGCAAAGTTTCATTCACACACCTTAGGGATACTGCAGGGAAGCCTGACTGAACTCTTTGATCTGCAGAGAAAACAAACACCCCCCACCATCTGGTAAAACCCATTTAATGAAAAGACAACGATACAGTACATGGGCAGGTTTAATTGCGGAAATGAATTGGAGATAGATAGGATAAAGTGATTTTTGATTTAGGGCAGTAAGAGAGAGAAATGTGGCTCTGGAAAGTTATGAAGTACATAACTGAGGCTATCTGTACCAAAGCTGCATTATATAACTTCCAGGATCGTGCCACAAAGGCAGGTTGACTGACCTTGATATTTTTAAAATCACATTTCAAATGTAATTTGTGCTGCTAAAGGAAGCACCTGTTTTCTGTTGATAACTCCCCACAAATATCTTGTCAAAGAGACTTTTAAAAACATTTAGTCGTGGAAGGAAATAGTGGATTTTGGTTGTGGCTGACATGTTCTATTTTAGCGTTGAAAATATAATTGCCAGGTGGCTATAAAAATTGCTGGTTCTTTCAGTGGCATGGTCTTGGCTGGGAATTCCTTTAGGTCTGTTTAATTCTTCGATGGGGACTGTAATGTGCTTAAAGATAGAGGTTTCCCCAAAGTTTGTTCACCTTGGTGAAATCCAGAGACTCAACCCCCAAAAAAGCTCAACTACTTCAACCCTAAAAAAGCTCAACAGGTTTGGGGTAAAATCATAAAAAAGCTCAACAACTTCAATCCTAAAAAAGTTAACAACTTTGGTCGGCCCTCACAGCCCTTCATTTCATCAATTCTGGCCCTCTTTGAAAAAACTTTGAACACCACTGCAAGTCTAAGTGGACTATGAAGACCACTTACAGCGAGTGTGTTTCAGTCCAGCACATCCTTTGTGTGTCACCATCGCAGAAGAAACAGAGCAGCAACCCTTCTTGAGACAGGTCCCTGGTGATGCTTGGCTGTGGGCAGATACATCACTGTGGAAAGATATATGTGACAGTTAGAACACATATGCTGCTGGATCAGTTTCAAGTACAGTGGTACCTCGGGTTAAGAACTTAATTCGTTCTGGAGGTCTGTTCTTAACCTGAAACTGTTCTTAACCTGAAGCACCACTTTAGCTAATGGGGCCTCCTGCTGCTGCTGCACCACGACCGCACAATTTCTGTTCTTATCCTGAAGCAAAGTTCTTAACCCGAGGTAATATTTCTGGGTTACCGGAGTCTGAAACCTGAAGCGTATGTAACCCGAGGTACCACTGTAGTGCCACACCCCATAGACAAATTCAACTTTTACTATAGCCCTGAAAGGGCCTGGTCTACCACTTGCCTTTTCAACCCTTGCCCTTCTTAGCTGATAAGAACAAGCCAAGGTAGAGGTGTAGCATGGGTGAGGCTGCTGGGGGGCATAGCCCCAGGCACAGTTTTTTTGAGGGGTGCATTCCTCACCTGCCCCAGATGCCAGCAATAAATGCTCCTCAGCTGAGCCAAGAGAACCTCCCTGGACTCAAAGGAATTAGACACCTTCCACCCAGTGGTGAACATTCCTTTTGGGGGGTAAAGTGCACAGTAATGATGTATGTTGCAGATACATCTGATTACAGAAAAGCTAAAGGTTGCTTGGCTATTTAACGGTTACCTTAGAGGCCTATTTTCAATAATACTATTTCAGCCACGCCTTCTGTGTGTTTATGTAATGGAATTAACTACCAGGTCTGTAGAAAACAATTTATTGCTAGGAAAAGCAGTATTGCCCATAAAGATCGTGTAAAAGGGAACAGTTTGGAACTTACGCCTTTTAGTTGCTTTTATAATATAGATGAAACAAAGACATTTTCAGTATGGCATTCTCTGCAAGGTGGCTTGCAGGACATATCAGGCTGCCTAAGCCTTTCCAGCAAGACTCTGTCCCTCCCTGTCACACAGTGCTGTTTGCATCAAGCTACCAGACCATATTTCTCCCCCAATCCCACATAATTCAGATATAACCTTTCTTGGGAAAACCCAATAAATTAAAACAAGCTGTTGCCAATGGCCCATTTGTGATATCTCTAGGGACCCTTTTACAAATTAGCCCCGCACTTGGAAGCTTCCTAAGATGCTAGATCCATCCAGCTTTACCTGATTAGTCCCTGGGTCACCACAAGTGTGAACTAATTATCTTTTGTTGTTGTACTGTCTTCAAGCTTATGAAGGGAAAAATCACAAAATATCCACGCCATTACCCTTTAGACTGGATAGAGATAATCTATCACAGACTGGATCCTATTGTGAATGGCTGGTCACTTCATCCACTCTGATTTTGTTCCACATGCAAGTGTGGAGGCTCAGTGAATTATGCCTGGATAAATCACATCAGCCAGGTCGTGTGTGTGTGTGTGTGTGTGTGTGTGTGTGTGTGCAGAGAGAGAGAGAGAGAGAGAGAGAGAGAGAGAGCTTTTTTCTAAAATGGGTAGCGCTGTGGGTTAAACCACAGAGCATACGACCTGCCGATCAGAAGGTCGGTGGTAGCAGTTTGAAAGCACATCAAAGTGCAAGTAGATAAATAGGTACTGCTCCAGCGGGAAGGTAAACGGCATTTCCGTGTGCTGCTCTGGTTCGCCAGAAGCGACTTAGTCATGCTGGCCACATGACCCGGAAGCTGTATGCCGGCTCCCTCAGCCAATAAAGCAAGATGAGTGCCACAACCCCAGAGTCGGCCATGACTTGACCTAACGGTCAGGGGTCCCTTTACCTTTATGTTTAGTGGTACTCTCATTTTCCTACTCATATTGAAATACAGCCCCTCAAGAGGCCAAACGTAGATTCACAAAATGTTTAGGAGTATGCATCCCCCTGCATCCTCCAGAAAATAATAATAATAATAATAATAATAATAATAATAATAATAATAATAATACCACCTCTAAGGTGGTTTGATTGAGGCAAAACACAGAAAAGTAAAGCAGATGGTCGCATAACTCCTAAAGGAGATAACAGATGCTCTTCTACACTGAAGGTCTTCTTGGAGACTAAGCCATCCCTGAAACATGCAGTGTTTAGAAGTTTCCCAACTTGATGGAAGGATTGAAAGCACTGGCTGCAGCATTTACTTTGTAGAGCTGTTGGGGTTTTCTTTCCCATAGGTATTTTCAGTTAAAATCATGAATGGTTCTGCATGGTTTCCTTTACGTTTTGCAAAAAGGAAATGAAAATGTGTTGTTGTCCCTTAATGACAAATGGTATTGATTATTTTCTAAAGCTGCTACTCAATAACTATACCTTTTTATAAGTCCACCAAAACACACTTTTGCAAACATGGCACCACCGCTGAAACCTGGAAGTATTTTACTGTTTGCAAAGCCCTCTGCAACCATTGTTTATTAGCAAGCTTGCAACTGCTTTTTTGAAAAAGGTTATGTGATTGCACTTAAAATACAAACCATGTGTCAACTGCCGCAAATAAGTCCTTTATTGTCTCCACCCCCCACTGGAGTAGCTTGTTGCAAGTTTAGCTTTCTGCTTGACTAGATGCCACTGCTCAGACATAGTAGTCTAGGTACCCATAGGGAAACACAAAATGCTTGTATAATTTTTTAATTCACTAGTGGTTTCGTGTTTTCATTTCTTGAATGGATTTGCCAAGGGTTGTATTACACACCACAAAAACATGACCACATTGCCAAAAGTGTGCCTTCTGCTTGCCCCCCATGGCTGCCATGATATCTAGTTGGTATTCCTGATCTTATAATGTGCACCAAAGAATGGGGACCTTGAATTATAATGCAGGGGGACCAGAGGTAATTTAAGCAGACATTGGGCACATCTGTACCCTACATTTAAAGCACTACAATACCACTTTAAATAGTCACAGCTTCCCCCAGAGAATTCTGGGAGCTGTGGTTTCTTAAGGGTGCTGAGAGTTTCCCCATCCAGAGCTACAATTCCTTGTTGTTGTTGTTGAGTCGTTTAGTTGTGTCCGATTCTTTGTGACCCTATGGACCGGAGCACGCCAGGCACTCCTGTCTTCCACTGCCTCCCACTGTTTGGTCAAACTCATGTTGGTAGCTTCGACAACACTGTCCAACCATCTCGTCCTCTGTTGTCCCCTTCTCCTTGTGCCCTCCATCTTTCCCAGAATCAGGGTCTTTTCCAGGGAGTCTTCTCTTCTCATGAGGTGGCCAAAGTATTGGAGCCTCAGCTTCAGGATCTGTCCTTCCAGTGAGCACACAGGACTGATTTCCTTCAGAATGGATAGGTTTGATCTTCTTGCAGTCCATGGGACTCTCAAGAGTCTCCTCCAGCACCATACATATGGATTGTGGCTAATGTCTTGCACACACTACTTCCCAAACCGAGAGAGGGAGCACACTGGATGCATAGTAAACAGGAATGGGTAAACAGGAATTGTTCCGGGGGAAGCCATTGTGGAGAGTAAGGTGGAATTTGACATGGAGCTGCCATTTTGAGAAGCATCCTTGAGTTCTTTGTAATCCACAGTTCCTGATTTCTCGCGTGGGAATGGTGCTACATGAGAGTTGTAAAGCAAATGCTTCATAATATGTAAGAAAGCAGGAAAGTAATGAATGCTCTGCTAACATGGAAAATACTTGTAAAGTCAGCCCGTCTATGTTAACGCAATATAAACTGCATTTAATTTGTGCTCTTCAAGGCGTGTAGGGAAAAGCAGAACAGACAAATTGAAGTGGCCAACTTTATTAGAAGGAGTGAAGAAGAATGTGCTAATTCAATATGTGGTTTGGGGTGTAAAAGGAATTCACAGCTTTTATTAGGAGAGTTATTTATTTCTCTGGAAGGGTTTGCAGGAAAGGGTGGGTGGGGGAGGAGTACCTTTGGTACCTCAAAAGCAACTTACTAAAATGACACTCCATTAATAAAATGTGCATGTGTTGAGATCACAGAACTCCTAGTTGCTTTTGGAGATTATATCCAGGATGCAGCCCACCTTCTTCCTGTAATCCTAGTTGAATCCAGCACAGTAATAAAAACAGTGGGATGCTTTAATATTATAACAATTAAGTAGGTGACATAATCTTACTTTATTTTATTTTTCTTCTTTTGGGAGGGGGCTGTTTAGGAGGCTGCATTCAACACTTTGCATCACTATAGTTCTGCCAGTTTAAAAGTCTGTATATGACCGTGTGATGGAACTGGAAGGAAAGGAATTTTAATATCATTAAATCAAATTGCAGCAATGGGTATGAAAACTGAAAGAAAAGGCATGTTTAAATAGTTTGGTATATATTACCTCATCTAAAAAAAGTTATTTGACTGACCTTTAGCAATCAGCTAGGCCATTTATATGATTTTTGTAAGTTCTGTATATATCCATAAGTGTCAGACATAATAAATACTTCTAAACAGATGTCTGAATCGTGTCAGAAAGGCAGGACTGCGGAGATTTAAAGCATTTATGGGCTCTTGTCCGAGCAGAGCCTTATGAAAGAAGCGACTCAAAGGAAACCCAAAGTAATATATTTTTCAGTGGTGAAATCTTGACTGTATTGAATACTACTGAGAATTTTGCCAGTTCCTCCAAGAAAGCAAGAATTTCCATATAGCATAAGCATGACCGTTGAAATCTTTGGAACTTGTTTTAAATAAAGGTGATGTAATAGTTAAATAGGGACGCGGGTGGCGCTGTGGGTAAAAGCCTCAGCGCCTAGGGCTTGCTGATCGAAAGGTCGGCGGTTCGAATCCCCGTGGCGGGGTGCGCTCCCGTTGCTCGGTCCCAGCGCCTGCCAACCTAGCAGTTCGAAAGCACCTCCGGGTGCAAGTAGATAAATAGGGACCGCTTACTGGCGGGAAGGTAAACGGCGTTTCCGTGTGCTGCGCTGGCTCGCCAGATGCAGCTTTGTCACGCTGGCCACGTGACCCGGAAGTGTCTCCGGACAGCGCTGGCCCCCGGCCTCTTGAGTGAGATGGGCGCACAACCCCAGAGTCTGTCAAGACTGGCCCGTACGGGCAGGGGTACCTTTACCTTTACCTTTACCTAATAGTTAAATGGTAGGTGGAATACAAGCAGAGGAGGAAATTAGAGGGCTTCCATTAATGTTTTTCACATTGTGGCAAGTCCGAATTCAGGTCATAGGACATAGAAACAAAATGCTTCATCCCTGAAAGTTAAATGCCAGAGGCAAGAGATGCAATTAATGTTTCAGTGTTACAGTGAATCTACATAGTACAGTACTTGTTACAAAGGCTTGGAAGCAGACCCAAGGGAGCTTACACTCTTCAAGGTCAGGAAGGAAAACAACAACAACAATGAAATAAACTATTATTTATTATTATTATTATTATTATTATTATTATTATTATTATTATTTATACCCTGCCCATCTGGCTGGGTTTCTTCAGCCACTCTGGGCGGCTTACAGCACCTAAAAAATTGTAAAAGATTAGTCATTAGAAATTTCCCAACACAGGGTTGCCTTCACTGCAAAAACCCAGTGAACTTTGGGTTGTGTTCAGCTAAGTTGTCCTGAAATTTCAATTGAAATTAATAGCCCATTAATTTCATGGTGTCTACACTGAATACAGTGGTACCTCGGGTTAAGTACTTAATTCGTTCCGGAGGTTCGTTCTTAACCTGAAACTGTTCTTAACCTGAAGCACCACTTTAGCTAATGGGGCCTCCTGCTGCGCCGCACTGCCAGAGCACGATTTCTGTTCTCATCCTGAAGCAAAGTTCTTAACCTTAAGCACTATTTCTGGGTTAGCAGAGTCTGTAACCTGAAGCGTCTGTAACCTGAAGCGTCTGTAACCTGAAGCGTATGTAACCCGAGGTACCACTGTACAACTAAAACTGGACACAACCCCTTTTTACCGCATTGATTTCAATGGCAGCTCAGCATATGTGTCAAAACTATCCTCAGTTTTTGAAATGAGAAAAACAACCAAGGGGTAAAATGTGGGAAAGCAGAAGTAAGTGGAATAAAAGAAAACAAATGCAGTTACATGTCATATAGCAATGGTACCCCCCCATTAGATAGCATGTATGAATAGCTTTGGTTTAATATGGAGCTCAAAGAGGTTTGTGAAAGGAGGGTGTCATCGTGGGGAGTTCCTAAATCGCTCAGCAGCTTCTAAAAAATTCCCAAGTGGCAAATTAATTTTGCTGTCTCCCCAAAGAGACCTCAGATGAGACAGTGAATGATTTGCCAGTGGTTTTAAACTCATTATGAGGACAGCCAGACAATATTGCAGGGACCTTAAATTAATGGCAGCTTGCAATCGAAAGGAAACACGGGTGGAACTTCATAAGTCAATTTGCATATGCTCAAAGGCTAAGAAAGAAATGAGCGGGGGGGGGGGAGAGGAAAGTTCAGTAGTGGTAAAATGCAGATCAAAGTAGGCCACACAGAGCAAGCTGGCCACTGGCCTGACTCGCAAGAAAGCAGCTTTCTGTGTTCAGTGTATCCATGAATAAATAGAATATTCAAAGGTGAGCAAGAGTAGACAGATGGTTTTCTTTTCCTTATCCAGTGCTTTGTCATGTTTTGGTTAGAATTATCTTCTATTTCCAACTTCCATCTCAGCCTTCCATACTCTTTCTGCTCCTCCCACAGACCTCAGTGTCAACAGTTGCAACAGGAGAGATATGAAATGTTGGGTGGGGAAAATATGAAAGTGCCCTGTTGCTAAACAGACCGTGGTGTTCCAGCTGTTGATGCTTTCAAATCATTTTGAAAGACTAGATTTTGAAACCAATGCTGGGAACAATGCAGAGCCTTTTCCAGCAGTGTGCGACATCTAAATAATTAGTCTGAGCTACCATAAGTGTCCATGGAAGTGATTTTGAAGGAATTAAATGTTGAAGTTAAAGCATTTGAAATCAAAGAGCATGTCTCCATCACAGATGAACACTGATTTCATAGTCAATTCCTGTCCTGTTTCCTCAGAAAGCCCTGGGAATGGAGTTCTCTCAGGCAGAGTTCTCTACAGGAGGGATGGGTCAGTATTTTGTGGCTTCCTTTGGTTCTCTATATGTTGCAGTTAACTCAAGCTCCCAGCAATCGCAACCAGCACAGTACCAATGGGTTATAAGACCTCAGTGCTACCCCCAAAGGTAGAGGTGGGCCATATTTTATTCTTCAGAACTACTCTGCTCTCCAGAAGTGATTTGGGGGTGAGAAGTGTGTTTTCCCACACAAGTGGTCCTCTCAAGAGATTCCAGGCT
Source organism: Podarcis raffonei (assembly GCF_027172205.1). Lineage (NCBI taxonomy): Eukaryota > Metazoa > Chordata > Lepidosauria > Squamata > Lacertidae > Podarcis > Podarcis raffonei. The sequence continues at coordinate 5,916,720 of NC_070606.1, read as the reverse complement.
GCATAATGAGGTTGGTGCCCCCTAGCTAGAATGACCAGAGGGCACTAAACCTGCTACCCACTTAGAATACAATAATAGTTCTTGAAAATGGCTTATTTATCAAACTTACCTGAAGCTGGTTTAACCACTGCAGAAAAACAAACAAACCCTCAAACCAAAAATAAGTGAAGGTTGATCCAAAATAGAAACAGCAGTTCAAATAACAGATGCATAGTCAGCCCTGACAGACTTGTTGAGGGGCTGGATCTGAAATTGTCAAGCTTTATTGTTTCCTAGAATATATTTACCAGATGCTTTGCAGAACCAGGTGCCTTTGTTGTGGATACTGTGCTCTACATAATTTGAAGATTTCACCTTCAGATGAGCTTGTAATGTCTTTTATTTTGCAGGGAATTCATTTTCCCTGCAAAAAAATTAAGATATTTCCAACCCCACATTGCTATATAATCAATTATACCTCTAATATGCTTAAGACTAACATAGGAACACCACATGGATGCGTACTCAGTCCGCTCCTTTATATTCTCTACACGTACGATTGTGTTGCTGCTCACCCTAGTAATAGGGTTGTCAAATTTGCAGATGACACAACCGTGATTGGGCTCATCCCTGAAAGGGAGGGTGAAACGGATTATAGAGATGAGGTGGAGCGGCTGACAGAGTGGTGCAGAGCTAACAAGTTGCTCATAAATACAAGGAAGACAAAGGAGCTTGTGGTGGACTTCAGGAGACAGAAGAGCAATATCCAGCCACTTTTGATTGATGGGGTCTGTGTGGAGAGGGTAACAACGTTCAGATTTTTGGGCACTGAATTACAAGAGGATCTGTCCTGGAGTGTCAACACAAGGGGGCTTGTGAAGAAGGCGCAGCAGAGACTGTACTTTTTGAGAATTCTAAGGAAAAACCATATTCCGCAGAAACTGCTGCTTGCCTTCTATCACTGTGCCATTGAGAGCGTGCTCACATGGCTTATGTGTGTGGTACAGAAGCTGTACTACCCAGGACAGGATGGGGTTGTGCAGAGTTGTTAAGGCAGCAGAGAGCATTGTTGGCTCTCCACCTTACTCTCCACCTTAGAGCAGATTTATGCCACAAGGTGCCATAGGAAGGCACTGGACATAGTAAAAGATCCATCGCATCCTGGTCACTGTCTCTTCGAGCTCCTGCCGTCGGGACGGAGATACAGGACGATGAAGACAAGAATGAGCCGTCTTAAGAACAGCTTCTTCTCCAGAGAGATCTCGGCCCTGAATGGGAAGCCTGGACTTTGAAAGTCATCTAATCTTCCTTGCTGTACTATACTGTATTGTTTTAATTAGTGTTTTTATGGAGCAGTCAAGTAATTTCGTTGTCCCTGAGAGGGGGCAATGACAATAAAGATATTAAATCTTTTTTTAAATCTTTAAATTGGATTGTGCTGCTATTCTCCTTAGTGATCAGTGGAGGAGGTGACTCTGGACTGACTCCCAATCTTGTTGAGCCAGCCAGGTGCATGTGCTTGCATGTGAGGTGCATATGTGAGGTGTTGTTGCATGCTGTCACAGTGTGTCCTTGACATGCTGAAAGCTGATTTCAGCACCAGGGCTGGTGGGCGGGAAGAGCCTGGTTTTTCCCCATGGCCACCATGCCAGGAGTTCAGCCTACACTCAAGTAGGACCCTGGCCGAGACACATGCACGACTGGCATGTTCCCTCCCTCCTGGTTGATCATTCAGGAGCTTCATAAGCATCACAGCAACCGATGCCAACAGACACTGGCACACTTAGGGATCCACAGAGTCTTCGCAGCTTGCGTAACAGACCTCAGCAACTCAGCATTTTGGCTAATCTACTTTATTTACATATAAACACACATGGAGCACTGCAACATGGCTCCCTCCCTCTCTCTAGCATCAGTCAGCAAAGAGACAAAGGACAAAGGACAATAGTCCCACTTCACAGAACACAGTAACACAAACATCCTGCCTCCGTCACTTCCCACTCTGTGGAGTCAAAACATATACCGTCATGTGATAGACAAAAATCCCATGACTGCAATCATGGAGCAGGAATTCTAACACACCATTCTGTTTCTACTGAAAACAGCTCAGCTGGACACATGACTTCCTGGTGCATTTTGTTAACAGAATCATGTTTCCAAAATCAATTTTAGGATAATACCTTCATTACGTCAAGGCTGCTGTTGAAGCCATGGCTTCTGCATCTGGTCACAGCTTGAAGACAGAAAGAGGGATGAGATAGCAGGTGTTTAATGGAGACCATTTAGGTGCTATGTAGGCAACTATGTAGGAACCTATATTTATATGGGTACCTACTGAAAAGATTAATAAAAAAACAACTGTAGGAAAAGGAATTATTGTGAAAATAAGAATTTGGGGGGGTATGTGCCAAAATTTGTCCTCATTCAAGGCACCACATTACCAAAATCTGCCTCTGATGTAGGCATCAGCTTGTAGTATGGCTTGCTAGAAACATGAAAAATAACAATAGCTCAGTTACCCTCTTTTTTAAAAATCCAAAAAGCTACCCAATTTGGCTGCTCTTGACTTTTCCCCCAGCACACCACCTAAAATTAATTTCCACCTTTGCTAACATAAGGACTTCCTAGTTTCTCTTGATTCCAGTGTTCTACCAGTCAAGGGGCTTACGCGTGTCACTTAAGGATGGAAACAGACCTAGGTAAAAAGGCTATTCTTGCATTTTTGGAGATGGGTTTAGGGTTGCATCTAAGTGCAATGCTGGACTTAGCATTACACGTTTTGTCAAATTCATCTTTGCAGGCATTTGCAATGGGAGAATTTAATCCTTTCTTCCCCTGTTGCAGGGAAATCCCGCCACTGAAGGGATCCCTCCAATGGGAGATTTCCCCCAAATGTGACTCTTAGTCCTGCATAGAAATACTTCTAAAGAGAGCTACTCTTGCCTTCTGGGAGAAAAAATGGCAGTTGGCCCTGCACTATTTCTCCCCTCTCCCCTCCAAGTCTTCCTGTTCCTTCCCTCCTTTTATTGTGATAATTTGGCATATACCAATTTGGGAAATATACGCTTGACAAGGTAATTTTTTAATTAAAAAATCAGCCCAAGTAAGAGTTGTGGATGGTTAGTTGTTTTATTGTGCATCTGTATGCTGGTGCAGGGCTACAGAAAATAATTGCCAACATAAACCTCCCCCCGCCGCAAAATCCAGGTGGTGTGTTTCTGTAGAAAGGCAGCAATAGCAGCAAAATGCTCTTATATTGGGGAAGCCAACCTTTAATTATTTTTGCATCCATACACCTGGAGGAACAAACATGATTAGGAGGTGCAAAATCTCTTGCCAAAATCCCGAATATTCCCCTTTCTTGCTGGGAGCCCCAGGACTGCAGAATGGAGTGGCATTGAGAGAATGGTTTTATCAATTCTGATACATGTGTGCAACTCTGTGTTTCAAACAGTGCTTTTCTCTTTTTTAAAAAAATGTTTAGGGGTACTCTCATTTTCCTACTCAAATTGAAATACTGCCCCTCAATGAGGCCAAACTTAGAGTCACAAAATGCTTAAGGGTATGTGTACCCCTGCGTCCGCCCCCGCCCCCCGCCCCAGAAAAAAAAGCCCTGGTTTCAACCATCACCAGTTCTAATGGTCCACTCATAATGCATGAAGAAAACTCAGGTGGCTTCTGAATCAGGAAACTGTCTTTAACATGAATATTTTTTCAATCACAGCAAACCGCCTGTGCCAGAAAACATCTGTTTTTGAATAAGAAGCATTTGTGTTGCTCAGGGGAGAATATGTGTATATACTCTTGATGTATGTTATAGGGAAGGGGGGAACTTATAGGCTTCCTTAAAACTCTGCAGAGTAATTGTAACTTGTCAGGGAAAGACGTTATAATTATGTCTACTAGAACCTACATCTCCAGGCACACAATGGAATCCATCTTTTCATAGGTAGTTTTATTCTTCAACAATACCATATATTAGTACGTGCGGTTTTATTGCCCCTTATTTCTTAAAAAAAAAAGCAAAAGGAGAAAGCTGTTTTATATTAGTTCAAGGGGGGGGGGACAAAATCTCACATCCATACCCTTTGCATTCCCAAAGTGGATACTATTTAGGTGTAAGCTGGGCTGGCAGCGTGTCTCGTAAATACAAATTTCACAATTTGGTGTTGGCAGAGTGGGGGGCGATATGGAAAATAAACCTGAGCAGCCTCCGAGCTCACAGTGAAGCTCCTCACAAAGGGACATCCCCCTGCAGGATTGAACTTGCCTGCTCTTGCCTGGGAGGAGGGAAGAAGAATACATAGGATCTCCTCCTTTCCCCACCTCCAACCTCATGCTAAAAACAGGGTTTTAGAAACCCTTAGTCCTGCCTCCAGATTGTTTCCGATAAAGGGCAGGCGGTCCCTGATTGCCCAGGATGGGTCACCCAAAGTAGGGGGCGTGGATTGAGGCCCTGGGCTGGATCAGGGGGGCAGTGCACAGTCTCAATATTTGTGATGAACGTTCATGTGTGAACATGTTCCTAAGTAACTCCAGAGTATTACTTCATAGTCTCATGAAGACTTGTGCCTGAAAGGCATTGCTTAACACAGGATGTGTAGTTATTATGACTTGATTTAGTAAGAGCCCCGTGATATTAACCTTCCACTGACAAGACAAAGCCCAGTAGACATGAATGGGACTAATGATGACCATAGGAAAACTGTAGACACTGATGTTGTATCTTACGCACCTACCTTGTGCACAGCTTCATGGTCAGTGATTGTAATTTTGTTAATCTATTTCATAATGAATTTCTATTTATGAAAGACCTCCTGGAAAGGTCAATTGGAAGGGGGATCTCCTGTTTTAATTAGCCTCTTGCCGCTGCCCACTAGCAGTATAGTAACATTTGTTAAATTTATTTTGCCACATAATTGTGTCCAAAATTAATTGTTCCTATTAGAGCAAGAGCAGCAGAAAGGACGTTTGATACAATGGTGTGTCAAATTTGACAAATGTTTTTGTGATAGGCAGGAAGGCATTATGACTCATATGCCACGTGAACACTTTCCTCTGACTTGAGGTCTCTTCTGGCAGCTGATAAAATCGCTTTGTCCATATTAAAATGCAAACCTCCAGCCCCTGGAGTTGCAAATGTGCTCTGAAATGACCAAACTCAAATTTATGATTCTTTAACATCTTGTGGCTATTAAGTTAATTGGACTGACATTTTGCAGCACTTTTGATCACCATGGTTCTTGTCTTACATTATTCACAAGATACCGTGGTAATGTTGTCTTGCTTGAATGTGCGAAACTTCTATATGTTATCATGTAATAATAAATCATCATGGATTGTTGCCTATTATCACCTCTGGCAATTAACCAACAATAGGTGTGAAGATCAAAGGTTGTAAGGCTGTTTGAAGCATGCTCTTTGCACATGGTGTAATGGTTATCCCCGTCACTAACATATGAACTTAGCTGGTATGCAGGGATTTATCAACATTCCTTATATATTAATGGGGAGGGTCATAAAATACATGTGGATCTCTGTTTCAGACATTGTAAATATTAGGATTGTAACATTTACTTGATTAATCTGCTAAAACTAATTCACTAAACAACTTTGATGTGCTATAATTAATTAGGGAGTCAACTTTGATTTAAAAAATAATAATACTAATAATTTTAATGTATTTTACATCATCTTACAAGAAACATGTCTCCTCCTATTCCAGGAAGGCATGCCTCCCAAATATTAAGGTCTAAAGAATTGTTTTTGATGCCAGGCCCAAGTTGTGGAATACAGAGACATCCCTCTGCAAGACTTTTTCAGGCCAACAGACCTATTCAGTTGTTTATAATTCCCTTTCTTAGATGGGCCAGTCATTCTTCTGTTTATATTCTTTTGCCATATTTTATGTTGTTCACCACAATGGCATTTTACGTGACTGGGTGGTATATAAATACTTCTATAAATGAATCAAAACAAAATATGCAAATTTAATTGATTATTTAATTGACTAGTCCATATGTGACTGACTATGATTTCATGACTTTATTAGAATGTGGTCTAGTGACTATGAAAGGAGAGATCCTTTTTTTTAATACATAAAACATGTATTTTTATTTGCACTATCTCTGCACCAAATAGCATTATAAAATCTGGAGAAGTTCATAACCAAATTAGTATTTGAATTGTGATCCACAGGTAAGTTGAGTATCAGATGGAGTCAGTCGATTGCAGAAAGCAGTCCCAAGCAACTCCTCCTCCATCGGTACTCCTAAGTTTCTTTTTGTTCACATTTAGGACATTTTGGTCTTTTGCTCCTTCAAAGCAAATTCTGAGTCTAACAACTTTGACTTTGTTTGGTTGAACTTCGGATTAAATTTGCTAAATCCCCTCCTCTTGAGAATTCAGTTAATTCCCGTATTGGGGAGGGGGACACATTTGCTACACCCTCCTTCCCTGCAAGAAGAGGAGAAATGGACAGTCCCTCAGGGGTAATGTGGGCAAGGACATGGGGCAATTTGCCCAGTTGGGGGAAGTGGTGATCAGGCTATTTAAGCCTGCTTCACCCAACACTCCCTGCTCTTCTCATTGAGACAGCTACCCTCCCACCCCTTTTTCAGCATGAGTTCTGCTAGTTGCCTTCTTTGAGGGGACTGAGTAGGACTTTGGGGGGGGGGTAACACTAATTGGTGCATGTCACATCATTTTTGCCTACTTCACACTGTTGGGTTTTGTCAGCATGACTGGAGTGGTATTTGGTTAAAGGTAAAGGTAAAGGTACCCCTGCCCGTACGGGCCAGTCTTGACAGACTCTAGGGTTGTGCGCCCATCTCACTCAAGAGGCCGGGGGCCAGCGCTGTCCGCAGACACTTCCGGGTCACGTGGCCAGCGTGACAAAGCTGCATCTGGCGAGCCAGAGCCGCACACGGAAACGCCGTTTACCTTCCCGCTAGTAAGCGGTCCCTATTTATCTACTTGCACCCGGGGGTGCTTTCGAACTGCTAGGTTGGCAGGCGCTGGGACCGAGCAACGGGAGCGCACCCCGCCGCAGGGATTCGAACCGCCGACCTTTCGATCGGCAAGCCCGAGGCACTGAGGCTTTTACCCACAGCGCCACCCACGTCCCTCGGTATTTGGTTAGGATTTGGCTAATTGGCATTTGGTCCGGGTGGGTGAGTGGATTTTGGAAAATATCCAACTAATATTGGAGCCACAGTGGTGTTTGGGAGCTGAATTGCTCCCGTCAACCCACCTCACCACCCGAACCTCATTGGTTTTGGTGAATTTGGTTGAATTATTCTGATTGGCAGATTCTGTAGTTGTTATGCTGTATTTTAATAACTGCAACTTGTTACCCATCTTTCTTGTCTCACGTCTTCTTGGGTGTGTTGACAAGTGTCCTTTTCTGCCTTATCAGAACTTTGAATAAAATTGCATCCTGGGAAATGCATTTATTTTCAACGGGACAAAACCAAGGCTGAAGACAGAGTCTCGTAGAAAGACAGCCCTTGAATCACTAGATTTCAATAATTAATAAAAAGCTGGTGCTGGTTCTGCTGTTATTTCCTGTGATGCATGAACTTTCTCCATCTCTCCATAGGCTCACAGTACACAGGAAATCCAAAAAACGAAGTGGAATGGGGTGATCTTGAAAGCTAAAAAATAATAATAATTGGATATTGCAGTTTTGTATATACACCAATAAGTTATTTAACAAAGTAGCAACTTCTCTGTTAAAGCAATTACAGCCCACAATTCCTCATCCAAATGCATCATGAAAACTGGGGAGGGGGAAGAGAATAAGTTAAGGTACAAGGCTAATAAGGAAAGCGCTCAGTTGGATTGATTTTAGGATAGTGGATCTTATTGCTTGCATATGCTGTCCACTTAATAATTTGCCTAGAAGGAACACTCGCTGCAAAAGCATAGCATTTATTTTTCCAGAGGTCACCATATGTAAGCCAGACAGCAGCACAAGTGATATATTATACATGACAACCCTGAATGTTGCTACACAAAGAGATTCCAATTCTCAATGTCCTCCGAGAATTGTTCAATATCCTTGATGGTATCTTATGTCTGGAATACCGAGAATATGGCATTTTTGAAGTCCTTACTAATCAGTCAAGGATAACATGACATTCATGCAGTTTTGGGATTGCCCTGTTTCTGCTGGATTACATTGGTCACTCAGATGGAAGAAGCATGAGATCCTTTGGCGTTTTGAGGATCCTTTTTCTCTTAAATGATCTCAGCAACATATACATAAGATCTCAGCAACTTAGATTTTTCATGCTAAGAAATTTGACAAGTCCATTAAAAAGAAGCCAACAGTATATCAAACTAATCAAATACTTTGATTAAGTGAGTTGCTGAGATGTCCTGCCTGCTAGCTCAGAGGCTCCATCCATCCGTTTCTCTTGTCGGGCTGCGCTCCCCACAACTTCGATACAGAGTGAAAGGGAGTGTGTGTGTTTCTTAAATCCAAATAATTGTGCAGCTATATCTATGCACTCAAGGGAACATTGGATGTGTTTTCTCCACACATGCCAGAATGATGACACAAGATATATATGCGGTTAACAGGAACCACAGCTTCATGAAAGCTTCCATGGGTATGAAATAAGCAAAGCAATGCAAAACCTACTGAGCTGCAACCAAAAAGTCTGTGCTTCTTTAATGTTTAAAGTGAGAGTCATGAGGGTGCTGTCCTGCTGTTTTGCATGTGAAGACCCCCAAACCCCCTCCAAAATAAATCGCACAGGACACAGAATATTTGTTTAAGATTTTTTGGCATTAATTTGGCCACAACTTAATTGATTACACCATGTGAGTGGTTGCTTAGGCATTGGTTCAGACTACCTCCTGCCAACCTAGCAGTTCGAAAGCACGTCAAAGTGCAAGTAGATAAATAGGTACCACTCCAGTGGGAAGGTAAACGGCGTTTCCGTGTGCTGCTCTGGTTCACCAGAAGCGGCTTAGTCATGCTGGCCACATGACCCAGAAGCTGTACGCCGGCTCCCTCGGCCAATAAAGCGAGATGAGCACCGCAACCCCAGAGTCTTCCACGACTGGACCTAATGGTCAGGGGTCCCTTTACCTGAACCTGAACCTGCACAGTGGCAGGAACAGGACTGACAACTGGACTTCCAGAGGTCAGTAAGGGAAAACATACTGGTGGAGCACAGAGGCGGATTTTCGCCTCTTAGTTCACCCCAGATGCTCCCAGGAACTCTGGCATGGCCCTACCCCTGAGAAGGGATCAGACAGAGCAAATCAAGCCCCTGGATTCCTTTAACGGAATTCCCTAGCAGCAGCAACCAAAAATGAGGAGCAGGCACAGCCAATCCATAATCCCCTCCACCAAACAATGAACCAATGTCTAACTGCCAACCTTACAAAGTTGTGGTGCTTTGCTACATGGTAGGCAAAAACCAAATGGCCCCAGCCAATCAGCCAAGTGGCAAAATTCCTACCGGGCCCCTGCTCCAAAAACAGATGACCCCTAGACAGGCATAGCAAGGTCAAAAACCAACCTTAAATTAAAGGGAGGGAGATCCGCTATACAATGCGAAAGAGAAAGTACTTTGCCTCACGCAGCCCCTTATATAGCCCCTTAGATGCCAATCAAACCCCAATAGACAGAAGAACTACCCCAGCAACAAAGGGGCAACCAATGAGGTGCAAAGGACATCCAAACCGGCCCGCCCCAGCAACAAGAAGGCAGTTTAGTGATCTCACTGCAACACGTGGCTCTCCATGATTTGGAGGACACGATTTCCCTCAGATGTGTGACATCACGTTGGTTCCAAATGACACTTTAGTCTCATTACAGACGTGTGTCAGGCAAACATGTTTCTCTACAAGCAGGCCTTTGACTGATCAAACAATCTATGGCATTTTAAATACATTTGTGGGAGGGGGTTTATTGGTTTGGTTTGGTGCTTTTGTTATACATTTTGTGTTTTTATGTTGTGCCCTGTGATGTTCAGATGAATAATAATAATAATGAAATAATAATATTGGCAATAATAATATTGAAGGAGATTCCAACTCAACATCAGGAAGAATGTTCTTGACAGCAAGAGCTGTTTGACAGTGGAATGGACTTCCTCCAGAGGTGCTGGACTCTCCTTCCTTGGAGGTCGGATGCCTCTTTGAGATTCCTGCATCGCAGGGGGTTGGACTAGATGACTTGCCTTTCACAGGTTGGGTTAAAATTCAGAATTAAAAACAATTAAAAAGAGCAGAGTCAGTGGGTGCTGGAAAGGTCTTTAGAAAGTTGAGGGGAAAGTCTACTGAGTCCCAAATGGTGGCTGATATCATACTGCAAAATTGTGAAGGGACAGATGGGGTGGTGGGCATGCCTAATGCTGGAGAGGGGGGCCAACCCTTTAGGGAGCTGCCAACCCCTTCCTGACTGGCCCAGCAGCCACCATAGCATCTCAGGGCCATGAAGGGCCACGATTGATCGCACGACAGGGGAGACAAGGGCCCCTTCTGTAAACTGCCGGCCATAAAGGGGCCTTCTCAAGCTCGCTCTCTCCTATCATGCCAAATGGCAAGCCACACCCGAAACTGAATATGCGCACACACAAAACATCCATAAGGGATTCCTAAACCCATGGAAATACTGAAAGTAACTGTTTTGACCATGCTCCTTGTATTCTGCTCTTAGCTGAGCTGTTCTTCCACCCCATCAAACCAACATAACATAGCAAGAAGGACCAGGTTCCTTTATCACATGGCTGTGGTTTGTTGTTACTTCCTGTATCACACTGTTATTGTTGTTTTAGATTGGATTAATCAACCTTTCATTATACATTACATTATTTTAGGAACACTCTGTTTTAGTCACCCTCTTCAGAGTTCCTTCCAACCGAGGTCAAGTAGTAACTTGCCTTGGTGATGCAAAAGATCTTAAAGAATATTGGTTTTGAGTTTGCGTGTGTAGGTCCCCAGGCCACCCCTCAAATAACTTCACACATAACACGTAATTTAGTTTTGGTTTTTGGGGCACTATTTTGGCCAAAACTTTATTAAAATACAAAATCAGTGAGTGGTTGTTTAGACATTGGTTATGACTATCTGTCCCCCCGCCTGGGACAGAACTGACATCCCGAGGTCCGATCGGTAGCCAGTAGAAGGGAAAGTCAAACTTGGGGGTCATTTGAGCTAAGCGTCGGACCCACGCCGCTCACCCCAGCAGCTCCCTGAAAGCTTGCCGGCCCAGGTGCTATGACAAGGATTCCCATGACAGGGATTGGGCGGCCCTGGTCCCATGACAGGGATTGGACGAAATCGTGGCAAGCCCCAGGATTCCTTTAACAGAATTCCCTTCAGAGCAATAGGAGGGGCAGGCACAGCCTGTACTGACCCCTCCACCACCAGCATATTATAACCAATGCCTAACCGCAACCTTACAAGTTGTGACGAATTGCTGAGTAGTAGGCAAAAACCAAATGGCACAGCCAATCACCAAATGGCAAAATTCCTACTAGGCCCCTGCGCCAAGGCAGACGACCCCATGACAGGCAAAGCAAGGTCAACCGGAAAAGAGGGCGGGCGGGCGGGTGATCCGATGCACTCTGCAAAGAGAAAGAGAAACCAGAGTGCACCAATATTTAAAGACTATGGTCCCACCCACCCAATTTGCAACATACAATTTGCCCCAGCAACCCGGTTATCCAGTCACAATGCCAGGCAACAACTATTAACCTGCCTGGCAACAAGAGGCCTGGCCCGGTGGCCCACACCGCAACACGTGCTCTCATTTATTGGAGAACACGCTTTAACAGTAGCTTGCAGGACTTGTGCTCTATTACTGTCATGAGGCATTGACATAAAATGTTGTTGTATTAATTTACTTTGAAAGGTTTAGAGATTAGAAAACATACCTTTGAAATCCCCAGTCACTTCCTAGAGTTTGAAAATAAAGATAATAATAATCTCAGGATAGCAAAAGCTATTGCAGGAAAATGTTTTCCTCCCACCCAATTTCATAGCCCCATTCAGAGGCCACAAAAGTCTGTCTGTCTGTCTGTCTGTCTCTCTCTGTGTGTGTGTGTGTGTGTGTGTGTGTGAGAGAGAGAGAGAGAGAGAGAGAGAGAGAGAGAGAGAGAGAGAGTTTCAGTTATTTCAGCAGATGGAGTGAATTTTGTGAACAGGGTGTCAGTAGCTATCCTCCCGAATGCATTCTGTCGGTAGCCAAGATTTTGTTGTGTCTAGAATGGTGTCGTGTAACACCATTCTAAGGGAATTCTAGGCAAAACAAAATGGCAGCAGACACCCAAATGCAGACAGGAGGAGTGCTACTGGTGACTACTGTCCCAACCACAACTTTTGTCGTCACCACCCAAAAACGCGGGTGAGGGAAGGCAGTTTAACTTCCTTTGTTCTCTCCTTCTCAACCCCACCACCAGCTCCTAAATTCAGGGGGTGGGAACAGTTTGGGATTAGATTCATAAACCAACTGAAAATGAGTAAGATCAATCTAAGTGTGAAAAAAAAAGGAAGTGAGATTCTGAAGTTTATTTACAACATGGAGTGTGTGTTTTGTGCAACTATTAATTTATTTGCCAAAACAGAAAGGAGATCTCTTGGGCCATAGGTTAAGACATCACATGCTTTGGATGTGGAAGGTCCCCAAATGCAGTCCATGGTTCTGAAAAGGAAATCTGGATGGGAAAGATTCTTGCCTAACCATTGGAGGAGCTGTTGCAAATCAGAGCGAAGAGGAGGCAGGACTTCCTCTTTAGTGTTTTACTACCATGCATGTAGCCAAAGACTCAGCTGAACCTTTCCTGAGAAGTCAGAGCTAACTACACATTCAGTCTTTTCAGGCCTGTACCACTTCAGATTATGAGAAGGGACCACATTGACCATATATCTATATCTATCTATCTATCATCTATCATCTATCTATCTATCTATCTATCTATCTATCTTCTATCATCTATCTATCATCTATCTACACACACATACACACACGGAAACTAGCATAGAGCAAAAAAGTTTTCACTTAGTCCTCTCCCTGTTTTTTATGCCAAGAAGTATTAAAAAATGCAATCTATTACCTACAGTCTGGAGAATAATAGCCCCAGAAGGCTGTACCATATGATTATACTAAATATATAAATCAGCCTTCAGCCATTTAAGCCAGTTTGGAAAATAGTACATATTGTAATTTTTTTAAACTACCAGAACAAAAATGAAACATATTGCAATAGACTGAGTCAAACATCAGAAACGCTTCTCTTCTCCAAATTTATTTAATCTGGATTTCCCTCCTTTTAATGGCTGTTTCTCATTAGCGCTTTCATTAATAAAATTTGTGGAGTTCATTCTTTGATCCAGACACCCTTCCCTTTTATGAGTCTCCCCCCCCTAAACAAAAACCTCAGCTTGCCCTTCTGGGGTGTCTGAATAAGTGAGTCCTACTGTTCTACTAATGACATGGGTAAACTGAATTAAATAAAAACATGAATCCTTGGCATTTAAACGTCAACCTAAACAATCCCAAATCACCCACAGAATGTGCAAATTAACCTTATGTTTTGGTGTGTTTTCCCACAGCCACACACTCGAGACAACTGCTCTTTTGTGGCAATTGCCCTACATTTCCCTCAACTGTTTTACTTCCGTTATCTCGGCACTTTGCATCCCATAATTCACGGGGATGGATTAGTGCAGCTATGCATATGAGGTCGTGAATGTGGAATAACCTCTGTAGAAAAGAGTAATTCTGCACTAACAAGTAAGGGGCCAACTTCTGCTAAAGGCACTGGGAGGAAAATTACATTCTCTGGCTTTCCAGTCTAGTTCTCAAAAGTTCTGCATGCAGAAGTAGAAAAACAAGCCAACTCAAATGAAGTGTAGATGAAGTAACATAAAACTTGGGATTTATTCTTTTATTATTATTGATTAAATTTCTGAATCATACGGGAATCACAGGGCAATATAATACAATACAAAAACACAAAAATGCATACCATGGTAACAAACAAAATTTAGTTTGTGTGCTGAACTGATGGGCTAATAATTCATACCCAGTCGTCTCAATGCCTGGTTAAATTAATTATTTCTTCCTTCTTCCTCTGCAGGACAATATTTTTAAGCTGGAAGATTCACATTTTGAAAACGGCAGAGGAAAAAGCCCCTATGACCCCAAACTGCTGACAGCTTCTCTTTTAATAGGTAGGATTTATTTATTTGTTTGTTTATTTTCATAAAATAGACTTTATCTATAGGTACCTGCTTCTTCCTGTTCCTGATGGTTATCAGAGCCTCTGCTTCCTTATTTCAACATCTTCCCAGGGAGAAATGGAATGTGGTTTTGTTTGGCTGCACCACAAGTGAAGACACGCTTAATCCTACACAACAATAGCAACCCATAATTTCTGATGATAGACATGCCACTTGGGAAATTCCAGTCTTTACAATAGTGCAATCATTACACTATGAATGTGAACTTATGGACAATGGCAACGGTGCAAAATTCTGGTTCTTAAATCATGCACATGGTCTTTGTGTTTAGGGCACACTCTCCCCTTCATATTTTCTTCACTGTGTGCTTCTCCCCGTGCATAAGCAGCTGCAGGAAGGAACATGAGAGGGGGAGCAAAGTGGCTGTGCCATTCTCTGCCCCCTTAAAGGTAAAGGTAAAGGACCCCTGACAGTTAAGTCCAGTCACGAACAACTCTGGGGTTGCGGCACTCATCTCGCTTTACTGTCTGAGGGAGGCAACGTTTGTCCGCAGACAGTTTTTCCAGGTCATGTGGCCAGCAGGACTAAGCCGCTTCTGGCGAAACCAGAGCAGTGCATGGAATCGCTGTTTACCTTCCCACTGGAGCGGTATCTATTTATCTACTTGCACTTTGACATGCTTTTGAACTGCTTGGTTGGCAGGAGCTGGGACTGAGCAACGGGAGCTCACCCTGTTGAGGGGATTCAAACCTCTGACTTTCTAATTGGCAAGCCCTAGTCTCAGTGGTTTACACCACAGCACCACCCGCGTCCCACTCTACCCCCTTACCCAGGAACAATTCTGGGACACATGGTGCCTGAATTGGCTGTAGAAGGTTCCTGTTCAAAAACCTCACAGGGTTGCTAGAAAATTGTGGACATGCAACAAAATTAGAATTTGAACATGTGTGGAGGCAATTGGTATTTCATTATCATGAAGGCACAGGAAATTCAAAAAGTGATTAGTGGCTTGATGTTACTTGAGCAACACAGATACACATTTTAAAGAAAGAACATTGCTCCCTATTTTCTAGATGTTCTTCAGGGGACGGAAAGCATTTCAATATGAGTTTCTCTTCTTATGCGCTTAGTAACTGACTTTTAACCAACTGTTGATGCTTTTTCCTGCATCTGAAAGTTCAGGTGATTACTCCCCTGAGGTCACTGCCTTGCTGCAACTTGCACCCTGTATTTACTCAAAACAGAAGGGCGAGAAAGTACGTCTGAAAAGACGGGTATATAAATTAGTGCCTGGGGCAACTTTAATTTGTGGTGCTGCTTCTGCAGAGAGGCTGACTTCCCTATTTGCATTAATATTCAGTCAAGAAAGAATACGATGACAAGGGCGTCTTACGCAAACCTCATGGCCTGTAGCCAAATGAAGTCAATGGAGTGCTGTCTTCTCACATTCCTTTTTCATGTGGACTTACACTAATACAATGATTTTGGGTTTTTTGGGTTTTCCTCTCATATTCTCTTTTTCTTTTTTCACAAATCCTTTCTTCTTGTGTGGAAGGCATATGGAATTGGGGGCAAGGTGTTAAGGAAGAGAGAGATCAATATGAGGAGCAGAGGTGATGGCTTTTAACGTTATTCAGGAGGACAGAAGCTGCCATATACTAGGGCAGACTATTCACCCATCGAGCCTCATATTGTCTATTCTACCTGAGGGGACATCCATATTACTGCCTTAGCGCACAGTGAAGTCCCCCTCCCCTGCGCGCCAGTGTGTTTCATAGCTCTTTCACCCATGGAAAAAGGTAAAGATAAAGGACCCCTGGATGGTTAAGTCCAGCCAAAGGCGACTATGAGGTGCAGCAGCGCTCATCTCGCTTTCAGGCCGAAGGAATTGGTGTTTGTCCACAGACAGTTTTCCTGTGGCCAGTGTGACTAAACCATTTCTAGTGCAATGGAACACCGTGATGTAAACCAGAGTGCACGGAAATGCCATTTACCTTCCCGCCACAGTGGTACCTATTTATCTACTTGCATGGGTGTGCTTTCAAACTGCTAGGTTGGCAGGAGCTAGAAAAGAACAATGGGAGCTCACCCCATTGTGCAGATTCAAACTACCAACCTTTCAATCAGCAAGCCCAAGAGGCTTAGTGGTTTAGACCACAGTACCACCCGTGTCCATAGATATTCACAGCAGCGCAGTGTGCACCTTGGCTAGAGATGAATGAGTAGGGGAGGCTGGTCCATTTGTACACCACCAAGATCTCTCTGTCATCAGCCAACCCTCACTTGCTTACCTTCTAACATCAAATCTATTCAGGGGGTCATTATGACTGTCAGTCTTATACTTGCAGGAATGAGGAGGATGGGGACAAAACTAGAATCATTCAGCTGAACCTGTTATGATTCTGGCTCCATCTTCTGTTTTTGCTCCCTGATTCCCACCCCACCAGTCTCAATGGCCATCATTTGCCACTGCAAATTTAGAACAGCTTAGAGACTCCAATCCATGTGAAGTTGGTTTAAGAAAAACATGCATCAAACAGTGGTATCTTATCAGCTCAGGTAGGAAAACTACTGAGCAGTAGAATCCCTAATCTGTCCTCCATACTCAATGCCAGGTACAAATATGTGAACTGGAATCTCAGCTAAACTTCTCCCACCCCCAAGCTACATCATCAGGAATTGAATTTTGTAAGCTCAAAACATTTTTGAAATACAGAAATGGCACACTGCTGTTTTTTTTAATCACTCCTAATTCAATAATATTTTTAAATGTTTCATAGCTATTAATTCCTCTGCCCTAAATGTTTCTTGCTCAATCTCCTTCCAAATGGTTTTCGTTACTTTTAAGAGCTGTTCATTTATGATAACCGTTACTCTGGTGTGTTGAGCAAAATGCCAGCTGTGGCAGAGATGTGCGCAGCTCTCAGGCATCATTTAGCTGCAATTCATTATTAATAGGCTGCTCCAAGCGCATCTTCCCTGTGCGTGTCCATGAGGAGGTTTCCACATCAAATTTACCTGGTCCAGGAAGAATGCAAAAACATTTTAAAGACCAAACACGAGTAGGGGAGGAGGGAATTGCATATTTTTCTATGGTACTTTTGTAATGGAGATTATTTATTAATGAACAAAGCTAAGGTTACACAACCTGTTCTTCTTTAAGGACACAACCTAGGCTTCACTTTAGCAAGCTCCACTGAATTGTGGAGCAGGAGCTCTGAATCTCTTGTTCAATG
Source organism: Podarcis raffonei (assembly GCF_027172205.1). Lineage (NCBI taxonomy): Eukaryota > Metazoa > Chordata > Lepidosauria > Squamata > Lacertidae > Podarcis > Podarcis raffonei. Next base: position 5,899,300 of record NC_070606.1, on the reverse strand, counting down.
CCCATTCATCCCAATGATGGATGCGGAGAATAACTTTCCTGTGGACTGTACCCATTCAGATTTGAATCTCCTACCATTAGATGTATATAGAAATGTTTGGGCTGTATTCAGCTAAGTCCTACTCAGATTAGACTCCTTTAACAACAACAACAATCTGTATTACGGTCCAGAAGCCCAACAAATCGTTACAAAGCAATACACAATTCATAAAGCCTACCTCCAGGTTAAACAAGCATTTTGTTCAGAATCTAGGGATCATTGATTCTTGCAACCACTGATAAAAACTTTGCCACTGCTAATGTTCTAGCATTTGTCCAGTCTTCCAAAAGGAACCTGACATAGTGAGCCTCTGATTTTCCCGGGAAAGGTACCAGCAAGAGTAGTATCAGTTCAGCCCTGGCTCGCTCATATTTTGTACAGTGCAACAAAATATGTTTTATGGAATCGATGTCTTGAGCTGTATTCCACTAAGTCCTACTCAGATTAGACTCCTTTAAATTAATGAAGCTAAGCTAGTTACGACTATTAACTTCAGTGAGTAAGAGTAGCATCAACCAGAATATAAAAACCCTTGACGCCTTTGGTCACACCATAAGTTAGTGAGAACAAAGAAAACAGCCTTGAAAAAACAGAACACATAAGAGAGCTTGCATCAGCTGTAGTTACTTTGATATGGACACAGAGACTGTGTGACTCCCTTTCTGCTAAGGTTCCAGTTCCTTCTGCTCCCTTCAATTACCACTTGGGGGGGGGGGGTCGCTTAGCTCCGTCTGAGCCGTGATGGTGTCCATAACTTAAACAAAATGGAAGGGACCATCAAACAATGGCAAGTTTATAAACCAGCATAAGGGGCAGTCAACATTACGTGTTAGTCCCAAACTCTAGGGAAAACCCAATCTTTGCTTCTAATATTCTCTAATATTGCTCGATTCGGGTTTTTAATCAAGCTGAGGAGAGTTTCAACCAGCAGTAGCCACCATACACAGAGCACCAAAGCTTGGGATATTCCCATGCAAGCCCTCTAGTGCATTAAGTTCAATGTTTTTCAGTGGGCACCTTGACGGGATTAAACTTTGCACCCGTGATGATGTGACATTCAGGCTGGGCAACACATTGGCTTCTTCTATGATGTCTTCCCTGAATGTATGGATACCTTTACTAAGTTCTTTTCTGACAAGGACCATACATATCTATGCAAATTATTAGGGCAAGTAAATAAAAAAAAAAGTTTTTGGCTCCTAATCAATACCCATGATATATGCAGAGCGAGACAAGAAGAACATTACATGACCTTTCAGCCAGGAGAGACCTGAATCCCAGCAGGTGTTCAGGAAAGGTGCTTGAAGGAACCATCTCTCTCTCCCCCTTTCCACTCATATTGTGCTTCCTCCAGCTTTCTGTCGCTCTCTAACATGGCCAAGAAACAATATCCAAGATCCATGAAAATTGGACCAGTATTTCAGAGTGCACCATTGGATTATCTCCCATGGAAATGAATTGTTGCCAGTCATTGCTATGGGGGAAATGAAGCATTGGTTTTTTGTGGAGGGGGCTGCAGTGTGCCCCCTCCACTAAATCCTGTGGGAAGGATGGGGACCTCAGTGTCTATCTGTGCACAGAGCACAAACCTTTCACACACAAGCCCCATAACGTATAAAAAATACTGCAAACGTCTGGTTTTAAATGCACACACACACACAAGTACTACATGCATATACAAATGCACATGAATGGATATATATACACACACATACTTTGGCTTCTGAAATCTCTTGCTCTGGGTGACCTCTTCCCCTCTTTGACAACGCTGAAATGAAAGCAGCCTTCTTGTCTTTCCCTTGATTTATATTGATTCCTCCCAAGTCTCTGGAGAGAGCTGACAAGCAAATGGGGGTAAAGTTAAGTAAAGGCTAACAGAGGCATCAAAGGCATTTTCTCAAGCACAGTACATAATAAGAGCTATAATTAAGTGATTGTCTCTCCTTTTAAAAATAGCAAGTGGCAGATGAGACAGAAAGATGATAAATAGGTAATTAATGTGCTGTTCTCTTTCACTCGGTTTTGATTATACCTCCTGCTGGGGAGAAGAGGCCTTGTTGCTTTTAATCTTCTTCTCATTTCACCTATTTCCACTATCATGTTTTCTCCCATTCCGACTCTTATGATGCGCAGCCCTGCTTTCAGCCTTTCAAGGGAAGGCGGCTCAACTTTCCCAGCAGGCATGATCAGACATGGCTGCCCCGCCATGGAAATGTATTCTAAAATTGGCATGGAAAATACGAGCATGCCTTGGAACTAATAAGCTTCTTTCCAACAAAGTCAAATTAAATTCTGTCGAGGGCATTTGCTGGGGCCATGACAAATGGAATACCTGAACTTTAATAACCAGTCAATTCATTCCATGATTTTTGCTTTGAAAGGCAAAGATCCTTATTCAGCGCTCCGTGAGCCTTCCTAAAGCAGAATCAAAGCAAGCACGGTCATTCCAGTGTCAACTGCAGTTCCCTGTATACTAAAGAAACAGGTTCAGCTGTGGGCCAACAGGGCTGGCCTGAAACTCTGGCAGGCCAGTTGCCAAGGCCCACTTGCTGTGCTTCCAGGGCAGCTGAAGGGGTCTGCAGGCACTCAGAAGCATCTGGGCAGAAATCTGTAGCAAGAACTCTTGAGCCCGCAAGCCAAGTGACTGCTGGCAACCAGAGGCATACCTAGGGGGTGGTCGGAATGGCCCCACCAAAGGAGCAGGCTCAGGGGCCCCCAAAATCTCCACTCTGGCTCAGAGTGGCTAGGAGTAAAAGCAGCGAGTGGAGGGAATGAAGGAGGCAGGGAGGCAGGCAGATGGGCAGGCAGACTGACAAAGGAAGAGCAGAACAGACCCAACACCGTTGGCCACGGAAGTCACTGGCCGAGTGGGAGAGGTGATAAAAAGCCACCTTTTTGAGTTCCTGGCTCATGGTCTCTTTTGGCTTTGGAGACATCTCCTTGCCAGGGTGGGTGTATGGCACCAATACAGCTCCTTGCGCAAGGGAGCCTAGGTATGCATCTGTGGTATGCAACTACATTCCAACAATTTGCTTCAGTTCCTCAATCTTGGTTCTGGGAAGGTAACAGGCTGATCTTCTGTGCTTTCCTAGAGCAATGTGGTGCCTTGCTTTCGCTCCTGCCTTATTGACTTTCTTTTCACTCCCTCTCTTGTAGACCACCCATTGACCTTGGCCCCTTGGCCTATTCAACAGAATTTGCAACAGCTAGCTGCTTCTGTCACAGTCCATAGAAATTTCCCATCATCACTGTAGCCTAATCCTGCGATGGCACAGGCGCAAAGCCAATGCCGTCTGTGCACAGAGTTGCCCATGACATTTCAGTGAGTGGAGCGTAAATTGTGCGCTTGGAAGCTCTGAACCACACATCCTAAAGTGGTTGATGTTTAGTAACATCTGTCCTTGGCGTGTCTTTTTTGCGACATGGATAAATTTTTCCAAATTGTAAAGTGTGGCACACGGGCATGTTCTAAAAGATGGATAAAGGAAGGAAGGAACTGTGGTAAAAAGGAGGGGCTTTTTTGATTGTAAAAGAAATGAAACAAACTAGAATTATAGAACTGTAGAGTTGGGGGTGGGTGGGAGCCAAAGTGTCATCTAATCCAACCCCTCAAAGCAGGAATCACAGCTTAGGAGGGGGACAAAGAAGAGAAAAGTACGATGTCAGTGAGGAGAGGAAAGTCCAAAGGAGTGTGTGCTCTGATTTGAGATGGGAGATGGATTGAGGCTCAACAGGAAGTGAGGAGCTAAGTCTTCTGTTGAGGCTGGCACATTTCCTGTCTCTGGGCTGCAAGGCAGGCAGCATGTCCAGTCACTTGGACACCTCTGAGATTCACCAGAAAATAACGTTGGCCACCTAGATGCTTGTCTCCTCCTCTAAATAATCAGGTATCATAAGCAAGGCATATATTGGCAACACTCCCTCCTCAAGTTTCTCTGCCAAAACCTGGAATGAAAGAGGTAAACACGGAAGGTCCTGAAATGTTTATGCCCAGACCTTTGCCAGTGCAAATAGCTTTCAACCATCATGTGTATTGTGCATTGGCATTCTGTTTGCTCCTTTGTAATAAATTCTGATAGGTTCACTGAGTGGCTGATATTCTGTGCAATTTCATGCAATGTTACAGATGGTGAGCTTTATTCTGGAACGGCGGCAGATTTCATGGGCAGAGATTTTGCCATTTTCCGTACGCTGGGGCACCATCACCCAATCAGGACAGAGCAGCACGACTCCCGGTGGCTTAATGGTAAGTCAGGAATATCGTTTATCTACTTTCCATAGTTTTAAACGATGGCTAATTAACTTTAATGTGCAACACTCATTCACAGTTGCTCAGCACCACATTGAAATTGCCACAAATGAATGAAACTAATTGGGCTTGATTTTATGTGTGCTTTGATTTTAATTCCATTGTTATTTGTGGAGTGTGGATTTTGCCTAAATATGGAGATGGGCAGCTTCTGTATTATTGAGAGCTGCTCTATTCTGTGAACTGAGAGCCAAAAGTATGTTTTCTTCTGCAAACCGATTCCCTTCCCCGACATCCCCATGCACTGTGGAGTCAGACTGCATAATAAAATTGGCACATTCAGCACTGAGGTCTTCCCAGCTGTGAAGCACATGGGCTCAGACATATGATCACATGCCAATATTTAGATGTACATGTTTCATACAGATATCAAAACGAGAGATAAAACATGCAATTGTAGAATGTCTCTGCTGCTTAAAACTGGGAGACATTTTTTTTTCTGTTCTTCATTAACAAAGCCATGAGTAACTTCTTTTCTTTTATCATATCTTGATTAAAATTTGTGAGTCTCCAGGAATCAGATAAAAATCTATTTAGGGGTTAGTTCTGGTTTATAGGCCACCATCCTGCCTTTAAACCATGCTGGAAGGGCTTAGGCAGCTCTGCTTCTGCAAGACAAGCAAATTTCCTGGGGGTAAATTTCACCACAGACACAGAAAAGGACTGCCAGTGAGAATTGCATTATTGAGCAAGCAGTTGGTATCAAGTCCCCATTCTCTGATTTTGAAAAGACCTTTCCTGTTTCAGTATAATCTGTTTCAACTCTAAAGCTCTTCTTGGATGATCTCAGAAATTATGTTGATTGTTTACATAGACACACCAAACAGAAAAAAAACTAGATCATTTTTTTCCCCTGAGCCAGTCCAATGGGATCTGCTAACATTTAAGGATGCATCCGTTTTCAGCCTTAGAATAGCTCATTTAGCAGGATTAGCTGAGTGCAGTTACCTGTAGATTGAGGCTGAGCGTCGGCTGAGATGATAGTTCACACTTACCGTACTTTTCCATGTATTAGACAAGGGTATTGTACTCCAGAATAAAGTAAAAAATGGGAGGGTTGTCTTATACATGGATAGTGCAGAGGGGGGACAGCTCCGTCCCACTGTGCAAACTGCGCCTGCTCTTCCTACTGCTCCTCCTTGTACTGATCCGGACCATGCTGTCAGAGAGGAAAGGCCTTTTTATTTTCAATATATATATATATATTTAAATGATATTTATTAAAATTTTCCACCGTATTACAATAACAAAACCAAAAAAAAAAAAAACAGAAAAAAAGGAAAAAAACAAAAACAACAAGAAAAAAATTAAAAATACATACGGTTCACAATCCTTATTTTCTATAACATATTTCCCTGACTTCCCCACACCTCTCCCTCTTGTATTCCAGGTCCAATTGTTGGTTCAACAAGCTCTTATCCCTATTTTTAAACCTTTTTGTATTTAGTTCCTTTTTCTAAAAAACCAATTTTACCTTATAAACTTCATATTTATACATCATTGCTTATTCTTTAAACCTTTTTCTAAAGTCGGCCTGATTTTCCTTCCACGATTTCCCCAATTTTCATATAGATATCCAAACAAAATAAGAACAAAACAAGTTAGATTATACACCCTTTGGATTCCCAAACTCCACCCCCCCTTTTCCGGTTTCAATCCCCTTAAAACGTCCATCAGTCCATCTACTGTCAGCCTGGAGACCTCACGTCCGAGGCTCTTAATTCTCTCTCCATTCCTCTCTGCCGGTTTTTTTGATAGTCCTTGGTATTAAACACCAAGTCTCGGAGGAGCTCTAGTCCAATATGGTCCCTGTTTCTTCCAGCCAGACCTCCATACTTAAAAATGGAGCCTGAATCTTGTTTCTTAATCCTTTCAAGTCCCAATGTCCCCAAAGCTCCATCTTCCACCTTGATCAAATTTGTAATCCTTAGGTCAGCCTTTTTATTTTCAATAGCCATACGCAGCCCCACACCAAGCCCCAGATTGTGTCTTCTTGGCTTCCCACTTCCGTCTTTTCTCAATTCACACTTTTCCTTTGTGCTGCCTGGGTGCCTGCTTAGCTCAGATTTCCTCCCAGACTCTCAGGAAGGCAGGCAGTATCTCCCTAAGTGCTTCCTTCCCCTGCTGCTGACACCTTTGAGCTCTGCATCCCTTTTCCTAAAATCTTTCAGTATGTTTTGGAGGTGGCATTTGTCATTCCAGCCATGTGGGTTTGATTTGCTTCAAGCCACATCTCTAGGCAAGTGCTCCTGCCACACCTTTGGGTTCCTTAGCGCTCCAGCTGCAGAAGTCGGAATCACGAAAGCTCTGCCTTTGAGAAGCAATTGCTGCCCACTGTCACAAGGAAATTCCACAATGGCTTTGGACTTGTACTGTAAACTAAGGCAGAAGCAGCAATGAGGGGAGGGGGGCAGGAATGCCTTTTAATTCAATGGGCACCCTGTGCCAGACGTAATGACTCACTGATTGGGAGCCCTGTAGGCGCTAACGCAATATAAATAACAACTATGAACCTCTGCCAAACATATGGCGCTGCTCGATGTTAGCATCATGAGAACGATGTGTGTGCCATTTGTGAGAAATACTTCGGGAACGGTTATTCCTTGGTTTTACTTCCACTCTAATTTTAGTCAAGATAGTGGGACTTCAGAGAATGTCAACGGGTGAAAAGGGAGATTTTTATTATTATTATTCTTTTGGCTTTCTGTGGACCTATAACCAAAGAATCTTCCGGAATACTATCTTAACTCTCCCCAGCTGATTGATCCCAAGGATAACCTGCCCTAGCTCAGTCATGCAAGTAAAAGCTGCTTTTGTGCTGTAGATCCACACACTGACAGCTGAGTCAGGAGGATTTATGCAGCCAGAGAGCGCAGTCATTGTCCACTGTCCCCATGGCTCAGTGCCGAAACTGTGGCATTCCCCTCTCTCCTTTTGAATTGCGCTCACCAGTCTCTCAGCGCTGAATGTGAGAACTGATTTTTCCCAAGTTAGCACTAAGGATGCATCTGAGAGGATCAGGAAATGGAAACGGCCCGAGGACAGAGAGGGGCTAAGATTACCTACACAGAGCTTCTTGCAACCCCTCTAGAAATCAAAGCCTTTAGAAGCCGGAAGCTTTTATGGAATTCAAATGTGTGTATCTCCTCTGACTTACCAAAGGGTTATACTCCTTGCACGTGGTGCCTTTAGAGTAATAGTTTTCAAACTCAGGGGACCCTTTCCAGGTCGATTTGTCTGCCCTGGAAACCCAGTTCATTGTACAGCACTTTCTAGGGCAAGTTCTAGCATGCGCTGTGTTCATGCGGGAAATCAGCTGTCTGTTAGGCCTCTCTTTCTGCAGGCTGAAGGGGCTGTGGGGGCGGAGGACATCCTCCCACCCCCCCATTAAAGTACTTTCCGGCTACCTTAGGGAACTGAGAGATCTCTCTTCCCCCCTCCCATCCACATGCACACTAGGGAGGGAAGAATCTCTCAAGTTTGGTTCCTCTGTTTTATCCAGTGGTAAATAACAACAACAACAACAACAACAACAACAATAAATAATAATAAATGTCCCATATCTGCATATGCATGAGGTTGTTTTTAAAAAAACAACAACAACCTATGAAAATTCATATGCATTTTCATGTACACCTCTACTCTTGCTAATTTTAACACAATTTTTGCAAGCAATTTTCCTATAATAAAATGCATTTTGCACATTATTTTTTACTAATGTACACTTTTTGCATGTGCTTTTCAATACTGTGCACATTTTTGAATGCATTCTTTGGCTGAAGAACTGCATCTCCATTTGGATTAGTTTTGAAGGAGAACTGTGTCTCATTTCATATATTCCTTCAGGGAAGACATATCTGGTATGTTTGCATCATACCAGATTGAACATATTCCTCCCTCATCCTTAACACACACACACAAACTATTTTTTTTTTTTGCAGTTTTTACTTTTTTTGACAAAAAGGTTCTTAATCTTTAGACCGGCAGCTTTTACTGTAAAAATCTTAAGCTCAGCAAATTTCAATATTAGGGGAAGACAGATAGATGTTTTTGTCCAACTCCCTCCACTTCTCTCTGCAAGGAAATAAATGGTTGTATTCCCTTTATGCAGAGCTGAGGTTTTTAAAAAGAGAGAGAGCGAAATGTTATGGGATTTTTTCATCATGTCCTTGCTTTTTATTCAGTTTTGTAAAGCTTCTTGATGTTTATAGCATACTGTCTGCGGCTTAAAAAAAAAACTAAGTGGGAAAATAACCATGCCAGGTTCTCCAGAGACATTGTCCTTAAGTTGCTGAGTACTATAGAAGTTGAGTGAGTATTCAGTGAGAGAGAGAGAGAGAGGGAATGCCCTCATAATTTCACAGCCTTTGGGATGGGAAACATGGCCTCGATCCTCAGTCATACAGCACTTTCTAGCAATATTTTTAATGACTTCCTTTGATGGATGACTATGGAATGCTCCCATTTCTGGATCCGTTGATCCCTGAGCACATTTTGAGAGCTCTCTGCTACCTTGACTAAGTCATCTGAAGTTACATGCACTGGGCTCCTGCGTGTTTGATAGCTGTGTCAGTTTCTTGGCTAGCTCTGCCAGGCAGTCCTCAGTCCAAAAAGAGCCAAAGTTGCCAATGGAAAACGGTTTCCCCCCGTATATTTGAGTCAGACGCTTGTGCTCAGTTGTGGTTTATTCCTGAGCACAGGGAAGTAGTCTGAAGACATAAACAGAGAAGTGAATCTTAACCATGTTGACTTTAGTTGGAGAAGAAGCATCATGGGCGACGACGTCACTGGATCTTGAATGTCTGACTTGACTCCCTCCCCCTCCCCTCCTTCCTCTGTGACAATTAGTTTAATTAGCATTGACCTCGTCAATATGAATTTCCTCTTTTCTGGCCACCATGGTCAGAGTCTGGTGGGCATTAAGAGATTTACTGTTGACTGCATAATTGGAGTTCATGTGTGTGGTTGAAGTGAGTGAGAAGAATGGCACAGAAAACAATGCATGTCACCGCGGTGCGATCGCCTCTGCTGACATCGCTCTCAATAGCTCCCCCTCTGTGAAAACAGGGACTGTTTGCAAATTAATTAGTTTCTGGCAAGAGCCTGATTGTTGACCCAGAGTTTGTAGAGTGGAAGAACAATCAGATTAGTGTGTTCCATACAAAGGCCCAGGGCGACACCGGAGTGTGGTTTGCCAAACAGGGTAGGACATGAATGGAGTGAAACAAATTCTTCTTTGGGGACACCATGGCAAAGGTTAAGTGTGATGTGGCTGGAGCGCATGAGCCATAAAGGTGGGGTGGAGTGGGGGAGAGATGGATTAGATATGTTCATCTGCATGAAGCTGGTTAATGCTAATTGACTCTTGGAGCAGCAGAGACATGGATGAGTGTGAGGCTCTGCAATGGGGTATGTCTTCTAATTGAGCAGTAAAAATTGTCCCAAAGGGAAATACGAGAGAGGCAGAAAGGAAATGCACACATTCAATCCAAATTTAAGGATTTTGAAATTAGTTTAATTGCCTAATCCCTTTCCTGCTCACTCAGAAGTATGTCTGTCTGATAGCAGAACTTTCAAGTGCGCATAAAATTGCAACCACAGTCTGTCTGAAGCCTATGGGCACAATCAGGTAATTTTAATTAAAAACAGCGTAGTCCCCGATTGCTCAAATTTGTATCTGTGTTTTAATACAAATACTAAAATAATTTGACAGGTAATTAATTCTGTAGTAGCAGCCAAGAAGCTTGCTCCTATGATGGGGTGGTTTTACCTTTTAAAATGTGTAGGTATACTTCAATATTACGCCGAGCATTTATTTTACTAGAATTGGTATGGGGTTGCGTAAAGTTATTTAAGTGGCATCTCATTAGTCAACCTTTAAAATGATATTTGCGTGTACATGTTCAGTCTGAAAATTATGGGTGGAGAGAAAGAGAGAAAAAGTATTGAGAAAATGGAAACAAAAAGAAGACAAGTTCTGTTTAATTACCAGAAACACCAGAGCTTGCCTCCTTTTTGAAAATTATCGGCACCTGCCATGGCCATACTTTTCAGAAACACTCAAAATACCCAAATATAACTGCAAAGGCTACACAGTGAAAACCTACTGTGTTTTTTCATCCTTCCCATTCATTACACAGGTCAGCTTCCTGTTGAATTTTGGCCAGTGTGATGTAAAGCTGCTATTTGTGAGTAGCAATGAGCTGACAAAGCTTATTTGTCAATAAATTCAGTTCCTCCAAAAACATTAGGATGATTCATGTGGCAAAAAGGAGGTCACCACCTGGCAACAATAGACAGGAAACAGGAGATAACATTCCCAGGGTGCCAACTTTGCTTTCTTTTTCAGAATAAAACTTTCATGTGGTTTGCACCTATGGGATTTTATGATTCATACTTGCACATTATTAAAAATACCACACCAGAATAAATATGTTTTAAACACACTTCCATAGCTGATGGTGGGTGATTTCTTCAAGTAAACACTTCAAGATATTCACCATATTCTCTGTTTACAAAAGATATGGAAATTGATCCTCCCCACACGAATATTTTGTTTGTCTTATTGAAACTGTTTTAGCTTCCTCACACCTTTTACCCAAAGATGAGCTTCCAAACCCATTTTGGATTCTACCTTACAAGAAATGCCGATATAAAGTAACCTGCGATTAGGATTTAAATCTTCAACCATTTTAATTAAACTGTTTCAATAGGATTTCATTGTAAGTGATTTCATTGCAAGTATCCTTTACTGGACCAGAGTGGCTATTTTTTAATTTTGTGCCCCTTCACCTCCAATATTTTCCATGACTCGCATAAAAAAAAGAGTGAATATATTTTTGAATTCAGTTCTTCGCCCGTTACCAAGAAATCTAGACAAATTAAATAGTGTGTGTATGTGTGTGTTTCTGTACTTATGTCTATGTGTATAGACATAGACCACTGGCTTCTCCTATCCTTCATCAATCACTCACCTATAAGAAAGGATGCTCCGTCGTGGAATAGTTCTTCTCAGGATACAGTGTGCTCAGCTTAAAAATATTTCCTACCCTGTGGCAATCTATTATTCCTCTAAATCTTGCCACTTATTTCATTAAGGGAGCTTTGTAAACAGATATTAAGTTGATCCACATGTACATTGCAAAGTGCTGAATAACAAACTGAAAAGAACGCTATAGGGCAGAGATGGGCAAGTTCGCCTGCTGGCCAGATTGCAACTGACTCCAGCCCAACCTCAGGCCAAGTTTGACAGGTGGGCAGGGTCACCCACATGTCAGTCACCTGACACCACGGTGGTGTCAGGTGAAATTTTTTTGCCTGCAGTTTGAAACCAGACCATGTAGGCAAACACACAGTCTGCAGAGCGCCTACCAAGGTGCTCCACAAGAGTCAACAGTCAGTGGGTAGTCAGGTCTTACAGAACGCTTTGCAAGGGGCTTCAAAAGACCAGACAAGGAGCTGATCATCAGGTCTGATCGCGCAGGACTTGGCAGGTGCCATCCATCAGCAAAACCCTTTGGGTTGAGCCAGGTAGAAGACAGCAGGCCAGTCAGGTGGATGAGAAATATGCATATGAAAGTCATGCATATAGGAACCACAACAGTGCTTTGGGGGTGAGCATTTCCATATGTAAATGCACAGCACAAGGAGCACACCTTCAAGTACAAGTCAATGGGATTTGCTTCTGAATAAACATGAACTGAATGCTGTTCTCAATTACAGATGTCTGCCTTTTGCATTAAAGGAAGACAACAAATTTGCAGTTACAGGATTGCAGCGGAAATATGACTGCAAATTTCCTTGTGTCCTTTGAGAGCTGTGCTGCCTTTTCGGCTTAGCGTACAACGTGATTTAAATTACAGCTTGTGCCGAGACGTGTCATGGGATTGCTCTCCATGTTTCAAACTGTTTATAGTTCAGTGAGCTCAACCTTCGCCATTCTGAAAATCAAATAATGTCATGGATGATATCAAACTGATAGCTGGTATGAGATTGCTTTAAAACTCGCTTGCATTTAAAGCATAAGAATCTGTGGGTGTGTAAATCTTCCATCGATGAATGCTTTGAAACTGAATTTGGCCAATGCATGAGGGTTTTGACATCACAGCACATTGATGGAAACTAAATGAAAACATACCCTTGCGGACCTGAATCTGCATCCATTCAGATAGTTGTGCTGAACAGAGTTTTGAATGCATTTTTGGAATGTCAGTTTATACTCCAAATCAGAAAATAGCTTTTATGTTGATGTGGTTACCTCAGAAACAGACCTAGCTTACACACACAACCAGGGAGTTTTTTGCAGCTGGAATTCACTGGAACTCAGGTGGGTGCCATCGCCATTCTAAGACAACAGGGAAGGCGTTTGTGGTGAGTTCCGGCACCTCTTTTTCTAGGAAAATAGCAATGCATACAACAAAATGAGGTGGTAATGTGGGAATCACCCCTTCGCACTGCATGTGCTGGAAACAATTTTTCATGGTTTCCTATGTAAAACAAAAATAAGCATAGACTGCCTAAAATGCAGAATTTGCAAAGGGATGTGCTAGAGCTGTGGTTAATTTGCTCTTTGCAATAACTTTTTATACCCTTTAAAACCTAGCATTTACAGTCTGTTCCACAACTTCTTGTGTACCAACCTGACTGGAATGATAGCAGATTGGGAGAGTGTGGGTGGTGTTGTTGTTGGTTGTTGTTGTTGTTGTTGTTCTTCTTCTTCTTCTTCTTCTACAATTTTGGAGCGCTTCTCAGTGTTACAAAAACCTTACATGCATTATTATTATTGAATTGCAAGTAAAAATACACATATGAGGTTCAGACTGTGTAAAAGCTTTCTCTCTGAGGTACAATGGTACCTCAGGTTACATACGCTTCAGGTTACAGACTCTGCTAACCCAGAAACAGTGCTTCAGGTTAAGAACTTTGCTTCAGGATGAGAACAGAAATCGTGCTCTGGCAGCGCGGTAGCAACAGGAGGCCCCATTAGCTAAAGTGGTGCTTCAGGTTAAGAACAGTTTCAGGTTAAGAACGGACCTCCGGAATGAATTAAGTACTTAACCTGAGGTACCACTGTATGTGCTCATTTACAAATGGCCTGGATCTTTTTACCCATTTTAAAATGTGGACTCCCACCTGCATCTCTCCCCCCCTCCCATTTTATCACTCGAGACGATTCTCTGGCTCTGCTTCATCTCTCTGGCAGGCCTTAGCGAGAGAGAGATGATCAGGCTCCCCAAAATGGTTCAGCAAACACATCTATGCATGTTCACCCCACCTTTGGTTTTATTTGTGTGGCGGAGGAGAGAGATAAAAGTGATCTTCCTGAGTCATAAAAAGCCAAATAAAACTTATCGCACAGTTAAAATGTTATGGTGAAGTCAGAGATGCGCCATAGTTTATTGGCTTGTTGGTGGACCACCTGCTAACTACTCCATAAAGAAGAACAATTACTATATCATGTAATACAATACTGTACAGTTTCATGGCATTACAGAAAAACCGGCAGCAAAATTACGGTGTGCATTGGGCTTTTTAAATGAAACAGCTGCATTGGAATAGTCCTATCAGAGCTTTTGTCCCTTGATGTGTGTGTGTGATGGAGCACCAATTTCAAGAGTTTATTGAAAGTGTTCCACTGCCAACTTTGTCCTGCTCCTTGAGCACTCCATTCCAGGCAGATTACCATAACAGAGTTACAGATGAAACTCCCCAAAGCATTTTGCTTCTGCTTCATTTTCCATTTTACTCAAAGTATGTATGGATATGTGGTGGACTCTCCTTCCTTGGAGGTTTATAAACAGCGGTTGGATGTATGATCTAGCTGAGATTCCTGCGTTGCAGGGAGAAGGCATTTGTGAAACTATGGTTCAAAGCTACTTTATCAGAGAGAATCTCCAATGGTTTTCCACTGTGGGAATTGCTACTTGTCCCATTTTTAGGGCTTTGTTTTGTTTTTAATCCTCTTCTTACACAATGCAGCCGCTGAATGGAAGACCAGCATAGGAAAGAAAGGAGCTTCTTCACATTTTACCCAGGCTCTTCTAGCAGAAAACACATGGACTATTTCCCCCCTTGGTCAAATGCTTGGTTTTCTGTGGCAGAACAGTCCTGGAAGAGAGCCTTAAGAGGTCCCTGCTCCCATATTTGGCCTCATCCATACTGGACAATGAGGACAATAAGCTTCCTGTACCTTCTTTAATTATCCATACAATGTTCTCGTCTACACCACTGCCTTCCCACGCTTCCTCTTCCTTAATCTAGCTTTTCTCATACCTGGAATACTCCAAAAAGGAGAGGGCATGAGAAAATCCAGATCGAATGAGGGAAAAGCTTGAGTACCTCATATGGAGAACCTCATATGGACAATGAATGGGCATACAAGGAAGCTTACCATCCACATTAAACAAAAACATGGACAAGCCCTTTGTCTTCAAGCTGCAGCCTCAACAACTGGACTCTAAGGGTAATTACAGAACATGGTTTCAGTTTTGAGTTTCTGCCTTCACCCAGGCCACACTTTTTTGAAGGCTGAGGTGGTTACCCAGAGTCTTAAGTCAGTATCAGCTAGCCGGTCTTTTGAAATGGACCGGCCAGGGGTTGGGCTTGGCACCTTCTGTCTGCAACATATATGCTTCACCACAGATCTGTCGTCCCCTTCCACAATGGAAATATGAAGGGAGCATTTCCTTGACTGGTTGGAAGACTGAAAATTAACCAGGAGGATTCCATGCAGGAAATCAAAGTCCAGAGAATCAAAAGATGAAAGGAGGGATTGACTTTATGGCAAACATAGCAGGAAATAATAAAAAGTTTTAAAGATAACTGTAAAAAGGAGGATTGGGGAGCAGACAGATACAGTGTCTTGCAAAGCTGGCAAATAAAAGTATCCTAAAGTGAGTTTAAAAGGTTAAAATAAGATCTACAAACATGGGAGGGAGGGAGAGCAGCAGCAGCAGCATATCCTAGCCTTGCACCCTGTAGAAAATGATCCGTATGCATTCTGCATTAGAGCCCAACAAGTTAGCCAACAATAGTGCTGTCAGAATTATGTACATGATGATTTATTTCCTTGCTTGCACAGCTTGTCTTGATTTTGTAAAGAAAATGTATTTTCAATTACTTTAGCAGCAAGATAGATGAGGTGGAAGGATACAACGTGACTACTAATCTTGGGGGATATTTTCATTTATATAATGTAGCCCCTGATCTGTATTCCACAGACGGATGCATTTTCAGGCACACAAAGAATTGTATACCACAATGGAGCTTCCTATCAGTCTTCTAGATTGTCTGATATTTTGCTTCAGCTGACAACATGGGGCTCACTTTTATTTATTTTTTACCATATTACTCATTCCTCTCTTGTGCTCTCTCTCTCTCTCTCTCTCTCTCTCTCTCTCTCTCTCTCTCATTTATCCTCTAGCCACTCCTTCCCAACTTTCTTCTTTCTTTTCAGGGTGGTGGGGTGAGTGATGGTGTCCTAAATGGGTGGGGCTACCTCCAGTGGCCGGAGGTAAGCACAGATCTGCCCATATTCGGATGTACCTATATTTCTGCATCACAATATCATGCATTTCCCTGGCCACTTTCCTCATGGCACTAGAATGCGTAGGACATCAGGGCATGTTGCAAAACGGAAGGGGGGGACTGAACAAGAGGCTTCCAGTTCCAGCGGGAGCATGCAAGCAAGTGCATTTCTGTGCATGTTGTTGTCAGGAGATCATCCTACTCTCGAGTAGGAACGTGTCCAGAGGAGGGCAACCAAAATGGTGAAAGGCCTGGAAGCGATGCCTTATGAGGAACAGCTAAGGGAGCTGGGCATGTTTAGCCTGGAGAAGAGGAGGTTAAGGGGTGATATGATAGCCATGTTCAAATATATAAAAGGATGTCACATAGAGGAGGGAGAAAGGTTGTTTTCTGCTGCTCCAGAGAAGTGGACACGGAGCAATGGATCCAAACTACAAGAAAGAAGATTCCACCTAAACATTAGGAAGAACTTCCTGACAGTAAGAGCTGTTAGACTGTGGAATTTGCTGCCAAGGAGTGTGGTGGAGTCTCCTTCTTTGGAGGTCTTTAAGCAAAGGCTTGACAACCATATGTCAGGAGTGCTCTGATGGTGTTTCCTGCTTGGCAGGGGGTTGGACTCGATGGCCCTTGTGGTCTCTTCCAACTCTATGATTCTATGATTCTATGATTCTATGACCCTGGCAGAAGCAAGTTGCACTGTGTCTCCTAAACTGTGTGCACCTGTCCAATGACAGACACTTGGTTTAAACAAAAATAGCATGCCTGCTTTAAATACGAACCAGTCAGAGCAGATTTGTTTTCTGGGCTTTTTCACCATTTACACAAGTGCTGTCTTCTCACTTATAATGCAACATTTATAATGCAACATTTCCACACACCCTTTCACAGAGGCACACACTCCCCTTTGCAGAAATAACACCTGGCTTTGGGGTTGTGATAAGCTGCAAAATCACTGCATTGCTAGAGTCACCAGAATTCATATCAGTGTTGATTTTTCCATGTATGCATTAGGGAAGAAACTTGACAGACTTTAGTAAACTAGAGCTGACCTTTAAAGTACAAAAGAGAGAGAACACTCATACAGTGACAGGAAGATGGACTGTGTGATCAAACAAGCCTGTTCTGTATCTTTGCCTTTTGATTCAAAAAACTTTCCCCTTCTCCCCCCTCCAAATTTGCTCATATATTTTTTTTAAAAAAAACTCAGCAATATCACATCAGTGATAAGCCCATAAATGAGATCCTCTGAGCTAAAATACTGGTGTTTATTCTTCACATTTTCTGTTGCTAAATTAAATTTGAAATTACACATTCTAGCCACATGAATACCAAACAGGGCTGTCATAATTGATGTGATAACACTGAATACCAAAAGGGGTAATGAAGAATATTTTTTTTTGTCCTCTGCTCTGCCAACTGTTGTTTCTATCTCTTGATGAATTTTGTGTTATTTCACTAACATGACAGGTTAGTGTAAAAAAAACCCCCACAATCATTCAACCATTGCTTATTTCAAACTTAACTGGCGCTGTGGATTTAATCTTCCTTTAATAGATTTTGTGTCAAGTTTGTCTACTCTAGCTGTGAAAGTTAATTATAAGATGCACAAAAATATATTCAATGTGACCCCAGATTTGCAGCTCTGAGTCTGCAAAGAAGAAAGCACTAAATGTTTAAAATGCAAATGTGAATGAAGAAAGGGATGTGAGGGCTGAGGGTAAATGGAACATGAAGAAACTAATGAATCTCAGGTACAGGAGTTAAGGCAGGCATGGAGAAGGTACAGCGTGATGGTTTTACACAAGACAAACTGTGAATGTGGAAGACAGCTCTGCAGGTAGGCAATATCCCGAGAATCCTTTAGGTAGCTCATCATGATGTTGTTGTTGCTGTTGTTTAATCGTTTAGTCGTGCCCGACTCTTCGTGACCCCATGAACCAGAGCACACCAGGCACTCCTGTCTTCCACTGCCTCCCACAGTTTGGTCAAACTCATGCTGGTAGCTTCGAGAACACTGTCCCACCATCTCGTCCTCTGTCGTCCCCTTCTCCTTGTGCCCTCCATCTTTCCCAACATCAGGGTCTTTTCCAGGGAGTCTTCTCTTCTCATGAGGTGGCCAAAGTACTGGAGCCTCAGCTTCAGGATCTGTCCTTCCAGTGAGCACTCAGGGCTGATTTCCTTCAGAATGGATAGGTCTGATCTTCTTGCAGTCCATGAAACTCTCAAGAGTCTCCTCCAGCATCATAATTCAAAAGCATCAATTCTTTGGTGATCAGCCTTCTTTATGGTCCAGCTCTCACTTCCATACATCACTACTGGGAAAACCATAGCTTTAACTATACGGACCTTTGTCAGCAAGGTCTCTACTTTTTAAGATGCTGTCTAGGTTTGTCATTGCTTTTCTCCCAAGAAGCAGGCGTCTTTTAATTTTGTGGCTCCTGTCACCATCTGCAGTGATCATGGAGCCCAAGAAAGTAAAATCTCCCACTGCCTCCATTTCTTCCCCTTCTATTTGCCAGGAGGTGATGGGACCAGTGGCCATGATCTTCGTTTTCTTTGATCATCGTGTAGCAATCTCAAAACAAGTTTAAGAGTATCACTCAGGGATACCTGGCCTGTTTACTTTTTTGAAATGCATCAAAATATGATTTGTGATGGGGAGAATTGTGCTGAATGTTCCCTCAGTTCTTCCATTGCATCCTCTCTCTTTTCAGTGGGCTTCTTGCTGGGCATTCAGATACCACCTATGGTTCCAGGACTCCTCCCACCCAGGAACCCAGAGGAAAACTGTATTGCGCTTGGCACTTGCAGCCCTCTGATTAATAGGGAGCCACATGCCTATTTGAAATATACTCAGAGTCGCAAAGTGATTTCATGCTCTTTATTCAGCTCATAGTGGTGAGGAGGAATGAATCAATGTCCCCTCAAAGTACCTGCTTTATATACATTATTTACACCATGGGCTGCACATGATTGGCTAATTCCGGAATTCTACTGTAAGCCAATCAGGTTGTGGATTCACTTCTATCTGGAGCATGATTGGGTAGTTCCTGCCAACCAATCATACTGCTGCATTGTTCTAGGACCAATCAGACTGCTGCATTCTGAATCCTATTGTTCTAGGACCAATCAGACTGCTGCCTTTTGGATCCTATTGTTCTAGGACCAATCAGACTGCTGCCTTTTGGATCCTATTCAACTCAGTACATAACACTATTAATCCAAAGGGGTACATGCAAAGTGCACCACGGCATATGGGGCTGGTACCTGTGGACACCTGCTGATGCCCACCTGCCAGGAAGGGACTCCCTGCTGGGCCCCAGAGCCCTCATTGCTGCCACTTCCAGGCAATGTTTGGTTCCTCTGATATTGGTAGTTTTAAATGTACACTGCACTCCTTTTCACTGCTATCTATTTGTAACTTCCCCTGGGGCCGTTTGGTGATGGACCATCATGGCTGTGAGTCCTGGAAGGCCTGCTCTCTGCCCTGCAGGTCATTTTCCACCTGGCCTGGGCGGGCGGGGCCCAGACTGACTCCAGCTGCAAAAGCTGAGGTTGTTCAACAGACTCGTTGTTTAGGGGGTTTTGTTGACCGGCCGGGGTGTGCTGTTATTAATACTATTTTTTGTATCTTTATTTTTAAATTTTATTATGTTTTATGTGAAAATTTCTCAGTTTGGTTGTGTGCTTTCTGATGTTTTATGTTTTGTTTATGAGTACTTTGGTTATTTTTGCAATTATGTGATTGTTTTAATGTTGTAAGCCGCCTTGAGCAGCTTTGAACTATGGAAAGGCGGCATCCAGATAAAATGAGGGATGGATGGGTGGGTTATATAGACATACTAATATACTGCTATCTATACAAATAAATTGGGACATGGGTGGCGCTGTGGGTTAAACCACAGAGCCTAGGGCTTGCCGATCAGAAGGTCGGTGGTTCGAATCTCCACGACGGGGTGAGCTCCCATTGCTCGGTCCCTGCTCCTCCCAACCTAGCAGTTCGAAAGCACGTCAAAGTGCAAGTAGATAAATAGGTACCGCTCTGGCGGGAAGGTAAATGGCATTTCCGTGCACTGCTCTGGTTCACCAGAAGCAGCTTAGACATGCTGGCCACATGACCCAGAAGCTGTACGCCGGCTCCCTCAGCCAATAAAGCGAGATGAGCGCCGCAACCCCAGAGTCGGCCACGAATGGACCTAATGGTCAGGGGTACCTTTACCTTTTTTCAAATAAATTAATAGGCAGTCATTGTGGACAGTGCTTCAGATGGAGAGGACAAGTAATGGGGCAGTCATGACAGGGGCAAGCAGGTGGGCACACCCAGCGCATAGTGCCCACAGGACTCCAAAAGGCTTTTGCCAATAAAGGGTTTGTTTCATGAATACATCTTGGTTGCTTCAAGACACAACCAGATGTAGTAATTGACTCCACTGTTTGAGTCACCATTGGGTGATAAGAAAAGTCTATCAGTTGGGACTAATATATGCATATTCAGGCATTCACCAGAACACACAAATGGCAGAATTTGGCCGGTGGGGCAGGTGCATGCACACAAACCCTACCTCCAGCAACCTTGTCTGCATAGAATTATACAGTTGGAAGGGACACAAGGATCATCTAGTCCAGAGGTAGGCAACCTAAGAACCCGGAGCTCGATCCGGCCCAATCGCCTTCTAAATCCGGCCACGGATGGTCAGTGTGTTTTTACATGAGTAGAATGTTTCCTTTTATTTAAAATGCATCTCTGGGTTATTTGTGGGGCATAGGAATTTGTTCATTTCCCCTCCCCCCCCGAAAAAATATAGTCTGGCCTACCACATGGTCTGAGGGACAGTGGACCGGCCCATGGCTGAAAAAGGTTGCTGACCCCTAATCTAGTCCAACTCCCTGCAATGCAGGAATCTCAGCATCCCTCAACCTGCTTAGTGCCCAACCTTCTCTGTGTTGTGTGCAGGGAAGATCTGCATGGGACTTCGCTCACATTCGCTTGAGCATGAGCAGAGCCCTCTGCAAGATCGGGGAGCCAGTGTCATGGTGGGCTTTGCTTGCAGTCAAGTGAACATGAGTAGAAGCCACTCGTAGATGCTCCCCATCTGGGGCAGATGGGCACAAGGGCATTGAGGGCAGGGCTTGCATGGCACACTTTGACATTCACATGTTCAAACACAAGTCTGAACATGCTTTCTGCAATGGCTGGTTGACACATGCAAGGTATCATCTCATCGTTAATAAGTCATCTCATCTGGCCATACATGGCCAGATCACCCAAGTTCAGCTGTGTAAATTCAGATTTATTTATATAGTGAGTGTGTTAGCACATCTAAACATGGTGAGCACTGATAATTACCTTCTTAAAATTAAGCAATCCAGGCAGCTGATATGGAATGTTTTGTGAGAAACCTAATTTACTTGGAGAATTACAGTATAATTTCACTGAACTTCTGTGTTCATTTTTTCTTCATCATATAATTAGTCATTACAGAGAATCAAAACTATTGTTGTCTCTTTAAGAACAAAGGCCTTGGGAACTGATAATTATACCACAGCTCAACATTTTCTTTCTTGCTTTTTTTTTCTCAACAGGCTTTTCTGAATATAAAGTGTGGCATTTAACAATTTTCCAGACAAAGAAGTATTATCTCCCTCCCCCCCCCCGCCGCCAACTAGTAAAACAAATCGGAAATCCTAAACGGCCAGTCTTCCTCTCTCCCTTCTTCATTGCCTTAGCAAGTGATTTCAGTTGTAAAAAAATCAGTAAAAATGTACATTAAACAATCCCCCTCATAGCCCAAATACATCAGTTGTGGTAGAGATGAATGTTTGAAATGAAAGGACAAGTACAAAATAGTACCTCGGGTTAAGAACTTTGCTTCAAGATGAGAACAGAAATCGTGCTCTGGCGGCATGGCAGCAGCAGGAGGCCCCATTAGCTTAAGTGGTGCTTCAGGTTAAGAACAGTTTCAGGTTAAGAACGGACCTCTAGAACGAATTAAGTTCTTAACCTGAGGTACCACTGTATATCTGAGGGAAATAATGCCAAAAGAATTATATTGCAGAACATAAAGGTAAAGGTAAAGGTACCCCTGCCTGTACGGGCCAGTCTTGACAGACTCTAGGGTTGTGTGCTCATCTCACTCTAGAGGCCGGGAGCCAGCGCTGTCCACTGTCCGAGGTCATGTGGCCAGCGTGACGAAGCTGCTCTGGCGAGCCAGCACCAGCGCAGCACACGGAAATGCCATTTACCTTCCCGCTAGAAAGCGGTACCTATTTATCTACTTGCACTTAGGGGTGCTTTCGAACTGCTAGGTGGGCAGGAGCTGGGACCGAACGATGGGAGCTCACCCCGCCACGGGGATTCGAACCACCGACCATGCGATCGGCAAGTCCTAGGCGCTGAGGCAGAACATAGATTCAGGCTAATATTCCTACAAACCACGGTGTGCCATTTGCTGTCTTCAGGAATGAGAAATGGATATGATGCAAATCACATGCAACCACAAGCTCATAGCCAATTGCTTATAATAGGGGGGCCCAACGTGCATGCAGACCTCAAAGCCTTTTTTGCTTGGCCCCCCCCCCTTGCTGCCTTCCAAAGTCAGATAAGGAGGCGCTGGGCTTTGGGAAGGAGGCCCTGGGCTCTGACAAGGTCCTGGAGTCGTCCTTCCTCCTTCCCTAAGCTTGGATGGGAGAGCTGAGCACCCGGCCAGTGCCTCCTGCTTCTTTCCCAAAGCCTTTGGGAAGGGAGCAAGTGAGCTGGAGGGGAGCGTCAAATTTTGGCTTCACTCTCCTCCCCCCGCACGACAAGGCAGTGTGTGGCCCACGTAGAATCATAGAATCATAGAGTTGGAAGAGACCACAAGGGCCATCGAGTCCAACCCCCTGCCAAGCAGGAAACACCATCAGAGCACTCCTGACATATGGTTGTCAAGCCTCTGCTTAAAGACCTCCAAAGAAGGAGACTCCACCACACTCCTTGGCAGCAAATTCCACTGTCGAACAGCTCTTACTGTCAGGAAGTTCTTCCTAATGTTTAGGTGGAATCTTCTTTCCTGCAGTTTGGATCCATTGCTCCGTGTCCGCTTCTCTGGAGCAGCAGAAAACAACCTTTCTCCCTCCTCTATGTGACATCCTTTTATATATTTGAACATGGCTATCATATCACCCCTTAACCTCCTCTTCTCCAGGCTAAACATGCCCAGCTCCCTTAGCCGTTCCTCATAAGGCATCGTTTCCAGGCCTTTGACCATTTTGGTTGCCCTCCTCTGGACACGTTCCAGTTTGTCAGTGTCCTTCTTGAACTGTGGTGCCCAGAACTGGACACAGTACTCCAGGTGAGGTCTGACCAGAGCAGAATACAGTGGCACTATTACTTCCCTTGATCTAGATGCTATACTCCTATTGATGCAGCCCAGAATTGCATTGGTGTTCTGTGCCAAAGTACTCTTGCAGCCTACTTGGCATGAAAAGTTGGACCGCCCTGGCTTATAGGGTGGGCTGGCAGTGGGGGGAGATTAGCTTTACATGGAGGTGTTTGACTTGCAACCAGTCAGTGCCTTTCAGAATATTATTATTATTATTATTATTATTATTATTATTATTATTAACAACTACTACTACTAAAACTTATTATTTATACTCAACAACTACAACTACAACAAATTATTTTTTATACCCCGCATATCTGGCTGGGTTTCCCCAGCCACTCTGGGCGGCTTCCAGCAGAATATTAAAATACAATGATTCATCCAGGATTAAAAGCTACCCTAAACAGGGCTGCCTTCAGATATCTTCTAAAAGTCTGGTAGTTGTTTATTTCTTTGACATCTGGTGGGAGGACATTCCACAGGGTGGGCGCCACTGCTGAGAAGGCCCTGTGCCTGGTTCCCTGTAAATTCACTTCTCGCAAGGAGGGAACTACCAAGAGGCCCTTGGCGCTGGATCTCAGTTTCCAGGCTGAACGATGGGGGTGGAGACGCTCCTTCAGATAGACTGGAAGTAGCATCTCTGGGATTGGATGATGTGCCTTTGTTTGGATGCTGCCCTTAGCAAACAAGAGAACTTCCTATTTCAGCCCTAAAATGGGGGAGGGGGAGAGAACCGTGAGGGTGCCAGGGAAGACCTTTGCGGGTGCATTTGTTCCTGCAGGCACTGCATTGGCAACCTCTGAGCTTGAGTTGCGCCTTCAGACTCTCTGAGGACACTTTGATTCCTTCTCCGTGCCTCTCTCACCCCTCCAGATTAAAAAGAAAGAAAAAAGAGACTATTTTTCATACGTCCAAGCTGCTTCCTGTTTCTGTTGCTCACTGTTGGTTTTTGGTTCCTTGGTCTTCGTCTTGTTTCCTCTCTATCATTTTATTGTAACTGCACCTCCAATAATATACATTAAAGCAGAGTAATTGTAACATCCAAATGGTAAAACAACATTTCCAAAATTAATTCTTTCACTTAATTTATCGCATGGGCAAAAATCAGACCATGAAGAGGACATTAATTCAGTCTTCTTGAAAGCCATCTCGTACAATAGATGCCCCTTGTTAGACTTCCTGGGTGTGCATTTGCTCAGTATTGTTAGAATGTCTAATAATAATAATAATAATAATAATAATAATAATAATAATAATAATATCTTTATTGTCATTGCCCCCTCTCGGGGACAACGAAATTACTTGACTGCTCCATAAAAACACTAATTAAACAATACAGTATAGTACAGCAAGGAAGATTAGATGACTTTCAAAGTCCAGGCTTCCCATTCAGGGCCGAGATCGCTCTGGAGAAGAAGCTGTTCTTAAGACGGCTCGTTCTTGTCTTCATCGTCCTGTATCTCCGTCCCGACGGCAGAAGCTCGAAGAGACAGTGACCAGGATGCGATGGATCTTTTACCATGTCGAGTGCCTTCCTATGGCACCTTGTGGCATAAATCTGCTCTAAGGTGGAGAGTAGGCAGCCAACAATGCTCTCTGCTGCCTTAACAACTCTGCACAACCCCATCCTGTCCTGGGTAGTACAGCTTCCGTACCACACACATAAGCCATAAACTAACAACAAATGCCCATATTAACTGTTGTATATATCACAATTGAAATCCTCAATATAACTCATTTGGGAATACTACCTTATGTTCTTGTGTTGGTTTTCCTTTTGTAGTTTAGTCATGTAGCTGGCAAGAAATACTCAAGAAAGAGTATTAGATTGATTTATCCCTAGCTTCATCTGAGCTTGAAATGCTGAGACAAGCAAAACATGTTGCTATTGCTTAAGAAAACAACGAATCTTAGAGTCAGCTCTGCGCCTCTTCTTTAAGTTGCATCTGTTAGATCAAGGATGCCTTAATTGTGGTTTCTGCCAATAAAAATTGGGAAGAACTGTTAATGGAAGTGAGGCACCCAAAATGTAGTGTTTATAGGAAATACTGTTAGAGTTACAACAATTTTTTTTCCTGTTAAAGAAAAGAGATGGGGGGAGTATACATTATTTTATTATTTGCTTTGATTGTTGTAAACCAAGGTCTATTTTTAGATTTGGCATAGAGATCAGAGACCTGGTTAAAGTTGAGAAAGCTTACCACTGTGGCTTTATCCTTCTTTGATCATGCTTAATCATGTTCTAGACATTTTCTCCTCTCTCTTTTTTTCTTTTTTTGAAGTTTGTTATTTTTAATGCACTTCAACACAGATTGTTTGTGACTAGGGCGGAGAAATTCTAAAGTTGTATTTGTTTTGGATTTTGTGCAAGTCTGTTGTTGATACTACCATACAGGATGATGTCGTGGCATGCTGAGGTGCAGTGAAGACAGTTATAACACTTGAAAGTCAAAGTGGGTGCCCTTTGCATGAAAAACAGCGTGCACTGTTGATGTGCCCCTAGGGAAGTATCCTGCAAAATTCCAGAAGGATTAGTGCTGGGGTGAAGGAGTTATTCTGAGTATAAAAAACAGCTCAGTGGTTGGTTGCTTGCTTGTTTTTTGTTTGTTTGTTTGTTTTCTTCCATCCTTCTGCATTTCTCGCAGAATTACTGTGATTGGAAGTAAAAGGAGAGCCCTGGTAAAGTTATCCCTTGGTTGGAAGCAAGAGCTGTCAGTCACAAATCTATCCCCCGCCCCCCTCCTATCTTCCCCTCCCTGGTATTTTCTGTATTTGGGGAGTTTGGGGAAGTCACACTCAGAGCAGCTCCAATGGACCCAGAATTTCTCACAAATCTTCAAGAGCCCCCAGATTCATTCTGAAGTGATTTGAAGGAGAACCATTTTCACCACAGACATATCCTGAATTTCTGTGAATCAGGTCAGTGAAGGGCTCATCCACCCCTCTGTTTGCCCTTCTGCTTTCTCCCAGGGGAACCCAAAGTTGAACTCTCTGAATTGGAACAATTGGCAATTGGGTGTTGTGTGGATTGCTGTTTGTTCCAATTTAGCGCTAAAGAGTGGGTTTTCCAGGGGAAAGTGGCAAGAAAAACTCAGATGAGGACCTAGAAAGCACGGGACAAGCGGACAACCACTTGGCCCCCTGCTTTCTGGGCATGAGACCTAAGCTTAGGATTTAGGATTCATCAGAATCTGATTTGCGTTTGGAAAGACACAGCCAATAAGAAGAGACTCTGCGGGGCAATGATCTGACTCAATATAAGGCAGCTGCATATGTTTACATTAGTGAACTCTTCTCCTTTCAAATCACTTTTAAAATATTATATTCATGCATCCCCGAATGCCTTACATTCTGACTTTTAAACTTGGGGGTCACTTCCTGTTGCTTATCAAAAACAGAGTTATGAGCAGATGGTTTTGTTTTTGTTTTCAGTGTGGCTGTTTGGAGCTTTGGTATTGCTTGAATGCAACATGATGGAAACTAACAGATAGAGCAGATTGTGTGTGTGTGCGTGTGTGCGTGCGTGTGTGCGCGCGCACGTTGAAATATTTTTTGTGCTCTCTTCATTCTTGTAGGTCATCATAAACATGAAAAGCTTCTGTTGTGCTGTTAAGTTGCTTCGTATGCAATGCATGCATGCTTATAAATGCATGTCTCTGGGCCTATCCTATCGGCTTTGTTTATTTCTTATACTCTATGTAGGAATTGCAGAGCTACAGAGAACAGAAACTAAATGATCAAAAGCACAGATGGCTGCTCAGCTGACATGAAAACATTCTTTCATTGATTTGAAATATATTGATTTATCCAGGTGGCTAAACAGCCCGAAAGTTTGACCAGTCAGAAACAGTGAAAATGCTTTCCAAAGCCATTTATTCATGCAGTGACATGCATAGTTACTCTGGTCCAGCTGAGGCGCCTTCCTCTTTACGTAATGTAGTGAATCTCTTGGTTTCCCATGGAATCTCTCCGATTCCATGAAAGCAGAAAGAGAACCTCCAAATTTGCTTTAAATTTTGCTTTAAGAGTGAATTCCCTTAAAATTATTCCAGTGTTGTGCAAGAGAACTCCCCTAACTCATAGTATTCGTTTTCCGTTTCAGCAACTCAATATTAAGCAACTCAAAATCAAACAGATTTTGATGAAAAGAAGAGATCTGGACTGAAGTGCTCAGCTGCCACCAATAAACTTGCAGGCTGAGCCCTTTGATGATATGGTGTAGAGACATATTGCCCTCCCAGCTGATGCCACTAGGAGCAAAACTCAAAGCAAATTTGGAGGTTCTCTTTCTGTGCGACTTTTTATGTTTGAGTAAAGCTGGATCAGAGCCAGGAAGCACATGCTGCTGAAGTTAATTTGCACCATTTTCTTTATGTGTTATTTACATTGGTTAGGCATAACTAAAGAAATATTGTGTTTTAGTATGAAATTAGAACATTCTAAAGGATAAAAAAACAGTAATCCCTTTTCTTTCCTTTGCTGATAAAATTACAAGTGCCCCAAAGACTGTGTTTGTTTGTTTGTGTGTGTGTGTTTAATAGCTTTATACTGTTTATATTCATAATGATCCTGAGCAGTGCTTTTGTTCTTAAGAAATGTTTAGGGGTGCTCTCATTTTCCTACTCATATTGAAATACTGCCCCTCAATGAGGCCAAATGTAGATTCACACAAAATGTTTAGGGGTATGCGTACCTCTGCACACCCCCCCCCAGAAAAAAACATTGATCCTGAGAAAGAATTTGGTTTGAAACAGGTTGGTCTTAATAGAAGCCTTTTCCCTTTATGTTGCTGGAGTTTTCCTCCTTTCATTTCCCTGTGATTGGTGTCTCCCTATTTATTTTCCCACTAAAGTGATGGGCGAACTCTCCTCAGCAATGGGTGATGACTAGAAACTGAAGAATAAGATTGCTCACTCCAGCTCACACCAAGGATCATAAATCAACTTGCAATTTTGGCTGGTCCTAACGTTGCCCTATCTTCTGCTGCTCCTCAAAATTTCATCCACTTGTTTTTGTCCATATCATGAACATTAATCATAGCTCAGTCATATCAGCCTCAAAGTGCAGTAGCTAAGTCTTCAGGGACCTGTGGGCAAATCGTAGTAAGTGCTAGAGTTTTTGTGGAAGAAGAAACTGTGAAATCCCTCACCAAGTCTTGGGAAGATCTACAATCTGAATGACCCAAAGCTTATGCAATAGATATTTATAAGCTCCATTCCCCCACTCACTCTGATCCTTTGTTGTAATCCATCTGTCATTACTGTAGTACAGACTTGCATTTTCTTTTCAGATCCTCGGTTTATTAGCGCTCACCTGATCCCCGAAAGTGACAACCCAGAGGATGACAAGATCTATTTTTTCTTCCGTGAAAATGCAATTGATGGGGAGCATTCTGGAAAAGCTACACATGCCAGGATAGGACAGATCTGCAAGGTAAAACTGTGACTGGATGATGAATACACTCACAATCATATTCTTCCACTTGTAAAGAAAGATCACTTCACTAATACCGGTATATTTAGTATTGTGGGTGGATGTGTCAAATAATAGGTATAATAAGGTATTTAACAATGGTAAGCTTTGGGCTCAGTTTGAGTCTGGTTTGCTTAAACTAACTCTAGTTCGAACAAACCACAGTTCCTGAGTTCAAACAAAACACGGAATTGCAGTTTGTGCTGAAATAAAAGCAGAAGCTTTTGCTCTTCTGCTCTCACAGCAAAAGAAGTAGCGAAGCCCATGGTAATGCACAGGTCTGAGGCATTCTGTTCACCTGAACTTGGCCTGTGACTCCAACTTCATGTAAGAACAGTTATTTCTCTTTTTAGGCTTATATTCCAGTCTTCATTTGGGAAGCTTGTGGTGAAAGCAGGTGTAACGTTTGTAGAGCAGCAGCAACAGTCTGGAAATGCTCTCGTTGTCTTTAAGTGAGATATACCTTTCCTCTTTGGAGTAAAGTTTGGAAAACTAGCAGCAGAGGCTACCTGTAAACTGGGCCGATGGATTGCAGCCAGCTACAAACCTCCTTCCTCCCCTCTGAACTTCATGGCGATTCTGCACAGAGAGTCACAAACCTCTGGTGCTATATTGCCACTTCCAGTTCCTAACTGGACAAGGCCATGTGTGGAGGAGGTGGGACCCTACACATGGCTGCACTGAAGTGGGAACTCCCATGTGTCACTACAGCTTCACTGAGGGCTTCTCCACACTGACTTTTCCTCCACGCTTTCCAGGTGCAGTCTGAGATTTCCTACACAATAAGCAGACTCTGTTTTGATGTCCTGACATGAGCTATTTCTTTTGTAGAATGACTTTGGTGGCCACAGAAGTCTCGTCAACAAGTGGACCACTTTCCTCAAAGCACGCCTGATTTGTTCGGTTCCAGGTCCCAACGGCATTGACACTCATTTTGATGAGCTCCGTAAGTGGTCAAATTGTTTCTGAAGACAGAGCCATTCTCTCTCTTGCCAGCTGCATGCTCATTACTAAATTGGCGGCTGTTTTTGCTTCTTGCCCCTTATTTTATTTTATTTATTTTGACAGAGGATGTGTTTCTAATGAACTCAAAGGACCCTAAAACCCCAATCATCTATGGAGTGTTTACAACTTCCAGGTAGCGGACATATCATTTTACTTCTTGGGGGGGGGGGAGCATGGAGTCTGCCCGTTTTTAAAAGCTTTCTTTGTTAACTTGGTCCTTTAAAAGAGAAGGCATTTTCTCAACCTTTGAACTGCTAGAAAAGTAGTAGATGTAAGAGGTTAATGAACTGGAGGTTTCCTATGAGCAATATATATAATCGCTCAGAAGTCTGCGGTCACACAGTTTAAAAGAATGTGTGTGTGTGTGTTTTTCTGCATTAACCCTTTTCTTAGTATGTGTTGTATAGGAGGCCTAATTGCGCCTGGTGCGTCTTGAATGCAAACTTTTTGTTTCCATTGACCTGGAAGCCAAATCCTGTCCCTATGTTTTTGCTTTGGCTCTTCAGAGAGAATTTACACACCGTACAAGCAACAACTCCAGACCCTTTCAGAGGGTTGTCACTTGCCTGGTTTGTAAGTGCTCAAGGAAACTGAGCCCCATGGGTGCTGGTCTGGTGCACCCATAGCTAGCTATGGAGAAGAAGGGGACCTAAAGGACAGTAAATGCCTGAAGATCATGGAGGGAAGGGGAAATTAAAATGTGGATATAATTCTCTATCAAAGTAAATTGTTTCGACTGAATCCCATTTTCAAAGCATTTCATTTTGATTTGGTTAGACAATTGCACAAGGTTGCTGTTGGGTTTTTTGGCCGACAGAAAATAAATAAATGGAAAGCTGGTATTTCTAGAACCTCTCTAATTTAGAAACAATTGCTTCTTTTTTCCCTCTCCACCTATCTGTTTTTCCACCCTGTCTATTATTAGCAACATCTTTAAAGGATCAGCTGTGTGCATGTATAGCATGACGGACGTGAGGAGGGTGTTCCTGGGACCATATGCTCACAGAGATGGTCCCAACTATCAGTGGGTTCCCTACCAAGGAAGAGTCCCATACCCACGACCAGGAACTGTAAGTGCCCTACTCACTAGGCAGCCAGGTGGTGCCCAAGCAGTATTGGCAGGCATTTATCTGGGGGGGGGGGGAATACCACTGTTTTCTCTGTAGGGATAATTGTTGAGGAATCGCTCTAGAAGCATGCACATTGATTTCAGTGTGGTGTAGTGGTTAAGAGCGGTAGTCTCGTAATCTGGTGAACCGGGTTCGCGTCTCCGCTCCTCCACATGCAGCTGCTGGGTGACCTTGGGCCAGTCACACTTCTCTGAAGTCTCTCAGCCCCACACACCTCACAGAGTGTTTGTTGTGGGGGAGGAAGGGAAAGGAGAATGTTAGCCGCTTTGAGACTCCTTCGGGTAGTGATAAAGCGGGATATCAACTCCAAACTCTTCTTTCATCCACCCAAAGCAGTCCATGAATTTCAATTGCCTATTGAAATAGTATGGCATGCCTTCTAACTGTGAACGACATCTCATTTAAATGCTTTGATCTTGTGAACCACCCTGAGATATAATGATGAGAAGGGCGGTATGCAAGTCTAATAATAAAAAATAAATAAAAATGAATTCTGAGTCAATCAATACGTTCAGAGAAAAGGGCAGGGGATTTTTGGTGTTGAGGACCATAACACAGTCTAGAAACAAAATAAAAAAATTCCTTCCTTAGAGACCAACTAAGTTTGGTATTGGTATGAGCTTTGGTGGTATCTGAAGAAGTGTGCATGCACACGAAAGCTGATACCAATAACAAAGTTGATCTCTAAGGTGCTACTGGAAGGAATTTTTTTTATTTTGTTTCTACTATGGCAGACCAACACGGCTACCTACCTCTAACCATAACACAGTGCGTTCTTCCACATACTATGAAGTGGCATCTTTCTGAGAGGTCCATACGTGTGTTTTTTCTGAATATGTGTCCCAACCCTAGTATACTGTACTGATAAAAACAAAAAAAAACCAACACCCAAGGACAGAACTATGTAGCAAAAACCAAACTTAATTTGGCCATTGGACCTATTAAATGTACTACGGATGACTTCAGAGTGAACATGCATGAAATTGTACTGCACACCTCCAGTAATCTTTTATCTGCCAGCTCCCTTAAGTGCAGTAAACCTGCTCTCCATTGAAATTCACAGGCTTGTCTGCACAGCCAAATAATTTATATTTGATTGTTTATTATTATTATTTATTGAATTTATATACCGCTCTATACCCAGAGGTCTCAGGGTGGTTCACAGAAGTATTAAAGTACTTATCTACTGCCCTCTCACAAAACATCAGGCTGGTGTACAGCAAGATAAAAAATATTTAAAAGTGGTATGAAGCAATCATTGAAATTATCATTACAATTGCACACAACCATGGGGGAAAGACGTGGCTGGTGCCTCCCTAAATATACGTTTTGCAGAGGAACGGGGCATGTTAATCAGCTCTAAGGGAAGCTGGATTATGCAGAGGCAACATGGATTTTTAGCTTCACAGCTTCCATTTAAAGCACTAGGGATGCAAACAAGAAATCAATACAGTATATGAAGGATGAATTCCTTGAAATGATTTAGCACTTAGGTTTCCTAAGGGATCCCAGTGCACCATTGAACTGGGGAATTTGAGAGGGGAAAGTGCCCACAACGTCCTTGGACGTCTCGTAGTGTGTTCGTTCCTTGTAAATTCAACGTTTATAGATGGCTGCTTGAAAATGATCGAGACAGTCCATTTAGAAAATCCAAAAAGATTATTCACACATGTTCTTGTATATGAATTCCCAGCTGCATTAACAATACTTAGCACTTCTAAATTACTTTTCTTGTTCAAAGCACTTCTCATACATTATCCGATTAATCATTATCTAATTAATGCAAGTAATCAGTATTGCACTCCATCTGGAAAATCAAGATTGCCTTTGGGATGTGAAATATGGATTTTTTTTAATGCAAAATTGCTATAAGCTATGAAAAAACTGTTGTTAATTGTTGGTATTATTTAACTGCTAGAATGTGGCATTGATAACAAAAAACAGAAGAAGGGAACCTCCTGCAGTTTTTCTGGTTTTTAATTGTGTTTGATATGCAATTATCTCAGGCTCTGATATTCACTAATAAAAGTGGATACTTGAGTTTTGCTGCTAGGAAAAAGCACATAATAAAATGATACCTAATATATGATAAAAACCAGGCTGCATAGAACTGGTGCTGTGATGGAGGACACCTTCCTATTCTTTTAAAAGACACATGTTGTTGTTTTTAATGCCTCCCTGATGAATTGTTAATAAGATGATAGCCATGATAATTGATTTTTCTCCCTACAGAGCGTGTTGCAAGATCAGGATTGTTGTTTAATTACATTTTGGCTTTCAAGTGCTGTATGTTTTAGGACTACAGAGGCGATGCAGGTTATTGCAACACTAGGGCATTTGTGTTCTTAATCAAAGGAAATGAACATAAAGTATAATAATGCTATCAATATTTTACACTTCAAGTGTTCAAAGCACTTTGCACGTCTTTAGGAATGAGGCGAGAGGGAAGCTTGAAATGTGAACTTGAACAGGGCTGCCCCAATTCAGGTTGAGTAAAGCCCACCTTTGAGCTTGGTCCAAATTCACCTGGTACCACCTCCCCCTTCCCCAAGCTAAGAATTGTTTGGAGTTGGAGAAAGAGGTGAAGGCAGAGTGGAAGCCAAATCAGATGTTTGATTGGAACTCTCCAACAGCACAATTTATCTGAATGCTCAGGCCAGTATTCTTATTATCCCCATAAAATGCAATTTACCTACAGACACTTGGCAATCTTCTGCTTATGCTTAGATTTGAATTCAGCAAATCACTGGCTTGCATATTCTGGAGGGATTGTATATCCACAGATTGACTCATCTATCTCTATATTGGTGATGCTAGGTTGTAACCAACTTTAGTCCTACTCAGAGTAGACCTATTAAAATAAAGGACACTACTAATAAAACCTCTGAGCAGGACTAGCATTGGACACAGTATACTGATGATGCAGCAGCACCATGCAAAAACCTAAGGTTGTTGCGAAGACCTCAGTGTATACACTGAGGAAATGGGAATTTCACTGTTGTAATCTCTTGACAATATTCTCTTTTGCCATCCCCCTCCCCAGTGTCCAAGCAAAACATTTGGTGGCTTTGACTCAACCAAGGATCTTCCTGATGAAGTCATCACATTTGCAAGAAGCCACCCAGCGATGTACAACCCTGTATTTCCCATCAATAATCGCCCCATAATGATCAAAACAGATTTGGATTACCAGTTCACACAAATCGTGGTCGATCGGGTAGATGCAGAGGATGGCCAGTATGATGTCATGTTCATTGGGACAGGTAAGGCTCCACAAACCTCTTTAGACAGTGAATGGAAAGCAGAGCAGAAGAGTCCAAGATGTTTGGCATTCCTTCTGTGCAAGTACCGTCAACACGAATGGACTTGCACCAAAGCAGTTTTTGGTGGAAAGTAGCCAGTGCTATATTTCTAAATCAAGAGGTGCCAAAACTCACCATGAACGCCTCCCTTGTTCTCTTTGAATGGCAATGGCACCTGCCTGAAAGGTGCCAGAACTGGGTTCAGGTGGGTTCCTGCTGAAAAAGAGCCCTGTTCTTGTCTTCTAGTGTGGCTCACTGAATCGCTTACAAGCAAGGCTCAACGCTATTTTGGGTGGACTGCAATTTACTTGATTGACGTAATTACCACATCCATTTAAATAACTCTAGACCCAGTTTCTCACTGGATGATCAACTTATGTCTGGACTATGCCATTTCAGTTTGTAGCTTGGGGCTTGCACATTTGAATAATTTCCCATATCCAAAATACTTCCCCAATGTCCTGGATATAGCACGTTGGAGAGCACGCTAGTTCAAAACACTTTGTTTTATCTTGTATGCAGCAGCCTTTAGTTCTGTATTCTCCCTTCTGGTCTAGGAGCTGCCAACCCCTGGGGACTCCCAATTTAATACTAATTCAATTAAAGCTTGAATTAAGTTCAAGCTGTGTGTGACTTCAGTCTTTTTTTATCCTGATCTCTGGAAAAGCAAGACTATCTCCTTGTCTTCCACTCTGCAGTCCTTCCCAGCTCACAGCCAGCGGACTTCCATCTTAAATCTCATCTGAGTTTGACAGTTACCTTGGCAATGTGGTCTGGTTGATTAATCTCAGAGAACAAGATTTTAATTCCCACTATAGCAAGGGCCACAGCAGCGTCACTTAAACAAAAATAAATGCTAAATGAAAATACCACCATCTTTTCCCGAGGTCTAGTGCAAGTTAAGGAGGAAGTAAGTTATGTTGTTTCCCTGAGTCCTAGTGGAAAGGAAATGTGATTAATTCAGCATTGTTGTTGTTTTAAGTATACATCTGGATACTTTGCCCTAACTCTCACCTCAGCGATGGTTCACTTCGATCCCTCTCCAGCAGACCAAAATGCATATTTTTGCCCTCATAATTTGACTTGAGGGCAAGAGCGGATCATTTAACACAGTCTCGAGTCCATCTTTCAGTAAACGTGAATTAATAACAGTAATTTTATCTTGTAAGATGAGTTACTCGCCAAAGCTTGCTGATCTGAAATGAGGGGCCTGGTTCACTTTGTGTGAAATTGTTTGAAATATTATTCCACGTAAGCCTGATCTTGAGTACAGATAAAGCTTCACTTTGGATGCCTGAGGCCTGATCAGAGACACTGTAGGGCTTAACACATGTGCATTTGACCTCAGAGGCTTTAGAGAGCAGCAATCCACTAATGGTGGGGGAAGGGAAGGTCCCTCTTAAAATAGAACTATTTATATTAAAGATTTAATGCAAGGATTGTGCCTATCTGCTAGGCTGACTTCTTTGGCTTTGTCAAACCTCGGTTGTAGAATTCAAAATGTTTTAGACGTGGCAATAATCCAGTTCTCCATTACTTTGTAGTGGTCTCTCCTCCTGCTGCAAGAACTTAAATCTTCCAGTCTTTGATGCTGACAAAATTGATATAGACTTTGTTTAAAACGGTAGCTTCCGAATGACATCCTTTGCCCCCCGCATCCCCACACAACTTCTAAGCTTAGTAAAGTGTTTTTATCCCCTTCCCCTCTTCCACCTGGAATACTCCGTTAAGAAAAACTGACAATTTGCAGGTCAGTTATTCTGCAGTGTTGGGTGAAGTGATTTGTCTGCCTACGGCAGGGGAAGCTTTTCACAGTAGAGGGAGAAATGTTTTCACTGGCTGCCCAAGAAAAAAAGCTGCCGTTGGAGGCAGATGAACAGCGGCAGGGCCTAAAGTCGGTAATCCTGTACACACAGGATACATTTAAAGCACATCCAAATTATTTCCCTTATAATTCTGGGCTCTTTAGTTTCCCCCTTGCAAACAGTTCTCAGCAACCCTGCAACAGACTAGCTATCGCCTGGCACCTTCACTATACAGTGGTACCTCTAGATGCGAACGGGATCCGTTCTGGAGCCTCGTTCGCATCTAGAAGCGAACGTAACCAGCGACGGCACGTCTGCGCATCCGTGCGTCGCTTTTCGCCGTTTCTATGCATGCACGTGAAGTCATTTTGAGCGTCTGCATATGTGCAAGCGGCGAAACCCAGAAGTAACGAGCTCCGTTACTTCCGGGTTGCCGTGGAGCACAACTTGAACACACTCATCCCGAATCACATTCAACCCAAGGTATGACTGTACAGTCATATCTCATGTTACGTTTGCTTCATGTTACATTTTTTCAGGTTGCTTCCTGCGGTGACCTGGAAGTATCAGAAAGGGTTACTTCTGGGTTTTGCCACTTGCACATGCGCAGGCGGTGCTGAATCACGCTTCGCGCATGCACACAAGTGCCAAATCGCACCGCGCACCTGCGCAGATTCGGCATTTCAGGTTGGGGGCTTTTCACGTTGCGAACGGGCCTCCGGAATGGATCCCATTTGCAACCAGAGGTACCACTGTACACCTTTAGGCGCCAGGCAAAAATTTTCCTTTTCAACCAGGCCTTTGCCTGACTTGATCTACATCCTATACCCTGCTTAAAAATGCTGGCTTTTTTGGTTTTTTTTATTATTATTATTAGGTTGCTGGTTTTGTTTTGATTTTATGTATTTTATATTTTATGTGAACCGCACTGAGACCTTCGGGTATAGAGCAGTATAGAAATTATATATATATCTTCCAGGGACGCTGTCCCCTAGGCCTGATAAGGTTTTGAGAAAACACAACATCAATATTGGTTGCTGTATCTCAAAGAATCATAGAATTGGTACCCCGAAGAATCATATAGTCCAATGCAGGACTCTCAACTCAAACTCTGCACTGTTCGGAATCACCAGCTGATTCCTAACAGATCTGTCAACTTAATTAATTTGGCAGCATCCCTCCAGCTGTCTGTGCGTCCCCATGAAGTCTCACTTTCACATCTGCCCTTGTATTATTATTTTTAAAAAGAAAGAAAAAGAAAACATGGAATACTTTGGACTTGAGAATAAATCATAAAATGTAGCCCTGGCTGATCCAGTGTATTCCTGGCTTTAAATACACATTTGTGGCAGCTGACATTTCATTGGTAGCATTACACTGCCCTGTTCATTTGCTGACAGCTAAAATGGGTTCAGGGTTCAGATTTTCGGGTTTTTTTGCAATTAAAAGATTTCAATATAATCCTTCTTTGGAAACTTTTAAGAACTTTTGAGATCGTTTTGAAGGTAAGTGGGCATTGTATGGAGCCGACTCTAAAGAACACATTGCTGCATAATCCCCTTTTTGAAATACGATAATTTGTATTGTGGGAAACATAAAACTCCTGTAGATCTGAGATTGGACTGCTCTTGGGCTCAAGGGGGAAAATGGTATCTGTCTTTATTTCAGATATTGGGACAGTTTTGAAAGTAGTTTCTATCCCTAAAGAGACGTGGCATGATTTGGAAGAAGTTTTGCTGGAAGAAATGACAGTCTTTCGGGTGAGTGTGATTGAAAAGTTGGTTATCTGTTTTCGCTCCCCTGCTGCTGCTGCTGCTGTTGCCCCCGCCACCCTCTGCAGGCAGCTGCAGAGACGGGGTTTATTGTGGAAGAGTCCAGCAAACCTTTCTAATTAGCTTCTCAATTAGAGTTTCAGGCACTAGTCAAAATAAACCTCAGAGCTTTCAGTGCCAGTTGTGAGCTAATAGCAAAAATTACATTGCTGGCTCTCCTCCCCTCCTCCCCCCCCCTTGTTCACTGGGCCGCTCAAACCAATAGATATGACTGTTTGCAATTTACAGTGAAAACCATCTGTAACATTTGAAGGTCTTGCTGCCTGTCTTCTCCCCAGGAAAATATACAGAATTAATTCTACATCTGGGCATATGACATGAAGACAAAGGCGTAGTGAAAAGTCTGTTATCTGACATTGAGGGTTTCTATGACATGACAATTAAGAATAATTTTGAAGAAGTACACAATGTAGGCAAAAGTTGGCATGGTTTTTAGGAGCTGATTTCCAATGCATGTTTTTGTTTAAATGGATTTTGATCTCGTGCCATCCTGGGGAGTATGGAGAAAATGAGAAGATAAAGCTGAGATTGAGTTGTACTGCCGATTAATCAACTTGATTCAATAAACATTTTGATGAGTTAAAAACTTGTCGCATAGTCAGTCAGGCAGATTTTTTAAAAAGGAGTTACTTTAATGTAAGAATTTACAAATTATCTTGGAAGTGGGATTCCACATCTCTTCTACGCAGCGAGAGATGCCTTTTTATAAATGATGCCAACAGCAGCATATGGAAGCATTGTCTAGAAACAAAGGGAATTGTTTGTTTTCCTTGCTCAGTGGTAGATCACAGGGAGGCAAGGGCCTCAGGTGTGATGGCTGGATCCCTTGACTGGATCCCCAGAGAGCCACAGCCAGTCGCTGCAGATGCTTCTGACCTAGATGGACCAAGTGTTTGAGAGCTTCCTGTCTTTCATTGGAATTCTCGTTCATTCATCTGCAGATTTATGTAGATTTAATTGTCACTGTTAAAATTTAACTGGCTAAGAATTAAAAAAGAAAGAAAATGACAGCCCCGTTCTGATTCACAAATCCTCTCAGGCTATCCCATGCCAAGCTTTCCCTTCTCCCAGAAGCAACATCCTACAAAGCGAGACTTCTTGGTTTCCACCCATCCCAACACTTGCTTGCTTTGCCTTATGAAGAGGCACCATGTTATTTGGGCCATGTATTCTAGGACTGTTTGCATGCAACGTTCTGGGCTTTACATCGGAAGTGCAACCTGTGTGTGAATGAGCCACTGACTCAATGAGGTGTGCCTCATTGTCAGGTTCTGGTTAATTGTGCAGTGGGTATCTGAGCCCCTGGTTTTGAACAAGAAATAAATCTCAAGGAATGAGATGAAATCACAAGAGTAGCTGGTGGCCTGTGGTTGTTTTCTCTGCTGCCTGCAGCAAATCGGCTACTTATAGTATAAAGCAGTCTAGGGACCTGGCCGTTGCATGAGCTTCTACAAATGAAACAAAACGAATGCCACGCTCTGTTAAGCCAAAAATTAAAGAGACAAGCCAAGAGCTTAATTTCTAAAAGTAGAGGTTCTTGGTCTCACTTTCTGGAACAAATCATGTCTTCTGTCCTGGAGGCTTTTGCCTTACATTTCAGATGCCTAGAGGTAGGCTATGGTGACTCAGATTGAGGGGGTGTGTGGGGAGAGAGAGAGAGAGGGGGGGGGGACCATTGTATCACATTTTGCAGCCTTGAAAAAGTGGTTTCCAACTTTTGGTTTTGAGTCCCATCACCTGTGCTGGGATGGGCATGGAGCTGTGACTAGTAGTTGACCCATGCAAGTCTGGGGCTGAGCCAGAGCAGTATCTGATCAATCAGAAACAGAGGCTGGCAGAATCTGGCAAGGTGAGTCCTTAGCCAAAAAAACGGGTGGACTCAGTGATGGAACTGACAGCAAAAACATCTTTGACAGCTGACATGGAGGCTGAAACTCCACCCTTAGTGGCCGTCGCACATGTGGGCAGGAGGACGGGTGCTTAGCTACCTCTTTGTCTCTTGCTTTCCGCTTGTCCGAAGCTACTTCCAAAGTCCAAAATGGCTTAGCAGTCAGGAGAGAAAGTGGTAGGAGGCTTGGCAAAGGCGCTATTTGGCGTGGCAGTGCAAATTTGCCCTTGCTTTGCCCTTGAAGGGCAAAATGAAAAGGTGGGAAGAGGGGACCACCAGAAACCATTAAAAGGAAGCATTGCAATTCCTCTGCTCCCTTGCTGTGTTGAACATCCTGGTGTGAAGGTGCCTGGGGATGCACACACCTCAACATTCAGCATGACCCCAAGAGCTCCTTATCAGCTGCCATAAAATACTGTTGAAATTATTCTCCTTGCAGGTGCAGCTGGAGTTTGAAGGGGGGTTGGTTAATGCGCCAAAGGAATCGAGTCCTAGGTAGAAATCTGATACGAAGTTTCAATGCAACCCATCACTTTTGAGTTTCCACATATCCCTGGGGTGGGTGGATCTAATTTTATGTCACCAAAGAATGAATTTAACAGCCTGAATTACAGAATGCCGAACACAACACTTTTCATTGACAGCTCCAGCCAAACTGAAGGCATTCCAGATGTATTGCACTGATAACAAATGCCTTTTTAACCTGATTTGTGCAGTGTCTCCCTGAACAGCTGAGCAAACATTTCGGTAAGGCCTGTAATTGATGCCTTCCAATACCAAGTTTAATAACCCATTTGCACTGGAGAGTCTGCATGCTTAGCATCTACTGAGCCATATCCAGTTCCCCATGGGCTGGCCGGGGGTGAAGTGTGAAAGCTTGAAGCAGGCTATGTCAGCGTACCTTGATAGAAACTGAACCCGTATGAGGAACCTATAAGAAAATAGAAAGTCTACAATCCATAAGACAGATCTACACATATTCCTCAATGTGGCATTCCTTCCAGAAATAGCAGCCCTGCTCAGAGTTGTCCCCCTCTACATACCATTTTGCATATTTACTGGTATGGCGACATCATCATGATCTGCAGTTCCCTGTCTCCCTAGCAGCTGCCAATATTATGAAGCAAAGGAATCACACAGCAGTTGATAAGCCCTGAAGAAGAGGGACCCTGGTTAGCTTCAGTATGATGCTAAACCATGGTTAAAGGGGGAATAATTCCCACTGAGAAAGGGACATAGGTGTGCACTCCTGAAGCTGACTCCCAATTTGCAAACCACTATTTTTGCAGGGCTGCTAGGACGCCTCCACTGGACCTTTGTAGAATGCATGCTTGATTAATCCTTGTGTTGAGTTTCAACATGCACAATTGCGCAGGCACAAATGCATTTGAATGCATCCATAGCAACAACGGTGTTTCAGCGTGAAAGTCAGTAAGAGCAATCCACAGCGAGGCACCCAGTTCTCATCGTCTTAAGGGAAGCAGCTATTTAAAGCATCTTTGCTATAACTGTAACTCTCTCTTTTCCAGGAACCCACAGCTATTTCAGCCATGAAGATTTCCACAAAGCAGGTACTGTACATACGATCTTGAGACTCTTAAATATTTATTGGGTCCCATATTTCAGAGACCTTAACTTGCTTGCCTGAAAAGATATTGATGCCAGCTGCCTCCCATTCCTTTTCATAAATGTTTCTAGTTTCTTATGGAAATTCTGACAGACAAAGAAGAGGGAAAGACTTTACGTGTGCTTCGCTAGCTATGAAGTGGAAATGAACTGCCTAATTAGTCTCTGAAACAAAGATCCTTGTTCCGAGCTCTAGAGATGTTGCATCCCCAGGAGTCACTGGCTGCAGGTCATGAGGGTCAAATCTCCTGTTCTCCAACATTGGCACAATCTCTACCAGGCTTCCTTCTCACCTGCTTCTTCCTCTATAACACCAACTAAGGGCTAATGAATGTGCAAAATGCACTTTTACAAAGACCCATTGATCACAATAGAAGTGTCCAGTGCAGGGGTCAGCAAACTTTTTCAGCAGGGGGCCGGTCCACTGTCCCTCAGACCTTGTGGGGGACCAAACTATATATTTTTTTGGCGGGGGGGATGAATGAATTCCTATGTTTCCTACAACCCAGAGATGCATTTTAAATAAAAGCACACATTCTACTCATGTAGAAACACCAGGCAGGCCCCACAAATAACCCAGAGATGCATTTTAAATAAAAGGACACATTCTACTCATATAAAAACACACTGATTCCCAGACCGTTTGTGGGCACATTTAGAAGGCAATTGGGCCAGATCCGGCCCCTGGGCCTTAGTTTGCCTACCCATGAACTAGGGGCGAATGAATGTGCAAGATCCACTTTTACAAAGACCCATTGATCACAATGGAAGTTTTCAGTGTATAGCAAAGCGTGTTCTCTCTAACAGAGAGCACGTGTTGCGGTTGGGGGAACAGGCCACTCTGTCATGACTAGGCAAATTTGGTATGGAACCCTAGCCTTAAGGGGTTAATTGGGTTGCTGGGGAATTTTGGTTCTTGCCAATTCGGAGGAGGGGTCAGAGGCTTTAAATATAGGGGCCAGACGATGGGACGTCCTCTTGGCCGTTTTGCACCGGATCACCCGCCCTCCCTCCCTTTCATAGGGTGGTTTTTTGCTCGCTTGACCTTGCTATGCCTGTCATGGGGTCGTCCGCCTTGGAGCGGGGGCCTGGTAGGAATTTTGCCATTTGGCTGATTGGCTGGTGCCATTTGGTTTTTGCCTACTGCGTAGCAAATCGTCACAACTTGTAAGGTTGGCGGTTAGGCATTGGTTAAATTGGTGCTTGGAGGGATAAGTGCCTATCCCTCCAAATGATGCGGAAAGGGAATTCCGTTAAAGGAATCCAGGGGCTTGCCATTCTTTTCGTCCTTGTCCGTGGAGCCGGACTTGGGCCGTGCAAGCCCCATAGGAACATGAGGGTGAGAGGTGAGGGTCTGATTCCCAGCTTCATTTCTCACCCAATACTTGTTTCCCACGCTGGCTTCCGTTGGTGTCCAGAAGGGCCAGCTCTGTCCTTGGGGGGCAAGGACAGATAGTCATAA
This sequence comes from Podarcis raffonei, assembly GCF_027172205.1. Lineage (NCBI taxonomy): Eukaryota > Metazoa > Chordata > Lepidosauria > Squamata > Lacertidae > Podarcis > Podarcis raffonei. Next base: position 5,856,540 of record NC_070606.1, on the reverse strand, counting down.
CCAATGCCTAAGCAACCACTCACATTTTTGGTATTTGAATAAAGTTGTGGCCAAAAATTATGCCAAAAACCTTAAACAAAAATTGAAGTGTGAAGTGTGAATTATTTTGGGGGGTGGCACTGTGGGACTCAACACGCAACTGCTTTATACAAAGTGGGAGTTGTCATGCTATCAATGTCAAGCAATTGCCACCCATCTGGAACCACCATGAGCTGGTGATTTCCAGGAAGCAGGAAGCCAGCCTGGCTTGTGTTTTAACATGCTAAATTCAGGGGTCCCTTGTTTGGCACAGTTTTAACTCCCCCAACCTTGACTGAGTCTTACTTTGATTAGACTCAGGAATATAGGGGAATGTGGCCCTCCACAAATGCATGACAGTACTTTGGCACTCAGAATTTGGGAGGCACTTCAGAGATAACGAGGGGAAAACATGAAAAGGGGGGGCATTTTGACAAAGGAACCCAGAGGGCTTGCTTCCCATAGCACACTTTAGCACCTTGCACCATAGCTGTCAACCTTCCCTTTTTTTGTGGGAAATTCCCTTATGCCATTGCCATTTCCCGCTGCTTCCTGCTGCTACCCCGGATTGTTAGATATCCCATAGACTGTCCCCAGGACAGGTGAGGCTGCTGATCCCTTATTTTCAAATCTGAAAGTTGACAGCTATGCCTTGCACCACCCTACATCCTTGAAGCAGCCTGAAGATGCAGAGTGAGGCCACTTTCTTTAGACCCTCTGCACCATGGGAAGACTGGCCTACCTAAAGCTGCTCACCATAGGGAGAAAATGTGAGAGTTTTCTTATCCATTAGATGAAGCTGCATTAAAATTGAGCCTTATTGGCCAAAGGCTATGAGGGAGGGCCATTAGCTTAGCTCTGAATGTTAAATCCCCAGCATCTCCAGGGAAGTCCAGCAGACTCACCTGTGGACTGTTGGTCTGACTTTGTACAGGGCTGTTTTTATAATGTAGAATTACATATCGGAATTAGGCTTCTTTTGCTGCTGTACTGAGTCTCTAACGTAAATAAGGAGCATCAAGCTTGGGCACAGGATCATCTTACAACAACTAGAGTAATGGTGGCTGAAACAGACACATTTTGTAAAAATGAAACTTGTGAGACAGACTTTTTAAAAAAAATATATTTATTAAGATTTTCGAATTTAATACAATACAAAAAAACATAAAGTCAAAAAGAAAAAAAAGAAAAACAAAAAGCAGAAAAAATTAAAAACACATCAAGTTCACAAAATCTATTTTTCAATAACATATTTCCCTGACCTCCTCATACCCCCCTTTCTTGTATTCCAATTCAAATTGTTAATTCAGCAAATCCTTATCCATAATTTTTAACCTATTTCTATGCTTAATTTAACATATTATTATTTTACTTTTTCTCTCATTCATTTCCTCAATTTATTTTTGCTAACCTTATTTTCCTTTGATTTAGTCCGTTTTAAAACAAACCAATTTTACCTTATCCAAACTTCAACATCAACACTTGTACCTCAATACACATTCTTAAGACATTCTTTCTAAAGTCGACCCAGGTTCCCTTCCACGAATTTCCCAAATTTCATACACATTACCAAAACAAAATGAAAGTAAAAATACATTATAATTATGTACCCTTGTGAGACAGACTTCAATAGGCGTTTGGAAACCTTTTTGGTGTGATTTCTGGAACATCTTGAGGCAAGCTGCAGATACACCACAAGCCCATGTTCTATTTATGTAACTTTTCTAAATTTATAACAAATCTTGCATATGTTTGGTATTCTTTTTAAAGATATGAAAACAGATGTGTATCATATCAGCCACTGATATAACTTTCGATGAAAAGGGGGTAAAGCCATCTCAATAGACAGAATTCTGGGCAGTCCAGCTGGGAACCCCATTGAGTACTGGAAACTTGCCTAAAATGAATGAGTTTGACATGAAATATTTTGTTTGGGGCCACTTCCCTCGCACAGTTTATCACCTAAAACAACAAGGGGTAGGGGGAGATTTAAAAGAATGTGCTATTATAGAGAAAACTATTTTCAAAACAAAGCTGTCAAGTTATATATATATATATGTTCATATGGTACCAGAACGCTCTGCTTTTGATTATTTTTACAAGTACATTCTTTTTAAAGGAGCAGATTACACTGTATAATGAACCATGCATTTAAGCACAACTTCTCGATCAAAGGCCCCTTTATGTATTCAGGAGGGATTACAATTCTCCCTGATCCCTCGGAAAACAAATTTACAATATTAAAAGTTTTCTCCAGCTAAGTTATTCACGTAAAGTGAAGCCTATAAAGTGTTGGTGTAGCCCCAAGTGAAGGGAGGAGGGGGAAAAAACAATATACGTAGGTGATGCACTATGACAAGCTTCTGGCATTGATTGCATCTTTGAATTAGAGGCGTTTTTGAGAGCGTGTTGATTCCTGATCTTGAGCACTCCCAGCTTTAGATATTAAATGCATTGTTCTTTGTGAACTTGGAGCTTTTCATGGAGTGACGTGATGAACTTTATGTCCCGTGCAGAGCAAAAGATAACAATCAAAGCAGCCTCCCAAAACTCATCCCTTGGCTGCCTCCCTCCCCACTGAAGCAAACAGAGGAACTTTTGCCTGCAGTTGCTCTGTGGGAGCAGAGGGGCAGTTGCAGACCTCCAGAGTCGAGGCAGCGTGTTTTTCTCCAGGTTTTTCTGCTTAATCAGGTGGTGGCAGAAGACTCTTGTTAGTTAACCTTCCAAATGAACCAAGTTCATGAAACGCTTGATATTTCTGTGATAGTTCAGGTACAACAACAAAGGGCCTTGCTGTGCAGGAGGAACCTTAATTTGTCAGGCTGGAGATGGTGTCCAGGATTCAGTTGACCTGGAAGGGAGGATGGGCAGATAGGCAGGTGTGGACTATGGAAATGTGGAGTGGGAGCTGATATGTACAGGAATCCACATTCTCATGTTCAGCTGCATGATGTAATGTTCAAAAAGGGCCTTGCAGCACTTTACGCACAGCTGGAAATTATGACTCTCCCTATGGGAGATTCCTTTTTAAAGATAGTTGGATTCTGGTCTGTATCAAATTTGCATATATTTGTTCCTAAAAATCCATTCCACCCTGTTTCCGTATTTATCTGCAACTTACCTTTTTTTATTTAAAAAATGCATGCAAAATCCTATTTGATTTTTTTAAAGAATATTTAAATACAGTCGTAATTACCTATCTTGTTGCAGAACGCATATTGAAATAATTTTATCTTAATGGATGCATTTCTAAATATGTTTTATCCTAAAACATTTTGAACCAAGACTTGTGGTCCGCACATTAGTCCGGGAGGAGTGAGACAGGTCGGTCCACACTGGAATCCACACAAATGGAATTTCTTAACCAATTTGATCCTTAACACAGAGAAGGAGCAAGAGTCGAATGACTCTGAATTTTAGAACTTGTGCGGCATGTTGAAAGTGCTAAAAGTGCTGAGAGATAAATGAAGGAGATTCTTCTTGAACGAAACAGGCTTACTTACCATGTCTCTCTCTCTCTCCTGCCACAAACAGCAACAGCTCTACATTGGCTCAGCTGTTGGCGTTTCACAGCTTCCCTTGCACCGCTGTGATGTGTATGGCAAAGCATGTGCAGAGTGCTGCCTTGCTAGGGACCCATACTGCGCCTGGGATGGTGCCTCGTGCTCTCGTTACTTTCCCACCGCTAAGAGGTAAGGCTGGATTTGAGTGTCTTTCCACTTCTCCATCAAGGTTCTCACCTGATTCCCTAAGTGACATTTTCAAGCAGTAGTGAGCACCATGGTGGGACAGCAGCACACACCTGACTGTCGGCCACCTGCATTGCTGTGGGGTGTCTGTGGCATGGCATGAGGCAAATGCACTGGTGGAGCCAATCCGTCAGGCTTTCCATCTGACCACCACTTAGCCCTGTGACCAGCAATCAGGTGAGTGCTGCTGCCCCATCATCCACTACTGGTTTCAAGTGATACCCGGGTTCTGCTTAGACCCTTGGTTCCAAAACTTTCCCCCTACGGACCACATGAAAATTGCCAAAAAAAACCATGGCAGATCGCTTCATGATTTTTCTGCCCATTGTAGCAGTGTGCTGTGCTAAGTGCTGTATGATTCTTAGTTCTATTTTTAATTGTCATTTTTATTTTTTATATTCTATTGTGCTACAACAGGAATTCCGCAGAAGAATGCATAGAAATAAGCAACACAGTGAACATGGAATTAATAATCAATATAAATATTCAGTGTGCATCTTCAACCACTGATCCCTGGACACATTATGAACCACCACAATTTGGGAACTCCTGGCTTAGACTGTGGCCACATTCAGGTGTTCACCTGAACACAAGAAGGCTTCACCTGGGAATGGAGGCAGGGGTGCTCATTGAAGTCTTGCGCCAATGAGTCTGGCTGCGCAGGCTCCACTTCTGGTCTTTGCATGTTTAGCGCAAAGGTCTGAAGACTGTTTCTGAGCATGCTCTGTTGGACACCTGGGAGCCCTGTCTAGTCAGGGTTCCAGATCACTCAGACTTTTCACTTAGAAACCATCTTCAGACCTAAGCATGCAACTATCTGGAGAGGAGTCTGTGCACCTGAGGAGATTGGATCAATCCCCTCATGCACGTCCGTGAGAACTTCCAGAGATAAAGCCTTCCTGTGCTGAAGCAAATTCCTGAACACACCATTCATGGTGGCATCCATCTATCTTGAAAGACAATGGAGAAGTCCACCTTTGGAGGTGAAGTCAAACCATTGGGAGGTTGCAGTGCCTGATGTGTCAGTAGAGAGACATGTTTTGTTGCAGTTTGTCTGTTCATATTGAGCCTACAAATGACTTTAGCAGGTTTCCTAATTAGTATAAATTTTCCCCATATTTGTGCGTGGGGCTAGATCCATGGGTATAACCCTAGCTCACTGATGTAAAAAGCCACTGGGTTGTATTCAGCTACGTTTCAGCAGCAAACCTACTGAAAGCAATGGGCCTAAGTTGGCCATGTCTGTGAATTTCAGTGGGTCTAAGTAGTACTTATACTGAATACAGCCTAATATATCTTTTAGATTTATCTAATATATCTTTTAGATTTTGACTAAATCCAAAGAAGCTTCACTGAATACAACAGATGCCAGGGGTGAAAAATGTGAGGGTTTTTCCTGGCTCCTTGACTTCTGCTTCCGTGATGAGCTTCCATCATTGTTCAGAGACCTAATCCTCCTTTCTCTCCCCCACAACCCACTTGCCTGACTTCTTATTCCTTCACTGCTTCTTTTCTTCTCCAAGCGAAGTGTTCAGCCTCTTCACAACATCTTTGTTTGCCCTGTTCTTTCTTCTGCTCAAAAGCATCTCTTTTTCATGGGTTGAACAGGGAGTTTTTTGCCACTACTGTTTTGATACAAAGGAAGTGGACAAAGCAAACACAGACATGGTTCTGCTTTCTACAGTACAGATTTTCTTTTTGAAAAGGTACAAAACATTATTAAAGCAAAGAAAGAGAGATCCAGTAGGTGGTTTGGTGTTGCTTAAAGACATGTTGCTATGGGTTGTAATAATAATTTTGGTAGTGATTCAAGCCACTAACTGGTTTTTAACCTAATGTTCTAACCAAGACATATAATTCATCCTATTCTGTGGCAAGCATTGCTTTAGATTTTTTAACCCAAGCACCTGAGGTTTACTTAAATTCTGACTCTAGTTATCAGTACTTCATTGTCCTGCATCACCAAACTGGTGGCCAAGCCATACTGAATAACTATTAACTCATACCTTTTATGCGCATTTTTTCTCTCCCATAGAATCCTGGCAAGTGCCATTTGTTAAGGGTGCTGGGAATTATAGCTCTCCAAGGGGCAAACTACAGTTCCCAGGACACTTGAGGCATACTTTAAAGATATGGCATGTGGTTAAACCACAGGGCCTGGGGCTTGCCGATCAGAAGGTCGGCGGTTCGAATCCCCGCGACGGGGTGAGCTCCCGTTGCTCGGTCCCTGCTCCTGTCAACCTAGAAGTTCAAAAGCACGTCAAAGTGCAAGTAGATAAATAGGTACTGCTCCGGCAGGAAGGTAAACGGTGTTTCCGTGCGCTGCTCTGGTTCTCCAGAAGTGGCTTAGTCCTGCTGGCCACATGACCCGGAAGCTGTCTGCCGGCTCCCTCGGCCAATAAAGCGAGATGAGCACCGCAACCCCAGAGTCAGTCACGACTGGACCGAATGGTCAGGGGTCCCTTTACCTTTACCTTTATGTACGCAACAGTCTAGAATGGAGATGCTTAGCCTTTTTTTGGCAGCCTCCCTTGGTCACATTCCAGTAGCAGGTGTTGCCAGAAATGGGTGTCCCACACAGGCTCACAGCCCCCCAACTCCCAGTTGATCCATGCAGATCATCTGAAGAGGACAGTTATTGCCCCCTTCTCAGTCATCAGTAGGTTTAATTTGCACTGTGTCTACTTAATATTTTTAAAAGATTTTGTTGCCATAAAAACCAGTGGGGTTTTGGTTATCAAGAAGGGGGAGTAACCATTTGAGGGAGTGGATCTTCCCTGGGCCAGATGTTAGCTACCTGTAGCCTGGGTACCTCTGAATCACCACTGAGGAAATGAAATAATCTAAAGAAACTGGGTTAGAGAAATCTTGGCTGATCTCACTTTCTCTGAGAAGATGCCGCATTTGAGATTGGCCTGCGTACATGCCACACACTGAAAGTGCATTTGAAGCGTGTTATTTATCTCAAAAGGGACGCAGGTGGCGCTGTGGGTTAAAGCCTCAGCGCCTAGGACTTGCCGATCGAAAGGTCGGCGGTTCAAATCCCCATGGCGGGGTGTGCTCCCGTCGCTCGGTCCCAGCGCCTGCCAACCTAGCAGTTCGAAAGCACCCCCAGGTGCAAGTAGATAAATAGGGACCGCTTACCAGCGGGAAGGTAAACGGTGTTCCGTGTGCTGCGCTGGCTTGCCAGATGCAGCTTGTCACGCTGGCCACGTGACCCGGAAGTGTCTCCGGACAGCGCTGGCCCCCGGCCTATAGAGTGAGATGAGCGCACAACCCTAGAGTCTGGCAAGACTGGCCCGTACGGGCAGGGGTACCTTTACCTTTACCTTTATTTACCTCAAAGAGTTGTGTGCTTGTCATTTGATACAGGTTGCTAGGAGGTGTAACTCTGAGAGGGGAAGGCTGCAGCGCCCAGAATTACTGGAGGGAAGGAATGTGTTTTGAATGTGCTTTAATGGCATTGTGTGCACATGGCCGTACTCTAGATTGAAGGAAGCCATGGCTCCCTGGTGCGCACACCGAACTCTCCTGAATCCAACTGCCTGCATCTCAGACACTTAATTTAGTTGAAATCAATACCCCTCAGGGCCTTGGCTACTGCAGCAACAATGCTCACTTGGGTTGAAATTATTGACTTCTGAATGCGAACACTGACAGAAAGTGGTTTGGATTGTTGTTGACAAAAGGAATGGATCATTTCCTTCAAGCATCCATATCTCTGGGTGACATCTCTCTCTGAATATACCTAATAATATCCCTCGCGTTGTCTGGTTGACCCATTTGCTTTCCTGACAGAGGCCTCCAGCAGGAGAAACTTCCCCAAATTGTTTTAAGCCACCAATTCAGTTTCTGTGGGTCAGACTGCCCTTCTAAAGTATCCCCCCCTTTTATATATATATTAAAAAATACAGTGAATTAATGCAATGGAGATTTACTGGTTTCTCTAATATGTTTCCTTTAGACGCACTAGACGACAAGATATCCGAAATGGTGATCCTCTGACTCACTGCTCTGACTTACAGCATCGTGGTAAGACGCTTGATCATTACGTGATCCTTACTCAGCCAAAGGAAAGGGTCGGGAATGGAACCAGAGCAAATCTATTCCTCTTTAGGAAAACAAGCATAACAGCCTCCAATGTATGCTTACTTGGAAGTCTAGCCCACTGAATTCAAAAGGAGTGCTTTTTTCTGGGGGTACGCAGGGGGACGCATACCCCTAAACATTTTGTGAATCTTTGTACTTTTGTCCATTTACTGTATTTATTTTTTCCCGATTTGAACTATAAAATGGTGATTTTCTTGAGTCAAAATGAGAGTACCTGGTGCCGGATTTATGTATAAGCTAAACAAGTTATAGCTTAGGGCCCCACTCTTTTGGGGGCCCCTAAAAAAATTTAAAGGGGAAAACAACTGGATGTACATTTCCAAAATATAAGATAAAAAACAAATAAAATAAAACCTACACACAGCAACAGTGGCAAATGGCTTTAGATACCTATTAGGTCCATAAACTACCATATAGCATATATACTAACTTCTTTTTAACACCACAGCTGCAGCCGATACGCTGCACAATCGAACGAAGTTCCAAGTAGCTTTATTGTACAAGGTCAATGGGGCTAGGACAATTCCGAGGAGCTGAAGGACCCCTTTAACGATCCTCCTCCACCCTCAGCAGTGGTTTTTTTTTTGTCTTTTTGTTTTTGTATTATCGGTCACTCGATGTTTTAAATCCCTTGTCGCTTCTGTTATCTCTTTTTTTCCCCCCCTGTAAGTATTTGCACAGGACGATATCCACCTTTACCTCCCCACCCCCATTTTATGTTGTTATTTCTATGTATATCATGCCATGGCCACACGGCTAATGCAATAAAAACTATTGATTGATATAGCATATAGTCAACACAAAAAAACAGCGACAATTTGCTGTTGACAAAGGACAGTTGGACATACAAAGGGCCCTGTTACTTTCAGTAGCTTAGGGCCTCATCAAACCTAGATCCGGCCCTGAGAGTACCCATAAACATTTTTTTAGGGGGAAAAAGCCCTGCTCTTGAGTAAATGTGTGTACAATTGTAGCCTAAAGCTGCAGTGCTTTGATTGCAATGGCTGCACTGCAGGGGGTTGGATTAGATGACCGTCATCATATGATTCTATGATATACATATGTAGGAATAACTCCTATTGAAGATGAAGAATTTGCTTCTGAGTAGACACATAGACACACTTACCAGTACTATTGCGCTGTAAGTAAATGTAAGTGCCCTAATTTACAGCTTACTAAATTTTTGCTCATTCGTTTTACTAATAAACTTTTTTTCCCCCTGCATGATTTCCCCTAATACATGCAATTTTGTACGTATCTTTTGGTTAACAAATGCAAACTGGATGGGGTTGCATTACAATGTGGAGAAATGGTTTATGTTTACTTAGGAGTAGGTCCATTCAGTTGCTGCAATTCTATGCATATCTGGGAACATGCCCCACTGAATTCAGTGGGACTTACTTCCAAGTAAACATGCTGGTTCTGGGCCTCTGCTTTATTCAGTTGCCTTAGTTATAGGCCGATAGTACAAAAATCTTGTACTTTGTTAAGGTGGTATAACCAGGGTATTGTAGCCCCAAAGCCAGAGTTTTTCACCTTTTTATGGCTGGAGTATTAATAATTTCCATAAATGTTTTGTGAATTTTTATCATGGGGCCAAAATGCCGTCCTGACTGCTCAGGATGTTGCTTTAGAGCTGCCTGATTTCTGCATTATTAAGGAGTTAGGCTGATTTGCAGCCCATGACGAGGAAACGATTTCTAAGCAGTTCATTATGTTCAGCCATAACGCTGACTTTAAAATGAGCCCTACTGCCTGATAGAAAAGTAGGAAGTGGCAAAGTTCCTCCACGTGCTTTGACTGCAGAAGGAAGGTCATAGGATCAACTCTTGGCAACTCCAGTGAAAAGGAGGCAAGGATGGAAAAGATCTGGGCATGAAATCTTGGAGTGATGCTGCTCTTCTGAGAGGGTGTTTCTGGGCTGCATAGACCAGTGGCCCCACCTGGCATTGCATGTCTGTGGGCTCTGTTGATGCCAGCCTTCTACAATGCATGTTGAACTTGCACCCTTCGTATCTGCAAAGGGTGGGGGACTGAATGATGCAGTCAGACCTTCCTCTAGAGGAAGAAATGCCCTCGTCTACCACCTTACAAGGAAGATGATCCCCTCTGAAACGAGCTTGCTTGGCACCAAGCCATGTAATAATAATAATAATAATAATAATAATAATAATAATAATAATAATATACTTTTTATTTGTGCCCCACCCTCCCCAGCCAAGACTGGGCTCAGGTTGGCTAACAACCAATAATAAAAACAAGTTGATTAAAATACAATTTAAAAGATTAAGATACAAATTAAAACATTAGGGTGCAATCTCTTCAGAGGAGGAGAAAGGAAAAAGGGGGAGGGAATCAAACTGATTCTAAGCCAAAGGCCAGGCGGAGCAACTCTGTCTTACAGGCCCTGTGGAAAGAAATCAGATCCCGCAGGTCTCTGGTCTCATGAGACAGAGCGTTCCACCAGGCCGGGGCCAGTGTTGAAAAGGCCCTGCCTCTGGTTGAGGCTAATCTGACTTCCTTAGGGCCCGGGACCTCTAGGGTGTTGCTATTTATGGACCTTAAGGTCCTCCGTGGGACATACCAGGAGAGGCGGTCCCGTAGGTACGAGGGTCCTAGGCCGTATAAAATGCAATGCAGTTCTGTGCTCACCTACTCACAAGTAAGTCCACTGAATTCATTGAGGAAAGTGAGGCTAGAGGGTTGCAGCCTAACTGGGGTGAGTTGGTTAAAGCAACCAGCAAGCTTGTGTTGGTTCCACAGTGGTTCACTCGGGTTGTTGATTGATAGCTGCTTGTCGCTCTTCATTTTGCTTGTATTGGGGCAGTTAAATAGCACTATAAAGTATATGGTTATTGATTTAAAATTCCCAGGACACGCACAGGATGGGACATAAACCATTTTCCCCAGTTTGCCAGTTATTCACATTCCAGTACAGTACAGGAGTGGAAAATACAGCTTTTGATCTTATGCAGCACTGCCCTCTACTGGAGAGATGCCGCTATTCCTGGTTTTATGCTAGACATAGAGTCTGACTAGATAATCCTTCATGTGCAGGCAATAGAAAAAAAGTGAGACAGATACAAGATAGATATGTTCTTTGTTGTTGTTTAGTCGTGTCTGACTCTTCGTGACCCCATGGAGCAGAGCACGCCAGGCACTTCTGTCTTCCACTGCCTCCCGCAGTTTGGTCAAACTCATGTTAGTAGCTTCGAGAACACTGTCCAACCATCTCTTCCTCTGTCGTCCCCTTCTCCTTGTGCCCTCCATCTTTCCCAATATCAGGGTCTTTTCCAAGGAGTCTTCTCTTCTCATGAGGTGGCCAAAGTATTGGAGCCTCAGCTTCAGGATCTGTCCTTCCAGTGAGCACTCAGGGCTGATTTCCTTCAGAATGAAGAGGTTTGATCTTCTTGCAGTCCATGGGACTCTCAAGAGTCACCACAGATATGGATTGTGGCTAATGTCTTGCACACACCCCTTCCCAAACCGAGAGGGAGCACACTGGATGCATAGTAAACAGGAATGGGCAGACAGACAGCTCTTGTGTAGACACAATATTTTTAAAGCACATTTGAAGCACATTTCCCACCCACTCAAAGAAATCTGGTCACTGTAGTTTATCCACCACAAAGTTTATCCACAACCCTTAACAAACTATTGGGCCCATAATTCTTAGAGGAAGAGAATGTGCTGTGGATGTGCTTTAAAGTTGTAGAGTGTACACAGCCCAATAAGACTCTGTTCTGCTGCCGTTAGAAACAAAGTTTTCCATGTTGCTGTTCATTCCCAATCCCCTGACACAATGCTTCTCAAATAGAACCATTTCTAAGATGAAACTCAAAGTCGTTCTGCTCAACCCCCTATTGAGGAAGTATTCCATTTATTTGCTGGGAATCAAGTTATCACAACCCAAAGAGAAAAGAAAACCGGAACAATTCATTTCTTATTGATTTGTTGTCTGTTGATGACTTGATATTTCATTTTTACAAGCTGGGTGGCAATAATTCATTTTATTCACCCCCACCCACCCACCCACCACCCACACACTTGCGTCTGGATGGCTGCATGTTGTTAATGTACGATTCCTGTGTCAACATCAGAGCAACTGGCCTGCCAGCTTTTTTCCTTTTGGCACCACAGTTTAGCAAACAGCTTTTTTGTTTGCTAGATTAGTGCACAGCCAACATGAAGTCAAACAAGACTTGACAATGGATTATACTGCAAGAGGCTCTTAGTCACATATCCCTCATTTCTAGAACAAACAAACAAAAATGGGGTTCTGTAAAGATTCTGAACCTCAAGCAAACCCACCACCACCACCAAAACACCAATCTTAATCAAAGTAACCTTGCGCGATCTAAACCCTCTTGGGCATTGCTGAGGCCTCTGTTGCCCATTGCAGCACAAAAAATGTTCAGCAATCCCATGACACACTTTAGAGTAATCCATTTATTTTCCTGGGCTCTCGTCTAACAATGTGCCCTCTGTGGCAGCCTAAGAGCCATGAGCAGAGGGGAAATGAACATTAACACCTTTTCAAAATGTTTGCCCAAGAGGGCTAGTATTGTGGACTCGGAAGCAGTTTTCAGGCTTTGGCGTAAGGAGGAAATTGTCCTGCTTCTTGGGCAACCGATTTCGCAAGTAGAAAAACATACAGCACATGGTGTAAAACAGCCTTTCTGTTTTTGCTTATCCTTTCTTGTGTATTTGCTCCCAATAGTTATTGGGCCATTGCAATTTAAATCCCATTTTAAAAAGGGGGGGCGGTTAAAATGAAGTCTTGAAATCTTAGACCTTAATGCCTTTGTGGTGCTGAAGCAGAAGCAACTGCCATATAAATCGAAAGGCAAGCCAACGTTTCTTGCAAATTGATGGATAACTTGAAAACAATGTTGTTACAAAAAGGAAGTAATTCATTTCACTTTCTTTCACTCGTCCGCAAGGTCTGGTTTATTAGGCTTGTTATGTTTCCATAAATTATTACGGCTTACAAGAGGAAATGATTAATTGAATAATGTTTCCACAAAAACAAGATTTCTGGTCATTAACAGCTGCAGCAGCAAACTGCAGTGCCATATAACCTAAACACACTTCGGTGTTTTATTTTATTTTTGAAAGCCTTACATTTTATGGCTTTATGTTGAAGTAGATCATAGACCTCTTGAGGCACAATTAGATCTTCTGACACCACACCCAAACTATTGAAAACTTGTTCACCCATTTGAAAAAATATCTCATCTTTTAAGCCAATGAAATGAAGCTAAGGGATAAAGTGAGTCAACTTGTGCCATGAATTAATATATTTGTTTTTAAAAATCTTTGTCATATAATAATTAATTAATGCCCAAGTATGTGGGGTTTTTTTTATCTATATAATTGACTCCCATTTAAGAAAAGAGCATGCTTAGGACTAGTGCAGTCATTCCTGATGGTTTAGTAATACATAAATGAGTTAAAATATCCTCTGGGATCATGTACTCCCTCCCCTCTCCCTTCTGGGACACAAATTCAGGAAGGTCAGGGCTGGACCATGTCAGCCTGAGGTGACTCAGGACCAGAAGCTCAGTGACAAGCCAATAGCTGGGCCCAAAGAGCGAGTCAGGACTGAAGAAGAGGCAAGACCAGAAAGACACATGACCTGGAGGCTGTGCACATGTTGTCTTTTCCCCTGGCTCCAGTCTACTCCCACTGCTGGCTCAGGATTTGGTCTACACATGACATTTCCCTGTCGTTTATTGAGATATACTATTGTTCTAGGTGGTTTCCCTCAAACCAGCTTCAACCCGAAAGGGAAACTCAAGCCATGTTCCGTTAAGCCAAGGTGTGTACGTTTGAGACAGTCGCTGTCCATGCACAGGTGACAGCTGGGGAGGTTGCAGGGGTGGGGAAGCCAAGCAGGTAACGTGCATCAGGTGGAGACATCCCCACTCTGGTGTACACACCAGCAGCAGGCTAATGCAACTTGACATGTAGACGGGGAAACAGCGTTGCTGTGTTTTGAACCGCTAATCTGTACATATCCTGAGTCAGACTGTCAGTTCCATATCACTCTGTATCACCTGCTCTGATCTGCAGTGGCTTTCCAGGGTTTGAGGTGGCTGTCTCTCTCAGTCCTACCTGGAGATGCCTGGGATTGAACGTAGGAGCTTGAGCCTGACAAGCTGTCCCACTGTGCTGCAGCCCAGGGACGCACCAGATGTCTTCATTGGTCAAGAAAGTCTCAGCTGGACCAGGAAGCCCTTTCTACTCCTTCCTGCCCAGGCTAGCCTGGGTGGGCAGAGTCGAGCCAGGGCCTGACGTTCAGTTCTTCTAGTAACATTCAGATGTCCTTGCTTTTCCTTCCTTGTTCCCTGCAGATAATCCAAGTGGACATGGGCTGGAAGAGAAGATCATCTATGGAGTGGAGAACAGCAGCACGTTCCTGGAATGCAGCCCCAAATCCCAGCGTGCTCTGGTCTATTGGCAATTCCAGAAGCAAAATGATGACCGAAAGGAAGAGGTATGGGCTCTTGAAAGTGCATCCCAGGACGTGTTCCATCTCTCTGGCCCAGTTCTCAAGAATCTGGGACCCATGGGTCTCAGCTGTGGCACTTCAGGATTGTAGCAGCAGGACTCACATGATAAAATGTTCCTGCTTACTACAACAACAACACCCCTCCCCCCCAAAAAAAAACCCCACATCTACATAGATGAGATGTCAGGGAGAAAGGCTATAGCCTAGCTTCCTCCCTGACATGTTGCTGGGCCCTTTAAAAAATAAATAGAAATAAAGCAAAATTCAGTTTTGTGGGGCCCCATCTTCTGTCTGAAATGACCAAGGCACAAGTTTGTAGTTTTATTTCTCCCCCCACCCTGCTTCTTGCTCACTTTCCCCCCCTAAGAAAGCAGAAGAGTTGAGTGTGGAAACATCCAAAGAAATTGGGCTGTTTCCAAACCTGCCAGTTTTAGGAGAGACTGTGGAGGCATTTGGGAGGTGGCAGCTTCTATATCCCTGCCGCAAGGCCCAATATTTACCTCATAAGGAAGAGTGATTAGATGGGCACCAGGTTTAAGATGTCTAGAGAGCCAGACTCTCCCATCCTTATGAGGTAAATAGCTTGAGCTCAGGGACTCAGCTGCTGTGCTAAACCCATTGTTAGTGTAAGCTCTTAAAATTCCTCCATGGCGGTCATTTGTTTTTTGTTTCCATGATGATCTTCACTTCAGGAGCAAAAAGCAATGCCTTTCCCGTGTCCTCAATCTGCGCCATCTTTGCACCTTGCAGCAGCAGCAATACAGAGGGCCTGAGACCCGCATGAGGGTGCTTAGCTTCTGAAGTAATCCCCATGGAAACAAAAAGCTTTCCTGGCCGTTATAGACGGAAATGGTTAAGTGAGGAGTTCGGTGTCTCCGCTCCTGCCCTTGCACAGTTACCTATATAATAATATGGTTGTGCTTTTCATTTCCCCAGGTGCTCTGGGGGATTAGTAGGAATGTAGACATCCTACAAGTCTGGAAGGCCACTTCATCACCTCATTTTTAACAGAATAACCTTTCCCCTGCTGGCTAGACGCCACCTGAGGGTGGGGGAGAGGAAAGAAAGAAAGAAAGAAAGAAAGAAAGAAAGAAAGAAAGAAAGAAAGAGACAGTTAAATGTTATGAATCCAAGGGACATATTTTATTCACAGCTAGAGGTTTTGTATAGTTAAGTTTCTAAAAGCTCATTATGTGAGGGTTGGGTGTGTCCCCCCCCCAAAAAAGGGGGTGGTGGGAAGAATAGAGCATGCTCTGACATGGTACGAAGTAGCATCTGGCATTTGCCCTTCTTTAACCACATGGATAAAGTTGGTGGATTTTATCATTTGTGCAATCCTTCACATGTTCACTCAGAATCAGGCTTACTGGGTTAAGTGGGACTTACTCTCAGGTAGGGACGTGGGTGACGCTGTGGGTAAAACCTCAGCGCCTAGGACTTGCCGATCGCATGGTCGGCGGTTCGAATCCCCGCAGCGGGGTGCGCTCCCGTCGTTCGGTCCCAGAGCCTGCCAACCTAGCAGTTCGAAAGCACCTCCGGGTGCAAGTAGATAAATAGGGACCGCTTACCAGCGGGAAGGTAAACGGCGTTCCGTGTGCGGCTCTGGCTCGCCAGATGCAGCTTGTCATGCTGGCCACATGACCAGGAAGTGTCTGCGGACAGCGCTGGCTCCTGGCCTATAGAGTGAGATGAGCGCACAACCCTAGAGTCTGGCAAGACTGGCCCGTACGGGCAGGGGTACCTTTACCTTTACTCTCAGGTAAGCATACACAGGATTGCAGCTAGTGTATGTGCCTGTGTATGTATTATTTAAAATGTGTACACACACACACATACACACAGTACCCTTTGGCAAAGAAAGAGTAGATGGCAGGCAGGTATCTTCACTAGTCCTTGTCTCCCAAAATGATCTGTGGCCAGGTACCATTACTACATAAGCCGTGGCTGAAAAGTTATTTTGTTTCTTCATTGGCAGTGGGGAAGAGGGAGACATGGTTTCACTTAGAGACCTAGATTTGGACCGGAGAACTCCAGCTCCTGCCCCACATCTCCTAAGCTCCGATTAAACTTTTGAAGTGGGAAGTTGCATGCATGCAGGTCTCATTCACTGCCCTGATTCCCATAGATTCATTTTTGTAGCCATTTGAAATCCTAACATTTTTTTCCTGCCCTGTAACATTTTTTTCTCCATTTCTGAACACTGTAACATACAACGAGGTGTGCTGGGAATTCCATTTCAGGGCAAACAGCCTCACAATATGCTTGGTTGTTTTACCGAGTTCTTGACTAGTTTCAGAGAGCATAATGTTCATCATATTTGGATTCCAATCCCTTCCAAAAAATATTAGAGTAGCATTCTGTTTTTATATCAAAGCACCTCTGTTAGGTAGTTGAGGCTAAGTCACCTAAAGTCTTGTTCAGTGAGCTTCATGGCTGAGTACAGTTTCAAATCCTGGTCCTCTGCTATCCAAGTGTGCTACGTGATGCTGGCACACAGTGTTGAGGCTTTGTGAGAGAGCCGGAGAGGACTATTGAGAACAGTGACCCCTTTCTTTGCCTCCTTGACAGATCAAAGTAGATGATCGCCTGATCCGGACAGAGCAAGGTCTACTGCTGCGGAGCTTGCAGCGGAAGGACTCGGGCATTTACTTCTGCCACGCGGTGGAGCACGGCTTCATGCAAACTCTCCTCAAGGTGACCCTGGAGATCATCGACACGGAGCACCTGGAAGAGCTGCTTCATAAAGAGGAAGAGGGAGATACCTCCAAGATCAAGGAAGCTTCTAACAGCATGACCCCAAGCCAGAAGGTCTGGTACAGGGACTTCATGCAGCTCATCAACCACCCCAACCTCAACACCATGGATGAGTTTTGTGAGCAGGTGTGGAAAAGGGACCGCAAACAACGGCGCCAGAGACCCGCCAATGCCCAGGTGAACACAAACAAGTGGAAGCATCTACAAGAGAACAAGAAAGGCAGGAATAGGAGGACCCATGAATTTGAGAGGGCGCCCCGGAGTGTCTGAGCTACAGTTACCTCTAGGAACTTCATCCAAGTAGAAACTTGCATAGACAAGATAACTGGAAATAAAAATGCAATATACGTGAACTTTCCCCATGGCATTTTATGTGGATGTTTACAAAGAGCTAGGAGGCTCAAACAATTTCCATCTTGTTTGAAATGAACCCAGTTTGTTTGTTAAAAAAACACAAACCACTGACCCTCTACTCTCCAGCATTTTGGGGACATAAGCTTGTTCCGAAACTAACTTATTGTTTCATGGGATCTGCAGCAAGGCTGTCTCAGCAATCCCCTTTGGACTTGAGGTATAAAAGTGTCACCTGCCATTCTGCCATTTTGAAAAAGAATAAAAGAGGGAGGTGCAGAACAGCTCTCATCAGCCATGCTAATTTTCCTGAACTTAACTAAAAACTTGCATGGACCTTTATCCAGCTGATGAACACCTTCCCACGTGGTTGTACACATGACTGTTTTTTGTCCCCCCCCCCCTTTTCTGGTCTACAAGTCCTCTTGTTTAGATATGTACTGGAAGAAGGAAATCAATACTGTGCTTGATTGCTTACTGAAGTCGGAGCGCCATGAACCATTAATTATCTGAAGCAGCAGCAAGTGGAACATTCTGACCTACTACTGATGACACCCCTAACCTTTGACCTAAAGATGTATTTTATTAAAACAATTATTTAAATGTACCACAACCAATATGCAGTCAAAGATAGCTCTTGGTGGGTGGGTGGGGGAGGAAATAGAATAGGCTTTTGTCTGACAATATTCTAATATTCTAATTTTTAATTATTTTAAATAGGGAAAACAAAGGTTTCTGTTGCTCAATTTTAAATGTCTGTTATCAAACATTTGTTCAACACAGTCAGCAAACTCAGCTCCTTGCCAGACATTCTCTATGATGAGTAACTTCCAACCTGATTTATCCTTCCAAACCAAGTTTTTTTCTGGCAAAAGAGTCTGTATTGCATGGACAGATTTTCTTTTTTTTCCTCCCTGATTGTTCAGTATGAAAGACTTCAGCTTGTATAATACTTTGATACAAACAGAAATGGATTGAAGCAATGAAGGGAAACTTGGTTGACTTAAGCTGTATATTTTATTTTTAATTTCAAAAGACTGTGAATAGCATTAAAATATCTCCTCTGCTCATGACCTCATTATGTGGATGGCGAAAACTCAACACTGTAAGATGCAGAATCCATCTGACCTGCTCATACAGTCAATGTCGTGGTTTTCAGATGGCATTCTGGCAGTGCCTGTAATTCTTTGGAGATGTCTAGGGTGTCTCAATGAGAAGAGCTGCACCTGGGTAATATTGGGTATGTATGACACAGAAAGCAAGCATAAAGCCTAACAGACTTGGGCCAGGTGGTTGTGTGGACAACACAAATTGGAACATGCCCCAGAATCTCTTTGACGCAACAGAGCCTCCAGGGCATTCAGTGAAAATAATGCCCCAAAAGTAGAAGGTATGAAAACTGCTGGATTAGCAAAGTGTTGGCTTTTATCCAGAGAATAACAGGGGTACCAAAAGACTGTGTACACACATACACACAAGCCCACACAGATATATGCAGTACAGAATGCACTCACAAGTAGAATGGATTTTGCAATATTTCATTACTGGATATGGGATCTCTTATCCCTATTTAGTTATCCCTACTGGTATTGGCGGGACGCGGGTGGCGCTGTGGGTAAAAGCCTCAGCGCCTTGGGCTTGCCGATCGAAAGGTCGGCGGTTCGAATCCCCGCGGCGGGGTGCGCTCCCGTTGCTCGGTCCCAGCGCCTGCCAACCTAGCAGTTCGAAAGCACCCCCGGGTGCAAGTAGATAAATAGGGACCACTTTATAGCGGGAAGGTAAACGGCGTTCCATGTGCTGCGCTGGCTCGCCAGATGCAGCTTGTCACGCTGGCCACGTGACCCGGAAGTGTCTGCGGACAGCGCTGGCCCCCGGCCTATAGAGTGAGATGGGCGCACAACCCCAGAGTCTGTCAAGACTGGCGCGTACGGGCAGGGGTACCTTTACCTATTTACTGGTATTAGCAAACTTATTTCCATGGGCAAATTTTTGCCATCTACATCCAACTTTTGAATTCCCATAATTTCCAGCTAGCCATGGTTTTACATTAGGAACGATATAATAGTCCAGCAGCACCTTTAAAAAGGTAAAGGTAAAGGGACCCCTGACCATTAGGTCCAGTCGTGGCCAACTCTGGGGTTGCGGTGCTCATCTCGCTGTATTGGCTGAGGGAGCCGGTGTACAGCTTCCGGGTCATGTGGCCAGCATGACTAAGCCGCTTTTGGCGAACCAGAGCAGTGCACGGAAATGCCGTTTACCTTCACGCTGGAGCGGTACCTGTTTATCTACTTGCACTTCGACATGCTTTTGAACTGCTAGGTTGGCAGGAGCAGGGAGCATGCAACAGGAGCTCACCCCATCACGGGGATTCGAACTGCCAACCTTCTGATCATCAAGTCATGTAATATTGCATAAACTGCCATGGCTTACCAAGAATGGTGCATCTGATGAAAAAGTTTCCAGCCCAAGGCAGCTTAGAATCATAGAATCATAGAGTTGGAATAGACCACAAGGGCCATCGAGTCCAACCCCCTGCCAAGCAGGAAACACCATCAGAGCACTCCTGACATATGGTTGTCAAGCCTCTGCTTAAAGACCTCCAAAGAAGGAGACTCCACCACACTCCTTGGCAGCAAATTCCACTGTCGAACAGCTCTTACTGTCAGGAAGTTCTTCCTAATGTTTAGGTGGAATCTTCTTTCTTGTAGTTTGGATCCATTGCTCCGTGTCCGCTTCTCTGGAGCAGCAGAAAACAACCTTTCTCCCTCCTCTATGTGACATCCTTTTATATATTTGAACATGGCTATCATATCACCCCTTAACCTCCTCTTCTCCAGGCTAAACATGCCCAGCTCCCTTAGCCGTTCCTCATAAGGCATCGTTTCCAGGCCTTTGACCATTTTGGTTGCCCTCCTCTGGACACGTTCCAGTTTGTCAATGTCCTTCTTGAACTGTGGTGCCCAGAACTGGACACAGTACTCCAGGTGAGGTCTGACCAGAGCAGAATACAGTGGCACTATTACTTCCCTTGATCTAGATGCGATACTCCTATTGATGCAGCCCAGAATTGCATTGGCTTTTTTAGCTGCCGCGTCACACTGTTGGCTCATGTCAAGTTTGTGGTCAACCAAGACTCCTAGATCCTTTTCACATGTAGTGCTCTCAAGCCAGGTGTCACCCATCTTGTATTTGTGCCTCTCATTTTTTTTGCCCAAGTGCAATACTTTACATTTCTCCCTGTTAAAGTTCATCTTGTTTGTTTTGGCCCAGTTCTCTAATCTGTCAAGGTCGTTTTGAAGTGTGATCCTGTCCTCTGGGGTGTTAGCCACCCCTCCCAGTTTGGTGTCATCTGCAAATTTGATCAGGATGCCCTTGAGTCCATCATCCAAGTCGTTGATAAAGATGTTGAATAAGACCGGGCCCAAGACAGAACCCTGTGGCACCCCACTAGTCACTCTTCTCCAGGATGAAGAGGAACCATTGATGAGCACCCTTTGGTCGGTCAGCCAGTTACAAATCCACTGAGTGGTAGCATAGTCAAGACCGCATTTTACCAGCTTCTTTACAAGAATATGATGGGGCACCTTGTCAAATGCCTTGCTGAAATCAAGGTAGGCTACATCCACTGCGTTCCCTTCATCTACCAGGCTTGTAATTCTGTCAAAAAATGAGATCAGGTTAGTCTGACATGACTTATTTTTCAGAAATCCATGCTGACTATTGGTGATCACAGCATTCCTTTCTAGGTGCTCACAGACTGTTTGCTTAATGATCTGCTCCAGAATCTTCCCTGGTATTGATGTCAGACTGACTGGGCGGTAATTATTTGGGTCCTCTCTTTTCCCCTTTTTGAAAATAGGGACAACATTTGCCCTCCTCCAGTCTGCCGGGACTTCGCCTGTTCTCCAGGAATTCTCAAAGATGACTGCCAGTGGTTCTGAGATCATGTCTGCCAGTTCTTTTAATACTCTTGGATGCAGTTCATCTGGCCCTGGAGACTTGAATACATCTAAACTAGCCAAGTATTCTTGTACTATCTCCTTAGTTATTCTGGGCTGTGTTTCCTCTGCTGAATCATTTGCTCCAAATTCTTCAGGTCGGGCATTGTTTTCTTTATCGGAGAAGACTGAGGCAAAGAAGGCATTGAGGAGTTCAGCCCTTTCTGTGTCCCCTGTTTGCATTTCACCATCTTCTCCTCTGAGTGACCCCACTGTTTCTTTGTTCTTCCTTTTGCTACGGACATACCCATAAAAGCCTTTTTTGTTGCTTTTAACCTCTCTAGCAAGCCTGAGTTCATTCTGTGCTTTAGCTTTTCTGACTTTGTGTCTACATGTGCTGGCTATTTGTTTGAATTCCTCTTTGGTGGTTTCCCCCCTTTTCCATTTTTTGTACACATCCTTTTTTAATCTTAACTCAGTTAAAAGTTCTTTAGATAGCCACCCTGGCTTCTTTAGGCACCTTCCATGTTTCCGTCTCATTGGTATTGCCTGAAGTTGTGCTTTTACTATCTCCCTCTTAACAAACTCCCAGCCATCATGAACTCCCTTTCCTTTTAGTATTACTGTCCATGGGATCTCACCCAGCACTTCCCAGCATTCCGTGATCTAAGAATCCAAACCGTTCATGTTTACACCATTTGCGAAGCCAGTTGTTCACTTCCACTATTTTTCCCTCTCTCCCTGGGCCACGTCGTTCAACTGGGAGGACAGATGAGATGACAATTTGTGCATTTAATTGCTTCAATTTCCTGCCCAGAGCCTCGTAGTCTCTTTTGATCTTCTGGAGGCTATTGCTTGCAGAGTCATTGGTTCCCACATGAACCAAGAGGAAGGGGTATTTGTCAGTGGGTTTTATGATTCCTTGCAGTCGTTCAGTTACATCTTGGATCTTAGCCCCGGGGAGACAGCACACCTCCCGAGACATCTTGTCAGGCCCACAGATCACTGCTTCTGTTCCCCTCAGTAGGGAATCCCCTATCACCACTACACGCCTCCTCTTAGGTTTGGTCGGGGTTCTTCCGTGAGCTGTCCGTTCCAAGGTCGCCTGCACATTCCCTGAGGACTGACTTTGCTGATCGTCTTCATATACCTGATCGACTGTAATGAGGGAGAGATCCTCAAATGGAGTCTGTTCTTCGTCTTCCATGCTAGGGGAGAGGACTTCAAAGCGATTGTGTATTTCTAAACAATCAGAGCGAACCCTGGGCCTCCTCCTTCTTTGAGTCACGTTTCTCCATATATCTGGCACCTGTGTTGGTGAACTAGCCTCCTTCTCAGGGGTGTCCCCTGTCTCCTCCTTGGTGGAGACGGTGTGCTCTGTTGCTTCCAAGAAGAGTTCCAGCTCTCTAATTCTTTGGAGCGTAGCTACACGTTCCTCCAGTTGCTGGAGGAACACCACAATAAATTTGTCAGTCTCTAAGGTGCTAGTACTGGACCTAGGGTCTACTTTACAGGGTTGTTGTGAGGATAGACAGGCTATAGAACATGTTGGCAGATTTCAAATGCTATTTTAGAAAAAGGAGGGTACAGCAGAGGAGAATTCAGGGTGCATAGATTATATGTAGTATGTGGGGCTATCCCACGCACCAGGCGAGGTGAGGTGACCATCTCTGGTGGCAGGATCCACAAGAGCAGCAGAACCAGCCTCCAAGGAATACATTGCCCAATGCCACTGCTACACTGCCCCTTGTAGGCCAGATCTGCTTTCTCCTTGGCAAAACCACCCCATGCTGCCCCTATAGTAAAGGTAAAGGTACCCCTGCCCGTGCGGGCCAGTCTTGACAGACTCTGGGGTTGTGCGCTCATCTCACTCAAGAGGCCAGGGGCCAGCGCTGTCTGGAGACACTTCCGGGTCACGTGGCCAGCGTGACAAAGCTGCATCTGGCGAGCCAGCGCAGCACACGGAAACGCCGTTTACCTTCCCGCCAGTAAGCGGTCCCTATTTATCTACTTGCACCCGGGGGTGCTTTCGAACTGCTAGGTTGGCAGGCGCTGGGACCGAGCAGCGGGAGCACACCCCGCCATGGGGATTCGAACTGCCGACCTTTCAATCGGCAAGCCCTAGGCGCTGAGGCTTTTATCCACAGCGCCACCCGCATCCCCATGCTGCCCCTATAGTAAAGGTAAAGGTACCCCTGCCCGTACGGGCCAGTCTTGACAGACTCTGGGGTTGTGCGCCCATCTCACTCAAGAGGCCGGGGGCCAGCGCTGTCTGGAGACACTTCCGGGTCACGTGGCCAGCGTGACAAAGCTGCATCTGGCGAGCCAGCGCAGCACACGGAAACACCGTTTACCTTCCCGCCAGTAAGCGGTCCCTATTTATCTACTTGCACCCGGGGGTGCTTTCGAACTGCTAGGTTGGCAGGCGCTGGGACCGAGCAGCGGGAGCACACCCCGCCATGGGGATTCGAACTGCCGACCTTTCAATCGGCAAGCCCTAGGCGCTGAGGCTTTTATCCACAGCGCCACCCGCATCCCCATGCTGCCCCTATACTGGCCTCTTAACCCTAACCCTAACCCTAGAGGAGGAAATAGTGGGAGCTGGCCTCTGGAGTTTCCTGGGCTCTGCACCCACCTGGCATACTTCAGAGCGGTCCCCATTCCTTCCCTCGCCTGCCCCACTCACACAATGGCCCTTCATTCCCATTTCAACCATTGGGTAAGGTTGATCCATTTAATACTGCAGAAAAAAATGTGCACTGGCAAGCATTCTTGTTTGCCAAGTACAGTTTTATAAATCAATCCAATCCCATCAGATGGACTTTATGACACTCCATAATCCATTTTCCCTATGACTCATAATGCAGTAAATATAAGTCTATATAACAAACACATTCTTTCACAAAGGCAATTCAAATCCTTTTGTCGCACCAATGCTTTTTTTTTGTTGCTAAAATGGGTTATTTGTATTCTAATGATGCTCAATCAGTAAAGAAGTTCTCTGCACAGTTTTAAAGAACACATTGATTTCTATCTTCTTTGCTAACTCTTATGTTCAATCAATTTTATTTGACTTCACTGGCATTTAAGCAAGTGCTAAAACTTTAGTACTTTCCTAGTTTTTCTGCCTGAAGCAAACAAGTCTGCACAGATATTAAACTGGAATCTGAACATACTTGATTCAACTGAATAGAAAGTACAGCCATACCTCCAGTTTGAACTATTCAATTAATTACCTCCATAATCAGTTATTTTAGAACCCGATCTTCCACTTTATCCCAGTTCTAATAAATGCCTAAAAATTGTCAACCAGCCAACACAGAAATTGTGCACTGATGAAAGGGTTTTGGAAACTTAGAGGTGGAAATGTAAAGGGATCACAGCCCCTGGCCCCTATGTTCAACATTTGTGTCTTGCTCTAGTCAAACCTGCGCCCAGAAAAAGCCAAAATGAGGCCCCAGATGCATGAATGACAGTGGTGTCTTTTATCTATATGCATATTAAAAGTAAAGGGACCCCTGACCATTAGGTCCAGTCGTGGCCGACTCTGGGGTTGCGGCGCTCATCTTGCTTTATTGGCTGAGGGAGCTGGCGTACAGCTTCAGGGTCATGTGGCCAGCATGACTAAGCCGCTTCTGGCGAACCAGAGCAGCGCATGGAAACGCCGTTTACCTTCCCACCGGAGCAGTACCTATTTATCTACTTGCACACTGACGTGCTTTCGAACTGCTAGGTTGGCAGGAGCAGGGACCAAGCACCAGGAGGTCACCCCGTCACAGGGATTCGAACCGCCAACCCTCTGATCAGCAAGTCCTAGGCTCAGTGGTTTAACAACACAGCACCACCCGTGTCCCCTAATAATTAATATTACTAATCATCAAATCCAAAACTGTGACAATAGAAGTAAGAATTAATCATGGTCTTAACAGGCTACCTTACCTGTAAAAGAGTTCCCTCTTCTGCTTTACATGTTCTTCCTCTAACATCAAAAAATACTGGCATAAATCTTTCTCAAGACTTTGCAAAAGCGCTTGCTAGCAATAACTTATTTTGCAATTTGCCCCCCCCCCCTTCGTTTGCATGTTTCTGCAATTCCCCCATTCCCTTAAAACACCTTCTCATAGCCACACTTACTTTCCATTTCCTTTTTAGTTTTCAGGCTATAAAACTGCTATTTGTGTGGCCACACCATTCCTTAAGGATTTCCCCATCTTTCCATTGCACTGCAATAGTACACAATTGTGCCACAGACATTACTACATCTAAGAACTTTAAAAAATAAAACAAACCATTATTTCCCTATCCAAACTGTTGTTATAACACTTAACCAAGATTACAGAAACGTGGGATACTAATTCATCATCAAATGCTTTCCATATAGTTCTTTTATCCATTCAGGCCTCTTTTTAGTCCTCCTATTTCTCAGAATTACAAAAAGGCATATTTTAAATAATTCCATCTAACCGTTTAGCTGTCTCATCATCACCACCCAATTTCTGTTTCTTTCATTTCAAAGGTGCCTTTTAAGCTAGAGCTGCCAACCAGTTAAAGGATTTCAGCTTTAGTTGATTTAGCATCTGCCATGAAACTACAGTCATACCTTGGGTTGAAGTTCCTTCAGGTTGTGTGCTTTCGGGTTGTGCTCCGCGGCAACCCAGAAGTAACAGAACACGTTACTTTCGGGTTTTGCCGCTCGCGCATGCGCAGACGGACAAAATGACATCACACGCATGCACAGAAGCGGGTTACATTCGCTTCAGGATGTGAACGGGGCTCCAGAACGGATCCCATTCGTATCCAGAGGTACCACTGTAATTGAGGTATTCCTTGACTCACTTAGAGCACAGTCTGGCACAGACCTATTTGAAAGTAAGTTCCACAGACTTCAGTCAAACCCCACTGAACTCAAAGGGACTTTCCTCATAGTATTCAGGCCTAGAATTACACTGGTAGTTTAAATAAACAGGCATGTTACCCAGGCCTCTATATTGGTGTCTTTTTTTTTTGGAGATGCTGAAGTATAATATCAGTTAGAATGTAATGAGTGAAAGCTGTCTTTTAATTTCTTTCTAATTCCCTGTGGATAACAGCAGCCAGAGCCATGGGTGCCCTTTCAGTGCAAGTTATTTATATTTGCCACTTAAAATTAACCCTCAAAGATTAATCAGCTAGAATTGTTCTTGATGAACAAGTTAAAGAAGGGTTAACAGGAAGGAGCGCCTGCCTAGACTCAGAAGAATTCTGCACCCCTGTACCAGAACCACCCCTGTGCATCAGACACAAGGTATATTTCCCTCTCACAGCAGCTAACTGAATCTGCTAGCGCAGATCCAAGAGAACAATGCATGTGCAGAAATGATTTGCACACACCCTGTCTCTTTCCCACAATCACTGTTGGCAGTCAGGTAGCACATGCAAGCATGCGCTGGAGCTTCCAAACATTTGCTAAGCAAAGTACTGTTTTGCAGGCGGGAGGAGCAATGTCCTGTGTGCACACTGAGTATCTGCATGTGAAGACCCTCAAATGAAGACACAATAGACACAGATATTAGTTTAAGGTTTGGGGCATTAAATTTTGGGCACAACTTTATTGATTACAGCATGCGAATGCTTGCTTAGGCATTGGTTCCAGACAACCTGAACCTGCTCGTGGCAGGAACAGGACTGACACTGGGCACCACCAGAGGTCAGTAAGGGGAAGCATCCTGGGGGAGCACAAAACTGGCTTCAGTCTCACAGCTCACCCCTGCATGGCCCTAGCCCCTTGCCAGGGTTTGGGCAAAAGCAAGGCGAGCCCCTGGATTCCTTTAACGGAATTCCCTAGCAGCAGCGATGGAGGGGCAGGCACAGCCAACCACGTCCCCTCCCCAAAACATTGAACCAGTGCCTAACCGCCAACCTTACAAAGTTGTGACGATTTACTACATGGTAGGCAAAAACCAAATGGCAACAGCCAATCAGTCAAATGGCAAAATTCCTACCGGGCCCCTGCTCCAAAAATAGACAGCCCCTAGACAGGCATAGCAAGTCCAACAGAACCTAAATATAGGGTAGGAGGGCAGGTGATCTGGTGCATGTTGCAAGAAAGAGAAAGCTCCCAGCGACGTGCAGCAGCTTAAATAGCCTTTTGGTAGCCAATAGATGACCCAACAGGCCAAATTTCTGCTCCAGCAACCGAGGGGCAACAAATGGGGAGTTGTGGCTATTCAAACGGTCCTGCCCCACAACAGGGAGGCAGTTTAGGTGATCTCACCGCAGTGCGTGCTCTCCATGATGGAGGACACAATTTGCTAAGCAAAGGACTATTTTGCAAGTGGGAGGAGCAATGCCCTGTGTGCACACGGAGTATTTCATGTTATGCAAAAGAACACGAATTCCCAGTAGCTACGAGATTTTGGAAGATACCCTTGCTAAGATAAATGCAGACATAGCTGTACATGCACTGTTGCAGTTTAGTAAGACATCACTAGATTCATGGTCGATTTATGGAGAAGAGCAGAACGAAATGGGGGGGGGCATGTTCTAGCTGAAGGCCAAAGACATTTTTTGACCCTGTTATTTTACTGAGGGTTTTCAACAAGAACATCAAAGTTCCCCTATTAGTTTTTCTCCTGCATCAATAAGAGAAAGAACACATAGTCTTGCGGCAGCTCAAAGATTTGTGGCATGAGCTTATGTGGATGGTAGTTTTCAAATGCAACAAGAATCTTTGTGGTGTTGTTACCTCAACAGACTAAACATGACTGCCTCTCTGGAGATTATGACATGACAGTCAGTGCTTTTCTTCAGCCAGAGCACCCCAGAGACCAGTTCCGGCACCTCTCAAGGGGGTGCCATTGTGGGCCAGAGCTCCCCTCCTGCTTCTTGCCTTTACGCACTTCTGAGAAGCCCAAAGCATATGAAGTCAAAACAGAAGCTGGCCAACATGTGCAAGTCTATACTTTTAAGAAGATCTGTGACTCCACCTAGTGTACCTAATCCGGCCTGCCTGTTGGTTTAATTCGGCCCTTGTGGCAGTTTATTTCCTGGGCAAAAAACAACAACAACCCAACAACTTCAATCCTATAAAAAGGTCAAGGTCAACAACAACTTTGGTTGGCCCTTATGCATGTTCATTTCATCAAATCTGGCCCTCTTTGAAAAAAGTTTGGACACCCCTGACCTAGCGCCTAGCCATGCTAAGGGACAGGGCCAATTCATATTTCCTTTTCTTTAATCCATTTCCTGTGTAGCAGCGGCAGGCTTTAAGCTCTCCCGCCAGGCCTCTACCATTGCACATGTGCGCATTTGCATGAGGAACCTTCCAAGACACCCAACCGTCCACCTGAATCTAAGCACATGAGAGAGGCAGGGTCGCATTTATCTGACTGGCACCAGAACCAGGAGCAACCCCCAAACCAGCTAGGGAGTCGGCTCGCTGTAGTTTTTAGCACCTCCGCGGGTGGTGAACATGGCTGTTGTCAAACTGGCATCTGTTGAGGGCTGCCCTGAGTCACCCCGCGACTTACTGTGACAACTTCGTAGTGAGCTCCCACAATTTTTTTCTTGGGGGAAAAGTATGGATGGCAGCTCAATGTTTCTATGATAATGGACAAGCTGTGATCCTAAACACACCTACTATGGAATAAGGATAACTTTCTCAGTCTTTATCTCAACATGCCTTTGATAATAGATCCTCTGGTGGAAGATCGAGCCACTCCAGCAAAGGTGAGTCGAAGGAGACATGACAGAAATTCATAAAATAATGCATATTATGGAGAATGAGCACTCACACTTTACATTGTGGGTGCCCTTTGCGGGATTGCACATAGTGCTACAGTTCCCAGGGAACTTACTGGCAAACAGGGACTGGCCTGCCTCTCAGTGGTATTTTTTGGAGGTTCATGCCCAGCCTCAGTAGTCAAGTTGCAGTGCTGGGAGGTGGGGCCAGTCATATATACAGTGGTGCCTCGCAAGACGAAATTAATTCGTTCCGCAAGTTTTTTCTTCTTGCGAGTTTTTCGTCTTGCGAAGCACGGTTTCCCATAGGAATGCATTGAAAATCAATTAATGCGTTCCTATGGAGACCGCTTGCCAGGCTGGCGGTGCGGAGAAGGGCTTTTCTCCCCACCGCAAGCCTTCAGGACAGGTACGGGAACAGAGGGGAAGGCGCACAGCGCTTCTCCTCTGTTCCCGGGGCTTGCGGTGGGAGGAGGGTTTTTCCTCCCCACCGCCAACATTCAGAACAGCATTCTGAATGTTGGCGGTGGGAAGGAAAACCCTCCTCCCACCGCAAGTCTTCAGGACAGCCACCCGAAGGCTGGCACGGGGAGAAGGTCTCTCCGCCCCACCGCCAGCCTTCGGAGGAGCCTTCCGAAGCCTGGCGGCGGGAGGAGGTCTCTCCGCCCCACCGCCAGTGTTCGGAGCAGCCTTCCGAAGGCTGGCGGCGGGAGGAGGTCTCTCCGCCCCACTGCCAGCCTTTGGAGGAGGTCCGACGACAGTGGGGAAGACGCGCTGCGCTTCCCCGCTGTCCCGGAGATTTCCCTATGGGCTTTCGTCTTGCGAAGGTTTTCCGTCTTGTGAGGCGTTTGTCTTGTGGGGCACCACTGTGTATATATATATATATATATATATATATATATATATATATATATATATGGGTGGAGCAGACAGTATCCAGGCAGTTGGCTCAGGAGCTTCACCCACCCACCCAACCCTCCCTTTGTTTAATGTTTTATTGTTTGCAGGTTAACTTTTTTCTTCCTGTTTAGCGGGTGCTGCTATGGTCTTTGACTGGTTGCTGTTGAAGGACTGGGAAGAAATTTTCCTGCATTGGCAGGTTTTGTCTTCCCTGTAGCAATTCATCACAACTTGGGTGAATCCTTTAGTCTCTTCTTCCCTATATGGGGGGGGGGGCGTAAAGTGGTGACTCACCCCCCCTGCAGTGGCGATTCCAGGATCCCCCTCTTAAAGGGGTTATATATATAGGTGTCACTGGCCATACACTGAAAGGCTGTCAGTGAACTACCCTGCATGCGGCAATATGGGCTTGGCTGCCTGCTACACTTACGTCTCGCAGATCACCCCCATATCCCATTTACTCTAATGAGCCCCAGTTCCCCCCGGCTGGGGGGCTGGGAGGGGTACACGCCCAAGGCCTAAGCCAAGGTCTTCCTACATTCGGAAGTTTAATAAAGTTGTGGCCTAATTTTAATTCCATATAACATTGTCAGAGTCTTTATTCCTTCCTTATGATCCCTGGGGCTGGGGCTGTCGCTGCCTGGTTGTGCAAAGTGGATAGAAAAATGCTTTCCCCCCTCTCTCTGGACTCTAGAACTTGTGTGTTAAGTACTGAAGTTCTCACCCTGGGCCAGCAGGGGGATACTGTAGATAGTTACGCAAATAAGGGATCGAAAGTGACGTTCAGTGATTGGATAGTTTTAGAAAGTTGCTACAGTAACGTTGTACTGGAGCTCTATATAAGCAGGCTGACTGAGCCCTTCGGCTCAGTTCTGTTCTGGCCTCTGAATAAAGAAGAGCTGTTTGAAGAATCACTGCGTCGTCTGATATGTTCACCCACAACTTAACATTGTGGGCATCCAATGAAGCAGAACCCAACTGTGGAGCTTTGCTCCCAACTTGGATGGCTCCATCAGAGGACGGGAGAAATCCATGCAGGGGAAAGCTATCAATGGCCACTAGCCAGGGTGTCTTTCCTGTGGCTCCACGATATGAGGGAGCAATGTTTCTGATTACCAGCTGCTGGAAACCCCAGGAAGAGAGAGGGCTCCTGGGCTCAGGTCCTGCTTGCCCCTCTCCCACAAACATCTGGTTGGCCACCATGAGAGCTGGCTGCTGGAATAGCTGCCCCACTGGCCTGATCCTGCAGGACTCTTCCAAGAAACTCCCACCACCCCGCCACCACCGCCCCATCTTGCTTTCATGATGGTATAAAAAGAGCAGACATAAGAGGGGAGGTGTCTCACCATGAAATGAGCACCCAAAGATTTTTCCGAGAGGCTGTTTGGTTAACCTCCTTCCTGTTGCAATCTTAAGTGTGAACAGTTTCAGACGGCTAAAGTGGATCGTGTCACTATATTGATTAAAAATCCCAAAAGCAAAATAGTTGCATGGGAACACTCAGCTAGGAATCCCTCTCTCTACAAATATTCATTTACCAAGAGCAACTGAATGAGTTTACCAGTTCGGTCTCTGCCAGCTACCCGTTAGCCAGCAGAAATGCAAATCCTTCTCAACAAGCAATGAGGCGCCGCGTGAAGAAGCACTGCTCTCCAACAAGGCTCCCTTGTGGTGCCAGAAGGCTCAGACATAAGATCTTGCCCCTCCAGCGAGGAAAAGGGTGGCTTCGACATCACAGCCGCTCTGGTCCGTTCCACAAGGTGCATTCCTTCCAAGTAAACAATGCCACTTCTGTATTTATATTGCTCCAGCTCAGATGGGAACTAGAAAACTGGAGAAAAGTGAGAGGGAGGGAATGTAATGAAACTGCTGCTGTAAATTATTTCTTTTAGCATGTATTTAGTTGTTAAATAAACATTTCTTCAAAATATTTGAAGTTGGCTGTCTTGACTGTTTACATGGAAATATTCCCTGTAAACCTAATGGAAGTGTGGGGTGCATTACTGCCAATATAAGCCTGTCACTTTTCTTTTAACTCTCCATTCGCTAAGCCAAAAGTGTTTGCTTTTCGCTTCTATGTTGATTATATTTAGAATAGTGGTCTAGCGTCACTAAACCGAGAACTCCCACATTCTAATCCAGATTTTATCTTCTTATGTGGTCCTGGTGTAGCAACATGTTATAATAATGTGTGCTACATTTGCAAGAGCAAGAGCTGGTTCTGTTCATATGTGACCCCTGTCTCATTATACTGTGCTGAATGCAGTGGTTAGGTTTTCTTTTATTAAAAAAAATGAGGTCGGATTCACAGACCGTCTTGCCAAGGCTTCTATTTGTTATTCAGGTGGGCAATAAAGGCAACCCCAAGCAGCGTCAGATTCAGTATCAGTTGCATATCAAATTCTGGTTCACAATCCAACTTCAGAATGTCTGAGACCGAATGGATCCTGTGCCTATGCTAAGGACCGAATTGAGGGCACAGGGCACCAAGACCCGTTTGCGCCTCGTTCTGCCACTTGTGTAGACCAGAATTGGCTGAGTGGTCATCACAGAGCTCTCCGCTTGAAGAACTATTATAGATGCAAATAAATCTGTGGTTTGAGGTGACTTGAGCCAATTTAAACAAGAGCTTGGTCAGGGTAGCTTTTTAAAAAGCCCTCGGAACTTGGGATAAGATCTTGCTGAAGGCGTTCCAGAATTACATTGGCGAAACTTTCTCAATAGATTGGCTGGGGGAAAGAGAGAAGGTACCTTCTACTCCTATTCAACTCTGGCCTTTGGAGTCTCCTCGTCGTATACCTTCCAGCCCAAATGCAAAAATGCTAGTATTTGCAACGCTCATCTCCTGCTGTAGCAAATGAGAGTGTTGCTCCACTTGGTGGCCTCTCTCAAAGACGCAGGTATGTCTGCCATGGAAAACTGCGTGGAGTAATTGGGTTTCCATACCAACACCTCTAGGAATCTGAGCTTCTTGAATTACCGAGAAGTCCATTTTCCTATCATAAAAAGGCTTGGTCTGAATGTTAAGCCAGCCTGGAGTTTATTTTTAACTTCTTTCCTGACATTTAGTTTGATGGAAACGTAAGTGCATTAGTTGTTGCTTCATTGCATCAGCCAAGCTGCCCACCTAGTGAGCCCAGTGCTCACAGTCAATGCCAGCTATTACAGTGGATGGCCTTGGGTGAGGGAGGTCAGTCCTAATACATTCTCCTTTCCTACGTTCACAATTGAGAGAAAAGGTTGTGGCTTGCTGGTGGAGCAAATTCTTGGCATGCAGAAGGTCCCAGGTTTGATCCCTGAGCTCCACAGATGGGGCTGGGAGAGAACCTCAGAGAGCCACCGCCGTGGGGTGGACAGGACTGAAGCAGCTGGACCAGCGCTGTCGCTGACTATAAGGCAGCTTCTTGAATCTCATCCTCCTATATATTTAACATCCAAATGGAGACATGAGAAACAGGTGTTCCAAATCTTGTTGCAAGCCTAGAAGTGCAATTTGGTCCCACAAACTTACATATACAATTGGCATTTTAGGTGCCTGCAAAAAGTAAAGTTAAAATGTGGCTCACAACACCAACTCACCCAAAAAGGCCTTTTTTTCTGCACTGGTCTCCCACATGTAGACATCCTGCCCCCAAAGAGATGAAGTGAGGTTATTTTCCTCTATATCTGTGTTCTGCCAGCAATTGGAAACTTTTCTTTATAGACAAGCTTTTGCCTTTTGTTGCTCATTAGCTGTGCTTTGTGCTTTTGCTGCTGTTGTCAGTTTTGCTCATTTGTGTTTTAGTGATCAGATTGTTGTTGCTTCTATGCTTCTTCTTGTTCAGCTGCTTTGAGTGACCCCTTTGTAGAGGGAGAAAGGGGGGTATAAATCTATTAAATACAGGAACAGAAACACATATTTATTTATATCTGGAGAAGTTCTCCATGCAAGGTGCTCAGGAGGGATTAGGAGGGAACACAGGAATGTGCACCAGGAGCGAAGCGAGGGTGAAAGGGCAGCTTCCTCTTTTAAAAAGAGAGGACCTTACACCCTGCATACAGTGCCAGGGCTGTTGCCAAATATCAGCTGCTTGGGAGACTGAGCTATTGCAATAGTGTTAGACTCGCAGGGGTCAGCAAACTTTTTCAGCAGGGGGCCAGTCCACTGTCCCTCAGACCTTGTGGGGCTGCGGACTATATTTTTTTGGGGGGGAAATATGAACGAATTCCTATGCTCCACAAATAACCCAGAGATGCATTTTAAATAAAAGGTGACATTCTACTCATATAAAAGCACACTGATTCCCAGATCGTCCTTGGGCCAGATATAGAACATGTTTTTTTTATATATATAAATATTTATTGGTATTTTCAGCATACATCAAAAACAAAAATAAACAAAATAAAAACAACACAAAAATACAAAAAAATCAAAAATTAACAACAATTAAAAACACATAAAGTTTCAATTACTTATTTTCATTAACCTTATTTCTCAGACCTCCTCTCACCTCCCCTTCTTGTATTCCAATTTAAATTGTCAGTTCAGCAAATCCTTAACTTATTTCTCCACTTTAACTTAAAAATTTGTTCTAACATGCTGTTATTTTACTTTTCTTCTTTCTTCCATTTCCTCAATTTATTTTTACAAACCTTATTTCTATTTATTTTAAAAACCAATTTTACCTTATCCAAATTTACACATCAATACTTATACCTCATTAATTATTCTTAAACCTTTTTCCTAAAGTCGACCAAAATTTCCCTTCCACGATTTTCCCAATTTCCATACAACTAGCAAAAATATAAAAGCAAGGCAGATTATATTTGTATACCCTTTGGATTCCCAAACTCCACCCACCCTTTTCCCGGTTCCAGTCCCCAACCAATATCCATCAGTCTTTATGTTAATTAGCCTGGAGATCTCATGTCCGAGGCCCTTATATCTCTCTCAGTTCCTTTCTGCCGGTCTTTTTGATAGTCTTTGGTATTAAACCCCAAATCTCGGAGAGGCTCTGGCCCAACAGGATCCATGTTGCTTCCAGCCAGACCTCCATACTTAAAAACAAAGCCTGTGGGGTACTCCAACTCTTGTTTCATACTCCTTTCAAATCCAAATGTCCCCAAAGCTCAAACTTTCACCTTCAGCAAATTTGTAATCCTCAGGTCTTCAGATCTCCAGCAAATGAGATCTCTCCATTTTTCACAGATATAGAACATGAATGGACTGGATCTGGCCCCTGGGCCTTAGTTTGCCTACCCATGCGTTAGAGGGTTGGATATTATTTGCCCCATTATAGACCTGGTAGATAAGAGATCCCTAGGTAATCTCAGCTACTAATGGCATGGGGTATTATAGGCCATTGTATGCTGGTGAACCACGGAAGAGCCTTTTCTGTTGTTGCTCCTGCCCTTTGGAATTCTCTTGCACCTGCAATATGGGAAGCCCCATCAGTTGCCGGCTTTCCAGGTGTTCTCTGCAGATGTTCCTCTTGCCTCAGGCATCCCCATGACAACTAAAGATGGACCCTGCTGTCTTGTAATTTAGGATCCTGTGCTGCGCCTTGGACGTTTGTGTGGACGGAATTATTTTACATTTGAGTCTTGCAGTACACAGCTCAGGGTTTTGTAAAACGATATTAAGCAGTTTGGAAATGGTCTTAAACAGACAGATAAATAAAGGCCCTGTGTCCCTCTAATTCCCAGTTTAACAGCCCCATCTCACTCGCATAACTGAGCTATGGTGGTAACGGAAATATTGAGAGGGTGCGGTTGCAATGGAGATTTTGATATGGCCAGAGAATATTACAATTTTACTTCACATGTTTGCCCACATGTGCTACTCATAAATCTCTGTGTGTGTTTGTAGCTATACGTATTGTAGACAATATATTTAATATCAAGCCAGGTAAGCTTTATGCTACAGGTCATTTGATTAAAGTCTTTCTCTCTGTGTGTGTGTATGAATGTCCTCTACATTTTCATATATTTGGTATGATTACTCGGTTTGAAAGCTATCATGTTCCATGGCAGAAATGACTTGTGGTATGGGCCTTGGCCAACTCTTTCCTTATATTGCACATACTTTATGGGCTTGAGAAAGAGGTTTGATCAAACGGAGGAGAAATATGATTTTTCCATATGCCTTGGTTTGCACTTGAGGGGGTTGCATGTTTCTGTGGGGGATGTGCTGCACGGAGGCAGCTAGAGGAGCGAAAGGCTGGAAGCCTCACTAGGGGGAAGTCAGGTATCCAAGTGCATTTGCACATCAGACGCAACGGAAGGTCATTTCTGGTTGGGAGGGCTTAGAAATTCCACAATGATCATATAGTTGTTCCTCACCGCTGGATGACAAGACTCTCCCGCTGCTTTCTGTCAATCACAACATGGAAGGATAGCTCAGTCTCCCCCCCCCCCACAACAGACACTTTATAGCCTTGCGTGCAAAGAATTAGGAGAGAGAGGGGTGTGTGGAATAGCATTTTGTAAAGAATAAGTTGCGATATCTTCAGTGACCTTCTGCCACTCCCATTATTATTATTATTTACCTCCAGGTGCAGGATCTACAGGAGGGGCCAGTCCCATTTCATGCTTAGAAACCCTGCACAGGCCTTTGTGCTGAGCATGCCAAGGTCAGAAGCGGAGCCCACAGGTCTGGGAGGACTGGAGGTGGGACTTGCATGTGCCTGGCACCCCCAGCCCCGCTTTAAGCCCACATGTGCTCAGGTGAATACCTAAAAGGGAAGCATAGCAACATGAGATATGGGAAGCTGCGACCTATGAGCCAGGCCATTGGTCCACCTTGATGCGGACTAGCAGGGGTTGAGACAGGAGTGTTTCCCGGCCCTACCTGGGGACTCCACAGAATGAACGTGGGCTCTGCCACGGAGTTGTGGCCCTTTCCCAACTTATACACTTATGTCATGCTCACTTCTGTCAGGGGTGCAGTGGATGTCTTGCACATCCAACCTACTGTTGTGTGGTGTTGTGATGTGTGGTGTTGCTGTTCCCACCCTCAAATCCAAGCCCTGCACAAAGACAGCATACATTTTGTTTTTGTCACAGGAGATGATGGAGGAGTTTGCCTTTGGGGTGAAGTCAAACTGTTGGAAGGTTGTGACTGTAGAGCATGGGCAGGCAAACTAAGGCCTGGGGGCTGGATGTGGCTCAATCGCCTTCTGAATCCAGCTCGTGGACGGTCCAGGAATCAGCATGTTTTTACAGGAGTAGAATGTGTCCTTTTATTTAAAAAGCACCTCTGGGTTATTTGTGGGGCCTGCCTGGTGTTTTTACATGAGTAGAATGTGTGCTTTTATTTAAAATGCATTTCTGGGTTATTTGAAGAGCATAGGCATTCATTCATTTTTCTTTTTTTCTCTTCAAAATATAGTCTGGCCCACCATATGGTCTGAGGGATGGTGGACCGGCCCATGGCTGAAATAGGTTGCTGACCCCTGCTGTAGAGACTGATACAGGAGATACATGTTTTGTTGCAGCTGGGGCACAGGAAGGCATCCGGTTTTGCTGCTGCAGATGCACCAGGGCGTTTCTTCTCTTTACACTCTTCCCAGCAGCCATTCCCCCTCCGGTCACTGCTGTGGATGTTTGGCCTGACTGTCTCCAGGCACTTTTGTAAGGGATTCCCACATGGCAGGGTTAATGTTGCCAGCCTTAATCTCACGTTTGCAGACATCATTGTAAAGCAAGGTTTGGGGTGGATCTAGACACATCAAAAAAAGGTTCAGGAAAACGCATTGAAGAGCTCATAATGGGAAATCATGTTGCTGAAGGATCAAACTCTACAGCGGCATCTGGAGTCACAGCGTTATAAAGCATTTAAAACACTTTTAAAAAAACAAAAACGAATTGGTCTGCCAATGGCCTGGTCCCTGAAGCCTGTTCCCTGCACAGCACATCCTTGCAGATCCATTTTGCCAGCTTCCATTTTGTGGACATGACCTTCTGTAAAATGGGAACCGTAGAAACCCACCTCAGAAGACTAGTGAGGATTAAATGACCCAAGTCCTTTGGGCATAATATCTTTACCCAAGCATTAATGGAAACAACATGTTTTCCTCTTGCTGGAGTTTGCTCCTCATACATTAAACTGCAGAACAGGAAAGAGGAAATTGCTTGGTGGCAGGGTTTGAAGGAGACAACGGACAAATCTCCTTGCTCCTTCAGGGTAAAAGGTTTCCGTCTTTCACCATATAATTCTTCTGGTGCCTTGAAGTACTCCTAGGTACACATTAAGTTCCAGGGAATGTGCTAGACCTTATGCAGCAAAGAAGGGTTTTATGGGCCTTTCATATATTTTCAAAAGATTAAGTGCACCTGCGTATAAAGGAAAAAACCCTCCATCTGGAGGCGAGCAAGCATAGGTTCTTTGCAGATTCAAAGAACGAATGAAAAGTTCTTTAAAACATTTAAAGGTGCATCCCTGCCATCTAGTGGTTAATTGCAATAGGAAAAATAAAAGGAAAGCCCAGTCGTTTCCAACGGCTTTGGTATTAAATGCAGACATGCTACATTTAATAATAATAATATAATAATAATTTATTATTTATACCCCACCCATCTGGCCCAGGGATCCCCACAACCTATTAATACAACAACCTATTAAACATTAAAAGCTTCCCTAAATTTCCCTGTGATGCAATCACCACCCACGCCCCGTTGCACTTCAGCACCCTTATCTGCAGCTGGAAAACTTGCACATGTGCCGCAGCCTGAACAAAATCTGGGATTCAAAATTGTTAACACATTGATCCCATTCCTGAAAGAAGTAATCTGGAACCAGGAGAAACATGGGCGGGGAGGAGACCAGGGAAGGTCTACTACAGTAACCAGAGGGGAAGAAAGATCAACATAGGAATATCTCAGTCAGTAAAACATGAGGCTCTCGTGGTTGTGGGTTCAAGCCCCACTTTGTGCAAAAGTTCCTGCGTTGCAGGGGGTTGGACTAGATGACCCTCGTGGTCCCTTCCAACTCTATAATTCTATGATTCCATGACATCAGGATCTGTTGCCCAGGTGGACCCTACTGCCTGAAACAATTGCTTCACCTCTGCCTCATGGGTGGGCTGGCCCTGAGCAAAAGGAAAATGCTGGGGACAGAAGTATTGCCAAGTCCCCAGGAAGTTCCAGCTGTTGGCGCAGGTTTGATGAAATCTAGGGATGTTACGGTCTTTCTCGGTTTGTCATTAACAATAGACAGAAAAGCCATTTTGGGCACTGCCACAGACCCCAAACCCACACCTGACAAAGATGTCCAGCTGGTGTCTGCTGGTGTATCTCTCCACAAGGCTGGGCAGCTTGATTCTCACAGTTTGTCTTGTTTTATATTACTGAGTCATCTTACAATCTTACAATCAAAAGCAATGAAAGGTAAAAAGAACCATAATACAACAGGCTATGATTTGTAACTGCACTTGAGCAACACTCAGTATCTATCTGCTGCTATCTAACGGCCCTGTTCTGTGTTTTGCTCCACAGTCCACACAAATGTCTGATGGAGTTTCGGGAGATCGAGTCAGAATGTTGCAAACCAGGTTGCGATCTACAAAAATAGCTCCGGGATTCTGTTTTGATATTATGCATACTACCGAATTTGTGTGTATGCTTTTGGTAGTGCCATTTCATGGTGAATAAGCCACATGTTTCTTTTCAAATTTGCTAGTGTAAACTGAACTTTCCCCAAAAAGGTTTCTGAGGAAATGTACTTGTAGCCAAGATTTCAGATACCACATGGGCTGCATAACTGAGTAAGGCAGGTCATATTTGACACAGCTTGGTTTGGAAGACGAGCCAGAGTAAAGAAAAATATCACAAAGGAAGCAGCTGAGAGCTGGACAACTCAGCAGAGGGACATGACGGAGAGAGAGCAGTAAGTGGCCAAGTGATGTGGGGAAACTAATGCCCCACAGAGTGGGAAGCAGAGAAAATGGTCTAATCCCATGCCAGATGCCCCCCCTCCCTTCATAGCTTCTTAAGTAAATGCAGAAGGCTGTGGGACCCCGGATAGTGGAAGGAGCTCTCAAGCACACAAAATTAAATTTTCCACTGAAATCAAACTTTAAGCCACCAGGCCCCTAAATCATGCAGCTTTGTCTCCAGCTGTCACAAGAAACCCAAATCATCCGCAAAAACTTCAGCAAGCCTTTTCCTGCTCCACTGTGAAACACGCTGGCTGAGGTCTCGATTCACTTACAATAACAGTGACCACATTCCCCTCCATTCCTCTGCATTCATTATTCTGGATGTAAACTGGGGGGGGGGGGGCTTGCTGGGAGCAGATCCATGCACTTTTCCGGGACATAGTTTGGAAAGTGCTCTGGAATAGGCAAATCAATCTTCCCTACTCCCCACCCAACAGCCGCTACGACTTCTAAAGGGTTAATGAAGGGGAAAGGGTTGCTAACATGTACTCAAGCCAGCCATAGTTTCTCCTCCCAATCCAATGAAAATAAGTGCTAGAGGAGTAAAAAAATAAATATTTATTGTGGAAAGAGACTCCTACTGTGTTCACTGTCACTTGCTCACAAAACAAACACAGCACGAAACGAAAAGCTCCTCCAAGTAGGAAACACTCCCTGTTGCTTTTCTTATGACCTATGAGGAGATCTGGCTTTCAAGGAAACAGCTCTGAGCATGCTCAGAATGTATGTATGATCCTGGTAGGGCTGTAGGGGCCTCAGTCCTCCCAATCAATGCAGTGAACGTGGATTGCCTTCATAAAATGTGCCAGGGGAAAGCTAAAAAAATGGCAGTCCTCCTAGAGCAGGCTTCCTCAACCTCGGCCCTCCTGATGTTTTTGGCCTACAACTCCCATGATCCCTAGCTAGCAGGACCAGTGGTCAGGGATGATGGGAATTGTAGTCTCAAAACATCTGGAGGGCCGATGTTGAGGAAGCCTAGAGACTCATAAGAGGAATCTCTTCACCACAGCCATTCTTTTTGATTAGGATTGACTTAAGTGGCGCAGAAAGCTGATGGACATAAATTATACCTCTGTAATTTCAAGT
Organism: Podarcis raffonei; assembly: GCF_027172205.1. Taxonomy (NCBI): domain Eukaryota; kingdom Metazoa; phylum Chordata; class Lepidosauria; order Squamata; family Lacertidae; genus Podarcis; species Podarcis raffonei. The sequence goes on along the minus strand of NC_070606.1, from coordinate 5,815,484 downwards.
ATAAAACACATGTGGGACAGGAAAAACTGAGGTGCCTTTTTGTGGGGGTAGCTTTTACAATTTTTTTTATGATAATGTATTTTATGATGGCGGTGGTTGGACAGTGCAAAAAAGAACAGCAAACTTGTGTGCATAATAAGCAGCGCCAGTTCTACAATAAATCTCTGTCTGGAAGCACCCTCTGGTCCAATACGGGAGATCAGTGATCTTAGCCAACATCTGTAAGAAATCCAAGCATCTGTTTACATGCTCCGTTTAATTAGTCTGCCTGTGCCAGCTTTCAGAATACACAAATTCAGAAGAGCATGTAAAAAGACATCCAAACAGAATACAGTGGTACCTCGGGTTAAGTACTTAATTCGTTCTGGAGGTCCGTTCTTAACCTGAAACTGTTCTTAACCTGAAGCAGCACTTTAGCTAATGGGGCCACCCGCTGCCGCCGTGCGATTTCTGTTCTCATCCTGAAGCAAAGTTCTTAACCCAAGGTACTATTCCTCGGTTAGCAGAGTCTGTAACTTGAAGTGTCTGTAACCTGAAGTGTCTGTAAAAACATTCAAACGGAATAACGGAGCCTGTGAGTCAAGCAGACAAAATACACTCAAAGTCCCACCCCTGCTGCTGGCTTCATCATAAAAGCTAGCACCAGAGAGTGAACTATTTCCAGGGGGAGCTTCAGACATGCGTCACAGATGACAAGAAGGCTTGTTTTTTGCTTCCTTTCTGCCTGAACCAGACACATTTGTTGCAAAACATTGATGTAAGGTAGCCGTCACGAAATTAAAAGACGCCTGCTTCTTGGAAGAAGGGCAATGACAGGCCTAGACAGCATCTTGAGAAGTAGAGACATCACCTTGCCAACAAAGGTTCGTATAGTTAAAGCTATGGTTTTCCCAGTAGTTATGTATGGAAGTGAGAGCTGGACCATAAAGAAGGCTGATCACCGAAGAATTGATGCTTTTGAATTATGGTGCTGGAGGAGACTCTTGAGAGTCCCATGGACTGCAAGAAGATCAAACCTCTCCATTCTGAAGGAAATCAGCCCTGAGTGCTCACTGGAAGGACAGATCGTGAAGCTGAGGCTCCAGTACTTTGGCCACCTCATGAGAAGAGAAAACTCCCTGGAGAAGACCCTGATGTTAGGAAAGATGGAGGGCACAAGGAGAAGGGGGCGACAGAGGACGAGATGGTTGGATAGTGTTTTCGAGATTACCAGCATGAGTTTGACCAAACTGCGGGAGGCAGTGGAGGACAGAGGTGCCTGGCGTTCTCTGGTCCAGGGGGTCACGAAGAGTCGGACACGACTAAACGACTAAACAACAACAAAGCCCAAGAATGACTGAGAACCTCTGTTTGTCTTCTAATGACGTTTTCATTAAGCAGAATTGGGTGCCAGTCTTGGTATGAGGAGGGATGAAGAATCTGGAAGGATGCCAAGGTTGACAACAGTATTCCCAACCTGGTATCTCAGTCCACATACCTCCTGACAGAATCTTCTGACAGCCTTCCCCAACCTAGATCAGCCTTCCCCAACCTGAAACCTGCCAGATGTTTGTACTACAACTCCCATTATCCTTGACCACTGATGGAATTTGTAGTCCAACATAGCTGGGTTAGGCAAGGCTGCTCTGTGTCCAGCCTCCAGTTATGGCCAGTCACTGTATAAGCTGCGATACAGGAAGAAGATACACCATGTGACAACTGATGACCTGTCACTGTGCAATTTCATGCAGCAGACACTTGTAGCTGAGGAAATAGGAAGGAAGGAAGTCTGTGGGGCCCAGCAAGAAGTGTCAAGAGCAAGCGATGCACATTTCCCTATCACAACCGTCTGCAGGTCTTCCTGTCAGGAACAAGCAGAAATACCTGAAAATAGTCCAGGTTATGCCTACCAACTTCATCAAAGAACCCTATGAATTGAGATTGCAAAGTATATTCCACAAAGTTAGTTGCCTGAAGGAAAGAAACCTCTATGCAGTCCTGTGTCTTTCCAGATCTTTCTTTCCCACTGCAGCACTGCAGGGTTTTGTTTTCTTTTTAATCCAAATCTATGGTTTTTGGGACAGAAGGAGCTGAGGAAAGCAGGAAGCCCCAGAAGCCCCAATGTATGGAAGCTAGGACCCACAGCTCCTTACCTCTCTCGCCCTGACTAGCCACTGTGATCCACGCGACGGTCATCTCCAGGCTTGATTATTGTAACTCGCTCTATGTGGGGCTGCCCTTGAGACTGACCTGACGCCAGCAAGTGCAGAATGCCGCGGCGAGACTCCTTACGGGGTCCTCACCATGGGATCACATTCACACGGTGCTATACCAGCTGCACTGGCTCCCGCTGGAGTACAGGATCAGGTTCAAGGTGCTGGTTTTAACCTTTAAAGCCCTCTATGGCTTAGGACCCTCGTACCTACAGGACCGTCTCTCCTGGTATGTCCCACGGAGGACCTTACGGTCTTCAAATAAAAACATCATGGAGATCCCAGGCTACAGGGAGGTTAGGCTGGCCTCAACCAGAGCCAGGGCTTTTTTGGCCGTGGCCCCGATCTGGTGGAATACTCTGTTACAAGAGACTAGGGCCCTGCGGGACTTGACATCTTTCGGCAGGGCCTGCAAGACAGCGCTGTTCCACCAGGCCTTTGGCCAAGGCGCAGTCCTTCGGTAATCCTCACAGAACTCTAGCCCAATGGTTGCCATTAATTTGATTTTGCATTTCAATCACTTGATTGTGATTTTATGTAAACTGTGTTACTTTTATTGCTGTTAGCTGCTCTGAAATAATAATAATAATAATAATAATAATAATAATAATAATAATAATTACTATTATCCTGGCCATCACCTGCTGTGGGTCTTCTGGTGCCTGCTGAGATCATTTCTTACATTTTTTCTAAAATTCAACTGGATGTTGTGATGGATTAAGCAGGAGAGATCCAGAAGGATGGGTTGGGAGGCAAACTGGGTTGTGGTAACCATAACCTGCTTAATTTGGGTATCATGGCAAACAATGATATTTTTAAGCCGCCAGGTGTGCAGAAAAAAGTGTGATAAATCTTTGCATCTGTTCAGCTGTCTCCTAAACATTGAATTCTGGAGCAACATAAGATACCAGGAATTGATAAAATAACCTAAGGCTTTGCCTATATATTTAAGAGTAGTTGGTGACTGAAGGCAAACAGATCTTTCTTTCTTAATGTGACCAAAATTAAAATCCAGTCTTGCTAATCAATGCATGAGTGGCTTCTCTCTCTTGTAATTATCTATGGTGATTACTAAAGCTATACTAAATTAGATTCATTACACTTCTGATGGAAAAAGTAGATAAGCTCTGGCAAAGTTAACTGAGGTTCTGTTTGGGTAAAAAAAAATATCTGGGCACAAGCAGTATTTTTGAACTCTACCGTTTTCTTTCTTACAACTTGATATGTATGAATCTCTAAAATCTGACACCGATACTTTTAGACCATTATAAAGGGAATTAAGTAATGTCTCCCAAGTATGAGATTACAAGAAGCCTGTGGAATGAGGGACACAGAGCTGGAATTGTCATGCAGATAATTTCATCTTTTTGCAAGACTGTTTTCTAGCCCCCGTGGCGAGGGGTGGAGCAGACATTGACAAGGGAATGGGCCAAACCTGCCTGTGGCTGAAGCTAAATATTTCCAGCGCGATACATACATTGATTGTTCTCTGTCCTGCAGAAATGACAGAAATAAAGCACTTTGCCAAATGCTTCCACATGGTTTGAAAGCAGAATTGTAGCCATCCAGCTCATACAGTAATCCCAGATTTTATCTTACAATCTGTCTTCTATCATCTACCCACCCACCCTATTTAGGAATTATTAGCTAGATGGGTGGATGGGTGGAAAGAGTGCTTTGGCACAGTTGTGAAATTAGTCTGAAGGCAGAAGGTATCTTTTTGCACTGTGGCTTCTCATTACAAAAGCCCACACTGCTAGTGTAATAATAAATAATAACAATAATAATTTATTACTTATACCCCACCCATCTTGCCAGGCCTCCCCAGCCACTTTGGGCAGCTTCCAATAGAACATTATAAACAGAATAAAACATCAAAAATTAAAAACTTCCCTAAACAGGGCTGCCTTCAGATGTCTTCTAAAAGTCAGATAGTTTGTTTCTTTGACATCTGATGGGAGGGCATTCCACAGGGCGGGGGCCACTACCAAGAAGGCCCTATGCCTGGTACCCTGTAACCTCACTTCTCGCAGTGAGGGAACCGCCAGGAGGCCCTTGGAGCTGGACCTCAGTGTCCGAGCAGAACGATGGAGGTGGAGATGCTCCTTCAGTAGACTGGGCCGAGGCCATGTAGAATGACAATGGAACGAGGACAGATTCCTGCAAGTTCCCTGACCACATTAACACAGTTCAACCATGGGTGGAACTGCATAACTTCTTTACTGGGAGCAACAAGAATGTTGCAAACTGTGTCTTTTATGTTTGTGAGTATTGCAAGGGGCAAATGCACTTGCTCAAAGGTTTAGGGCTATGGCGTGGCAGATATCGCTGTTATTGTCCTTCAGTTGATGTCTCATCAATAAAACAACCGAAATGATCTGCAGGAAAATGGCATCTAAATTATGCTTAAGTAAATCTGGTTCACAGGAGTGATTCTCAGTGGAGCACCAATGTGGACGCTGGGGGAAACTTGAACGTGAATCTCTAATATCACAGAAATGGCAAAGCCTTCCCAGCAAATATATTTAGATCCCTGCCTGGCTGGCTTTAAATCCTTCTTAAATTGCATTGGGAAATTGAAACTGCATCCTTACTGCTTTGGCATTAAAGTTAAGTCACAACCAACCTTTGAGGATGAGTTTGTGCCCCCCCTTTCTCGCATCTGTTTGTTACAGCCTTATGAAACCAGAACCATTCAGGCTGAGGAACCTGAGCAACTCCCATCATCCCTGACCATCGGCCATCATGCTGGCTGGAGCAGATCGGAGCTGGAGCCCCAAAGCATCTGAAAGGCCTTCGCTTCCCCACCCCAGATTTAAAGGCAGATACTCTGGAAAAGTAACAAGAAGATAGGTCTTTGCTTTGTTAGTATTCCTACAGTTGCACAGTTCTGATCATTTGCCCCCTACTCTAGCTGTGGAGACCAGACTATGACTAACCAGCTCCACAAACAGACATGGGTGTCCTGCCAGTCCAAGCTGTGCACAAACACTTGCAGCCACTTGAGTCTCCAGTGACCAGTTGGAACCCAAGAGCAACTGCAGGCAAGGGGAGTCAACGCCTTCCAGAACAGGCCATGCCCCTCACCACCAAACATGGGAACCACCTGCAGCACTTCCATTTTCTCAGGAATTCAGCCTGCTTAACACCTGGGACGCGGGTGGCGCTGTGGGTAAAACCTCAGCGCCTAGGACTTGCTGATCGCATGGTCGGCGGTTCAAATCCCCGCGGCAGGGTGAGCTCCTGTCGTTCGGTCCCATCTCCTGCCCACCTAGCAGTTCGAAAGCACCCTTAAGTGCAAGTAGATAAATAGGTACCGCTTTATAGTGGGAAGGTAAATGGCGTTTCCGTGTGCTGCTCTGGTGCCGGTTCGCCAGAGCAGCTTCGTCACATTGGCCACGTGACCAGGAAGTGTCTGCGGACAGCGCTGGCTCCTGGCCTCTAGAGTGAGATGAGCGCACAACCCTAGAGTCTGTCAAGACTGGACCGTACGGGCAGGGGTACCTTTACCTTTACTAATACCTGCACATCCTCTCCTCATTCCCCAAACTGCCCAACAAGAGTACCACTGCAGAGGCAGCAGGCAAGAGATGTTAGAGTCCACTCCTTGTGGCTTACCTGGGTAGATTAGCCAGGCTTCTTGTCCCTCTCCTCTGGAGGCAAGTGGTGCTAACAGACCACTGTGCTCCTTCTGAGCCCTGGGGAAATCACGGTAAAGGCAGACACAGGTGTCTGCAACCAGGAACAGGTGAGTCCAGCCTAGTGGGCCCTTCTAGGAAGCCAAGCTTTCTTCCAGAAGCAAACTACCTGCAAGAGTATCACAGGTAGAGACAGCAGGCAATAGTCTTTAAAGTGGACTCCTAACACTCTGCCTAGCTAGATGGTGCAGACTTCTTCTGCCTCTGCTGCTGCTACTGGGTGTAGGTAGTTTGTTTATTCTGTTAGCTAGTTAGCGATCCAATTTCCCATTTTAAAAAGTGATATGCAAAGATGTGTTTTCAGAAATTGCCCAGAACAGATAAAGGATGGAGACTTGGGAAGTAGAGAGGGAAGCAGAGAGGGAAAGGTGTTGCAGAGCATGTCAAATGCTCAGAGTTCCTCCTCAGGGCATCTCTTACCCATTGCCTTGCAGGAGAGAGATCACTTGAGGGCGAGGCCAAAATCCCTTGTTTACTTTCTGGCTAGAAATCTGGAACAGGAGAGAGGAAAGATGTATGTGTGTGTAGAAAGAGAGAGAGAGAGAGAGAGAGAGAGAGAGAGAGAGAGAGAAACTAGTTGAAAAACTAATATATATGTTATATTATGAAAGATAATTATAATGAGGAACACTCATAGTTCATTGCTTTAAAAAAAATCAAACTAGCCAGAGGGTAGAAGTCCTGAGACAAATCTTAGCTAAACTGCCTCTGGCTGAATACATTCAGAAGACACTATTTCTTAATAATGTTATAGTGTCCTGGTAATAACCACAGTGGATATTGATAGTAACTATAGCCCAATTCAGGAAAGCAACTTAAGTGGTCATGTTTTCTACCACAGACTTACTTGTTGGTTTGTATTAATTTAAAAGGGAAATAGACAAATTCCTGAAGGACAAGGAATAGCTACTAGTCACGATGGCTGTAGATTTCCTCCAGTAGCAGAGGCAGCCAGTCTCTCTGCTGGGGGAAGTGAGAAAGAGTGTTCTTATACTTATATTCAGCTTGTTATGGCCACAAAAGCATCCGACTAGCCACTCGGGGGAAACCTGAAAGGTTTGGTCTGATCCTGCTCTTCTGCTTCTCTTATTACTGCCTCCATCCTGCTGCACCATCCTGTGGAAATTCCCACCCCAATTCAAATCAAGCTCATAATGAGGTTTTTGGGAGCAGCCCAAATCAAGATACTTTGAATGGACAGATTTACAGAGCTCAGAAAATGATGGACTCAAAGGTAGACATTTTAGAGCAAATGAGCAAATGGATTTGTCTGGACTGTTCTGGAAAAGCCCCCGTGCAAAGCGCTCTTGAAATACTTTCTGGAGCATTAGAATATCATTTATTACGGCCATAGGCCCATACAGGTAAAAACAACACATAAATAACAGTTTGTGCCGTAAGGAGGAAAAAAACGATCGCTAAAACACCACTATAACAATAAAATACTATAAAATGGAAAGGGATGCTACGCCTTAATTAGCTTGTAGAGCTCCTTGGCGTCGCTTTTGGGAAAGGACAGCAACTAGGAACCTAGCCACCTTCAGGGTTGTGTGGGTATCCTTGTCCTGCAAGATTTGGGCAAGGTGGAATTTTGGTGGGGTACCCTCTAGTTTCTGTATGATTGATCCCAACAAATTTGCCCGTGGCACATTAAACAAGGGGCAAGTGAACATAATGTGCTGGAGCGACTCCGGCGTCACCTTATCACATTCGCACACGGCGGGGGCTTGGCCCTTTGAGAACCTATGTCTCAGGACATTAGAGGGAAAAACGTTAAACCTCGCTTTGGTGAAGGCCAGTCTATGGGCAACAGTCGAAAGGGAGGAGAGGTATGATGGAACGCAGTAAGTTAAAGTGATACCAATGTTCTGGGGCGAACAAACACCTCCCCCCAGCATATAATTTCGCTGTAAATCGATGTCATCCAGTCTTTGGCGGATCAGTCTCTGAGCAGTGATTTGGTCTAGTTTTAGGGAATCTGAGGGAGAGATTCCATAACTCAGGAGTTTGGCATGAATTCTACTAGTCCAAAGGCTAGAGAATTCATCTCGCCATAAGCATTGGGCAAGGTAATGGTTTGGTAATCTATGCCACAATGATAACCAGAAATTGAAGACTTGCTTCCACAGGCAAGTTTCTAAGGATGCGACCTTCAATTCTAGTCGCATGGCTGCGTTGCTTACGCACAGGGGGAGCATTAGGAGCCGACGTAGGAATTGGCTTTGCAGAGTCTCAAGGGGAGCGAGATCTGTCATCACGGCCCAGAGCGGGGCAGCATAAGCAAGCACGGCAACCACTTTTGCCTTGAACACCTTTAGGGCCGAGGGAACATGCAAAGCTCCGTCCGAAAAGAAGAATCGGAGGAGCGCATATGACAAGGTTTTCTGGAGCATTGAGAAAGCGATAGAATAGATGTTCCTCTGTTTTTTGTGCAGCTTTCACTTGCTTCATGAACTTCCCATTGGCTTTCCCATCCTGAGGGAAGTTTGCCAGGGACTTCAGAGAGGGCCCTCTGCCCTCTTTGCCTGTTGAGGAAACAATGGGAAAGAGATGACTAAAGAAATAAAGAGAAAGACTCTCTTCCCTGGAAGAGAGGGGAGTGTTTGTGGGCGGGAGCCCGAGCTCCACCCCTGGCCGGGGGCCTTAGCCCCCGCCCCTCCTCACCTGGCTGACGCCCACCGGAGGCAGCCAACCAGGTGTCTCCGGGGGGCGTGTTTAGCAGCTTAATGCTGCGGCTCCAGCTCCGCCTCCTCCTCAGTCGTCATCGTCCCGCAGCGAGTCACCCACCCTCCACTCCCATTTAGCTCAGGGTCTAGGTTTTTTGGCCTTGCTATGGACCTTAGGTTGGTCGCCCCGGTTGTCTGGGGGGCCTGGTAGGAATTTTTCCATTTGGCATTAGGCTTTTTGGTTTTTTCGCCTACCTCGTAGCAATCGTCACAACTTTTGTGGTATTGGTGGGTAGGTTAGGCATTGGATTCATGTGTGTCAAGGGCTAGGTGTGGCCATCGCCTATGCTATCTACCGTGGGTATTCCGTTAAAGGAATCTGGCGGTCGTGTATTCCGTCCGATGCCTGCTTGGAGGGAGGCCATGGCACGACCCTCGGTGACATCAGGGGTGAGCCTATAGTTGGATTAGCATCAACAGGCTCCACCTACTGTTGAATAAACCCACCTCCTATAGTCATCCAATGCCTAAGCCAATACCTTTTCACTGCTGTAATCAATAAAGTTGTGGCCTTTTCTTGCCCATTAACCTTATATCACGTGTCCTTGTGTGTTTATTTCACATAGGGGGGTCGGGCCCTCGATCCACAAATGAGCATCTCCTTCCTCCTTCATTGCTTGACTTTGTGACCCTTCACCCATCCTGAGAAAGCCTTCAGTCTAATCTTAAACTGGTAGGTTTTCAAAATCATTAAATAATCCTAACAAGCATTCACTCATTTTCAGTTCAACACATCTTCCATACTGTACCTGGGCAGATGGCACTATTGGGTATTGTTCTATCTAATGAAAGCTTTCCCACACATGAGGTATTCCTTACACTTTAATTAATGTTATTAATGAAATGCCACTTAAGCGATGAAGACTGATGGGCCGTTTCCTCTCTGAGACTCTGCAGACTGAAAGCCGACTCTAAATCGCTGTTCACAAGTTATATTTGCCTACTGCAAAACGTAGAAAAAACAAACATGAGTAGATGTGGAGCTACCTGCTCTGAGGTTTCTATTTTTTCCCTAACTATCATAATGAAAGCCAAATGTTGAACGGCAGGGCGGTCAGTGACCAACAGCTCCTTTAATAACAAGTAGCTAGAAAATATCAGCTTTCATGTTTTACCTCAGTGAACAGGCAACAACCCCCAAAGCAACTCGGCGTGGTATTGAATATCAATATCGGGACACAGCATTGTAATAAATATGTCTCATACAATTTATAGCACAGTGTCAGGTTTTGAATTTGGCTCTCATTCTAGGATCCAAAGGATGCACTTCAGAACCATAATAGCCAACGGATGTGTTAGTCTTGGCTTTGCTCAAATATGTCTCTTTGCAGAACTGGACCAGAAAGGGTACAATGTTTTGTTGAAACCATGCGATATATTTTATGCACAGTACCCATGTCATGGTCACCTTTGTTGAATAGGGCTGAAATAGTAATGCAGTATTTACATAGTACTCAAGCACTTCATATATCTCAGGAACCCTAACAAGCTAGCCCATTATTATCATAAGTGCTCTGAGGGCTGAGGCTGACACACATTGGCATGCCTAGTCAGTTCATGGCAGGAGCAAAGAGTTAACCTTGCACATGCTCAGAGGCACTTGAGTATTCTGATGTAATTAGCCACTACACTGCTCTACTTTTTGGAAGTTTATCAATCTGAATTTTAACTTGTATGTTACATATACCTCAAATGGAAACCATATCAAAGTTTGGAAAGCAAGGGCTACAGTACAACAATATTTATTATTATTATTATTGGAAGTGTCAAAGTGGGGGCCATTCACACATTAGGTGGCAGCAATCTACATCTGCCACCACATGTACACATGACAGTGAGACTCAGTCAGTCTCCACACCTGTACGCATGTGACAGACATGTTTCTAAGCACCTTTGCTATATATGTATGTTACATTTTTAGGTGTATGGTAGAGTGGAACTGGAATGCAGTAAGTAAAGCCTAGACAGTTGAAGGTTTTGGTCTCCCAGCCAGCTATGATGCTTGCTGGGTGAATTTTGCCAGTTGCTTGCAGACTTACCTGGCTTGATTGATTGTGATGCAATTTGAAAAAAATGCTCCAAATAGCAACATATCATATATGACCAAGCTTAATGGAAGTCTTCCTTTATTACACTGACCCTTGCTAATGAAAACCAAAATAATCCCTTCTCCAATTTATATAGGACTAGAAAGTAAGTAACTCTCTGGATGAATTTAATATGGTGAACTCTGTATGTCAGTTAATTAAGTTCTTGTTCTCATCTTCCCATCCATAGATTAGTCCAACAACTCTCCACTGTTCTAGGCTGCATGCAGCCTCTTTCAGGTTAGCAATTTTTCCTCTTTAATTTCTCTTCTGGACTTGTACCAAGGTTTCTCTCATTTAATTTCTCTTCAAGCCAGGGGCATAGGTAACAGCGGCAACAAAAAATTGGCTTTGTAGCCTTGCATCTCCTCCTGTCGCTTTCCCCCATCTACCAACGGTGTCTTCTATCTTCTTGAAAGAGACTGGAAGTAATATTATTGAATACAGTGGTACCTTGGGTTGCAGACACTTCAGTTTACAGACTGTGCTAACCCAGAAATAGTACCTCGGGTTAAGAACTTTGCTTCAGGATGAGAACAGAAATTGTGCAGCTATCTTCTAGACTTAGAAGATAGGGTTAGAATTCCATTCTAAGCAAATGTTGCTTCAGAGGCTGGCGATGTCAGACAGCTGCTGAGCACCTCAGGGAAAGCCTACCAGCGCCAAACCCTGAGCAGCTGCCACAGAGCAGCAACCGCCTTCCTGGCTGGGCAAAGGAGGAGGGTGAAGAATGGCAAATCAGCCTTGGGTTGGGTTGGGTGCCAGACATGGGTGCTAGGACTAGAAGGGCTGGCAGTCCCTCTGCAGCATGTGGAGCTGGCATTGCAATTCCGTGCCAATTCACACTTCTCCAAATTCCGCAGTGCAGTTCTCCAACCAAATAATGCATACAAAAATGCTTATCTTAATGAAAGAAACATATGGCAATGTATTCTATTAGGGGAAGGTTGTTTGCGATACACACAGAGTGAATGAGGAAACGGGTGAGATGAATATAAGACTGTTAAGAGGTGAAGAACGGAGAGAAACTGATCATGATAGATTCATCCATCCCTACTTCAAACCCTCCAATGTTTATCTGAGGAAAATAGAAATGTCCTATTCTATTATTATTATTATTATTACTACTACTACTACTACTTATACCCTGCCCATCTGACTGGCTTGCCCCAGCCACTCTGGGTGGCTTCCAACATGTATAAAAACATAATTAAACATTAAACATTTTTTTAAAAAACCTTCCCTCTCCAGGGCTACCTTCAGATGTCTTCTAACGGTTGTGTAGTTACTAATCTCCTTGGCATGGGAGTCGCATTTGAGTTACCTTTTACATATCAGTTTTTAGTTCCGGTTTCAGGTTTTCTGGAGACATTGCCCACCCTCTAAATAAATCACTCACTGCTTTGTTCTATTTATCTTTTTTAAAAAAAAAATCCAGCTTTTCCTCCATGATGTTCAGAATGTCACATGAAAGGCTGTCTCATCCCCCAACCCTCATCCACCCAACACCTGGGAGGCAAATATTACTCTATGTATGTATCTTACTTATTATGCAATTTGTTTTAACCATGGAGTTGTTTTCTATTTTATGGATTGGTAGGTCATTTTGAGGTGTTATCTTGTAGAAAGTGATGAATAAATTTAATAAATGAATTATAGCTAAGAGAGGCTTTTTTTGCCAAAGTGTATGCCTGTAGAGACCAAATTGCAAACATGCGCTGGATTATGGAGAAAGCTAGAGAGTTCCAGAAAGACATCTACTTCTGCTTCATTGACTATGCAAAAGCCTTTGACTGTGTCGACCACAGCAAACTATGGCAAGTTCTTAAAGAAATGGGAGTGCCTGATCACCTCATCTGTCTCCTGAGAAATCTCTATGTGGGACAAGAAGCTACAGTTAGAACTGGATATGGAACAACTGATTGGTTCAAAATTGGGAAAGGAGTACGACAAGGCTGTATATTGTCTCCCTGCTTATTTAACTTATATGCAGAATTCATCATGCGAAAGGTAGGGCTGGATGAATCCCAAACCGGAATTAAGATTGCCGGAAGAAATATCAACAACCTCAGATATGCAGATGACACAACCTTGATGGCAGAAAGTGAGGAGGAATTAAAGAACATTTTATTGAGGGTGAAAGAGGAGAGCGCAAAATATGGTCTGAAGCTCAACATCAAAAAAACGAAGATCATGGCCACTGGTCCTATCACCTCCTGGCAAATAGAAGGGGAAGAAATGGAGGCAGTAAGAGATTTTACTTTCTTGGGCTCCATGATCACTGCAGATGGTGACAGCAGTCATGAAATTAAAAGACGCCTGCTTCTTGGGAGAAAAGCAATGACAAACCTAGACAGCATCTTAAAAAGTAGAGACATCACTTTGCCAACAAAGGTCCGTATAGTAAAAGCTATGGTTTTCCCAGTAGTAATGTATGGAAGTGAGAGCTGGACCATAAAGAAGGCTGATCGCCGAAGAATTGATGCTTTTGAATTATGGTGCTGGAGGAGACTCTTGAGAGTCCCATGGACTGCAAGAAGATCAAACCTCTCCATTCTGAAGGAAATCAGCCCTGAGTGCTCACTGGAAGGGCAGATCCTGAAGCTGAGGCTCCAATACTTTGGCCACCTCATGAGAAGAGAAGACTCCCTGGAAAAGACCCTGATGTTGGGAAAGATGGAGGGCACAAGGAGAAGGGGACGACAGAGGATGAGATGGTTGGATTGTGTTCTGGAAGCTACCAGCATGAGTTTGATCAAACTGCGGGAGGCAGTGGAGGACAGAAGTGCCTGGCGTTCTCTGGTCCATGGGGTCACGAAGAGTCGGACACGACTAAACGACTAAATAACAAATGCAAGTAGGTGTGTAAGTATTTGCAGGCTCTGAACTTTCTTATGCCCAAGGTGAATGAACTGTATGCACTGCCAACCCAGTTAGTATACTGCACTGGTTTTCATTCCAAAGTGTTAATTCAGGAAATTGCCATTTGCCCATCATCTCTCGATTTTGAAGACTCTTTTAGGTTCGTACTAGGAATAGACACAAACCCATTCTTGCAAAAGTTGCCTGGCAGCCAGAGCCCCTGGGCACAAAACCCAATACGAGAAACAAGAATTGGCTCACAGAAGCAGGTTTAAAATAAAATCCATCTTTTTCTTAAAGCCGCAGCGGAAAAGAAACCAGCTCTGTTACACTAATATTTGTTTAGTTCAGGCTCTTTGTTAGAATGGAGAGGGTTTTAAAATTACATTTTTGTATATGTTTTGCTTGGAGAAGAAAAATACTTCAATTTTCTCATCCACCCCAAAAGAAAATAACCAAACCAATCTGTTGAATGGAGAGAATGCCTCAAAAATAAGCAGCTGGTAAACAAAGAAGAAAGGAAGGAGAAGGAGCCTCCATTCATCCAAAAGATGGGAAAGTAGTGTTACGAAGATTGTGCACCACTCCCAATCTCTGCCGACTCCAAGGGGATTCCAGGTGCTTACCGAGGGTCATGTTTCCACTGGGAAAATCATGGCACAGTGGGCTCTAGTGTCTTTAAGAAATATGGCCTGTTTTACACCTATTTACACCTGGAGCCTTCAATTTAGAGGGTGCAGAACATTATACCCCATTGCGTGCCCAGCCCCAGAGTCCCTGCCCCAGAGAGCCTAGCTGACTAGAGGGAATAATGAACAGAGAAGACAACTGATATGGGATTTAAAAAGCCACAACTTTATTGATTTTCAGATGCAGGCAGTGCTTTTCGTCTGGGGGGATGCAGGGGTACACATATCCCTAAACATTTTGTGAATCTTTGTACTTTTTTCCAATGACTGTATTTATTTTCCCCGATTTGAACTATGAAATTGTGATTTTCTTGAGTCAAAATGAGAGTACCCTTAAACATTTTTTGAGGGGAAAAGCACAGGATGCAGCTAAACTTTGGCATAGGCATTGGGTGTGTATCCCTCTCAGACCCCTGGCAGGGAACTGAGGCAGGACAGGGTCTGGTTGGGTGAAAGGGTCCATTGCAAAATGTATGTTTATGCAGATGGGCCAACCCAAACACTTGGGGAAGCTCTACGGCTCCACTGCTTCTGGTTGTATGGACAGAGACTACTCCTCAAGACCCCTTTAAGGGGGTACCCTGTAAATGCTGCTGCTGGCAGATCAGTAAGTGCACTAAAGGATTCCGCCCAAGGCCTAAACCACCAAATGTGTGACTTGTGCTACAGGGAAGGCGGAAACCTGACAATCAGGGGAAATTCCTTCCTGGCTCCGCAAAAATACGGCAACTGTTAAAAAACCATAGCAAAGCCCACTAAGCTGGAAAGGAAAAGGTTAGAAGATAAAACAGAAAAAAAAACAGCAATGCTAAAGGGTGAGGAGCGGTGGGTGATGTTCAGAGGCCGTCTGGGCTGCTGAGAGTCCCGTCGGCCTGGTTATATGCCTGGGGAGTGGACCTGAGTGGAGTCTGAAAAGCTCAGGTCCACTTCCTCAGGCTCCCCACCCCCAGCCACCGCGGATAGGTTTAATTAAAACAAGGGGCTGGCAGTGCCAATGATACTCTGCAATGGCTGGGTAGGACCTCTCAACAGTCAGGGCCCACATGGCAAGGCTCTGGGGGGGCGACGGAGACAACTGCCGCTCACTGCAAAGATGGTTAAGTGGCCATTATATGCCATCATTGCTTAGAAGCCTTTCCATAAAATGTGGGAAGGTTAAGGACAGAGTAAAAGGTAAAGGACCCCTGAATGGTTAAGTCCAGTCAAAGGTGACTATGGGGTTGTGGCGGTCATCTCGCTTCAGGCCGAGGGAGCCAGCGTTTGTCCACAGACAGCTTTCCGGGTCATGTGGCCAGCAGGACTAAACTGCTTCTGGTGCAACGGAACACGGTGAAGGAAACCAGAGCGCACCTTCCCGCCATAGTGGCACCTATTTATCTACTTTCACTGGCATGCTTTCGAAATGCTAGGTTGGCAGAGCAATGGGCACTCAGCCCGTCGCGGGGATTCGAACCACCAACCTTCTGATCGGCAAGCCCAAGAGGCTCAGTGGTTTAGACCACATGTGGGAATATGTGGGCTGAGTCCATTATTCACAGCCCCGTGCATCCTGTGCTGTATTCTCACTGCCCCCCCCAACACACATAAAGAGGAGCAACACTAGCATTGTTCCAGCTATTTGCCAGTATAACTGGAATGCAGAGAAGAGGGGCCCTTACGCTAAGTGGGGAAAGGGATGTTAGATCCCTCCAGCACCTGCTATTTCCATCAAGACTGTTTTCCTTTTGTGCTACTGGCTTTCTGTGGTGGCAAGAAGCTCTTTCTTCAACACTCTGGCTGCTGTTTCCTTTCCCAGACTGTCCTGGGCCCAAAGACCCAGCGTCATTCCCAGGGAAAGAGCAGGAAGTGGCTTTCCTCTTTCAGCATCCCTCTGCTACTTCCTGGGGTGGGAGGAAGAAAGAGAGAGAGAGAAACTAGCTGGAGAGTGTTCATGTGCCTCATGTATAACTTCTAGTTTGACCCTCAGTAATGGGATTAAAGTAATGTCTGTTGCTGGCTGCATATGATGCAAATCCTTCTGACAGCACAATTTTAAGATGACAGATCTATTCCCAAGGATGAGTCACTGGGTTATTCTATCGCGCAGGACTTGCTCAAACAAGTGCTAGGACGTTACCTCTGGGGAACAATCTTGAAACATGCCAAGAAATTTGACTTGATGACTTAATAAAGTCTTTGCCATTTTTTATGCATTTGATAAGGGGCTTGGGGGAAATGGAAACGAGCAGCACTCCCCAATTCCACAAGGAAATTCAAGACTGAAGTGCAAGCTGATCTCAGGAATGTAGATGAGGACAGGAGTATGAACGAAATCGCAGTAGCAAGGCTCTGAAAACAACGCCTAACATTTTACTTCTCTCGGCTGGAGTCGTGTATTCAGTTTTATTTGTTCATAGCATTTGTATCTCTCTACCGTTGTTGTTGTTTTCTCCTCCAAGGAGCTAAGAGCAGACATTCTTGCAGTCCATTTTATCCCAGCCATGGCATCAGCTTGTCAATGAAAGCAAACATTTATCGGCTTGTTTGTTACATTTGCATCCTGTCCTTCCTTTGCAAAGCAGGGTGCAAGGAATTCAAGAAACTTTGACCTTGCCATTTATTTTCTTGGGCAGGCAGGTGAAAACCTAGGTCTTGTGGCCAGCGTCTTTTCTTGTTTCCTTGGGAACAACGGGCCCAACTCCTTCATGGTTTGTTGCGCATTTAATGGTGTAAAATAGAGAGAAAAGGAAATGGCTAAGCTTAGGGGAAAATGCTAAGCAACTTATGGCATGTTCACATAAGATGTCTTTGCCCCTGTATAGATGGTACTTAACCCCTGTAAAACTAGCAAAGATTTATCTCAATAGTGATAACCTTTGTTGGAAATGTAAAGAAAAAGAAGGTACTTTTTTCATATGTGGTGGACTTGTCCCAAAGTGAAAGACTTCTGGGAGAAGATTTATAATGAACTGAAAAAAATGTTGAAATAGACATTTATTAAGAAACCAGAGGCCTTTCTTCTTGGAATAACAGGTTTGGAATTGCCCAAGAAAGATGTTAAATTATTTTTGTATGCCACAACGGCTACCCAAATATTACTTGCTAAAAATTGGAAAACACAAGAACTACCAACAGTGGAAGATTGGCAGATGAAGATGATGGACTTTTTGGAGCTAGCTGACCTGACTGGAAAAATCCGCGACCAGAAAGAAGAGGAGTTTCAAGAGGACTGGAGGAAATTCAAGGACTATTTGAACAAATATTGTAATATAAAAAAATAGAAATTACTTGAAAGAAACAAATAGGCCTAGGATTAAACTAAGTTATAATTAAATAAATGGAATTTAGAATATTAAGAAATGTGAATAAGATGGATTATAATTGGAAATTGTTTTAGTTTACTAATGATATTGGAAAGCTGTTACCTTCAACTACAAGGAAACTCAGAAGGGAGGGAGTAGGGGAAGTCAACCAAGATGTTTAAAAGGTTGGATTTGTAAAGAATTAAGTTTGTTGTTATTGTTTATCTGTTTATTGTTCCTTTTTTCCGTTCATTGGTGTATTTTTCTTTTTTTCTGTTTTTGTGTATCATTCTGCTTTGTGGTTTTTGTTATTATTATGGAAAATCTAATAATTTTTTTTTAAAGATGTCTTTGCCCCATGTACATTACCCTGCTGCAGCAGCTCCCCGCCCCCCCCCCCCGCCACCGCTGAACTTTTACTCATGAAGTAAAAGTTGTGCAATAGCGAACGTGGCTTAACTGTTCTAGCCGGATTGATGCTGCTTTAAGAATGAAATACATCAAATAGCACTTTTGTCAACTCCAGGAGGGATATGGATTGTAGATAATGTGTAAATGCAGTTTCACAAAGTAGTAGGAAGTGCACACTTTACGTGGAGTAAGCGGTAATGTGATCATGCCCTTTTTGTTCTAGAGGTACCCAGATGGAAGAAAGGACGTCTCATTGTAAGAAGAGTCTCATATAAATGTTTCCAATAGGCGCCAGGTGAATTACAGTCACATCTGCACTATACTTATACTGTACTCTTATACCACTTTAACAGTCATGGTTGAACAGTGCCAGATTACGTATACGCTAAACAAGCTATAGCTTAGGGCCCCACTCTCTTGGGGGCCCCCAAAAAATTTAAAGGACAAAAAACTGGATGTACATTTCCAAAATATAAGATAAAGAACAAATAATATAAAACCTACATATAGCAACAATGTTTTGTGTTGTGTAGGCTCCTACTTGTTATGTGCAAATGGCTTTAGATGCCTTTTAGGTCCATAAATTACCATATAGCATATATTCAACACAAAAAAACAGCGACAATTTGTTGTTGACAAAGGACAGCTGGACATATAAAGGGCCCCATTACCTTCAGTAGCTTAGGGCCTCATCAAACCTAAAGCCGGCCCTGTGGTTGAAAATCTTGAAAGAGTTAAGGCGCATATCATGATTCATTTGGGGAGGTAGTTTAAAAAGAAAGTGTTGAAAAATAAAATTATTGTAACTAATACATTAATAATCTCTGAACATTGCACTCCAAGGTAAAAATAGTTTCCTCTCTTGCTAGGTTTTTGAGGTTGACTTTCTTTCTTTTTAAAATAAAATGCATAAAATCCCATTTCGATCTGATTAAAAACTTATTTTCTAGCATAATTGCAGCAAGCAGGGTTAATATGGAAAGGCAGAGTCCTTGAGAAATAGTAATTTGGTGTGAGAGATGTGTAATTAAAGCAATTTGATGGTATCTTCATGGTCTAAATGAGTGATTGTCAGTTAGTGCTACTGACTGAGCTGAAAAAGTTAGCCGTCTGATGCATAGTTTGCATTGAGTGGCCGGATGCCCATGGCACCAGCATGCCAGCTGATGGAGGCAGTGGAGCCTGGGGCTACATGGGCCACCTGAGCCCTAGACTGGCATTTAGGAAACGACCTGTACTGAGTCAGACCACTCACTCACTGCTGCCCATGTATAGACAGACTCTCCATTGTAAATAGGCTGGTCACAGCAGCAGGGCAGTATGGGAAATGAGGTCGGCATGTAAGCATGGGTAAGTTCCTTGAGGCACCTTTAGGGTGGCAGGAGGGTCTGTCGACTCATGTTAAAGGTCATTGCCAGGGACTGGCAGGACGCTGGCCAGTGTGTGCCAAGGGATGCGGGGCTGGAGTCTGACTTAGGAGAGAGGAGCAATGATTTGTAGGGACCTGTCAGGAGGCAAGAGTCAGAGGCAGGGGACACTTCCGAGCTGGAGAATGGAGCACAGAAGGAAGAAGGGGAAGAGGCAGGTCAGGCAGGTAAAGGGCTGGGTGCTTCTCCACCCTCTCCTGCTCCAATGCCTCTAAGAACCAGGAGAGAAATGAAGCTAGAAGAGCAGAGGCAGCTTCCACACAGACATAGTCTCTGGCTGCATGCAAAGATACATGAGCTGGTGGAGGAGGAATGGCCCCCTGTTGCGGCAGCTGCTCCATAGAGCCATAGACCTGGGAATAGCTGCCTAGACACCAAACAGATCCATAGAAGTCATAGAATATACAGTGGTGCCTCTGGTTGCGAACAGGATCCGTTCCGGAGGCCTGTTCGCAACATGAAAAGAGTGCTACCCACAGTAGCGCGTCTGCGCATGCGTGTGATGTCATTTTGCACTTCTGCGCATGTGCGAGCGGTGAAACTTGGAAGTAACCCTTTCCGGTACTTCTAGGTCACTGCGGAACGTAACATAAAAGAACGTAACATGAAGCAAACATAAGATGAGGCATGACTGTACGTCAGTGTGGGTCGCGTACACGGTGAGGTCAGAAGGAGACAAAATGCATGCAGTACTGGCGGCCTATTGCAACAGTAACACCGTCTGTTCACAAGAGCAGTTCACAACAAGAATAGTTGTGCCCCCTTGAGCTTAATTTCAACCAGTGACATAGTTTGCTCATTTGTTAGACTTCACATTTTTTCATTTGAATGGTGTACTCTCAAATGGTTGATGCTTAATGTGCCATGCTTAATTACTGCACTGGGGGTCCACTCCCTTTCCCAACATCACTGGGAAGGACCGCTAGGTCTCAGGTTTGGACACTGAAATCGCAGGGTCTGGGATGCTTCTGACCTGGCAAGACAGGGAGTCACAGTTGATCACAGCTCCCTGGTGTGTGTCTAACATGTGATTCCTGGGTGATTAGAAACTTGGATTTCCCTTTTATTTTTATAAATTTTCTCCATGAGAAACACAGCAGCAATGTGATAGCTCTGAGTTTAGTTGGTCCAGAAGGAAAAAGGAACAAACACATTTACCTGACCATCTTCAGAATGAACAATTGCCGCCACCAGCATAACTCATCCTGTGAACTTTAAGTTTTGCTTCTGTTAATTGTTTTGTTACATGAAAGGGGTTTTTTTATTTTTAAAAAATAAGAATTTACAATCTTTCCATCACACGACTTAAAAAATGGTTTGCTCAGGGAACAAAGCTTTGTCCGTGATGTGGCTTCATGTTATGAGTTGGATTTCCGGCTGCTGAATGAGAAACAAGATGTCCAGGCTTGAAGTTTGGAAGATGGATTGCAGAAGCACCATTTGGTAGCCGGAGGCTATTCTTTTCTTTTTTATTAGAAAACATATTTTTCATTCCTATTCAAAGATGTTGTCTTGTTTGCTTTGGAAGCTTCATATTGTGATTTTATATTAAAAACCTGAAGATGGCTTTTATGAGAAGCTTCGGCTGTGAGAAGGAGAGCTCCCTATGACGGTTTGGAATCTTACTTTCCAAGCAGTTCTTCACACGAGGAAGCATTCAATAAGATGAGCCTTTGTGAAGGATCAGCATGGGCCACATTTTCATCTCTGCAAGCTCCCAAGGCTCTGCAAGCTCCCAGAGGTGACTATGACACCAGGAACCATGGGAACAGAGGCCATGCCTTTTTCAGAAGATGCCCATGCTAACCCTTGGCGACTTGAGAGGCGGTGGTAGCTGAGGATACAGCAGGATGCAGCAGGAAATGTGGAGCAGTGCTGCAGGGGTGGGTCAAATCCAGAAGACTGGAGACAGCTGGGTGCTCTGGCCCAGAAGGTCACTGGGGAACTGGAACAAAAACCCTTTGCTGAAAAGTCAAAGCAGATCCAGGCTGAAGGAAGAAAGGCAGAATTCCCATCAGAATTCCTTTTCTTGAACACCTCCCAATCACAATCATGGAGAAGTGAGACAAAGGATAGGTTGACCTCTTGGGTATGGAACTAAAGGAAGAACCCAGTAAACTCACCAGAACTGCAATGCTGTGTATCTCCAATGATTTGTAATATTGCATGTCTTGTTTTATTAAAGTTTTATTTGCACCAGCATGGTGTAGTGGTTAAGTGGTGGACTTGTAATCAGGTGAACCAAGTTTGATTCCCCGTTCCTCCACATGCAGCTGCTGGGTGACCTTGGGCTAGTCACACTTCTCTGAAGTCTCTCAGCCCCACTCATCTCACAGAGTGTTTGTTGTGAGAGAGGAAGGAAAAGGAGATTGTTAGCTGCTTTGATCCTCCTCCTCCTCCTCCTCCTCCTCCTCTTCTTCTTCTTCAATCCATGTTCGGAGAGGAGGTCAGCACAGCACAACAGCAGAATGATGGGGAAGCGCTAAGCAGCCACTGTCCCTTCTCTGGGGGCCCACATGCTCACACACTCATGCTAAGCCATGGTTTGGTTTAGGGTTATGTGCAAACCAGGCCATTCTCTAGTTTAGCCATAAATTAGTGTATTATTGTATAAAACCAACAAGATTCCATTGGAATAATACTATGTGCCATTTGCATAGTTCTTTAGAGTGTTCAGAAGGGCTGAGAATACCTTTAAAGGAATCCAATTCACATTTAAAGCACATGACTGTAGGATAACAGCCTCATATAACTTTAGCATGTTTGAATCTAATTTGTGCATGAAGGTGTTAAACCATAGAATCAGCTGTCCTGCCAAGCTTAGCCTCTGCCATCAATTCTCCTCACCTTGAGAGGAAATGGGTCACCAATCCTTTGTTTTCTCTCACTCTTCATGTAGTGATGGACTTACATTTGGGGGTCTATGAAGCTTTAACAGTTATGGGGCCCCTTTTCAACCAGCAGGGACACGGGTGGCGCTGTGGGTTAAACCACAGAGCCTAGGACTTGCTGATCAGAAGGTTGGCAGTTCGAATTCCCGTGACAGGGTGAGCTCCCGTTGCTCAGTCCCAGCTCCTGCCAACCTAGCAGTTCAAAAGCACGTAAAAGTGCAACTAGATAAATAGGTACCGCTCCGGCAGGAAGGTAAACGGCGTTTCTGTGTGCTGCTCTGGTTCGCCAGAAGTGGCTTAGTCATGCTGGCCACATGACCCAGAAGTTGTATGCCGGCTCCCTCGGCCAATAAAGCGAGATGAGCGCCGCAACCCCAGAGTCAGTCACGACTGGAACTAATGATCAGGGGTCCCTTTACCTTTTACCTTTCAACCAGCAATGAGGTCTGAGTAATCCCTGTTATCTTCTTCAGTGGACTTATTCCACAACAGGTCACCACAATTTATTTATTTATTTATTTATTTATTTATTTATTTATTTATTTTAAAAAATCTACTACTTCTCAGATTTTGATTAAAATTGCTGTACATATTACATGAAACACATTTTACAAAATACTATTTTTTCTGGCTTTTCTAGCAACATATTCACATACAGTTTCATCATATGAGAGCTTCCTTGCAATGTCATTTTCTAGACATTCTAGACATTTTCTTTATATACATAAAGAATTGAAGCACTCTTCAGCAAAACAGCCAACTTACTGTGACCCTCCATCTTTGCAATATCTTTGCTAAACTTTGGGATTGTTGAAATATATACAGCAAAAAATTAATCAAATTGAGTTGTGTGACTCAAATTGGGTCTACTAGATCCAATCTTTTTTAGCAATATGGAGTATAGGCGCTTCTGGGGATCCTCTGGGATTAGGGGTCCTGAAGTTTAACAACCCTTAGTTTCATAGTAGATGTGTCCATGTCTCCGTATCGATTTCATTATGTAAGGCACTCTTGAGTTGTTTGCTCCAGCCTCATGGCATTATCCAGCCTCTTTTGCTTCATACCAGAACCGAGTCTGAAACTAGAGTTTTTCTTTACCAATAGTTTGAAAACTTTTACCTTTTGTAACTAAGCAATGTTTTGACTGCCTGTGCATGTTTTCTGACTGCTGAATGGAAAAGCACATGAATCTGACCTTTGAAGAGTTTTGTAAGTAAAGCATTTTATGAGGTACCAAACATGGGGTCTATGTCTGTGCTTAGGGAAGTAGGATAACTTCGAAAGAGCTTTTAAGAGGGGACATTTTGGGACTCACTAGAAGGGCACATCTTTGTAGGTTTTACAGCCTATATTTCCATGTTTTTCTGTGCTGCATGTTTTGTGATGTTAAATCTCTGCTGGAGTGCTCTCATCAAAGAGTTCTTGCCCCCAACTTAGTTCTTGGCTTCCAGGATTTCAACAACAACTTCTCCCGAAGAATCCTGAGAACTGTAGCTTGTTAAGGGTGTTGAAAATTGGAGCTCTGTTCACAGGATTATTTCAATGTAGATTGGATATGTTTTATGTTGTTTACCTAAGGTCCTCTACTCAGTTGTTGGCTGAGCTGAGATTTAAAATTCTTGAGGTCACAATATTACAGCAGCTCTTAGTAGCTGATCCTTCTGGGCTTACTTTTGATTTCTCCCACCCAAGTTATCCAGATGAATAATGAACTCTCTATTTATTTTTAACCTACTGTGATTGACATTAGCTATGTCCCATTATTTAAATGTTTCATTTTTGCTGTTCAGGTAAAGCACGACAACAAATGTATCTGACACACTTATCTGATTTTAAGTATCATAATGGCTGGAAACAAGAAACCGTGGATGAACCCAGCAGATTAAAGAATATTTCACCCCTCTAAAGATATCATGTTGTGTTACAATGGGAGGGAAATTCAATCTCTTTCTTTGCGCTTTCATGTGCAGATAGAAGATCTTCTCATTGTGGGGAACTGGGAGACATGGCAAATTTTGGTAATTTTTTCATGTTTGGTAGGTAAACAATGCTTGGCTTTAATTTCACACTGGAATGTTCTCTGTGTGTATATCAAATGCTAATATAATTTGCCATATCAATCTGGAGTTCAACACTGAAAGCTTGAGAAAGAGATAATTCTGAGATCTGTCCATTTTCCATTCCTCTCTTTGCCTGCCTCTGATTTCTATCTGCTTCATATTTCAACACATCAGTCAAATAGATGGTTTGACATGTGAGTTTAATACCATTTAACTTGTCCTGAAATGAATTACCAGGTCACCAGGCTGACTACAGCTAGATTCATATATCTTACTTTGCTAATCCCAAGTACAGATTCTCAGAACAATGTATACATAAACCAATTTTGCACAAGAGTTACTCCTATATAAACTGTCATTTGCTTAGAAAAAAAGAGCAAAGCATTCCTGCATTTTTTTAATTAAAAAAATCCCATTCATGTTGTATATATTTATGTTCCTGCTTACCATAACATTGTCTCAAAATGAGTGTATTCATTTCCCCATATGCTTGTGGAGGATGGAAGTGAAAAGAGATGCTTTCACATGTGAGAAGTACCACACAATCCTATGTACATTTACTCCAAAGCAAGTCCCACTGTATTTAGCGGAGCTTACTCCCAGGTACACGTGCCCATGGTTGCAGCCTGAAATTGGTTCTTGTCTCAGCTGGGTTTGTGATGAAAATGCAAAACCTACATGTGCCAGGATAATGATTTGCATTATAAATGCCTCTCTCTTGCTTTCCAGGCTGATCAAAGTTCAAATGCATAACGCCTGAGCGGCTGAAAGGCAATTTAAGCACCAAGAATGAAAACACTCAGAGAATAATGATTCTACCTTTATGGTATGCTCAGGGCTTAGATTTCACTTTAGAATTCCACTTTAGATTCTCAATCCTTTTTGAAATTAGTGACAAGGTAAGAAGAGTAGGCTTACACCCTACTCTTAGATACAGCCCAAGTTAAACTTGAAACACCGCACACTTTTAAAATAGTTGATTATTTAAGTGGAAGAGGGAAAAGGACCCCCGCACAGGAAGGAGCAGCAAATCTTCAGTCCTGCCTAGTAGAGCAGGTGGGAGGGACAATTCATCCAATAATCCTTTCTATCCCCTGCAGACCTATGTGGTAGGTCCAATGTCACCTTTTTTTGTCTTTTCAATAGCCCATAACTATAGGAAATGTATCGGCATAAGACAAGCAGACACTCTTCTTTGGAAGGAAAGGTGTGTTCCTTGTGCCTGCTTATATAAGCTGATTGATTTCATATCACTCATTGTACAGGGGCCAGAAATACCCCAAGTCCTAATCACATCTGGTCTGAATGAAACAGGGCAGGAGGGTGGGTAGATGGACAGGAGGACTGAGTCTCCTACAAAAGGTAAACAGGCCTTGGAAATGTTTTCTAGAGCAGCTGAATTTTGACGTTCTCCCCAGTTATCCAGCTCCCCAGTTGGAGCCGGCATCCCAGTGCCAAGCCATCACACTGTGCAGGTTTCTTTGCAAAGCAAAGCTCAGATTTATGCACTTCAAGCTCCTTCACTGCTTCCTGTAGCCGATTCTTTCAGGGTGGGACACAGTATTTCACGGGTGCAACACAATCAATCATTGTAGAAGTCACTGGAACGACATGAAGGATGACTGGACATTACGCTCTTGCAATCACAAGCTGGAGGTTCTTGGCAGATCTGTTAGACAACTTCACGTTGTTGCCTAGGACTGCACTGTATAGGTGTTAGCACGCCGGCTGAATTAGCTTATTGGAAAGTACTTCTGCTGAGGTAGCATCTGGAAAGTACTCTTGTGTGTGTGCCAGATTTGTGAAGCTAATAATGGAGTATATCCTCCACAGGCTCGGTTTTGCTAGCAGAATATCACCCTCTTTGGCTTTGGTTCAATAGATTTGTTGCTATATAAAATGAAGTTCTGAAAAAGTATATATTAGAAATCTAGGTTCATTGGACACATGGAAAAGTAAGGATTATTGAAGTACCTACATTTATAAAATATGTGCTGTTCTAGATGGTAATAAACTGTAAACATCATATCTTCTTTCTAAAAGTCCCTGGAAAATTAGGCCTCTAGTTTAACTGGGGAACTCAACATTATGGGCATATTAACACCTTAAAAGTGAGATTCCTATATTGCAGGGGGTTGGACTAGATGACCCCTGGGTTACCTTCCAGCTCTAGAATTCTATGATTCTATGAGATACTGGAATGAAATTTGGTACAACTCCTACCACATTATTCTACATTTGATGTTCAAATCTTGGCTCAACCTATTTTTAAAGGAGCGGGGAGCAAAATATGTGGAAATGGTATGCACATGCAGGATGTTCAAATTGCAGTTGCATATTCAGATCTTTAAACCTCCCCCTTAGATAAATTCAGACAAGACTCAAATTTTGGTTTGGTTTTTGGCAGAATTTAGGCCACAACTTTATTGATTACAGCATAGGCTGGTTGCATAGGCTCTGGTTCGACTAGCTCCTTGCCATGCAGGTAGCACTGACCCAGGGCACCAGCATAGGTCAGCCAAGGGTGAACACCTGGGTAGGCAAAAAGCTGGAAACAGACTATGTTTACCACCCAGATGCCCCCCTAGACTCAGTCACGGGCACAACCCCCTCTCAGGGGTTGACCAAACCATTGAGTCCCTGGATTCCTTTAATGGAATACCCTTCACATAGGGATGGCGAGAGCGTTCTCCCATCCCTATCACCTGAACCAGAGCCTATCGGCAACCTTACAAGTTGTGACAATTTGCTACGCGGCAGGCGAAACCCAAATGGTAACAGCCAATCAGCCAAGTGGAGGAAATTCCTGCCGTCCCCCTGTCCCTACGACAGACGACACACAACGGCATAGCAAGGTCAAGCACACAAGCCCTAAACGTAGGGAGAGGTGGGCGGGTGTTCCAATGCATGCACTGAAAGAGGAAGTTCTGGGTCATGTGCATGGGTTTATATAGGCCCCTTGGTCTGTTTAGTTTGCGTCCCATTGGCCTGATTCAACCCAGCATCAAGGGACCTACCAATTGGGTGTTGTGGCTATTCAATTGAACCCACCCACAACAGAGGGTTTGGTTGCCAGGTCTCACCGCAACACATGCCCTTTGCTAGGGAGGACCTGATCTCTCTTCCACCTTTCATTTGCAAGGGGACCAGGAAAGCTGTAAATTCAGCACAATGCAATACTTCTTGCATGAGAAAATTCCACAGTTTTGCCGTGTAGAAGTACTTTCTGTTGTCTGTCCTGGGTCTTTCAGCTTTATTGGGTGGCCTCTGGCTTCTAGTGCTATAAGGGAAAAATTCTTTCTTTCTCTACTTTCAGCACACTATGAGTAATTTTATATACCTTTCTACATCTCAAGTTCAAACCCCAGATTCACCCCATGCCTGTTTTTGAGGGCGGAGGAAAGATCCCAAATAAAACATGAAGAAACTATTTGATATAAAATAAATGTATGTATTTTATCAGGCATTTTTGGAGGCCACACAGCGAAAGTGCTGTGACATCACAGACATATTTCACAATTGTTTCCTGTTAATTTAAATTAGTATCTCTCATTTGAAATTTAATCCTGGCTCCAAATGAAGGGTTTGGATTTGCTGCAGAAATTCCTTTGTCTGCATGTTCTACCTTTCTGATATCATGATAAGTGTTCCAGTTACTCAGTTCTGGATTAAGTTTGATTTCTAAGATGTTGCACATTGGACATTTTCATTACGCCATTATGCTGATGGAAGGGTACAGGAGGAAAATTTCCTCAAGGCTTTAAATTTCGATATTGAATTCAGTCTTTTGTGAGCAAAAGAAAACAGCTTGTTCCTTTAGCCTCATCATGCTGCTTTCTTGTGGTGCAAGTAATCAGCCATTGTGGAACGGACTGTTTCTATAGACCGACTCATTCTTTGTGGCCAGGCATGTCAATGAGACAGCTCATTGGAGGGTTTTTCTTACCTCCGAAATATGAAAAGTGATCAGACATTTTTATAAAAGCCCCAGGGAGTTTAAGACAAAAACAAAGTTGGTTAGCCACTTGTATTTAATTTTGGAAACTAGTCTTCCTAACTCTTCAAAAAACAAATAGATAAATCAGGCATACCATTTTGAGGAAGCCTTTCAATATCCTGGAAATCAAGCTATTTATAGCAATAGAAAAGCAACCAGTATGAAGCTGTGTCCCTACTATGTTCTTCTGTGTCTCCATGTTGAATTTATTCTCTTACGTTATTCAGCTGAGCTTCATGCAGTAAAGTAGCTAAGAGTCTGAACCGGTCTGAATCTTGCCTGTGCCATGAATTCATGAGGTAGCCTGCCATTTCTCCCTCTGCACACCACACCCCGTCCGTGATGTGCGGAATAAAAACAGGGCTGCCCTACCTTCCACACAGCGTGTTCTTCTTCATGGAGAGTGTTATGTACTGAAGTTCTCACCCTGGACCAGCAGGGGGATACTGTAGATAGTTATGCAAATGAAGGATCAAAAGTGACGTTCAGTGATTGGATAGTTTTAGAAAGTTGTTACAGTAACATTGTACTGGAGCTCTATATAAGCAGGCTGACTGAGCCCTTCAGCTCAGTTCTGTTCTGGCCTCTGAATAAAGAAGAGCTGTTTGAAGAATCGCTGTGTCGTCTGATATGTTCACCCACAACTTAACAGAGAGCACGTGTTGCGGTGGGGTCTAACAAAACATCCCACTGTTGCTGGGCAGGTAACTGTTGTTTGCCACCATTGCGATTGGGCTCCTCTTTGTCGCTGGGGAGAATTTAATGTTGCCATTTTATGATTGACAGCCTAGAAGTTTTAAATTCCCTGCATGCAGCGTTGAGCTTCCTCTTTTGCTACGCACATCGGATCACCTGCCCACCCTCTCTATATTTAGGGTTGTTTGCTTGACCTTGCTATGCCTGGCATGGGGTCGTCTGCTTTTGGGGCAGGGGTCTGGTAGGAATTTTGTCCATTTGGCTGATTGGCTGGTGCCATTTGGTTTTTGCCTACTGCGTAGCAAATCTTCACAACTTGTAAGGTTGCAGTTAGGCATTGGTTTTATGAATTGGTTGGTGGAGGGGTATGGATTGGCTGTGCCTGCCCCTCCAATGCTGCTGCTGCTGCTGCTGCAAGGGTATTCCATTAAAGGAATCCAGGGGCTCGCCATGCTTTTGTCCAACCCCCTGTCAAGGGGCTAGGGCCACCCAAGAGCCCCTGGGAGTATTTGGGGAGAGGTGAGGGCATGGTACCCAGCTCCATCTTTCTCCCCAAAATGTTTTCCCTTTCTGACTTTCGCAGGCGTGCGAATGTCAGTCTGTCCTCAGGCGGGGACAGATAGTCACAACCAATGCCTAAGCAACCTCCCACATTTTTTGTATTTTAATAAAGTTGTGGCCAAAATTATGCCAAAAACCTTCAACAAAATTTCTGTGTGAATTGTGTTTTATTGGGGTGGCTTTGGGACCTCGACACGCAAGTGGTGCAATATGTGGAACAAGGTATGCCAAGTCTTCTGAACACACTTAAGTGCTACGTATATAAATGCTGGCAGTATAATTTATTCACACTGTAAAGAGGCCAGTCATAGAAGAAGGTTTGGGGAAATTATGCTCCAGTCAAAATATAAAGTTCCATGTTTTCTAGCTGAGCCAAGGATTAAGACACGTGGCGTTCCTTGTAAATTCCTAGAGGGTACATCCTTGTATATGCACAAGGCGGGAAGAGAACTATAGGAAAATAATCCTTCCTGCTGCCTTCCTGCTCAGAGAACATCCGCTTTTTCTTCATGCAGCTATAGAAAAAGGATGCAAGTCACCAGATTCAAATCTCAACCATGAATGAATGAATGAATTTATTAATACGGTCACAGACCAGCATCAACACACACAATATCACAGATCATAAAAAATATCAGAAATACAAAGGACAATATGAATATAACAAGGATTTAAATATAAAAATTAAAATTAATTATTAACGTGCCCCCTGTAATTAACATTTAGGGGTTTGGTCACTATGGGATACCACTTGCTTCCTGCGATTGATTGCAGACGCACAGAATTTAGCTACACTTAATGTAGTCTTGGGATTCTTGTCCTCTAGCAGTAGTTTTAAACTATGGTGATCCGATTCTTTCCTGGACTTTTGCAAAACAGGTGTAATAAAAATCAAACGTATATCCTCATAAAAACGACAACGTAATAGTACGTGCGAAGCAGTTTCAACTTCCAGCGAGCCACAAGGGCAGACCTGTGCTGTGTATGGTTTACCCTCAAATCTGCCCAAATCTCAACCATGTATTTTGTAATTGTGAAGCATATTTTCTCTGACTTATTTTACTGCTTTTTTTTTCTTCAATGTTATATGAGTAAACAATATTTTTATCTCCGGCATTACAGACTTCTGTTTAGAGTGTTGGATGAAGGGGAAAATTCAGTCTGCCTGAAGCATCCTAGATAATTATATATATATATATTTTTTTTAAGGAATATTTATTAAATTTTCCAATTTTTTAAACAAACAAACAAACAAAACAAACAGAAACATTAAACACAGGCATAAAATTCATAAACCATACTTTTAAATAACAAATTTCTCAGACCTCCTCATACTTCTCCTTCTTGTATCCCAATTAAGATTATTTGTTCAGCAAATTCTTCATTTAAAGCATTACAGCTTATAACATTACCTTATTTTTCAAACCCTTTCTTTTCCCCATCTATGTTCTTATATATTATTGCAGCTAGAAACCTCTCAATTTCAATCCAACACCATCTAACTTTCTTAAATTTTACAATGTTTCTGTAAATAGTCCTTAATTTTTTTCCAATCTTCTTCAGCCGACTCTTCTCCCTGGTCACGGATTCTGCTCGTCAATTCTGCCAGTCCCATACAGTCGATCATTTTCATCTGCCATTCTTCCAGAGTGGGTAGATCTTGCGTCTTCCAATACTTTGCAATGAGTATCCTTGCTGCTGTTGTAGCATACATAAAAAAGAAGCATCCTAGATAATTATAGAAAGCTACACAGCTTTGTTTCTGTGTTAATTCTGCAAAGAACGGCACATGTTTAACTCTGTTAAACCAGATGTTAATTTTATTCAACTGAATAAAGAAGGATAATTAATAAATTATATATCCTATCCTCCAAATCCATCCCAACTGAAGGTACTTTTCCTTTTCCCTCAAAGCACACTGCAAGTCTGTTCCAGTATAAAGAGTCGACACAGGACAGTCCCATTTGCTCCTTCATCTTTTCACCTGCCAGTTTCTGCCCTTTTCCAGTCCTACCATTTTGCTGACCTGACCTCTCTTCCCCAGCCACAGATCATTGCCAAAGGAAGCCAGGTCCCCACCTATAAAGCTAAAATAATCCAACCTGCCATGTGGCTATGCAAGAATGTAGCTTGCCTATGGTTGTGAGCATGGACAGGGTGTTTGGAAACAAAAGAAATAATGGAAGTTCATGTAATTCTCAAGCTCTTCAACAAAGCCAGGTCACCCTCTTTTCCTTCGTTTTACCCATTTCCATCACTTCTGCTGTGATTTCAGCAGCACCCTGCGCAACGCCAACATTCGACACCCCCTGCCTCTCGCTTTCCATTCTACATCACAGGTGCCATGCCCAGGCTGACCGAACCAGTTGGGCTCCCTTAAATCTGCCTCTGCTGTGATGTAGCTTGACGTGTAGCATCATGCATGGTTTTTGTTTTGTTAGTTTCAAAAGTTCTGCTGTGTTCAGTGCAACCGAAATGTTGACATCGGCTGTTGTCTTGAAAGACCTACATTGGCTCCCGGTACGTTTCCGAGCACAATTCAAAGTGTTGGTGCTGACCTGTAAAGCCCTAAAGAGCCTTGGTCCAGTATACCTGAAGGAACGTCTCCACCCCCATTGTTCTGCCCAGACACTGAGGTCCAGCTCCGAGGGCCTTCTGGAGGTTCCCTCGCTGTGAGAAGCCAAGTTGCAGTGAACCAGGCAGAGGGCCTCCTCAGTAGTGGCACCCGGCCTGTGGAACGCCCTCCCACCAGATGTCAAAGAGAACAACAACTACCAAACTTTTAGAAGACATCTGAAGGCAGCCCTGTTTAGGGAAGCTTTTAATGTTTGATGCATTACTGTATTTTAATATTTTGTTGGAAGCCGCCCAGAGTGGCTGGGGAAACTGAGCCAGATGGGCGGTGTATAAATAATAAATTATTATAATATTATTATTGTTGTCTGAAGGTCCTCACAGCTTGGAGATGGGGTGGTGCTTGCCATTTTGTTTGCCAAAGTTCTGGACAGTAGACATGATATGGTACATGTCTGAGAATGTCTTTCTGGCAGGCCTTTGCAGGAAAACTGAAGGGAGAATAGATAGAATAAAAAGCTCATGGATGTGCTAGGTGAGGTTGTTTGTTCATCACAGATGGCTTTCATTTTACAGTGGGAGGAGGTGGTGGGTTTCTCAAAAAATAAATAAATTAAGGCCGAAGGGTGACAATCTAGCCTAATTAATTATTTCGGTACATATGTTGGAGCTTGTGAGGTGCCTCAAAGTGTGTCTTTCCTCTTTCTTTGCCTGCTTTCTGTAGGTAGGTCTGCTAATTTAGAGAGGCAGTTTCCCAAGCCTCTGTCACATTCCCTTTCCCAGTGTAACATTTGAAGGCTGTTGCATTTCTCCATTCTTGGGAAAGAAAAACCCTAAAGCAGTGCTAAAGGGACCCACTTAATGGACTGCTCAACAGATTTGTTTAATGGGCGGCAGTCATCGGTTTCTATTCCCAACAGGTGACCAATTCTGTTTTCCCCTCCACATCTTTCCCCTGTACTAACTGCCGGCTTTAATTACTGGCAAGAAGTTTAAGCAGTTGCCCCAAAGCACTAAAATTGCCAGTGGGAGAAGGGCTTTTCCTCCAGTAAGTTCTCCAGAAAAGCGCTGAGCATAAGAGCTCCCGTTCTCAGCAAAGAAGTGTGTGCACGCATGTGCGTGTTTTTGTGTGGACGTTTTCTTCAGCATGTGCTGTTAATGCAGATGCATAATTCCACCTGGAGACCCACCTGCAGTTCCCACTGAAGGCCCCCTTATGGTGTATGTTTTGATGGAGATGGATGTTTCCACTCAGGAGCAGAATCCAAAAGGCCTCTCCTCATCCAAGAGGGGAGGTGTTGTGGGCGGGACGCGATTTCTGCGTCATGCAGGGGGCATTACGCCCCCTGCCCCACTCACCTGGCTGGCACACCATGCCCACAGGTAAGCGCCCAACCGGGCGGCTTGGAGGGGGCGTGGTTTGCAGTTTAACTTACTGCTGTGCCAGCCATTCCGTCTCATTTTCCGCCTTCCTATCGCAAGTCACCCACCCTCCACTCCCTTAGAGTTTAGGGTTTAGTTTTTTCTCTTGGCCTTGTTATGGACCTTAGGTTGGTCGCCCAGGTTGTCCTGAGGGCCTGGTAGGAATTTTTCCATCTGGCATTAGGCCTTGTGGTTCTTTCGCCTACCTCGTAGCAATCGCCACAACTTTTTTGGTATTGGCGGGTAGGTTAGGCATTGGAATGTGTTCGTGGTGTGTGGAAGGGCTAGCTGTGGCCATCGCCTACCCCTTCAATTTTGGGTATTCCGTTAAAGGAATCCGGCGGTCGTGGATCCTGTCCGATGCCTGTGTGGCGGGGGGCCATGGCACGACCCTCGGTGACATCAGGGGAGAGCCTATAGTTGTATTAGCATCAACAGGCTCCACCTTCTGGTGAATAAACCCCCTTCGGGCTCACCCCGTCTCCGAGTGGGTGGAGTCAATCTGTCGTGGTCCAATGCCTAAGCCAATACCTTTTCACTTGCTGTAATCAATAAAGTTGTGGCCATTCTTGCCCATTAACCTTATATTCCGTGTCCGTCTGTCTTCATTCCACAAAGCGAGATCGGGTCCTCGAACCACAACATACACACACACACACAAACACACACACTGTGTTTGTGGGAGCAGCGGTTATTGGTTTCTTTTCATTATGTATTTTGTGTTCTCATTTTGTATTTCTATGCTGTGAACCACCCTGTGATCTTTGGATGAAGAGTGGTATACAGATTTAATGAAATAAATGAATAAATAAGGATATCTTATTTGTACATTTGGAATCCAATGAAATTGTCTGGGGCATCAGCCTCATCTTGGAAGTTCAGATCATTAAGACTCCCAGTTTTGAAACATGGTGGTATCAGTGCAAGTTGAGGTCTGGTCATTTCCACATTTTGAATTGTATTCTGAAAACAACTTTCAAGGGGCTGAAAATTCCTTCCCATGTGGTTTAAACCAGGATAGGATGATCTCTGATCTAGATACGTCACTCATCACACTTGTGAGGAAAAGGCAACTTTTCTTGACTTCCCAATACAAAAATTTTATGACGTGAAGCCTTTTTTGCCAGATAAGAAAAACTGCTTTTGCTTAAGGCAGAATTTGGGTAGCTTTCATTTGCAGTTAGTCAAGGGGAAGTCAGCATTGTTGTAGATCTTTAGTCTTTTCCTCCAAACCAAGATGACTTGAATATCAAAAGCAAACACATCTGACATTTCTGGGGAGAAGTCTTATCTGACATCCTAGTTTGTGGGTGAAGAATTACCAGGAGGAGGGGAATGCAATATTATTTCCCTCACTGCTTGTCTCTTTCACTGGATATAACTTTGCAATTGTCAAATGTGGGATTATAGATTTTAACTAAGGCTGTGTACACATGATATTTTAGTTTAGAATCAATAGAGACTGAGTAGTTGTTGTTTTTTCTGCATAGTCCCCGCAGTATTTGTGGTTTTATATTTTGATTTTGTTCTGTGAACTGCCCTGAGACCTCCAGGTATATGGCAGTATATAAACTCAATAAACAAACAAACAAACAAACTACAGTGGTACCTCGGGTTAAGAACTTAATTCATTCTGGAGGTCCGTTCTTAACCTGAAACTGTTCTTAACCTGAGGTACCACTTTAGCCAATGGGGCCTCCCACTGCCGCCGCGTGATTTCTGTTCTCATCCTGAAGCAAAGTTCTTAACCCCAGGTACTATTTCTGGGTTAGCGGAGTCTGTAACCTGAAGCGTCTGTAACCCGAGGTATAATAATAATAATAATAATAATAATAATAATAATAATAATATCTGATGTAAATCAGCCTCATATAATTGTTATTATAGCCAACATGTTTAACTCTAATTAATGCATGAAAGGGTTAAGACCATAGTGTAAGCTGTATTGCCAAAACCTTTGTTTTTTCTCTCTCTTTCACCATGTTAACTGACCAGTAAGGATGTGTAAGCTGAATCCTCCAAGCTTAGACCACATTGCTTTAGCAAGCCATTTTTGTGTTTCTACACAAGTAATTTAGAAACTCTTACCATTTTTGAAACTAAGTTGTACTGCCTGTCTTTTCATGCTGCTGTATGGAAAAGCACATGAATATGACCTTTGAAGAGCTTGTAAGTAAACTATTTTTAACTTACCAAACATGTGGTCTCTTTCTATCCTAGAGGAAGTGGGGAACTTTGGAAAGACCTTAGAAGTGGGACTTCCAGCTTCTGGTGTTAAATGGCACCGTGGCTCATGCCAAGCATTCAACTGTAGCTTGAAGAAACACGTCAACAAGAAGGATGTGATCAGTGCTTTTCAATATAGAAAAAACGTGCTGGTACTCACCATGAAGTTGTTACAGTAAGTAACCTTTAACATTTTTTTTAAAGGGTTCTGGTACTGCATACCCTTGAGTACCCCAAGAAGAAGAAGAAGAACACTGGGAGAGGTAAACAATCTTGTGACACTTTTGCAAGGAAGCATTTAGCTTGCAAAAAGCAGAGGTTATGAACTCTTACTATTTTTGAGAACTTTATACTTGCCTGTCATGTTAGGTTTTTCCATGCAAAGTGTGAATATGCAACCTGCCACTTTTGGACGAGAGTTTGCCATATCGTGTGTATGATGGCAAGACTCTGACTTTAATGTCTGCATCAAATTCGGTTTAATTGCATGATCTACTTTCCAAAGTTTAAGATTACAGAGCAAGGTAACTGGCAAATGAACTCTTATGGCAAATGTAATCAGATGGTTGGAACAGCCTTTTCAAACAACAAGTTGTAATGACAGGATATGGTTTAACGCTCAATGAAGGTAGCATCTTGTGCTTTAGGGTAAATAGTGTTTGGGTTCTTTTTAATTTTCTCCATATTACATGTGTGGACAAAGATGCAATAGAAAGTGTTGTCTTGAGATGAGTGTTGGTTTTAATTGGTACTGTTCAAAGAGAGAATAAGTTTGAATTCCGCTGAGGAGAGGGGGAGATCTAGAAATGAGCTGCGATATATGTTACCAATAGCCAGAACAATTTTCCAGCACAGTGGTTTTCATCTGTGTTTTGGGGATCCCTGGAGTTCTTTGGATCTAGGAATTAGAAGGGTCTAGGCATACAGCCTTGAAGGGACACGGGTGGCGCTGTGGGTTAAACCACAGAGCCTAGGACTTGCCGATCAGAAGGTTGGTGGTTCGAATCCCCGCGACAGGGTGAGCTCCCGTTGTTCGGTCCCAGCTCCTGCCAACCTAGCAGTTCGAAAGCACGTCAAAGTGCAAGTAGATAAATAGGTACTGCTCTGGCGGGAAGGTAAACGGTGTTTCTGTGCGCT
Organism: Podarcis raffonei; assembly: GCF_027172205.1. Classification (NCBI taxonomy): domain Eukaryota; kingdom Metazoa; phylum Chordata; class Lepidosauria; order Squamata; family Lacertidae; genus Podarcis; species Podarcis raffonei. Next base: position 5,778,547 of record NC_070606.1, on the reverse strand, counting down.
GCTCTGGTTCGCCAGAAGCGGCTTAGTCATGCTGGCCACATGACCCGGAAGCTGTATGCCAGCTCCCTCGGCCAATAAAGCGAGATGAGCGCCACAACCCCAGAGTCGGCCACGACTGGACCTAATGGTCAGGTGTCCCTTTACCTTTACCTAGCCATACAGCCTATTCCCTCCCACTCCTCAAAAAACCTCACTAATGCTAATGTCTGGTAAATTAAATCCTCCTTCCAGTGTAGGCAATTGTATTCTTTTAAGTGATATGCAAGGTGAGAATTGCCTCAAAGAAACTTCAGAATAGCACATTAATATTTTGAAAACATGCTTGGGGAATATTTAGAGAAATACCATGTGGCACATATATTATTTGTGTCAGGATATTCTTCTTTAGTGAGTTAAGCTTACCCAAAATCCTATATTTGAGTAGTGCCCATCAGTGGAGTTTTCTGTTTTTCAACCTGTTTTAATTTATTTCAATCATCTAGAAAATTTCTTTAGGGGCCCAAATCCCTAAATATGTTATGACCTCTGGACACCAGTGAAATTGCCAATTGGTATACAAAGCTGGTAATACACACCTGCCCACTGGCATTAATTTATATGAATTACGTTTATGTAAAAATTATCAGCAGCAACTGAAACAAATTTGTACTTAGCCACTTACCTGTGGCAAGGAAGAAATGTCTACAGGCAACAAGGCAGGGGAGCTTTATGACCTTATTTGTTCTTTTAAAAATTAGGCCCAAATGACTAATGTAGATATTTGAGAGCTACTAATTTTAGTGTATTTACTTGCAAAGCTGAACTAAAGTCATGCCTCTATGTGGAGCTACTATGCATGTTACACCTGCATCTTAATTTAGAAGAGGTTCCAAGCAGAACATATACAAATCTGTAGTTTGATATCTATAAGAAAGGAATTCAGGAAATAACCTCAACTCTTTAAATCTGGAACCCGCTCAGTCTGTGCAGTTTCCACCAGCATTGGGAAAAGCTCAGATAGCATTTTTAACAACACAGCACCATTATATACTTTAGTTGATAGGTGGCACTGGACTTAGTTTTATCTGAGTGGAATCAGGAGTTTGCAGAAGAAGAAGAGTTTGGATTTGATATCCCATTTTATCACTACCCTAAGGAGTCTCAAGTGGGACACGGGTGGCGCTGTGGGTTAAACCACAGTGCCTAGGAATTGCCGATCAGAAGGTTAGCGGTTTGAATCCCTGGGACGGGGTGAGCTCCTGTTGCTCGGTCCCTGCTAACCTAGCAGTTTGAAAGCACGTCAAAGTGCAAGTAGATAAATAGGTACCGCTCCGGCGGGAAGGTAAACGGTGTTTCCGTGTGCTGCTCTGGTTCGCCAGAAGCGGCTTAGTCATGCTGGCCACAGAGTGCCTTACATAATGAAATCGATATGGAGACATGGGCACATCTACTATGAAACTAAGGATTGTTAAACTTCAGGACCCCTAATCCCACAGGGATTTAACAATCTCCTTTCCCTTCCTCTCTCACAACAAACACTCTGTCAGGTGAGTGAGGCTAAGAGACTTCAGAGAAGTGTGACTGGCCCAAGGTCACCCAGCAGCTGCATGTGGAGGAGCGGGGAAGTGAACCCGGTTCATCAGATTATGAGTCCACCACTCTTAACCACTACACCACACTGGCTCTCCTGTTGTAACTCCTGTTCAGTTCTTATTTGGAAGGGACAACTTGTTTAGATTCCCCACTGGTGTTTCCTTAAGTCAGGGATGGGGAATGAAGGACCCTCCAAGGGTTGTTGACCTCCAACTTCCACCATGTCAAAGAGCAAGTTGGCAATAAATCGCACTGTGCAAGTTGGAGTTACGTCTTTATTAGCATAAGCACGGCCTTCACAGACTTGGCTGAGTGTCAGGCCTAAAGAGCACAACAACTCATGCCCCATGAACCAGTTGCCGAGACTGAAAGGCCCTGCTTCCCCACAGCTGTCCCCTCCTCTCCAAGGCTTATTCCAAGCAATCAGAGACTGTGTCTGCATGCAGCCTGCCGCTGCTCCGCACTTTTCATGCCTCTCCTGATTCTGGGAGACAAGTGGGATAGGGAGCTTGTTGCAGCAGGAGGGGACACGCTCATGCCTCATCACCAGTTGGACTCATCTCTGCCTCTTGGCTGCCCTCCTCCCACTCACCGGCTTCAGCTTCTACCTTTGATCCTGAGCTTCCCTCTGCCACTGACTTTCCCAGCTCATTACGTCCTGTTGCCTCTTCAGCTTCCGACAACTACCCCCCTCCCAGTCTTCTTCCTCTGACCTCCTCCTCCCATCATCCCACCACCAACACTCCCTGTGCTCTGAGCTTTCTTCCCTTGGGGGCTCCCCAACTGGTTCCTCCCACCATTCCTCTGTGTCCAACCAGTCCAGGACACACCATCATTAGCCATTTTGGCTGGGGCTGATGGGAGTTCATCAACATCTGGAGGGTCACGCATTCTCCATCAATGCTCTAAACCTTCCGTGACTCTGTTGTTTTGATCGTATCCCCCTGGTTAAGAGGGCAAGAGTTTAACTGAAGTTAATTAGAAAATGTGCACTGTAATTAAGTGTATGTTTTGTTGTAGTCAGAGAAGCACACATTGATCCTGCAGCACTTTAATTTGGATGTCATCACAACTACACCTGAGGAAGAGGCCTCTGGTTTGGAAAATGAGCACTTAAATGACCCCAAAAGGTAATCTTATCTGCAAATGTCTTCAAAGAAAAAGCCCCCTCTGTATACAAAACTGTTGAGGAATGTTAGTGAACATTTTCTATGCGGGTCCCAGAGCAGCGAAGAGCTCTAATGGTGTTTGCAAAAGGAAGTTTCAGTGCTAGGAGGAAAGTGTACTGGAGACTTGTAGTGTTTTTTAAATTGCCTGTTTGTTTTTAAATAATGCAAGTTGAGCAGGTGAGAAATCAGAGGGACCCACAGGAATGAAAACTGGTAGTCTTCAAACTCATTCTTTCTTAATGACACCATAATCTGACAGTTTCTCCAGGTCACAACTTGCCAATAACCTCGATAAACTTAGTTGGTTCCTTTGCTAGTCACAATCTATACTCCCACAAGTCTTCGTTTTCAGACCCCATACACTGACACATAGATGCAACCTCTAGTAAACTCCATGGACAATTTGTGCCTAAAGATCTTTAGACAGCAAATTTAAAGAGACTGCCCCTTCTATCTGTTGGCTTAATTATCAAGTCTTAATACAACAGCATTCCAATGCCGTCAAGATTCAGGAATGGTTCATCAGAGCTAGCAATAAATCTGGCTGAAGCAGAGGGGAAAAAATTGTAGTTGATATTGTGGATGCCTATTGAATGCCTTTGTGTGTTAAGATTTCTTGCATTGGCCTTCCTGAGAATCATTGTGATGAAGGACTAAACAGCAGTGGCGTAGCGTGGGGGGTGCCAGGGGTGCCAGCCGCACCGGGCGCAACATCTGGGGGGGGCGCGAGTCCAGAGGGCCCAGCCACGTCGTGCCCTCGGCCCGCCCCTATTGTCAGAGCGGCCGACCAGCCTCCGCCTGCTCCTACCTTGCCCACCTGAGGACTGCGGCAGCGCCCGCCCCCGTGGCCACCTACCCCGCCCCGCCTCGCCCATTGGCTCGCGTCCCTCGGCCCCGCCTCTCTCCGATGGCCGCGGGGGTGTCCTGCTCGGCGCCGGCGCCTTTTTTCAGGAGGTAGGGAGGCTGGACGGGGAGGTGGGGTCGGAAGCGGGCAGAGAAGGAGGGGAGCTAGTAGCCAAAAGGGCTGCGCCGGCCGGCAAAGGGCCGGGGAAAGTTTGGAGAGGAGAAACGCACCGTCATGATTTCCCGGTGGAAGCGGCAGGATTAGGGATGGCGAAGCGTAATTACGCACGAATTTCGCTGGGTGAGAGCTTTGGGGATCGATCGGTGGAAATGGGAATCAATTGGAATATGAGAAAGAGAGAGAGAGAGGGACCATCATTCATAGGCATAGATTTGTAGGGTTAGGGGGCGCAAATCCACGGGTTAGGGGGCGCAAATTACTTGCCTTGCCCCGGGTGCTGACAACCCACGCTACGCCACTGCTAAACAGGCCCTTTTCTGCTATGGAATTGTCTCCTGGAGGTCATGCATCAATATGCATCCCTGAAGCCTATTCATTTTAATAGATTGGCATATGATTTGAGCTGATGCTTTGAATGCCATGGCTGGCTTTTATTGTCAGTGCTGTGTAAAATTGCCTGGCTCACTTTTTGGGTATGGATTTCCTGGCGGTTTTAAATTGCTTCATGTTTTCTTTTAGTATTGTAAATCACCAGGCAGCACATATACATTAAATAATGAGGAACCTTTGAAATAATGTGACCAGTACTATGTCCTTTCATATGGGTGATGAAAGTTGCTTATCAGCTTTACCTTCTTTTTCAAAACAAAAAATATCAGTGATTAAGATGATCATTATTAATTTCCCAGGGTTTCTGACCATTTTCTCCTGGCTTTTAATCATAACTCTACCCAAAACAACTGGCCAGAGGTCATCCAATCCCCACCCCCACACTGTGTTTTGTAATGTTAAACTTATTCTAAACTTAATTATTGGTCTAGGAGAATGTAAGCCACATACACTGATGGGAGAGGTTTACACTCCATTGAAATCAATGAGCAGCCCGATCCTCTGCTTATTCAATCCAACTAAGTTCATTAAAATCATTCCAAAATATTGCAGCCTTAACTTTGGTTGAATCATGCTCACTTCTCAAATTAAGCTGCTTGAGTCTCGTGAGTATAGGAGGGGTTTGTGTGTAGGAAAAATGGCAAATATCATGAAATGCAAACTCATTTCATGAGACCTGGCAACATGCTTGAACCTTCATGTAAGCAAGAGGGGGATATGGGCTTTTCTTTAGGCAACTTTGGGAGAAGGGATTGTTGGAGATCAAGCTGTGCAAGAAAGAAATCCCAGAAGCACAACAGAAGTCACAGGGGGGAAATGTATTTCTTTCCTGTGGGAGAATGCTTTGCATTTCCAGAAAGAGAGAGAGAGAGAGAGAGAGAGAGAGAGAGAGAGAGAGAGAGAGAGAGAGATGCGCTCAGGCCAAACAGAGGACAGTCAGTTTTAATAATCAAAGCTGGAATGGAATGTCACTTCAATGGTACTAGAGCTTCTATTAGTTCTGACAAAAGGGGAGTTTTTCCAAATGATAAAGATCAAAGGAATCGAGCTAGGGCTGGGAGGAGAGCTCAGATAAAATTCCAGTTCTACTCTCACATTATTACCTAGCCTGTGCAGTTTCTCTCCTGTCTAGCCTCCCTGCTGCTCATATGAAATATAGATGCAAGGCTTTGCCTCCGTTCCAGCCACTCCCTATCTCCTTCCAGGTTAATCTCTCCCCTATCCTTTCCAAACACTCCACACAAATTCATTTCTCTGCTATCAGCCTTTTCCATCCTGCTTGTTCTTTGCCTTCCATGTCTCGGTTCCTTTCAGATACGTGCATCATTTGTTATTCCACAGCACAAAGACAATTGCAGCCCACTTTTTGGAGATCCCATTAGTGCAGAGACAGTTTTCTAATTTGCAAAGTGTCTCCATACTCTTGTGTAAGGTGGGGAAGAGAAAATCAACTCTGTGACAAGATCTACCCACCCGGGAAGAATGGCAGATGAAGGTGATGGACCTGATGGAAATGGCCAAAATGACGGGCAGAATCCGGGACCAGGGAGAAGAGTCGGTTGAAGAAGACTGGAAGAAATTTAAAGTCTATTTACAAAAATATAGCAAAATTGAGGAAGTTTAGAAGGAGTCTGGAAAGAAACTGTGTGACTTTTGTATAAATATCATAAAGGACTTAAGTTAAATAGATTGTTAAAGGAAATGAGGGAAAGTAAAATTATACCATGTTAAGATAAATTAATGGTTAAAAATTGGGGAAAGATGGAAAGGATTTGCTGAAATAATTAATTGAAGCAGAATACAAAAAAGGGAGGCGGGAGGAGGTCAAAGAAACAAGCAAATGAAGTTAAGTTAATAAGGTTTATTGCATTTTTGTGTATTTTCTTTCTTTGTTGTTTGTTTTTGGTTTTTCTGTTATTTTTCTTGTTGTTGTTTCCTTTTCTTCTTTGTTGTACTTTTAAAAACCTTTTAAAACTTTAATAAATATCATTATAAAAAAGAAAATCAACTCTGTGTTTTGTCTAAAAAGCCAGTTTGGAATATTGCACCAATATATAAGGTAAAAGAGGGGATGTGCTGTGGTCTAAACCACCAAGCCTCTTGGGCTTGCTGATTGGAAGGTCAATGGTTCGAATCCACGGGACGGTGCGAGCTGCCCTTGCTCTGTCCCAGCTTCTGCCAACTTAGCAGTTCAAAAGCACACCAGTGCAGGTAGACAAATAGGGAAGGTAAACGGCATTTCCATGCACTCTGGCACTCGTCACAGTGTCCTGTTGCACCAGTAGTGATTTAGTCATGCTTGCTACAAGACCCGGAAAAGCTGTCTGCGGACAAATGGCGGCTCCCCTGGCTTGAAAGCAAGATGAGCACCGCAACCCCATAGTCGCCTTTGACTGGACTTAACATCCAGTATATAAGATGGAAGGGTGGTGGGAGAAAAGGAATGCTGTCAAAGTCCTTGCCTGAATAACAAAGATATGCACTGGGACATCTGGAAAAGGGCACTTTCAGTTTGGCCAGAGAAACATCCTCAGTTTCTTTGGCCCTTGAGATTTCAGCAGGTGCCCTGATTGTTGTTTAAGGGCTGATGGGGAATGATTTTCTGCAGTCAAAATCATCCTTACACTAGCCCTAACCAGAGCCTAAATCTCAAGCTGGACCCTAGGAAATGTAGATATGACAATCCAGGTAAGGAAAGACAAATATGACAGGCTAACCTATGGCTACTCCCAATGCAGCTTTGAGAATGTTGCTGCTTTCTGCTTGCTGCGTATTCACAAATAAACCCTTTTAAGGTAACTGCATTTGCTGTGTAAGACATCAAGGCTGCAAGCGTATGACCAGTTTCCTGGGAGTACTTCACTGACCCCAGTAAGGTTTAGTTTGAGTAGGCATGTATAGGATTGTGCCATAGGGGACTCTGGTGCCCATTAAGTTTTAATGACTTGTTTTCCAGATCTATATTTAATCATAGGGGTGTATGGAGGGCTAGGGGAGGGGTAGTAACTTAGGGGTAGTACCCTACATGCTCCTTCTGGGGTAGTTTGTCCACCTTGGGTCCCTATCTTGCACTCAGCTCTCACATGCGGTTCCTAGAAGCTGTCAATATGTGACAGCAGCCACACCCCAGCTAACAGCTTTGACTGGCCAGCCGAACCAGGTGAGGGGAGTCAATGGGTTTCAAACACTCAGTGAGTTAGGGAGTTTCCATGTATGCAAAGACAGGCACCGGCAGATTGAGCAGATGAGACCAGCAGTGGGGCAAGAAAGCAACTACGGCATGTGCTGTAGAGGGGAAACATCTGCACTTGCTGACTTGCCAGACAACTTCAGGAGAAGAAAAGGCTCAGGAGTAAACCCTACACAAGGCTTCCTCAACCTGGGCCTTCCAGATGTTTTGAGACTACAGTTCCCATCATCCCTGACCACTGGTCCTGCTAGCTAGGGATCATAGGAGTTGTAGGCCAAAACATCTGGAGGGCCCAGGTTGAGGAAGCCTGCCCTACACAAATCCAGAGTAGAGTCCCTAAGATGGTTGGATAGTGTCTTGTACGCCTCCTGGCAACTCCTGCAGCCAAGCTGGTGCCAAACATCTAATTTCCTATGGACCACATCAGAGAGGCCTTGTCGCCTGGGCAGTCGAGGACCTCCATACACACTGCCCAGGATTGTGCCCAGGGGACATCAGGCTAATGCAGCAAAACAATGCAGGAGGCAGCAGTTACAAATTACTGGTCTCTGCAGCCCCAGCAGGTGCTGTGATTATCCCACAGTTTGAATTCACCCCAGAGGCACACTCCATTGTCTCTCAATGCAAACAGATGCCAATAACAACAATTTAATCATCACAACATTGGTTTTGTGTTACACTAAGGTCACAGGGACAGCGGGTGGTGTTGTGATCTAAATCACTGAGCCTAGGGCTTGCTGATCAGAAGGTTGGCAGTTTGAATCCCCATGACGGGGTGAGCTCCCGTTGTTCGGTGCCAGCTCCTGCCAACCTAGCAGTTTGAAAGCACATCAAAGTGCAAGGAGATAAATAGGTACCACTCTGGTGGGAAGGTAAATGGTGTTTCTGTGTGCTGCTCTGGTTTCACCAGAAGCGGCTTAGTCATGCTGGCCACATGACCCATAAAAACTGTCTGCGGACAAACGCCGGCTCCCTCGGCCAGTAAAGTGAGATGAGCGCCACAACCCCAGAGTCATTTGCGACTTGACTTAACTGTCAAGCGTCCTTTACCTTTTTTTATTTTTTTAAGGTCACACTAAGCATGTTGATGTTTATGCCCCACAGACTGATTTTATTCTGGAATCTGGCAGGACTATTCCTATATTTGCCAGTGGCAATTTGCATATTTGCATATCTGGTGGCACTTTAGGCAGATGCCTGTTTAGCCAGCAGAATTATCTCAGGCCGACTAGACCTCATTTGTCTGTTCATGGCCCAACTCAGAAGATCCCAGGAGCAGACTTCCGGGTTGGCGCCATTGTTTAATGGCGGATTCCCTCCGAGCTCCGGAGGGAATCGGCTCCGTAGCGTCTGGGTCTGGCCGCTGCGGCGAAGCGGGGACCCTTAAAATCACAGGCGCGGATGCCTGTGAACACAGAGACTCGGCGGGCACCATTTGCGCCCCCCCAATCCGCGCCGGAGCCTTTTTAAAGGCTTCGGAGCGGAGGCAGGGTGAGGCGCGGTGCTGAGAGTACTCCCTCGCCTACGGAGTGAAGCCGCAAGCCATAGACAGAGAGCGCCAACTTCTTCCAAGACCGACTGGACTCTAAAATATAAACCCGTGAGTAATACGGAGATTGGAACGTTAAAAAACTTAATTCTGGATTTGGAACGAGCGGGAAGGGGCTAAAAAGGAAGTCACCCCCCCCCCTCTTTGTAAACAATTTAAAGCAAAGGACTGGGCAACTAAGGTCGAGAGAACCTGTTTCTTAGTGAAAAGATCTTGATTTCACGGTTTTGACACTATAAGGATTTACTGGAGGATAAAAAGAATTTGGGGACTGAAATTTCACCCCCCCCCCCGAGACCCGGGAACGTCCTAAGAGAAAGTCTGTTGCATGGAAGATTTTGACAGCTGTCAAGAGAGCTGCGAGTCAGCTAGTTGCCAGCTGGAAAAAGAGAACATTGTTTCTGCTGTTTTTGTTGTTTTATTTGAAAATAACGAGGGCTGATACAAATTAACTGGACTTTTGGTTTTGAGTTGAAAGGAATATTAAGGAACTAAAATCCCCCTAGAGGGGTAATAGGGATACTACATTACAAAAATGGCTGGAGCACGTAAATTTCAAGCAGAACTGGATAGAACACTCGCTCTCTTGGGAAATTTGAAAGATGAATACAATGTTATGTCTACAAAGATATCACTACTACACTGGACAGTGAACAACAGTTTTGAGCCTGATAAGGACTTGAAACAGGAAGCCTATTTAACTGAACAAGTAAATGAAACTGAAAGTGCAGAAATGATGGAGCAAGGTGCTGTCTTTGAAGAAAATGAAGGAGAAGCAGGAGATGTGCAGGAGTTAAAGGAGAGTTACAATATGAGGCCTGACATGATGATAAAAAAGGACAATAAAAATTGGATGTGGAAAGCCTGGTCTGAATGGGAGATTATAAATCTGCGGAAGGTGAAAGCTGGAGCCTTGGGGACATCTGGATCTGTAAGAAATTTGAAACAAGAGTTGGAGCCCCCCATAGGCTTCGTGTTCAAGTATGGAAGACTGGCTGGAAGCAACAAGGATTCTGCTGGGCCGGAGCCCCTCCGAGACTTGGGGTTTAACATTAAGGACTATCAAAGAGACCGGCAGAAAGGAACTGAGAGAGATAAAAGGGCCTCGGACGTGAGGTCTCCAGGCTAAATAAATAACATAAAGACTGATGGACATTGGTTGGGGACTGGAACCGGGAAAAAGGGCGGGTGGAGGTTGGGATCCAAAGGGTACATAAGGATAATTTGTTTTTCTTTTCATTTTTAATTAGTGGTAAGGAAATTGGGTAAATCGTGGAAGGGAAATTTTGGTCGACTTTAGGAAAAAGGTTTAAGAACAATTAATGAGGTATAAGTATTGATGTGTGTTTTTAATAAGGTAAAATTGGTTTCTTCTTTTTTAAATTAATTGAAAATAAGATTGTAAAAAATAAATGGAGGAAATGGAAAAAAGAGGCAAAGTAAAATAATGGTATGTTAGAATAAATGTATAAATTAAGGTAAAGAAATAAGTTAAGGACTTGCTGAACTGATAATTTAAATTGGAATACAAGAAGGGGAGGTGTGAGGAGGTCTGAGAAATAAGGTTAAGAACAATAAGTATGAATAATTTTATGTGTTTCTTTTCTATTTTTTCTTTTTTTGTTGTTTAATTTTGTTATGTATTTTTTTTTGTTTATTTTTTGTTCTTGTTTAATTCTTGAAAATGCTAATAAATATTTAATAATAATAAAAAAAACAGAAGATCCCAGGAGCAGAGAATGAATGCAATTAATGCAAGGCGTATTCTCTGAGACGGACAAAGCAGCTGACATCTAAACTGTGCTGTATTTTTATTGTAAACAGAGCAGGGGAACATAATAATTGCTGGGATGGTTAAATTCTGAAGCAGTTTGCAGAGGGAAGATGCTGTAGATATATTAACTGCATTTGCTAAACTTATCCTGTTACATCTTATTCTAGTGATCTCTTCTTAATTGCCCTTCCTCAACTATAAAAATGCGAAATGGCATATTTTGCTTTAACATGTACAGGGTGGCACTGCCAACATGATTAAATCATTTTGAAGGAACAGCTGTTTTCTCTCAATGAAAACAAACAACAAGCCTCAGTCTTTTGGAGAATGAGTAAAGCCAATTATTTAGGTTTTGCCATGTCTGCAGCTCTTTCTGAAACTCTCTGATTAGCCTTTCTTTTCTTTACTCCCATGCACAATATAGTTTGCTTGCCAATAACTGGATTGAAAGTATTGGATTCAGACTAAATTAGTTGCACTGAGTTCCCAGTAAAATCCATGGGACATAACTCAAGTCATGGCTAAGTTCTTCCACTGGCACGTCAGCTGCCATACACCTGCTCATTCCTTGCTAATTAAATAAAAATTAACATTTTTGTAGCATTGTAGACAATGCACAAAACGGAAAGAATGGCTGAAGCCGCAGTCCTATGTCTGCCTACATGGGAGTAACTCCCATTCAACTCAGGGGGCCTCAGACGCATAGGATTGCCCTGTGAATTATTTCCTAAGCTGGCTACATAAAAGGTAAAGGTACCCCTGCCCGTACGGGCCAGTCGTGTCCGACTCTAGGGTTGTGCGCCCATCTCACTTAAGAGGCCGGGGGCCAGCACTGTCCGCAGACACTTCCGGGTCACGTGGCCAGCGTGACGAAGCTGCTCTGGCGAGCCTGCACCAGCACAGCACACGGAAACACCGTTTACCTTCCCGCTATAAAGCGGTACCTATTTATCTACTTGCACTTAGGGGTGCTTTCGAACTGCTAGGTGGGCAGGAGCTGGGACCGAAAGACGGGAGCTCACCCCGCCGCGGGGATTCAAACCGCCAACCATACGATTGGCAAGTCCTAGGCGCTGAGGTTTTACCCACAGCGCCACCCGCGTCCCTGGAGCTGGCTACATAAAAAGGTGCTAATCACACCATGTACTGTTGATATTTGTCTGTCTCATAAGACAACGGAGTGCACCTCCAGGGGTGAAGACAAACCTCTGTGTTAGCAGCAGTCCAGTGTCTGCTGGGGCTGCAGAGACCAGTAATTTCTAACTGCTGCCTCCTGCTTTGTTCTGCTGCATTAGCAGCACTGAAGTGACCTCCCTGGCGCGCAAGCCTGGGCAATGTGCGTGGAAGTCCTGGGCTGCCCAGGTAACAAGACCCCCCCTCTCGCCCTTGTTGATGTAGTCCAAAGGAAAGCAGAGCAAGGTATTTGAAACCAGCTTGGCTGCAGGAATTGCCAGAAGGACATGTACAAGGTGCCATCCAACCGCTTTAGGGACTTTGCTCTGGATTTATGTAAAGTTTACTCCTTAGCCCAGTGATGACCAAACTTGGCCCTCCAGCTGTTTTGGGACTACAATTCCCATCATCCCTGACCACTGGTCCTGTTAGCTAGGGATGATGGGAGTTGTAGTCCCAAAACACCTGGAGTTTGGCCATCAGTGCTTTTCATCTCCCAAAGATATACTGCAAGGCAGTGGAAGTTTAGGGTCAGAGTTTTCCTTCCCCTAGATGGGCTAGGTTCCCAGGTTCATGAGCCCCTCACTTCCCTCTACTCTACAGCATGTGTAGAAACCACTTTCTTGACTGTTGGATCCCCTCTTGGTCTCATCCGCTCAATCCACTGAAGCCTGTCTTCACATGCAGGAGAAGTCCCTAACTCACCTAGGGTTTGAGACCCATCAGCTATCCTCACCTGGTTTAGTGGTCAGTCAAAGCTGATCCCGGGATTGTGGCCGCTGTCACATGGTGACAGCTTCTAGGAGCCGCAGGTGAGAGTTGAGTGCAGGGTGGGGACCAAAGGCAGGCAAACTACCCCAGAAGGAGCAAGATGTGTCCCCCATATACCCCTACACCCCTAGCATTAATACTAGACAATATAGGGTCATTAGAAGGGTTACTGAGAAAAGTGTTTAGAATACTCCCAAGTTTCTAATATTATTGTTTTGCTGCAGCATAATTATAGAAAAAAATATTTAAGATACATCATTTCTGTCCGGATCAGTTTGAATATTCCAAATGGTTTTCATGACTGGACAGAATATAATGCAGAACACCAGCAATTGCTGTATTGAACCCAAACATATATATTTTTTCATAAATGGCATAATGTTTGGTTCAAGTTTAATTTCTTATATAAAGCTGTTATAGGCTTACTTGCAACACAATTTCTCAGTTACAGAAAGGTAGCCGTGTTGGTCTGCCATAGTCAAAACAAAAAAAATTTTTTCCTTCCAGTAGCACCTTAAAGACCAACTAAGTTAGTTCTTGGTATGAGCTTTCGTGTGCATGCACACGTCTTCAGATACACTGTGTATCTGAAGAAGTGTGCATGCACACGAAAGCTCATACCAAGAACTAACTTAGTTGGTCTTTAAGGTGCTACTGGAAGGGAAAAAATTTTTTGTTTTCACAATTTCTCAGTCACTCCAGAGGAAGATGGAATTACGTTTGACTATTCCAAAAGCAATGTAGAGACCAGAAAGCAAAACTGTACTTAACACACAGCTATTGCATTTAATAAATAACATCAAGAACAAGAAACAATGGAAAGCTTCCCCCCATCTGCTTTTAAAATGAACCAGTAACACGCTCTATTAATCCCTAAAACATCTGAATGAATCATATTAGCAGTAGAAGAAAGAAATGAGAACAATTTCCCACAGTTTCATAAATGGTCATTAATTATATTAGAGAGACAGGAAATCCATATAATTTATAGAGTTTTAACTCCGCATGGCTTAAGTGGGAGTAACTTAAGGGCAAGTCAGCTGAATGGCCAGCTCTGAAAAAAGTTGCGTTTGTAACAAAATACGGGGGAAATGAACAATATAAATTATCCAGAAGAGGATGTCGGGAGCTGTACGGAATTGCATTTTTATTATATAGCCGTGGGGCTGCCCCCCTGCTTGCTCCACTCACCACCACCCTGCCACCCCCCCCCCCCGCCCACATTAACCCTCTTTATCACTCCATGCAACTGCTAAACTTGCTCTTCACCCTCCCACCCCCATATCTGAAGCCTCTTCTTCCTCCTGTCCCCTGGTGCTGCTTTGCACCCTTGCTTTCACCTTCAGGCACACTCCTCCATGCCTGCCTTTTATGCAACACCCTTGCACACAGACCAACCCCATTGTAAACGTCTGCCCCTTCCAGCCCAGATTGCAACTACTCATACCCAACTGTGAAGCCGCTCCCCACTATTCCTCTGACCTTTTCATGCCCCTGCTTTCATTTTCAACCCCGTCTGCATCTACACAGATAGATAGATAGATAGATAGATAGATAGATAGATAGATAGATAGATGATAGATAGATAGATAGATAGATAGATAGATAGATAGATAGATAGATGATAGATAGATAGATAGATAGATGATAGATAGATAGATAGATGATAGATAGATGATAGATAGATAGATGATTGATAGATGATAGATAGATAGATAGATAGATAGATAGATGATATAGATAGATGATAGATAGATAGATAGATGATAGATAGATAGATAGATATAGATAGATAGATAGATGATAGATAGATAGATAGATAGATAGATAGATAGATAGATAGATAGATGATAGATAGATGATAGATAGATGATAGATAGATAGATAGATAGATATAGATAGATAGATGATAGATAGATAGATGATTGATAGATAGATAGATAGATGATTGATAGATAGATAGACAGATAGACAGACAGGCAGACAGACAGACAGACAGACAGACAGACAGACAGACAGATAGTCCCTTTGGTCTTACCAAGGCTTATTACGTGTATTCAACCCTATGGGGCATTACGGTGTTTGGCTTGTTCCTATTAGTTGTCTGGGCAGAGGACTCTGCAATACTTCAATCTGTTCCATCTGCTCCACGCTGCTTAAAGAGGGCTATCAATCTTCTCTGACAGGGACCCCTCAAATCCTAAAACATGGTTTCCATGGTAAATTTTAATGCCCGACTAAAGATTTACACGGGACGCGGGTGGCGCTGTGGGTAAAACCTCAGCTCCTAGGACTTGCCGATCGCATGGTCGGCGGTTCGAATCCCCGTGGCGGGGTGCGCTCCCGTTGCTCGGTCCCAGCGCCTGCCAACCTAGCAGTTCGAAAGCACGTCCAAGTGCAAGTAGATAAATAGGGACCGCTTACTAGCGGGAAGGTAAACGGCGTTTCCGTGTGCGGCTCTGCCTCGCCAGGGTAGCTTCGTCACGCTGGCCACGTGACCCGGAAGTGTCTGCGGACAGCGCTGGCTCCCGGCCTATAGAGTGAGATGAGCGCACAACCCTAGAGTCTGTCAAGACTGGCCCATACGGGCAGGGGTACCTTTACCTTTACCTTAAAGATTTACAATTGCACCTAGAGGGGGGGAAATGTCATGATTCCAGTTTTCATGGAAAGGAGGGCAATCGTCAACAAAGAAACCAACAAATTGCCCCACTTAGTTACACTTGCTAAAGCGACCATCTCTTCTGGGAATGTGACAAGACAAGGGCACAGCTGGAATGAAACAAGTGGAGCATAATGGGGAGACTTTTCCCGTCCATTCAAGGAAGGACAGTGCGGTAGCTTAAGTCCCTTGCCTTTTTTTCTGCCATATCCTCCCCGGTTATTATTTCCTTTGAAGTTGGGAGAGGTTAAGCAAACAAATGCAGAGGTCGCATCACTAGACCCGAGTTTTGGCAACACCTCTGGCTCCCACTAATCCTCATTTCAATTTGTCTGCTCTTCAGTGTCAAGATCTGCATTGATATCCTTTTGGACCTGGTTGGAGAGGCATGCTTTATCGCTTGGGTGTGAACAAGTTTATAAAATGGCCAGAATGGGATAAGGCGGCTTGACAGGGGATTAGGCCGTAGCTTCTGGTCAAGAGATCCTTAACTAATTTGACATCTCAGATCAAAGCAGCTTTTCTGAATCAGCAATTTTATTGGCCGGTACGTCTCTTTCTGCCTCCCGTCTCCTGACATATATACATACGAAGAATTCTGGCTAAATTCAAACTTAGGAGACATTTCACTTTAATTTTTCAGAAGATGGGGACCATTTGAAGACTCTCCATAAATCATAGAAGCATACGGCTCCACTCTCTTATCCAGTGCTTTCTTTCTTAAAAAAAAATGTTTAGGGGTACTCTCTTTTTCCTATTCATATTGAAATACTGCCCCTCAATGAGGCCATACTTACGGTAGATTCATGAAATGTTATGGGGTATGCGTCCCCCTGCGTCCCCCAGGAAAAAAAAGCACTGCTCTTATCTGATTTTACAGCTAACCAGGGCTGAGGTTATTATTTCTCCTCTTCTATTTAGGTTTGCTTTCTACCATTTTGCTCTCTTAGCCCACAAAATCTGGCCACTTTAGAGGCAAAAGCATGGACATGAACATGCACATTAAAAAATAGAAGCGTCGGTATGTTATGATTAAAGATGGACCCTGAGTCAAAACCACTTGACGATGACTGCTTCTCAGGATTGTCTTCTATAATGACATGCTCCACATCTGTTTGTGAAATCAGTTGGACTCAGGGCTCTTTTTCACAGGACTCATGGGAACTGTTTTGGTGCTGTCTTCCTTCTGTGTTTAGACATTTGGCCTGGCGCAAGTGAAAAGAAAAGTCCCAACTCTACGCAGTGTGAAAAATGTTATTTGGAATTAATTCAATCATATTTTTCTGGTATGGGTTATTATTGGGGGTGTAGTTGGTTATTTGTCGTTGTGGATAATGCTTGGCCTTTGTCTATCATCCAAATGGAAAACCTTTGTACAAACTAAACACCGTTTTCATACTAAGCCTCCAGAACATACTTCGGAATTGGTGCCTTTCTTGTCAATTTCCCATTAAATGGCTATGGAAAGTCAGTGTGGTCATTTTTAATGGCATCAATGCAGAATAATTGAATGTTTTGAGAACTACATGAGCAGGAGAATTTCCAGTTATACACTTCAAGGTCAGATATTTGTAATGTCACAAAAGGTAAAGGTCAGAAGCTAATCCATTCTGAAGGTAATTCATGGATCATATTTAAATCACTTCAAACCCCTGTTTGAAAAAGCCATTGCATTCCATTTGCACAAGCTCTCTTTCTTCCTGTCATATTATGAGCAGTTAAGAGTCCTCCACCATTGCCTTTCACTCTGAAATGTTTGAACAGCTATTTCTAAAACAAAACCTCTTTTGCTAACAGTTATTATAGAGATTTAAACAGGAAGAGAAATGACAAAACGTAGCTGGAAGCAATTCATTGATTTCAAAAGCATGTCAACTCTCCTATATTCATACCTATATCTTCAAACTCAACTGGAAAGAAAATGTACCACAGAAGAAATTTCTGGGTGCTTATTTGCATCATATCCAAATAACTTCTGGATCACTGATGCCAATACCAAAATGGTGTTCACACATTACATTTGACTAGTGTATAATCTGTGCACCTGTGTACATTCACATAGTTCATATAGTTTTTCAATGAGTGTATAGTCTGTGTACCTTTGTACAGAATAGTTGAGTTGTGTCTGTCAGCAAGTGTACACTCTTTCCAACAAGCTCTTCTGCATGTACCTATGTTCAGTGCCATGTGTGAACAAGCCTTAGTGTCCGATAATGTGCACTCCAGTAGATGAAGTGTCTTCCCCTCAACTCATGGTGTGGTTTTGCTTCTAGTCTTCTGTACTGAGGAACCGGCAATAGCACAGCATGGGACACGCATGGCAGGCAGTCTGTTCATGGTTTGTGCCCCAATGTGCACCACAGCTTGGCCACCTGCGCTTCAGATCCATGGGCCAGCAATCAAAGAAGGGAAACCACAAATATAGATAGAACCGTCCAGTGTAACGATGGGACAATGTAATAATATACTACCACAAATAAATAAAAGTTGAATCAAGACATTCATGTACATTATGTTGGCTAGTGGGGGGGAATGTTATGTCCAGGAGTTCTGAAAGAGAAATGTTCTGATTCTCCACCTGACTCTTTAAACTGGAATTTGTTAAGTGTGCTACTTCTGAAAGTCAAAAATCAAATTCTCCTCAGGATACTGGTTCCCCTGTATGTTTCAAAATCATCTTACTCATATGCATGAGGAAAATGTCAGGAGATGCTAAGGTCAACATATTTTCAAAACAGTGAAAACTACTGTAAGTGCTGCAAATGCAGTAGCAGGAAGGTATTCTGAAGCGCACAATCATTTTATCTTCACATCTTAAAGACAGTGAAAATGCTTTTTGTTCTTCAGTCTTCTTTCACAATGCCACCCAATTGTTCTCTGTATGCATAGAAAGCTTTCTCTTCTAGTCCTGGATGTAACACATTGATTCTGACTTTTGATAACGTGCTCCTCTCAGTATTGACGCTCACTTGTTCATTGCTGCATTCAGTGGTGATATGCATACAGGAATGAATTTCATATTACCACAAAGCCAATCCAAATGCAATGCTTCATAGTTGGGTCCGTTCAACTCCTCCCCCAAGCCAAGCTGAATGAAGTGTGTCCCATTTTCTACAAACCTATAAGGGATTTGTAAGAGTATTTATTATTATTTGTTTTTAGTGTGTTTTTACCCTGCCTTTTGACTTCTCAATTTTTCTTGGATCCCTGCTGTTTCTTCAACCACCAACGGGGAGGGGAAGGGCCAAATGGCTGGCTGACCAATGGAGGTGCTCTTGCTGACATATTTCCCTCTGATGGAGCTACGGAGAATTGTTGCAAAAAGGCATTGCGAGGGAGAGGCACCAAACAGCAGTTGGCCCTAGTCAGGCCAACAGAGGCAGCCCCACTGTCTTGCTTCTTTTTCTGATCCTTCCGCCTGGGATTTTCAGAAGGCGCCATCTTGTTCTCCCTCCCCTTCCACTCGCTTCAGCAGCTGCAACCATCTTCCATGGTCTTCTGGCATCCATCCTTCTTGTGGGAAGTGATTCCAGCTTTGGAGACTAAATCTTGTTACCCACCCTCAGAGGACCGTAATCTCTCGAGTCCTTTGTAACAGCAATGGACATGAAACCAACTGAAGGCAGGTATTTCTTTGTATCCAGTCAGTGCTACGGAGAGGTAGCAGAATTACCTACCTGCCATGGAAGCTTAATGGAAAGGCGCAAGGGTCGGGCTGTAAATCATGCAGAGATGCAGCAGAGAGCCTCAGCTGTGTGGGGGTATTGTGGGCTCAGGGGCATTTTTAATCAGTGTACATCCCATGTCACTTATAGCATGTCCAAGCACACCTTTTGGGAATTGCTGTTATACCCAGGGGCGTGGAAGGTTGGCTCATCATTTTATACTTTGGAGTCTGATTTCTGAGTTGAGTTTTATGTGGTAAGTATTTTCTTTTGCTGTTTTATGTAATGCAAGTCTCTAATTTCAGAATAAGCCAACAAGTAAATTACAGTTTCCAGACAATGCATATAGAATTTTCTAGTCATTATTTGACTCTTATTACCTTACGCAGTAACTTGGTTTTTATTTGAGACCACGTTGACTTGCTTATAATCTGTCTTGACACAGCATCTGTTTGTCATTGACTCTGTGGTTATATACGGATGGTCAGAGACATCAATATAACTTATTTTTGATCTCACTAGGAAGTAATTTATGTATTCCACATTTAAGCCTGGATTTAACTTGCTGCTTAATTTTTTATAATGCACTTGCAGAAGCTTCTTCATATAGTTGTTATCACAATAAACTTGATACCAGTGTTGGGGAAATGGAGTCCAGGGTTGCTTTTATGGAATTGCAGTATACTCGTAATGTTTTTAGTGACAGCAGCAAGTTTCAGCAGAGGCTTTTACCTAACCTGGAATATGCTTTGTTGGGTACTACAGCTTCTTACAGGTGTGCACTGCAAATAATGGGTGGGTACCCTAGACTTTGTAGGAGGCTGGCATACATTCCCATACATAATCTGCTTTGTCAGCTGCTTAGAGTATTCATATATATATCGAGCCGATTCTGAGGAAAATACCTCGTAGTACAGACGACACCTATATCAGACACCTCTTAGCTGACAAAGAGCCCGAAATCAACAGGCCTGTGGCAAAGTACTGTTACATTGCAACAAGAATAAGACGAGCAATGATGTCAGCAACGGAGTTCAAATTGTAAACATCGAAGGAACGATAATAAACAGTAGTGACATTTGAATTGAATTCTTAAAACCTTAAAAGTCGAAACCTGGTCATAAATATAAGCACCAATTCTGTGAATTGGCCATATTTCCACTGTTATTTGTAGCACAATACTACTTATAATGTCATATTTTTATAAATTGCTTTCTGGTCATTGACTGTATTAAAGATATTCGAATTTTGAATTTTATTTTTGAATTATTATTATCAATACATTGTTGCTTACAATTGTGTGTCTTTTACCACTCTTGTGGTTGTTATTTAGAACTGTGCCAGATATGTGATTTTGCTAATAAAATATCTCTTCGAAATTACCCCATAGAAACTGGAACTTCGTGCTGAGTGAAAATCATGATACAAAGCGTGTTCTCCTTCAGGGAGAGCACGTGTTGCGGTGGGGTCTACTGAGCCACCCCCTTTGTTGCTGGGTAAGTTCTCCAAGATGGCCAGGGGGCATTGATTGGATTGCCGAGTTGCTGGGGGAAAAGTTATGTTGCAATTTTGGTGGGAGGGGTAAAAGGTTTAAATACTCTGCACACAGCCTTCTACTTTCTCTTTTGCTGCGTGCAACGGATCACCCGCCCACCTGCCCTAGAATAAGGGGTTGTTGCGTTGACCTTGCTATACCTGTCATGGGGTCGTCTGCCTTTGAGCAGGGGCCTGGTAGGAATTTTTCCACCTGGCAAATTGGCTGGCTGGGTGGTTTTTGCCTACTGCGTAGCAAATCGTCACAACTTGTAAGGTTGCGGTTAGGCATTGGTTATAAATCTGGTGGAGGAGGGGTTAGGATAGGCTGGGCCTGCCCCTCCATGGTTGCTGCGGAAAGGGAATTCCGTTAAAGGAATCCTGGGGCTTGCCATCTTTTCGTCCCATCCCTGGAATGGGACTAGGGCCGGCAAGCCTTCGGGGAGCAGGCGGGTGAGAGTTGAGGGTCTGTGTCTCAGCTCCAATTCTTCCCCGACTTGCTTTCCCCCGCACTGTCTTTCGGTGGTGCCCGGAAGTCAGTTCTGTCCCCAGGCGGGGGGACAGATAGTCTTAACCAATGCCTAAACAACCACCCACAGTTTGTATTTTAATAAAGTTGTGGCCAAAATCATGCCAAAAATCTTAAACAAAAAATTACGTGTCCGTTGTGAGTTATTTTGGGGGGTGGATTGGGGACCTCAACACGCAAAAAGTGAAACACATTGTGGGAAGGCAGTATGGAATACCTAAGGGCTATAACAGAAAGTAAACACTTCCAGTGGATAGAATGAAAAAGCCAAAGTGATTCTCTTTGCCAGTTCTACATTCCCAGCCTAACAGAGCTCTATCCAGTTATGCTATACTTTGAGTAGACCTGTTGAAATGAATGGGCTTGACTCTCTGGAATTAAAAGCACAGGTTTTGCATTTCCCTCTTTTATTTCTGCTCTGGGTTTCTTGATGGATAGTGAGCTATTGTTTGTTTCCATAATTTTTTTATTTGTAAATAAGTTATTATTGTTTTTTGTTTTTTAATTCCTAGCATGGTTGATTGACTATTGCAGCATTATAAAAATGGTAAAATAATTATCCCCCAAAAGTGTACCATAGAAAATACAAAGTTCAGGTTCATTCTTTATCAGAATGCTTTCTTTCCATTCCCCCCCCAACACTGTTTTTTCTGTAGCTTATTTCCATGGTGAATCCCAGCAAAATCCCTCCCTTGCTATATTATTTGATTGTTTCTGGAATGAGGACTTAAGCACTGAAATGGCCAAATCCCGATGGAGGTCATTTTACAATATTAACATGCTTGCAACTCTTAAACCGCATTTCACAGAGAAACAAGGCAATCCTATTTCATCTTTAAAGGCTCCCTCTGAACTAGTGAAAGCTACAGAGATATGTTTTGGTTAGAGATGCATGAAGGCAATGTGCTTTAAAAGCACCCTGCGATCATATTCTTTCAGCATGTCCCATTTAGTAAACCTTCTTCAAAACAAGTTCTTAATACTGACTAATGCGCTTAACATGACTTTAGGGAAAACATTGATAGGCCTCAGAAGTAATGTACATTGTAGGATGTGTACCTATAAAACTCAATGGTTTCCTTCATCAAACTTCATATCATAATTAGTACTATGGGATCGGGTGGGGGGACAAATACAGTCCTCCATGCCTGACTGTCTCCAGGCCAGAGCTTGAGAAAGGTTCAAGTTCCTTCTATTCATCTACAAAGCCCTGAACAGCTGAGGACCAGGGTACCTTGGGGACCAGCTGAACTCTTGGGGACCAGCTTGAGATCTTCTGTTGGAGCATCACTGGTTATTCCCTGGGTGTTTTGCCTGACTGGCATGTGTCCTTGAACTCTGATATTGTTTCTTCCTTGCCTGAATGGAGGGCAGAGAGGAGCAGACAAGTGTATGGAGAAACTCCCCTACTTTACAATGATGATGATATTTATACCATGCCCATCTGGCTGGGTTTCCCACTCCTTGTTCTGCTCAACAATTCTGCCTCTGGCTCACTGACATGTGGGAATGTTCAGGGATGCAGGAGAGGATATATTGTTTGATTATATCCTTTCCAACTTGTGTTAACAAGTTCACAATTTAGCAGAGTAACATTCCCCTTTTTAAACTTGCAGTGGATGCATTTGCTCAGGCTCACTAAAGCCTCTATAATAACTGTCCTGGTATTTCCCCCTTTATTCCCTTATAAAAGATAAGATAACGACACAGTCTTCTATAAAAGTATAAAAAGAGTTTACTCACATATCATTCTGTTCACAATTGGATCCCAGAAGGCAGACTTAGCTTAGAAAAGTAACATATATCTGGAAACTATCTCATAAGAAGACAGTCCCTTTGTCCTCTTTGGCTAAGCAGTTGTTGCTTCTTCAATGCATGTAGTCAAAAGAGTGAGAAATGGCTGCCCTGCCCTGTGCTTTTGTCATTACCTGACAGGTGAGGCCACGCCCACCTCTAGTCACATGCAGAGGAAGTCTGTCCCAGCCCAGAAGGAAACAGGAAGTATACCTGCTGGCTGGGCAAACATTCCTCCCCATGTGTAAACATGTTCACTCTAGGAATGTTGTACTTGACTGCTCTTGTGTTTCACATCCCACATGACACGTGACCCTTGGAAGCATGCCCAAAAGGGAATATGTCCCTCCCACTGAAAAAGTTCCTCACCCCTGACTTAAAGCAATAGAGTGAAATAATGATACTACAGCAGCGATGGCCACCAACTTGGGTGGTTTAAAAGAGAACTAGACCAATGCATGGAGAAGAGGGATGTCATTGGCTACCAAGCAGAATGGCTCCACTCCGCCTCCACAGTTGGGAGGTAGCAGTGCTTCTAAATCTCAGTTGATGGAAAGCCGAAGCAGGGAGGGGGCTCTTCCACTCAGATCCTGCTTGCTGGTTCCCATGGGCATCTGTTTGGCCACTGTGAGAACAGGATGCTGGACTAGATGCATCAATGGCCTGATCCAGCAGGCTCTTTCTTATGTTCTTCTGCCCTCTTCTTCATTGGGGATCCAAAGTTATTTTTGAGTTGATCAGAATTAACATTATAAAAAAATTCCTTTCAGTAGCACCTTAAAGGTAAAGGGACCTCTGATCATTAGGTCCAGTCATTACCAACTCTGGGGTTGCGGCGCTCATCTCGCTTTACTGGCCGAGGGAGCCGGCGTACAGCTTCCGGGTCATGTGGCCAGCATGACTAAGCCGCTTCTGGCGAACCAGAGCAGCACACAGAAATGCCGTTTACCTTCCCGCCGGAGCGGTACCTATTTATCTACTTGCACTTTGACATGCTTTCGAACTGCTAGGTTGGCAGGAGCAGGGACCGAGAAACGGGAGCTCACCTCGTTACAGGGATTCAAACCACCGACCTTCTGATCAGCAAGTCCTAGGCTCTGTGGTTTAACCCACAGCGCCACCCACGTCCCTTAGAGACCAACTAAGTTTGTTGGTCTTTCGTGTGCATGCCCACTTCTTCAGATGTGCATCTAGAGTCAACATTCTTTGCTTCCTGCAATTGGGCACTAAACTTTGTTAGCATAAGTGGCAACTGCTTCTGCTATCCTGTCGATTTTCTGTTTAAACCTTCTTACAGCAGTTCAAAAGTGGTTAATAAGAATGAGAATGAAATATGCTCTTTGCTGTGTTTTGAAAGTATTGATATTTGAAACGGAAGGGAGAAATGCTCCAGAGGCTACTTTTTCATGACAATGTTTCATGGATTTACTGCAAACATCTGCCTGCCAGGTAAGACGTGTGCTGCTTAGTGCTCTGATGAACATAAAGGGATAGACTAAGTAGAGAAAAGAAAAGTATTGATTGAACAGTCAAGATGTCGTTCAGGCCAGTGAACATGCTGCTGCCGAAGGAGAAATTAGTTTTCCCTGAAGGATAATGAAGGACAAGTGAAAATGGTTCTTCAATTATGCAAAGGTTTTGTCAGCTGCTTAAAAATTGGGGGGGGGGCAAAATGAAAGAGCTGATTGTTAGCAGTCTGAAGACCTCCACAGAATGCAAATTGCAGTCCATGAGTCATTGATAGCCTGTGTGGTATTTTAGGTTTGTTTGTTTTAAAAAAAAAACCTTTAAAAAAAGAATATGACGCTCTTATCAGGACCAGCTAGCATTTGAAATATTGGGGTCACATATGGTCGTCTCATCCACAACATGCTCTTTTCAGGGCTCAACCACAGTTCTGCTTCTTCCACCACCTCCCTTGCTGCTTACCATTGAATCAGAACAAACACCAATCAGTTTTTTCTGTGAATTGACGTTTGTTCCTATACAGGGCCCATCCAGACTTTTGTGCCACATTTCTAGGCTCAGGTCAGTGCTTTAAAGCACTGTGTCTGAGCGCTCCCCCCCCCCCCCGGTGCTTCCCCCATGAAAACCTGTTCTTTGCCGCTGAATCGGAGCAAACAGCAACCTGCAGAAAACCCAAATTGCCATTTGTTCCAATTCAGCGGTAAAGAGCAGGTTTTCCCAGGGAAAGAAGGGAGACAAATGAAAAACTTTTTAGACCCATTCCTAGAAAGCATGGACAAGCAGAAGCATGGACGAGCCCTCCCTCCTTCATTCAGGGTGGATTCCATATGTTCAATAAATATCTGTGGCAGACTGGGCGCTGCATTTTAGTAGCAGGTGCCACCCACTTGACCTAGATGTTCATTGACATGTTGTGGGATGTGAAACACAAGAGCAGTCAAGTACAACATCCCTAGAGTGGACATAAAAGGGGATGTCTGGACCAGCCAGTCGGAACCTCCTGTTTCTCCTATGCTGGGACAGACTTCCTCTGCATGTGACTAGAGGTGGGCGTGGCCTCACCTGTGCAAATAACAAAAGCATAGAACTGGCCACCATCTCTATCTCTCTCTGACCACATTCATTGAAGAAGCAACATCTGCTTAGCCTAAGATGCTCTCTTGGCTTCCAGCCAAGAGAAGACAAAGGGACTGTCTTCTTATGGGATAGTTTCCAGGTATATTACTTTTCTCAGCTAAGTCTGCCTTCTGGGATCCAATTGTGAAAATAATGTGTGAGTAAACTCTTTTTATACTTTTATAGAAGACTGTGTCGTGTCTTATCTTTTTGTTGTTGTTTAGTCGTTTAGTCGTGTCCGACTCTTCGTGACCCCATGGACCAGAGCACGCCAGGCACCTCTGTCCTCCACTGCCTCCCGCAGTTTGGTCAAACTCATGCTGGTAACCTTGAAAACACTATCCAACCATCTCGTCCTCTGTCGCCCCCTTCTCCTTGTGCCCTCCATCTTTCCCAGCATCAGTGTCTTCTCCAGGGAGTCTTCTCTTCTCATGAGGTGGCCAAAGTACTGGAGCCTCAGCTTCACGATCTGTCCTTCCAGTGAGCACTCAGGGCTGATTTCATTAAGAATGGATGCGTTTGATCTTCTTGCAGTCCATGGGACTCTCAAGAGTCTTCTCCAGCACCATAATTCAAAAGCATCAATTCTTCGGCGATCAGCCTTCTTTATGATCCAGCTCTCACTTCCATACATCACTACTGGGAAAACCATGGCTTTAACTATACGGACCTTTGTTGGCAAGGTGACGTCTCAAGATGCTGTCTAGGCCTGTCATTGCCCTTCTCCCAAGAAGCAGGCGTCTTTTAATTTCGTGGCTGCTGTCACCATCTGCAGTGATCATGGAGCCCAAGAAAGTAAAATCTCTCACTGCCTCCATTTCTTCCCCTTCTATTTGCCAGGAGGTGATGGGACCAGTGGCCATGAGCTTCGTTTTTTTGATGTTGAGCCTCAGACCATATTTTGCGCTCTCCTCTTTCACCCTCATTAAAAGGTTCTTTAATTCCTCCTCACTTTCTGCCATCAAGGTTGTGTCATCTGCATATCTGAGGTTGTTGATATTTCTTCCGGCAATCTTAATTCCAGCTTGGGATTCATCCAGCCCAGCCTTTCGCATGATGTATTCTGCATATAAATTAAATAAGCAGGGAGATAAAATACAGCCTTGTATCTTTTTATGAGGGACTAAATGGGGAATTATGGGACACGGGTGGCGCTGTGGGTAAAAGCCTCAGCGCCTAGGGCTTGCCGATCGAAAGGTCGGCGGTTCGAATCCCCACGGCGGGGTGCACTCCCGTTGCTCGGTCCCAGCGCCTGCCAACCTAGCAGTTCGAAAGCACCCCCGGGTGCAAGTAGATAAATAGGGACCACTTACTAGCAGGAAGGTAAACGGCGTTTCAGTGTGCGGCTCTGGCTCGCCAGAGCAGCGATGTCACGCTGGCCACGTGACCCGGAAGTGTCTCTGGACAGTGCTGGCCCCCGGCCTCTTGAGTGAGATGGGTGCACAACCCTAGAGTCTGTCAAGACTGGCCCGTATGGGCAGGGGTACCTTTACCTTAAATGGGGAATTACCTTTAAAACTTATTAGAGAGGCTTTAGTGAGCCTGAGCAAACGCATCCGCTGTGTAAGTTTAAAAAGGGGAATGTTACTCTGCTAAATTGTGGAACTTGTTGGCACAAGTTGGAAAGGATATAATTAAACAATATATCCTCTCCTGCATCCCTGAACATTCCCACACATGTTGGCAGTGTGCTTATATATGTAAGCTGCTTGGAGGGAAGGTGAGATTTCTAATTAATAAATAAGTGAGATATGAATGGAGAAACACATAAATAATGGGCAAACACTGGTAACGCTGTGTACTCAAGGCAGGCCCGGCTGGCAGAAGTACTGCAATAGCCTGCCCTCATCTAAGAAGGGGAAGAGAGTGTTCCCATGTGGCCTTTGTACACCAGGAGGTGCATTGGGGAAAGGTACATATTTTTTGTGTAAAGTTACAAAAATGTGCGACCATGCAACAGGACTGTGTCACTGGATATTGTGTCGCTCACTTCTGAGATTGGTCCAATGATGGAGAAATCCCAAAAGTTCTCAAAATCCTTCTGCTACTGTAAGCATGCCCTGAATTATAATGTAACGCTTGCTCATTTCCGTTTTCCTGTTCTCAAACCAAAACGATGGCTCCTGTAAATAATCAAACAGTCTGATATGCAACCTCTTATTAAAATGGCATTCTTGAATGTTAACTCATTTAGTTGTCCGCATTCTGTTAAGCCCATTTTGAAATACTGCAGTTATTTCCTTTCTCATTAACTCGCATGCTAATACAAACTTTGTTTGTTTTCAAATCCAAGATCTGCAGAAAGGTCAGCCCCTTGCTACCTCCTTCCTTTCTAAGTCAGTGAAGGTCTGAAAGGTTAAAGCAAGCTCACAATAGTACACAAACAATGAAAGATAACACCAGAAATGAACAACTCCAAAGGAAAGGGCAGCATAATGGGAGAGGAGGACAACACAGCTTTGCAGCTTTATAATTTGTTTGCAGTGCAATGAGCATGAAAAGGTGGCTTAACCCTTAGGCCATTTATGGAGATAAAAGAGAAGTGTGTAGGGGGGAGGAGACCTTGAATGTTTCTCTTCCTTCTCAAAACGTGAATGAACATTGGTATGAAAGCATGAATGGACACTTGTGCAAAAACAATCAAGGCTAACTTGAAATAACTCATTCGCTTATCCAGAGAGACCATATATGTTAGACAATGTTGGTTGCGCCTTTTACTGCAGTTCACATTTTCAAATCTCTTCGCTTGGTTGTATATATGGATTCATAGAGACTAAACAGACCTTGTACACAGGGAGTCAGCAGCCATCTCTGTCGATTGCAAGTGTTGGGAAAGTGCCGCCGGGATGATTCCCAACGTGGCCACTCACCACATGGTTCACTCTAATCCAGGGATGTGAAACCTGTGACCCTCTAGATTTTGATGGATTCAAATCTCCCATCAGCCCCAGCAAGGAAGCTTGGTCCATGGTCATGGCTTAGGGGAACTGCAGTTCACCCATGCCCCAGCGCTGCTCTCAACCTCTTCTCTACGGTTGCATGCTGTGTATGGGATCATGGGGATCATGAACCATTCATAAAACAGAAATACAATATTCAAAAAAAGCATCCAAGTGTATTGTAGCAGAGCAGAACATTGTGTCCACTGTGTTTCGTTGCCTCCAGCATCCATTGATCTTAGGCAACCAACTTGTAAACGGCAGCGCAGCCCTTTGTGTATCTACTCAAGAGTAAATCTCAGTGTTTCCACACCTGTATGTATATGACTGCAGTCTAAATGGGTTAGACCAACTTGAGAAACACAGGTATGCAGATAATATCTAGCCTTCCAGCAGGTGTAACATTTAAACTGTCCTTTGACAGTTTTATGAAGCAAATCCCAGAAATACATTAATTCCCAACCCTCACAGAGCTAGCAGTTAAACAAATAAAAAGCTATTTAATGGTGGTTCCTAATGCATGTTGATGCAGCAGGTATGACAAGCTGCACATTTAGCAGCTAATTAAACTCAAAATATGAATGATGAGAAGAGTTCCCCTTTCACTTTTTTTAATATTTTTTTTACTGCTCCATAAACTCTTCCTATCTTCTTTCTGGCAAAATGAAAGATAAAAATCCTTTAGGGATTCGGTGCCGTGGAACCAAGTTTCATTGCTTTTAATTTAATTTTAAATGGTTGTCTAAATTTCTTACATAGGTAAAGGTAAAGGACCCCTGACAGTTACGTCCAGTTGCAAACGACTCTGGGGTTGCTGTGCTCATCTCACTTTACTGGCCGAGGGAGCCGGCGTTTGTCCAGAGACAGTTTTTCCAGGTCATGTGGCCAGCATGACTAAGCTGCTTCTGGTGCAACAGAACACCAACACCAGAGCAGCACACGGAAATGCCGTTTACCTTCCCGCTGGAGCAGTACCTATTTATCTACTTGCACTTTTTGGCATGCTTTCGAACTGCTAGGCTGGCAGGAGCTGGGACCAAACAATGGGAGCTCACCCTGTCACGGGGATTCGAACTGCTGACCTTTTGATTGGCAAGCCCCAGGCTCTGTGGTTTAGACCACAGTGTCACCCGCGTCCCTTAATTACTTACATACCTACTCTGAAATATCAAGGATTTTAAAAAGATTTCTGCACAAGCTGATAGAGAATGGCCTTCGAGTGGAATTTGCAAAAGGGCCAACTCATGTTCCCCTTTTGGTGTGCTGCAATGTGCTCTCTGTTCTTTGTAGCAAGCACTGAAGAATCCATGTGGATCGCCCGCTCTGCCACAAGAAGAAGAAGAAGAAGAGCTTGGATTTGATATCCCGCTTTATCACTACCCTAAGGAGTCTCAAAGCCGCTAACATTCTCCTTTCCCTTCCTCCCCCACAACAAACACTCTGTGAGGTGTGTGAGGCTGAGAGACTTCAGAGAAGTGTGACTAGCCCAAGGTCACCCAGCAGCTGCATGTGGAGGAGCGGGGAAGCGAACCCAGTTCCCCAGATTGCAAGACTACCGCTCTTAACCACTACACCACACTGGCTCACACCAAGCCCAGGCATCTTTTCATCACGCTTCTTGAAACCTCCACACGCTGCCGCTGCCACCATGCCCATAAGCCTCCTCCTCCCCTCAGATGATTGAATGTATTATATATTAGGCCACACACACCATCCTCTTGCTGAAAAGACTATAAGCAACTGTGTGGGTCATCAAGCAGCCTTTGATATTAGCACTGGGTGTGCATGCAATGCCTTGGTGTGTATTGAGTTGTTCGTCTGTGTTCTGTTCTGTAATGTATATATCATTTCTTTGATATCTCAGAACCTTTTGATGATCATGCTTATGTTTATCATGTGCAGTGCCACCTCCCACACCAGTGATATTTATGAATGGTTAGCAAGGGCAGAGTTTTTTGTTTCCTACAACGGCTTCCTTCCTTTGAAGTTATCCACTCTCTACCATTTCCATTGCATGTTGTGACATTTGGGGAAGGGGAGAATTAAGAGCAGCTCTAGATAGGACTCCATGCTTACCTAGATTATAATCATTTAGACTTTGGAGGAGGTATTGATCTTGGAGTCAGCTGGGCAGTTCTGCTGCCAACACCATGTGGAAACAATGCAGCAATCCTTAGGAAAGGACCAGTGAATAAAAGGAAGCAACGTTAACAGTTGTTCTCAAAAAAAGTCTATTTTTTTATTGCTGTTATAGATAGAAAAAACATTGTTATCGTTTTTATATAAATCACTATCTTATTTTTATAAATCATGGCTAGGCTCCAATGAGCAACATTGGGCATGCCCAGGGATTTGGAAGTTGTTTTTCTAAAAAAATAATGCTTATTTTCTTGAAGTGGCATTATTACAAGCTGCTTTTTGAAGCCCTCTCTGTTTCCGTTTGTCATGTGGCAGGAATGGGAGCTGCTACTTCAGAAAGAGGGACGCGGGTGGTGCTGTGGGTTAAACCACAGAGCCTAGGACTTGCCGATCAGAAGGTTGGCGGTTCGAATCCCGGCAACGGGGTGAGCTCCCATTGCTCGGTCCCTGCTCTTGCCAACCTAGCAGTTGCAAAGCACGTCAAAGTGCAAGTAGATAAATAGGTACCACTTTGGCGGGAAGGTAAATGGTGTTTCTGTGCACTGCTCTGGTTTGCCAGAAGCGGCTTAGTCCTGCTGGCCACATGACCCGGAAGCTGTACTCCGGCTCCCTCAGCCAATAAAGTGAGATGAGCGCTGCAACCCCAGAGTCGGTCACATTTTGGATTTTGGTCTGATTCAAATGTAAATAACAATCCTGACCTGGTAAACATAGTTTATTGGCCCAGAACAAACCATGTGCCTATGGGCTCCTTCTTTGTTCCTCTCTTTCTTTCCTCATTTTATGCATGCAGCTTCAGAAAAAGTATATATATATATAAAACCAGACACAGTTTCCTGTGAATTCTAACCTGTGGGTTGTATTCAATCTAGCGCTATGCAGATTGTCCCATCAGCACAAAGATGTCTCCTAGTGCGACAAAACCATCTCTTCCCCCCCCCATCACAATCTTTTAGGGGATTCCCACAACTCTCTAGAGAAGATTTAGGAACATGTGTTATGGAGGGCTCTTTCCGCACCTGGATATGAAACCAGGGTACACAATTCATTCCATGGTTTATGGATCAGAATCATTACTGTTTATCGGAAACTTACAGTAAGTTCCAGCATTGCTGCAGCCAATAGCTCAGCAAGTGGCCTTAGAAAAGCCATTATCGTTGCGGATCCAGCCCTCATCGGCTGCCTGTGGCTAATAATAATGATTTACCTCACAGTGTTCCTGTTAGTAAGATACAGTGGCACCTCGAATTACAAACGCCTCAGGTTACAAACGCTTCAGGTTACAAACTCCGCTTAGCTGGAAGAGTTACCTCGAGTTGAGAACTTTGCCCCAGTATGAGACCGGAAATTGTGTGCCGGCGGCACAGAGGCAGCAAGAGGCCCTATTAGTGAAAGCACACCTCTCATTAAGAACAGTTTCAGGTTAAGAACAGACCTCCGGAACAAATTAAGTTCGTAACTAGAGGTACCACTGTAATGTATTTGAGTGGCTGCAGAAACCCAGCCAGATGGGTTATTGTTATTGTTGCTGTTGTTGTTGACTGTTACTCTGGATATATTATTGCTTCTATGAAATTTATTTCACATATCAAATGAAATATTTTCAGCTTATCCTCTGTTACTGTCCCCATCGAAGTGGTTTGAAATGGGTTTCTAACATATTTTACACACACACACACAGTTCAAAATAATGTTACATGTTACAGGAGAGAAATTTGTGACAATTGCAGCAGTGTATTTTAATCTCTTCTTGTATGTAGGGGAGATGTAAAGCTTTCCATCCCTGCTACTCCTTACCAAGGGGGTAATTGTTATTTTTTGTGTTTCATTACATATCTGCTTCTCAATTAGTTTCTGTTTTCAATCATACTTGAGCTGTTGTTATAAGAATAAAGAAATCACTTAACAGAGAGAAGATGCGAGGTCCCTTGCCAACTCACCATTATAGTAATGTGTTTTCAAGTAGTTTATTGTTTGCCCTGGCAAACAGCTCCTTTTTGATGCAATTCCATTGCTTATTGAACTTATCTTCTCCTTGGCAGCAAGCGTAACTCCCCCCAAGAGGGGAATGGCTACTTTGGCTCAGAAATGGAGCTGGGGGATAGAGGGAACAGACCTGGGTGCAATCAGTTTTTCTTCAAGGATTTCATTCAGTTGCTGTCCGTGATTAGACAGCTACAGCCTCATTCAACACAATAATAAAGTTGTTGTGCCTACTAGTCACCAAGATGAGCATCTATTTTTCA
The DNA here is from genome assembly GCF_027172205.1 of Podarcis raffonei. Taxonomy (NCBI): domain Eukaryota; kingdom Metazoa; phylum Chordata; class Lepidosauria; order Squamata; family Lacertidae; genus Podarcis; species Podarcis raffonei. The sequence continues at coordinate 5,745,845 of NC_070606.1, read as the reverse complement.
GTGATAAATCCCAATGTATTTTTTTTAAAAAAATCTCTTGCTATTCATCCCATTTCCGCTCAAAAAGGAAATATAAGTTGTTGTCTTGATAATGTACGCTTTCCAGAACTTAGATATTCAAATTCTGTTTCTGAAAAGCTAAAGGAGATTAAGAAGCAGCTGCGATGCTGAAAACATTTGGGATGCTTAAATCCCATTGACTTCAGGGGAATTAAGCAGTTTGACTGTGTGTGTAGGAATGACTCCTAAAGCAAGATACAGTCCCAGGTGTTTTAAATGTATCTGACCAAATCACACTCAGAGTATACCTATTGAAATCAATGGGCTTAACTGAGTCATATCATAGAATCATAGAGTTGGAAGAGACCACAAGGGCCATCGAGTCCAACCCCCTGCCAAGCAGGAAACACCATCAGAGCACTCCTGACATATGATTGTCAAGCCTCTGCTTAAAGACCTCCAAAGAAGGAGACTCCACCACACTCCTTGGCAGCAAATCCCACTGTCGAACAGCTCTTACTGTCAGGAAGTTCTTCCTAATGTTTAGGTGGAATCTTCTTTCTTGTAGTTTGGATCCATTGCTCCGTGTCCGCTTCTCTGGAGCAGCAGAAAATAACCTTTCTCCCTCCTCTATGTGACATCCTTTTATATATTTGAACATGGCTATCATATCACCCCTTAACCACCTCTTCTCCAGGCTAAACATGCCCAGCTCCCTTAGCCGTTCCTCATAAGGCATCGTTTCCAGGCCTTTGACCATTTTGGTTGCCCTCCTCTGGACACGTTCCAGTTTGTCAGTGTCCTTCTTGAACTGTGGTGCCCAGAACTGGACACAGTACTCCAGGTGAGGTCTGACCAGAGCAGAATACAGTGGCACTATTACTTCCCTTGATCTAGATGCTATACTCCTATTGATGCAGCCCAGAATTGCATTGGCTTTTTTAGCTGCCGCGTCACACTGTTGGCTTATGTCAAGTTTGTGGTCAACCAAGACTCCTAGATCTTTTTCACATGTACTGCTCTCAAGCCAGGTGTCACCCATCTTGTATTTGTGCCTCTCATTTTTTCTGCCCAAGTGCAATACTTTACATTTCTCCCTGTTAAAATTCATCTTGTTTGTTTTGGCCCAGTTCTCTAATCTGTCAAGGTCGTTTTGAAGTGTGATCCTGTCCTCTGGGGTGTTAGCCACCCCTCCCAGTTTGGTGTCATCTGCAAATTTGATCAGGATGCCCTATTCATTTATTCCAATGGAATGACCTCATTAGACATAACCCTTAGTAAACATGAGTACGGGTCCAATCCAATCGGCACTGGCAGGCCTTGATGGAGGGGCGCAGCCCGCACAACACACACACACACCAGGCATGAACACTGGCCAGGGTAGAGGGTGGGATCAGGATAAATGCCCCTTTGCCTCACCAGCTCTCAGGCAACAAAGAGGCCTGGATTAGGCTGGCTGCCATCTCTTGCTCCAGAAAGAAGGACCAGAACCAATGGCTTCAAGTTACAAGAAAAGAGATTGTGACTCAACATCAGAAGGACCTTTCTGATGATGAGAGTTGTTCAACAGTGGAACCGATTCCCTCAGGAGGTTGTGGACTCTCCTTCCTTGGAGGTTTTTAAGCAGAGGTTGCACGGCCATCTGTCATGGATGCTTTAGTTGAGATTGCAGTGGCTGGACCCTTGGGGTCCGTTCCAACTCTACAGTTCTATGATTCCTTTGACCAGATGTCAAAGAGAAGAACAACTACCAGACTTTTAGAAGACATGTGAAGGCAGCTCTGTTTAGGGAAGCTTTTAATGTTTAACAGACTACTGTATTTTAATTCCTTGTTGGAAGCTGCCCAGAGTGGCTGGGGAAATCCAGATGGGCAGGGTATAAATAATAAATTATTATTATTATTATTATTATTATTATTATTATTATTATTATCCTCTGCTGGCCCCACTTTTCCCCACACCACTAGTTACTGTCAGTGGGGACGCTGCTGGCAGTAGCTTCCACCCATTATTTTGGTGGGCACACTTTGCCAGTGGTGCTTACTTGCTGACGGTCAAGCTTCCACAATGGCAGAAGCTGGTGAAGCTGGGCACGCCTGGGCAGAGAGACATCCCCACTCAAACCACTCAAACCCACCTGGTGGATCAGAGGGGCTGGATGGCTTTGCCCTGTGGTCACAGGTATGCCTACAGATATGACACAAACTCAATTTCTGTATTTTCCAAAATCAACATTTTTGCTTCAACAAGCTTTTCTGGCTGGTTTCTGTCTTAGATGTTCATGTTTCATTGCTTTTAAACCAATCTTAAGTTATTTTTTTAGCTGCTTTCAAAACTATTTTCAGCTATGTTTATTATACATCTGTAAATTGCCTTGACACACATGTAAATTACAAGTAATAAATTAATAAATACAAATATGAAGAAATGCATATCTCTTATTAAGTATTTTTGGTTGATTTTATTCTTATAAAATATTCTGATTTACTTTAAATGTTTCCTGTGTCAAGTGTTTGGATTAAAGGAGGGGAACTGCCACTGATAATCAGGTATTTATCATTCTTTCCTTGTGCCTTACATTAAAACAACAAGATACCTGGTTCAAATAAATGGAAGTTAATTGTATCCACTCTCTAATTACAATAAATTATAGAACACAATTATGATCCCATCATCCATAATTCTTCCCTGACAGGAAGCATAAGTAGTGGTGCTCTCAAACTTTCAAGATCATTATCTAAGAAACTTCTTCACAAGGTGACAGTTGTTTTCTCTCTTGTTGGAGGAGATACACCTGACTAACTCTAGCTCTTCCCGCCTATGTTTATTCAGAGGTAGGCTAATTATGATGATACTAATGTGAATTCACAATGGTCTTTAGACCATTAAAGTCATTTATATCACTCAAGTTTTGTTTCAGCACAAAACTTTGAACCAAAAAATAACCTGCTTTCACTATGAACCTACAACCTTGCACAACTGGATTATTTTGAACAGGCTTACACAGTCAAATGAGGAAACTTTTAAAATTGGTTTTAGTAAATAGGTTAGGCTCTAGGTATGTTCAACTTTTTCCCTGGCAGATTAAAACTAATTACAACAGCAGAGGGAGCTGTGTGGGAGGTTTTAAAGATCTTTAGACGTTTCAAAGCAATTTGAAGGTCCATTCTGTTCTTGTTACATAGACTGCACAAGAAATCTTTAAAATCCTCCCGTTTTACTCACATAATGAGTTTATATATAATTCTTTATGTACGCATTTTCACAATTTGAAATTTGGATATAGTATGGGTTGAACTGTGGAATAGAATCATAGCATTGAACATTATCATTATTAGACATAACCAATTTTAAAAACAGTCAAATAAGTGATAAGATAGTGAAACCAGAATGAATGAATTTGGGCAAGTCTGTTGTGTGTTTTTCCATTATTGTCTACTAGAAATACATATTATTTCAGCAAGCACAACTTTGTTGGTTTGGGCATTTAGAACTTGAAGGGAGGAAAGTGTTGAACAAAGCGATAGGTCCTGACACCTTTCTCACTCAGTAATTCTTGCCTCTTTGTGCTAACTTCATGTGCCAGAGTCCAGGTGGGGCAAAATCAGTTTAAAGTGTTCAGGTGGGGGGAATATGTGTGCATCAGAAGGAAAGAAGGCCCCACATAGCAGGTGATACCAATAGTCAGTATTCTGTACACTGCCTGGCAAAAGCCAGTGGGTGTACAAGATGGGTGACACCTGGCTTGAGAGCACTACATGTGAAAAGGATCTAGGAGTCTTGGTTGACCACAAACTTGACATGAGCCAACAGTGTGACGCGGCAGCTAAAAAAGCCAATGCAATTCTGGGCTGCATCAATAGGAGTATAGCATCTAGATCAAGGGAAGTAATAGTGCCACTGTATTCTGCTCTGGTCAGACCTCACCTGGAGTACTGTGTCCAGTTCTGGGCACCACAGTTCAAGAAGGACACTGACAAACTGGAACGTGTCCAGAGGAGGGCAACCAAAATGGTCAAAGGCCTGGAAACAATGCCTTATGAGGAACGGCTAAGGGAGCTGGGCATGTTTAGCCTGGAGAAGAGGAGGCTAAGGGGTGATATGATAGCCATGTTCAAATATATAAAAGGATGTCACATAGAGGAGGGAGAAAGGTTGTTTTCTGCTGCTCCAGAGAAGCGGACACGGAGCAATGGATCCAAACTACAAGAAAGAAGATTCCACCTAAACATTAGGAAGAACTTCCTGACAGTAAGAGCTGTTCGACAGTGGAATTTGCTGCCAAGGAGTGTGGTGGAGTCTCCTTCTTTGGAGGTCTTTAAGCAGAGGCTTGACAACCATATGTCAGGAGTGCTCTGATGGTGTTTCCTGCTTGGCAGGGGGTTGGACTCGATGGCCCGTGTGGTCTCTTCCAACTCTAGGATTCTATAATTCTATGATTCTATGATTCTCCATGCTTTCAGACAGAAGCAACCTTTCCCAATCTGACCTGGAGATGCTGGGGATTGAATCTGGGGGTCTTCTGCTTGCAAAACAGATGCACTGCTATCGAGTTGCAACCCATTAATGGGTAGGGAAAGGTTAAGCCACCTCAACCTACCTGCCAATGCTCTGCTGTTAGTCTCTCTCTCTTCGTGTGTATACACACACACACAAAACAAGGGTTTCAGAACTCCAAGTTCCAGATTTAGGCTTAAATCCAAATTCTGGGGCTGGCCAAAAGCTTTTAGTGGCTTTCTCCATCCACTGTTTCTACACAAACCTTGCCACACTTTGGAACATTCTAACCAATTACTTCACTCTTCCTTTGGCACAATTTTTGGTGTGTGACTTTGCATGGATTTTTAATGACTGCTGATGAAGCCATAACTTATTGCAATGTGTGTGTAAGTATTTTAGTCTATAGCATGTAACAGGGAGGGGACGTGGGTGGTGCTGTGGGTTAAACCACAGAGCCTAGGACTTGCCAATCAGAAGGTCGGCGGTTTGAATCCCTGCGACGGGGTGAGCTCCCATTGCTCGGTCCCTGCTCCTGCCAACCTAGCAGTTCGAAAGCACATCAAAGTGCAAGTAGATAAACAGGTACCGCTCTAGCGGGAAGGTAAACGGCATTTCCGTGCGCTGCTCTGGTTCGCCAGAAGCGGCTCAGTCATGCTGGCCACATGACCTGGAAGCTGTATGCCGGCTCCCTCGGCCAGTAAAGCGAGATGAGCGCTGCAACCCCAGAGTTGGCCACGACTGGACCTAATGGTCAGGGGTCCCTTTACCTTTACCTATGTAATGGGGAGCAAAGCGGGGACTGCCTTCTGCAACGCTGGCCAGCTTCCCATTGGCTGCAGGTAGCTCCTGCAGCCAATGGGAAACTGTGCATGCCTCCTTCATGCCGGAAGGAGCGCCAGAAATAGCGTTTGCACATGTACGTGCACACTCCGGCCCACTGACGCGTCTGCAGGACCATGAACCAGCCCAAGCCACAAAAACTTTGCCGACCCCTGGTGTAACACCAGGTGGGAAGAGTTTTGCCACACATCCATTGCAAACATATAGCAAAATGTAAAAAATGTTAGCATCTATTCATAAACTTGAAGAATCTTTGTGACTTTCAGTACAGTAGAAACTTGCCTGCTAAACTGATGTACTGATTGGAACTTCGTGGTTTTATCACTTCCTAAATGTTCTGGTGCTCATAAAACATATCAAAAATGCATTTCAGAAAGTGCATTTTGAGAGAAAATACTTTTAAATATGGATTTAAATTGGGTTCTAAATAATAATATTAATTCAGAAATGGCATGGAACAGATTTGTGAATAAGAAAACAGTATCAGTCTTTTTCCCTTGGTAAGGGCACAGAGAGTCTACCCGTATTGTCGTTTTGTAAGGTTCCACGTGCTGGGCATATAATTCAAGAGGATAATTTGCTCTGTAGATGTAAGGTTGTTCCGTACAGTTCTGTTGATGGTTTCGGTTACCTTCTGCCAAAAATCTTTCAATATAGGACAATGAAAAAAATATGTTTTAGAGAAGCATTATCCCTATTGCATTTCCAACCGTTAGATACCTTAGATAGCCCTTTTCAAAACAAACGTAATGGGGTCCAGTATATTCTAAATATTATTTTTTGTTGGATGAGCCTCAATTTAAGATCCAGAGACACCCTTGTTATAGCAGTTAAAACAGTTTCCCACTGTTAAAGGTGAGTCTTCATTCTGCCAAGCCTACCATTCTTTCGTAGGCAGAGTGGGGGTACATTTTGGATCTATTACTGTTGGGCTACTTTGTCGGGGATTAGAGTTGCCCCCTCGCTGTGTTTTGCCTGCGTGAGAAAGATCTATTTGTGTTTACGTGCCAGACTCTGGACCTTACCAATCCCAGCGCCTTTCGCGACTTTGCCAAGCCCATGGGGGCGCAAACCAGAGAGAGGAAAAGGAAATTTCTCCAGCGTCACGAAGAAGTAGAGAAGAGCGAAGGTATTTGTCCCATTTCTACCCCCGCTTTCTGTATATGTTGGGAAGAACCAGGAATATAAATTATAATTATAAATTATAAATTAACTCCTGTTTCTTCCCAACTTTATACTGTATAATGTGGTTATGATGTGGTACTGCACCAGCAATAACTAGGCCAGGGGTAGACAACCTAAGGCCCGGGGGCCAGATGTGGCCCAATCGCCTTCTAAATCCGGCCTGTAGATGGGAATCAGCGTGTTTTTACATGAGTAGAAGGTGTCCTTTTATTTAAAATGCATCAATGAGTTATTTGTGGGGCACAGGAATTTGTTCATCCCCCCCAAAAAAATATAATCCGACCCACCACATGGTCTGAGGGACGGTGGACTGGCCCATGGCTGAAAAAAAGTTGCTAACCCCTGAACTAGGCAATAAGAAATATTTGTCCATCCATTTGTGCTCACATAGGCTCTCAGATTTAGTTGAAATTAAATCCTGCTGATGTTAGGAGTTATTACTTTCTGGTAATTATAATAACTGTAATTATAATACTTCTTTTTCTGGTAATTATAATACTTCTGAGTAATACCCCTCCCCACCTTCTCACTATATAGAAGGATCTGGCAACTTCTGTTTCAGTGTATCTGAAGAAGTGTATGTGCACACGAAAGCTCATACCAAGAACTAATTTAGTTGGTCTTTAAGGTGCTACTGGAAGGAAAAAAAATTTTTGTAATAACTGTGAAGTTATCATAGGTCACTAATTAAGTGTTGTCTGTGTGTGCCCCCCATTTCTACACATTCCTACATATATTCAGACCTATTGCTGCTTGTCTTTGCTGTTTTTCCTATCCCATTTAGTGCTCTGGTAACCGTTTGGCTGTATAAACATACTTGCACTGACTGTATAACACAGTAGTCATAAAGTAATAACAACATTACAGCTTCAGAGTGTATGCTATTAAAAATTTCAATGCAATGTTACGATGAGGATTTTAAAAGCCAGAGAACTGTGTGATTCCCCACAGTAACCACCATTTAGTCCTCTGCTGACTTATATAACAGAACGGGAGATGTAGGCAAGGTTAATAAGCATTTAACAATGTGGCTACGAAAACTGTGAAAGCAGAACTCAGAGGCTTAAAAGTTTTAAAATCACAACGTTCCCTTACCTACAGTAAGTAAATGAAATCCATCTTCTTGAAACTTAATGCCTTTTGATATCTTAACTAGGTGCAAAGGTGTTCATCAACTGAAACATTTTTCAAGAATAAGGGTCAAAAAGTGAAGTGGCTTGGAGTGGAGTCAGGCAGTGGTGGGTTTGCATGTTGAGGTCCCCAAGCCACCCCCAAATAAATCACAATTCACACAGAATTTTGTTTAAGGTTTTTGGCATAATTTTGGCCACAACTTTATTAAAACACATAAATGTGAGTGGTTGCTTAGGCATTGGTTCCAACTATCTGTCCCCATCCAGGGACAGAACTGACTTCTGGATTCCAGCGAAAGTAAGCGAGAACAATATTGGGGGGGGAAATGGAGCTGAGACCCAGGCCCTCACCTCTCCCCGCATGCTCCCAGGGGCCCAAGCCCCACACCAGGAATTCGGACGAAAGCATGGCGAGTCCCTGGATTCCTTTAACAGAATTCCCTTGCAGCAGCAGCATTGGAGGGGCAGGCACTGCCAATCCATGCGCCTCCACCAACCAAAAATTAACCAATGCCTAACCACAACCTTACAAGTTGTGACGATTTGCTACGCAGTAGGCAAAAACCAAATGGCACCAGCCAATCAGCCAAATGGACAAAATTCCTACCAGGCCCCTGCCCCAAAAGCAGATGACCCCAAGACAGGCATAGCAAAGTCAACGCAAGAGCCCTAAATTAGGGAGGGTGGGCGGGTGATCCGGTACATGCAGCAAAAGAGAATGCTCAATGCCTCATGCCCTGCATATAAAACCTTTGGTCCATCCCACGAATCGGCAACATCAAAATTAGCCCAGTAACCCAAATAGCCCAATCACTGCCAATGGCCATCTAAATGATCCTGCCCAGCAACTGAGGGGGTGGCCTGTCAGACCCCCACTGCAACACGTGCTCTGCATGAAGGAGAACGCGCTTTAACCATTTGGCATGGATTCCAGTTGCTAGGCTTCCAGAGTGGGGAGGCTGCTCTTGCACCTGTGCTCTGCTTGTGGGCTTTGCTTCTAGCTAGCCCCTGAGAGAACAGGATACAGGACCAAGTGGGCCTTTGGTCTGGTCCATTGGAGCTTTGCTTATGTTCTTATTAACAGAAATGTATAAGAAAAAGAGAAATGGGGGCAGAGAGGAGCAGAAGTAATGACAAAACACTGCTCTGCTTTTTTAAGCTGCCATCTGGATAGACATTGGCCTTCAGCTTCCCCACTTTTCTCCTTTCCAGTGCTGAAAAGAATATATTTGGACCCAGAGGTATTCTGGGGAGAGGGTGTTGGCTGGAGGTCTGGGTGACTGCAGCAGATTGCATCTCCCCCCTTTCACCATTTTCTTAATACATCTCAACTCTCAATGTATTTACCATGGCCAGGATCCAAAAAGCACACTTGAGGGATGCCCAGATTTTCTGATATTTTCCCCTGGAGTATCAGAACCTCATGCCATATTGCAACCTACTTTTGAAATTCCTCTCAACCTCAAAAGAGGCTTACTATACGGAATGGAAGACTGCTCTTTTGAGGAACAAAATATCAAATCCCCATTTGGTGCACAGAACTGAATTGGAAGGTAGAAATTGAGGGATATAACAGGAAGGGAGGAGTAGCAGCATTATATGTAAAGGATGTGGACGCTTGTGAAGAGGTCCAGTATACCTGAAGGAGCATCTCCACCCCCATCGTTCTGCCTGGACACTGAGGTCCAGTGCCGAGGGCCTTCTGGCAGTTCCCTCACTGCAAAGCTACAGGGAACCAGGCAGTGGGCCTTCTCAGTAGTGGTGCCTGCCCTGTGGAATGCCCTCCCACCAGATGTCAAAGAAATAAACAACTATCTGACTTCTAAAAGACATCTGAAGGCAGCCCTGTTTAGGGAAGCTTTTAATATTTGATGAATTATTGTATTTTACTATTTTGCTGGGAAACCCAGCCAGATGGGCAGGATATAAATAAATAAATTATCATCATCATCATCATCATCCATGATCTGGAGCATGGAAGGCAGATTGAGGGTGTGGGGTAAAAATTGTAGGAGAGAGAAGCAACACTGACCTTACTATGGGTGTGGGTGTCTACTAGATAGATAGATAATACTTTATTCGGCTATAAGCCCACAAGGTAAAACCAATCAATAAATAAAATAGCATTTTACATTCTAAAATATCAACTAAAATATTTCAACGCATAATCTCCTTCACGTTACATACAATCTCTAGATGTACCATATTGTGGCCTTGAATATAAAGATGGTGGATAGAGTTTACTAGATTTTTAATAGTCATGCAGCATTCCATGAAGTCTTTTATATGAAAGAACTGAATTCAGGAATCTGGCAACCTGTAATGTTCTATAAGAGTCAATGTCCTGGAGTAAATAGGCTAGATGTAATTCAGGTGGTTTAGTAACAGTTTCCAAGATGATTGAACTCAGAATCCTTGATCGGGGAACAATATATAAAGGACAATTAAACAAGATATGATAAAGGGATTCTATTGATTTGCTGTCACATGCGCATAAAACAGAGGTTTTACCGTTAGAAAATCTATTACTCAGCACATTTGAGGGGAACACATTAAATCTGGCTCTAACAAAAGCGAATCTATGCGACGCAACCGATAAGGTAGACAGATATCGAGGTATCTGGGACATAAATGTAATGCCCTGATTTATCGGGGAACATGTACCTCCACCTGTAGTAAGATTTTGTTGCAAATCAACCTCCTCCAATCTTTGTTTGATGACCTTTTTTGCTGTAATTAGATCTAAATTTAGTATATCGGAAGGAGAGATTCCATAAGACAACAGTTTGGAATGGATTTTTGTTGCCCATGGGCTGGTAAATTCATCTCTCCAAAGGCACTGAATAAGATGGTAATTGGGCAATTTATGCCAAAGGGACAGCCAGTAATTAAAGGCATGTCTCCACATCAGGATCTCTAAGGAGGGGGTCTTAAGTTCTAAGCGAATAGCCGAGTTGCTTACACAGGAGGGTAGTTTCAAAAGGCGTCTGAGAAAAAGATTTTGCAATGTCACCAGAGGCATGAAGTTTACAAAAGCACCCCATAAAGGGACCGCATAGACCATAGTTGCAACCACTTTTGGGTGTCTACTGTAGACCACCAAGCCAGACTGAAGACATGGATGATGCCTTCCTAGAACAGATTACTGAACATTCGAAAAGGAGAGATATAGTAGTCATGGGAGACTTCAGCTTCCCTGATATCTGTTGGAACTCAAAGTCCGCCAAAAATGTAAGGTCTCACAAATTCCAGAAGGTGGGAGAAACAACAAGGGCATCATCTACATTGGACCTGGTCCTCACTAGCAGGGAGGAACTGATTGACAAAGAGGAGGAGGAGTTTGGATTTGATATCCCGCTTTATCACTACCCGAAGGAGTCTCAAAGCGGCTAACATTCTCCTTTCCCTTCCTCCCCCACAACAAACACTCTGTGAGGTGAGTGAGGCTGAGAGACTTCAGAGAAGTGTGACTGGCCCAAGGTCACCCAGCAGCTGCAAGTGGAGGAGCGGGGAAGCGAACCCGGTTCACCAGATTATGAGTCTTAACCACTACACCACACTGGCTCTCAAAGTGGAAGTACTTGGAAACTTGGGATTAAGTAACCATGTCCTCCTGGGTTTCATGATATAGAGGCAAGAGAAAACTGAGTGTAGTCGGACATGCACTCTGGACTTTAAGACAGCTAATTTAAGAAGATTCTAGAACAGATAATTCAACAGAAAAGGATGCTGTGATTACTAAGACCAGGCATCCCCAAACTCAGCCCTCCAGATGTTTTGGGACTACAACTCTCATCATCCCTAGCTAACAGGACCAGTGGTCTGGGATGATGGGAACTGTAGTCCCAAAACATCTGGAGGGCCGAGTTTGGGGATGCCTGACAAAGACCCAGGATGGGTTTCTCAAAAACAAATCATGCCAAACAAATCTCATTTCTTTTTTCTTCTTTCTTTTGATAAAGTTGTAAAATTGGTGTAAGATGTAGTGAATCTTTATTAAAGTATTTTGAAAAGTCCCCAATGATATTCTTGAGGAGAAGCTGGTAAAATGTGGGCTGGACTAGGTAACTGTTAGGTGGATTTGTAGCTGATCGAACCCAAAGAGTGCCCATAGATAAAGGACTTAGAGGAAGGAATTGAGGGGATGCACAGAGACACCAAACTAAGAGGAGTAGCCAGAAGAAAGTATGTGTAAAGTATTTGCTATGCTCAAGTTAAACTTTTGGAATTTGACTTCTAATACCTAACAAAACCAGGTAAAAAAAACCCCAAGTAATTAGTGACTTCAAGCAGTCAACTGGATTTTTTTTCTTTCTGAGTTTCATAAAAATTTAGAGAAAGAATAAACATTGTAATGCAAGGTTAGGAACTGTAATTTTGATTTTGATTTCTGACCTCCACAACAGGTAGATACTGGTGGTTTTTTCCCAGGGAAAAAAGAGAATCATTTTTATTAACCCCTTTTGCATGCATTCATGGCTACAACTATTCCCCAATACTGTGTTCCAAGTGGTCATGACTTTTAAAAGGTCAGGGACTTGCTGGAGGAGAGCATCTCTCCAGCTGCATAGGTCTGTGTACTTTGTATAAATTCAACTCTTGATGTGCCTTGTATTTTTCCTTATTCTGTGGTTGCTGAATGTATTATTTCACCAATGTGTTTCATTTTGAAATATATTATTTCAGCACCTTGTGTGCCAGAACAAAAATTATATCCATAACGCCACCTCATAAATTTGTGAGCCTGCAGATGTTACTCAACCCATACGCTGCTTGTGAGACTTCAGACTGATTAGCAAAGCCCCTTTTCATCTTTAAAAGGATATTAAAAGAGAGGGAGTCCTGGAATTACCATTTATGGTCCAGTAGCATTTTGTTTTTAAGTTGCCTAAGCTGAAGCCTTCCTTTGGTGAGAAGTTTCCCAAATCCCTGTTGTATTTCAGTAGACTTAGTCAATACAGTAGTGATCATTATTAAATTATATTCACTATCTTGCAAGTTACGCATTGGGAAACTTATTCTTCACTAGTGGTTTTCACGTGTGAATCGGGGGGACTCCTGGAAGCTTGTCAGGGGGTCCTTCAAATGGGAAATCAGCTGTTGTGAGTAAAAAGTAAAGGTAAAGGACCCCTGTATGGTTAAGTCCAATCAAAGGCGACTATGGGGTTGTGGCGCTCATCTCACTTTCAGGCCGAGGGAGCCGGCGTTTGCCCACAGATGGCTTTCCGGGTCACGTGGCCAGCATGACTAAACCGCTTCTGGTGCAACGGAACATCGTTTGCCTTCCCACCACAGTAGTATCTATTTATCTACTTGCACTGGCATGCTTTCAAACTGCTAGGCTGGGAGAAGCTGGGACAGAGCAACGGGAGCTCACCCCGTCCCACAGATCCGAACTACTGACCTTCACTGGGAGCTTCCTTTGTTGTAGCATACACTCACTGTTAACACAATGGGGTCCAACTAACCTGGCCAATGACATGCATGAACTTTGCATCCTCCGGCCCATACCCCAGTATCCTGGCCAGTTATGGGGGTCAGCATGGTCAGGCTCCCACACCATAGCGAGTGGAGGGGGTGGCTGACAAGAGCAACTTGGAGCTGTTCCTTCTCTTCACTATCATAACCTTCTTGTTTGCCTGCCTCCTGTTCTACCCAATGAGTATGAACAACCAAACAACTGTGGGTGTGAGAGGGAGTGCCTGGCACTGCCTTCTTACTCACTGTCTCCCTCTGGGAAGCAAATGGTGAGGCAGAGGAGCAACAGAGCCAGCAAGTGGGCCGACTTACTGAGGGGGCCCACTGAGGGTGTCTTGCAAGGCTAGCCACCTACAAGTCATCCAAAAAGAAGAAATGCATCACCCAAAATGGACACATTGGCATTTGCGATTGCTGATATATAGGTATAGATGGGAAATAATTACTCTAATTTAAATAGAAATAGAATGCCTCTCTCCATAGTGGAAAGGTCTGGCCAGGGGACTTGGGTGCCTTCACAGTCTGCTGTCCAAGTGTCGATGAGCAACTTCAAGGCCTCTCTAGCCCTCTCCTCTCATCGTTCTTGATCCCTAGACAGAAAGAGGACTGAGCAGGCCTTCAGACAGAGGACTGTCCTCCAAAATGCCCTTCAAACAGAGGACGGTCCTCTGTGAGATAGGACACATATCAGGGCTGGCCCAAGACATTTTGGCCCCTAAAGTGAACCACAAAATTGTGCTCCCTCTGAACCAGGGGAGAAGGGGTGGGAGAAGATCTGCAACAGGAAAAGGGGCTGGGCAGAGGAAGATCTACATCAGGATCTGTTGCCCCTGTGAATCCTGCTGCCTGAGGTTGTAGCCTCAGCTGTCTCACAGGTGAGCCAGCCCTGACACGTGGCCAGGATATGTCCTGCCCAGTTTTGGAAGCTAAACTACTGTCGCACATTAGTATTCTCAATGCAAGGGTTTTCCAAACTGCATACAGCTCTGTGTTCTTGACTTTGTGACCCACTTCTCTTGAGGTACTCACTACTATTTCAAAGTGGTCTTGCTTGTTTCTGAAAAAATTGAGAGAATTTTTTCTGTATGCCACGGCTGCAGCTCGAACATTGATAGCAATGAACTAGAAAGGGGAAAATGTTCCAACCATAACGGACTGGCAAAATAAATTATAGGAATATGTAGAAATGGCACAACTGACTAATAGCCTGAGAGACAACACAAGACAAGTATTTGTACAAAAATGGGATAAATATAAGAAATATTTATGAAATTATAACAGTTGTATAACATCTATGGCAGCATTTGATTGACCCTTATATAGTGAAACATATGAGAAATAAGTCAAAAGGTACTAACTGTTGTAAGAATGTATTAGAAGGAATATAAAGAATAAATCAATAATGATAGGTATATTCATTATAGAATAAGGCTATACACCAGGAAATGATAGGAAGTCAAACAACACCTTTTTCTTTTTTCTGGTTTTTTTCTTTCTTTAATTCATATTAATAAATAGATAAGACAACAAAAGATAGTAAAAATGCGAATCAGTTTAATTTATGTATGTAAACAAAATACTACTTGTATATGGTTTTTGCTTACACGGATTATATATATGTTTACTCAAGAAGATGTATGATACATATGTATATGTATATGTTATACAATATATGCTATATGAAATGTGTCATATGATATAAGAGATTGTTAATAAAGGGGGGAAAGAAAAAAGGGAAAGAAAAATAATACGTTGTGACCTGCTTCTCTTGAGGTACTCACTAATATTTCAAAGTGGTCTTGCTTGTTTGTTGCAAGGGGTTCTGGAAACCAGAACAAGGACTTGTGAATGTTTGCATTCCCTGCTTTTTATAATATGCAAACTGACTGTGATTATATCAGCTAACTTATCCTTCTATCTATCCTGGTAGCCCAGTCTGGAGGAACTAAAAAAAAAAATCAATGGAGAAAACATGGCTGTTTTCAGAGTCAGCTACAAAGACCATCACTGTCACTAGGAAGGCTCTCATCTTTCCTGCTTTTCTGTGATGCAAAATGTTTTCCATGGGGCACAGGGCCATGCCAGCTGGTTACCATGGCAACACACCGTAGTTCTTTGTTGAGTTCCACGTTCTAGAACACTGTTCGCCTTGTAATTCCTTAATCGCTACCTCCAACCTAAAATCGGAAAAACACAGCTGGTTTCCTACAGCCACCCACGTGGGCCGACATTTATACCTGCATGTTTTAATAGCAGACGGAGGAATTTCACTTTCCAGAGGCACAATATAACCAGGTGTGGGACGGGTTTCCTGTCTGTCTCCCCACGCTGACCTTCTTGGCAAGGCGTGAGAGGCTGCGCAAGGGAGGAATCCAAGGCCGTGCTTCTGTTCACTTCTTTCATACTTGCTTCAAAGTCTGAATATGTTAGTTAATCTTCGATATGCAGCATGTAAAATATGTATATCAATGATGTGTGGCACATGGCATTGGGTCATTTCTGTGCCAAATGGCCTGTTTCTGTTCGGAAATGCCCCTCAGAAATGCCCCTCATCACCAGAAGAGATGGGGATGACTATGTAAACGATAGGGGACGCGGGTGGCGCTGTGGGTAAAAGCCTCAGCGCCTAGGGCTTGCCGATCGAAAGGTCGGCGGTTCGAATCCCCGCGGCGGGGTGCGCTCCCGTTGCTCGGTCCCAGCGCCTACCAACCTAGCAGTTCGAAAGCACCTCCGGGTGCAAGTAGATAAATAGGGACCGCTTTCTGGCGGGAAGGTAAACGGCGTTTCCGTGTGCAGCTCTGGCTCGCCAGAGCAGCGATGTCACGCTGGCCACGTGACCCGGAAGTGTCTGCGGACAGCGCTGGCCCCTGGCCTGTTAAGTGAGATGGGCGCACAACCCCAGAGTCTGTCAAGACTGGCAGGGGTACCTTTACCTTTACCTATGTAAACGATCATCCATCCTTCCTCTTTTCCCTGTGCTTTCCATTGGGGAAAACCGCTCTTTAGTGCTCTTTAGTGCTCTATCGGAGCAAACAGCAATTGGGGCTTTCTCTGGTTTGACGTTTGCTCCCATTTAGCAGTCAGGAGCAGGCCTTCTCTGGGAAAGGAGCAGGGCAATATGAAGATTGCTCGGACTCATGTCTTCTAGGCATGGAACAAGTGGAACTGTGGACTTTGGGCTTTCAAATGTCAGCGGTGCCCTCTGCAATGACAAAATTTGTCACCCTCTCACCTTCCATTCTAAGTTATTGTTGCAGCACCCCCTGGAGCACCCTATCATTTTGGTGCCCAGTGTGGGTGAACTGGTTGCGCTCCCCTAAACCCACCTCTGTTAACAGCTCCCTTTTGAGTTCAGGAACACACAGCTCTGTTGCTGCCGACCCCCTTGTTCCTGCTCTAGAACTCCGTAGCTCAGCTGCAGACCTTTCTGGCCCTGCTGTGACCCCACTTTATAGACCAAGTACTGATCATGGGCAGGGACGCGGGTGGCGCTGTGGGTAAAAGCCTCAGCGCCTAGGGCTTGCTGATCGAAAGGTCGGCGGTTCGAATCCCTGCGGCGGGGTGCGCTCCCGTTGCTCGGTCCCAGCGCCTGCCAACCTAGCAGTTCGAAAGCACCCCCGGGTGCAAGTAGATAAATAGGGACCGCTTACTGGCGGGAAGGTAAATGGCATTTCCGTGTGCTGCGCTGGCTCGCCAGATGCAGCTTTGTCACACTGGCCACGTGACCCGGAAGTGTCTCCGGACAGCGCTGGCCCCTGTCCTCTTAAGTGAGATGGGCGCACAACCCCAGAGTCTGTCAAGACTGGCCCGTACGGGCAGGGGTACCTTTACCTTTACCTTTACTGATCATGGGCAGGTGGGCCCAAGATGAACACCACCACCATTGGGCTGGAGCCCCAGCAGCTGCCCCAAAGTAAGCAGGGTTTCTTTAGGCCATTTTGATTTTCAGCAGCAAGAACGGAAATTTGCAAAGGTTTGGCCTCATTCAGGTAAATGGCCTCATTCTTTGACTGCAAAGTCCAAGAATCGAGTGGCTTGCCAATTAGCTGTCACTATTCATTATTATTAACACAGTGTTGCTGCAAGCCATATTTAGGGCACTGACTTTTTGAAGAGATTAAGATTACACCTAATAAACCACTTTTGACGACAGGAGAAAAATGTGCCAGGAGTGCATCAGCATCTGTCACTGACGCAGCTTCTCTGCCTTTGTGCAGTCACAGTGGCTTGTAAATCGCAACTCCCTGCTGTCAAGTGCGCTTGATTTGTGGGGCGTTTGCATTTTGCAAATCCCTTCGCAGAGTGGAGCGGGATAGAAAAGGAGCAGAAACTGGTCTGGTTCAATGTCTACCCCCAGGAGGCCAGGGACACAACAGTGGCTCCATAATGGATGGCAACGTCTTAACACATGGTGAACTTACGGTCATTTGTTGGTTTCTGAGATTTCATTTAATGGAGCTGTGAATGTGGCAGATTCAGAGAGGGGTGTCAATATTTTAAAGTTCTGTATTCCAATGCAGAGGATTGTGTTAAGTGGGGCCCGTGGCCATTCTCCTTCCCCATCCTTGGACAAAGCCATGTGCCCCACAACACACTATTAAGTTTTGTTTATTAGTGCATTATCTGATCCCTTCTTGCACATGACCTCAGTGTCTAGGAGTACCTTTTACCAGCTTCTGTTAGCAAGACAGCTGCGGCAATTTTTGGCTCAAGATAGGCTGACTTCTGATGTCAGTGCACTGGTGGCAATCTCTACATTTCATTGCTACAATGTGCCCTTTGTGGAGTTGCCATTGAGGCTTACCTGGAAGCTGAAGCTACTGCTAAATGTGGAGGCCTGGCTGCTCCCTGAGGCAGAATATCACTGTCATATACCGTATTTTTCGCTCCATAAGACACACTTTTTTCCTCCTAAAAAGTAAGGGGAAATGTCTGTGCGTCTTATGCAAATAATACTGTGGGGAGGAGGGACGGACAGGAGCCATGGCTCCCATCTGTCCCTCCTCCTCGGCTCCCTTTAAAGCATCAAAGCGGGACAGGAGCCACTTACACGGGTGTAAAGCAAGCACAGCAGGAGCAATGTAATCCCTCCGCCCCCACGCTTGGCTGCCCCATTGGGATGGGAGGACGATACTCTTTTTTTTTTAATAATAAATATTTTTATTAGATTTTCCAATAAAAAAAACATTTTTACAAAATTATACATCCATTTTTAACTTAAACCCTTTTTTCCAGAACTTCCCTCAGCTTGTCTGATAATTTTCTGTTTATTTTTTATCCTCGTCTCACATTTCCCAATATTATATTGCACTCAAATACTCTTAATCACATCATATTTTTTAAACAATATTTCTAACAGTAATTTCACAGAACTTCTTGAAAGCCAACGAACGTTGTTTGCTCATCACAGAAATTTTTGATATACTCTGTAAATTTCTTCCAGTCCTCGGAGAATCTCTCGTCACGTTGGTTCCTAATTCTCCCCGTCAATCTGTCCATTTCTGCGTATTCCATCAGTTTCATCCTCCATTCTTCTTTCGTGGGCATCTCTTCCTGTTTCCATTTCTGTGCCAGAAAAATTCTGGCTGCTGTTACTGCATACAAAACTAATTTCACATCTTTTTTACTAATTTCATTATCCAGTATTCCCAACAAGAGAGCTTCTAGTTTTTTTAACAAAAGTATATTTCAACATTTTCTTTAACTCATTATAGATCATCTCCCAGAAGCTTTTTACCTTCTTACATTCCCACCACATATGGTAAAATGTTCCTTCTGTCTCCTTACACTTCCAACATTTATTACACACTTTATACATTTTACCCAGTTTTACTGGTGTTATATACCATCTATATAACATCTTCATAACATTTTCCTTAATCCTTAATCCTTAACAGGCTGTAAACTTTAACCCATCCTTCCATAATTTAGTCCATTTCTCAAATTCAATATTATATCCGAAATCTCTAGCCCAACTAATCATAACAGATTTAACCTCTTCGTCCACAGTATTCCATTCCAACAATATTTTATACATTTTAGATAAAATTTTCACTTCATTGTTTAAGATTTCTTGTTGAAATCTAGATTCTTTTTCAGAATATCCCCTCTCTAAAACCTCTTTTTTAAACATTTCATTTAACTGAAAATAATGCAGCCAATCCTTAACATATTCTTTTACTTCTTCATATGGTTTCAATTTCCACTTATTTCCTTCCTTTTCTAATAGTTTCTCATATGTTATCCATCTCCCGCTCATATTTATCTTTTTAATACTCATAACCTCTAATGGTGATAACCAATGTGGAATCTTTGGTTCTAATACATTTTCATACCTATTCCAAACTCCAATCAAAGATCCTCTAAAGATGTGGTTCTCAAACCCTTTATGTATTCTTTTTTTATCATACCATAAATACACGTGCCAACCGAATCTCTTATCATAACCTTCTAAATCCAATAATTCATTATTTTCTAACTTCATCCATTCTTTCAACCAACAAAGACATGACGCTTCATAATATAACCTCAGGTCTGGCAGGACGAAACCTCCTCTTTCAGGATGGGAGGACGATACTCATGTGGGCAATGTCCCACATCCCCACAGGTGACGTGCCACCACGCAAGACCCTCCCTCCGCCACTGGTCTTGCTGGGACAGTAGTGCCTTCCTTTGCGGAAGTGTGAAATTTGAAGGGCAGCTGTGGTTTGGTCCTTGTGTTGTGTACGAAGGTGTGAATTAGGTAGGTTTGACTTTAAATGGGAATTGAATGAGATTTCTCCCTCATTCCTCCCTCATATGAAAGCCCCCAGAGCTCTCTGCAATGAACAAAAAGGAAGAAAGTCCCACTTCTTTTGGCTTTATTAAAATAATTGTTTAGCACCAAACCATACAGTTCTTAGATCTAAGGGACTCAATGTGGGAAGCTCATATATTTCCATTACCTTCCCCCCTTACTAGGGGATAAAGTCTCTCTTCATTTATTCAGGACAGTGATGATGGTTCTTCATGCCACTGTTGACTGCTGTTCACTTTACATGGTTGAAATATTATTCTGATATACCGGTAGTTTATTAAATAGTTTAGCACAGTGGTACCTCGGGTTATAGACACTTCAGGTTACAGACTCTGCTAACCCAGAAATAGTACCTCGGGTTAAGAACTTTGCTTCAGGATGAGAACAGAAATCACACGGCAGCAGGAGGCCCCATTAGCTAAAGTGGTACCTCAGGTTAAGAACAGTTTCAGGTTAAGAACGGACCTCCGGAACGAATTAAGTTCTTAACCAGAGGTACCACTGTACAACATTTGATTCAGAATATATTTTTTTCTTGTTTTCCTCCTCTAAAAACTAGGTGAGTCTTATGGAGCGAAAAATACGGTATATGATGCTACTGCTGAAAGATTTGCACTTGCTGCCAATGAGCTTCCAGGCTGGGTTCAAGGTGCAGGTATTGGTGTACAAAGCCCTGTAGAACTTGGGATCCTACATACATAGGTTCAGTGATTAAACTAAGCCATCTCCCTGGCCAGTGGGGATGAGGAGGTGTTAATGAATCGGGACCAATTTTGTAGTGTTTCAAGAAAACTCGAGCCCTCAGCAATGAAACACAACCCCAAGCACCTGCCATTTTGAATCAAAGTTCTGGTCATAAATAATTTCAAGAAAGGTTATATAAAAACAACATGTTTGTTTCTCATATGGAAGATGAGTGGAGGAAATTGCTAAGTAGAAAACCCTGTTGGCCCCGCACGATACTTCGGTTCCAAGATATGTTTAAGGCAATGGCTTTTCCTTTGAATTTTTCAGTGTATTGAGGTGCTCTTGGGAACAAGTAGTATCATTTCAGACATTCTTTCATGTCCTGTTAAATTTGCAGGGCCGGAGTATCCATCGCAGCTGCCAGCAATAGAAGTCAACTTTGTGCCCCCACCTTACAGGTAAGGACTTGAATAAAAATTGCATAGGTTTTACTTGTTTGGGGAATATATTTTCCTAGCAATACCCATGAAGGCAACATTTATGCAAGCAGGATATCAGAAGGAGACTGCGGGTCCCTCTGGGTGTCATTGGTTTGGATTCTCAAATGCTTGCAAGTTATGGTAACATTTTAATTAGTATTTTAGAGTTACCATTTTCCACTTGGCAAAAGGACTACAGTAGGCCTTTCAGATATTCTACTCATTATGTCTTATTAGAACCAGGCAAGTCAACATAAATCTTGCTTCCCCCAGGATGAATAGATATCCCCATTGGCTAATAGCTATCGACCAAGGAATTTCTCTTTTATTATATTTGTATGCCTGACATATTTTTGTAGTATGTTAATAAGCATACATAAATGCCTGAATAAATGCACCGTGGAGAATACAGGATATTCTTTCCTCTTTACGGCTTGGATGAATGAAAGCCCATCTCTGCTGTTGCCTCTACTGCTTGGGAAGTGATGCAGTCTTCCCATGATACTGAGAAGGGCTAGAAAGCCTAAAGGTCGCCTGGGAGAGGCCACTGACCATGGTCTAAGCTCCTGGGAAGCCAGGGCTGACAGAAGAAGTAGCCATAAAAGGGCCCATAATGCACACCAGCTCCAGCTTTCAACCTTATCTCAGTGGAAATGGAAGGAGCCATCTTTGTAATGATCCATACACTGCTAAAGTACAGAGGTGGAGCTAGCTGCTCTGGCACCTGGAGCGATGCACACGCTGTGCACCTGGGGGCAGGGTGAGCGTCCCACAGGGGTGGGGCGGCGAGTGTCCTGGGGAGGCGGCACAGCAATGTCATCCCCCCTCAGGGATGACACCCAGGGCGAACCACACACCCCGCATCCCCTTCCTCCGCCAGTGCTAAGGTAACAACATTATTTACCCTCAGCAGTTCACAAACGAATTCTGTAAAGAGGATAAAAACTCTTTAGGAAGAAAGGCGAGGTGAACATTCCTTTTAGTACTGTATTTCCAAAGCAGGAACCCAGCCAGGGTATCAACTAGATGACAGAGAGCAAAGTTTGTGGGAGGATTGCCATGATATGGAGACTGCTGAGGCGCTGTTCAAATTATTTGAATCTGGAGCAGTTATTGGATAGATGATGATGATGATGATGATGATGATGATGATATCTTAATCTAGAACCAATTTTTTTTTTGTATTTTCCCAGAAAGAACTGAGCCAAACACTGGTGACAAAAGATGATCTGATAAATTAAAAACAAACAACTCACCCAGGAAGCAATGCCTCTATGCTGTGGACTTCCTAGTTGGCTGAGCACTATTAGAAATGAGATGCTGGACTAGACAGGACATTTGTCTAATTGTGTCAATTTCCGACTATAACTGCGCTCTATGAGCTTTATCTGATCTGTGGTCCCAAAGAAGGTGTAATAGTAACTCATTTTAAAAATAACACCTTCCATCCAAAAGGCCACCAATCAAATATTTTGAGAAAATAAACCTATAATTGCTTCATTGTATCAGGCCAGGCCCCGGACAAAAAGAGAGACTGGTTTATAAAGTGCTTTGGACTTGTCGAAGAAAATACTCATCAAACTCTTTCCATCTGCATTCCTTTCCCTTCTCATCAGTAAACCTAAGTGTGGAATAACATTTAGTATTTGCGTACTTATTGAACTCTTATAACAACTTTTCTGTTGCAGCTGTTAATTAAAAAAAAAAGGGATTTCAACATAACTACTTTGAACATGAAGATAGATGGTATTTCTACTGAAGCCACCATTCTCTTTGAAGTTTATATATCAGCTCAACACATTTATACATTTTCAAGGTCAGGAGGAAAAATGGAAAGTAGATTTTAATGGCATCTCTGCCTTTAAACCCAGGATATTGGAATGCAAAGGGGCATATAACCTCAGGGAGTGGTGTGCACTTGAATTTAATGTTTCAGATCTGAACATCACCTCAACTGGGCAGCCATTTTCACAAGGGAGTTGGGGAAAGAAATAGCCAAACATATTTTTATGTGAGATATGCCTTGATGACTAAGATGCCATAATGAAATTTGGTGTGTACATTCAGGATACTATTCAACATTTCAGGTTTAACTCTGGCACCCATTTTCACAGTAGGAAAGAAAACAATCCAAATACATGGGATCTTAAGACCTTTAAATCACCAGTTTTTACTAGTATTTTTAGCCTGTGGTTGAAACATGCAATATCCTCCTAAGACTTTGACCAGAATAAGATAAAAAATCCAAATTGATCAAAATAATGTTCAGGAGACATGACTCACACATGACTTTGATGCACTCAGTTTTTTGTGCGCTATTTTGCATGGCATGGTTCCATCGCAATTACTTTTCAAAAATATGTAAGCCTCAACTGCCTTCTCCAATTGTTGTGGAAGGTCCTTTGATCCTTCTAGGCAAAGAAGTCTGGAAAGTGTTTTTTTTCTCTCAGTCGGAGATGGAAATGATGTAAACATGCATGACTTGGCAATATCACGTGACCCTTATTTTTCATAATTATAAGAGGCAGCGGGAGTTGGATCTGGCACAGTAAACTAATCAATCTAGCATGGAATATGGCTTCACCTCAGCATTTGTAATGATCTTTGTTTTTAACTCTTTGCAAAATAATTAAACATTCGTGTGAATTTGCACTTTTAAATAAATTCCATCAACTACACTGATTATTCCCATTCCTTCCATAATGCAGCAATCCATCAAATCACAAAGCACCCTCAATGCAAACCTAGGATTCACTTTTATACGTATGGAACGTATCAACACAAATAAGTATGGAACCATCAACACAAATAAGATAAATCGTGTCCTCCCAAAAAGAGGGCATCTCCTCCTGCTGCTGGTCTTCCTTTGTTCTATTTGCTTGCTCCGCCTCCTACTTCTTGGAGACTCAGGTGCAGCCAATTCCTTCTCCTCTGGAGCTGAATCCAACCCCCTTCTACCACCTGCCTCCTGCATCTCTATGCTGCTGCGAAAACTTACAGGCAGCATTCCAGACCGACAAATTGTGTCCTCCCTAAAAGAGGGCACATGTTGCAGTGGGACCTGGAGACTGACCTCCTCATTGTGGGTGGGTCTCTTGGATAAGCAACATCGCCCGATTGGTGGGTCCCTTGTTGCTGGGTGTAATCTGGCCAATGGGGTGCAGCCTAAACAGTTTGAGGGACCTATTTAATCCCTTGCACATGACCCAGAGATTCTCTTTCGGCTTGTGCAAATGGAACACCCGCCCACCTCTCCCTATATTTAGGGCATTTTGCGATTGACCTTGCTATGCTGTCGTGTGTTGTCTGTCATTGGGACAGGGGCACAGCAGGAATTCCCCCCACTTGGCTGATTGGCTGTTGTCATTTGGGTTTCGCCTGCCACGTAGCAAATGGTCACAACTTGTAAGGTTGCGGATAGGCACTGGTTCAGGTGATAGGGATGGGAGAACGCTCTTGCCATCCCTATGTGAAGGTATTCTGTTACAGGAATCCACGGACTCAACTTGGTTTGGTCAACCCCTGAGAGGGGGTTGTGCCCGTGCCTGAGTCCAGGGGAGCATTGGGGGGAGTGAACAGAGTCCCCGGGCTTTTCACCTACTTCAGGTGTTCACCCTTGGCTGACCTATTATGGAGCTCTGGGTCAGCGCTACCTGCAAGGGTGTATGGAGCTAGTTGAACCAGAGCCTATGCAACCACTCACTCTTCTGTAATCAATAAAGTTGTGGCCTAAATTCTGCCAGAAGCCAAAACTAAAATTTGAGTCAAGTGTGTATTTATTTAGCGGGGAAGTCTCTGTGTCTGAACACGCAAAGGAGGGCATTAAGCTTCTTGGTTTTCTCAAGGATTATTCCTAAGGTTGTTCCTAAGCTGTGGGGCTGGTGTCGGGAAGAGAGCCCGGCAGATCTGTTCTACCACGTGCCGCACCAGCATGGTTTGTGAAAGCTTTATAAAACTCTCAGAGGATAAAACCACTCTTTAAAATAACAACAACAACAATAGTTCACTGGTAACAATTTTATTTTCAACTTAATTGGACCACAGCATATCCTGAATTTTATGTAAATTCAAAGTATTGCCTTTCATATTGAGTTGACGATACAGAGGAACTCTTTTCAGAGTTTTCTTAATTCTTCAGTCTTAAAAATCACAGGCGAAGCTGGGTGCAATCCAACAGAAAGCAGTTGACACTAGGTTCCTTTGAAGCTGCAAGTGATCTTGGCTGGATCCAGGTTTGAAGGGGGCCCTTTGTAGGTCAGTGATGGCAGCAGTGAACACCTGTAAGTTAGAAAGTTGAAATTCCCATGCTTCCCTAGAAAGCCTGACATAACATTGCTCCAGAGCACAGTCAGTAATGTGTCCTGCTAGTCAGGGTGGCCCATTTCATTTTGCAGCCTGAAGCAAAACAAGAAGGTGTTGCCATCCCCACCCTGGCTGAAGCCTTGCTTACAAGCTGCAGCTTCCAGTGAGGTCTGCAAGATATCACTGCCACTTCTTCTTGCTTCTCCTGCACCTGTGACCGGTGATGAGGCATCACAAGGGTTCTGCGAGAAAAAGCCACATCTCCTCATTTCTCAGCGGCAATGGCAGAGGCAGGCAGGGTTGGAGAGTCCACCACTTGACGTAGCTGCCTCCGTCAGCCTCGTGGTGAGGCTGTCCCTGCTGTGGGTTTCAGGCAGAGATCCAAGGTTGCCGGTGGTGATGCTGACCCTGAATGGGATAGGATTTTGTCATGGCTAAGTAAATCCCACTGACTTCAACTGGATTTAGTTATCCATAACTATTCTTAAGGAAATCAGCCCTGAGTGGTCACTGGAAGGACAGATCCTGAAGCTGAGACTCACTTTGGCCACCTCATGAGAAGAGAAGATTCCCTGGAAAAAACCCTGATGTTGGGAAAGATGGAGGGCACAAGGAGAAAGGGATGACAGAGGACGAGATGGTGGGACAGTGTTCTCAAAGCTACCAGCATGAGTTTGACCAAACTGCGGGAGGCAGTGGAAGACAGGAGTGCCTGGCGTGCTCTGGTCCATGGGGTCACGAAGAGTCGGACACAACTAAATGACTAAACAACAACAACTACTACTACTACCACTGGCTTTTTCTTCCAAGCAAAAGTGAAAAGGTCATATGGATGCCATAACATGGAAGCACGATTTCTTGGAGTGTGGTTTTGGGAAATGTTTGATAGGTGGCAAGCAAATCTGCTCTGTGCGGCATTCACTGTTGCTTTAACACTATCAATAAAGATTACGTTTATTATAAATTACATTAATATAGAAAGTAATGTGGCAAGTGAGAGGAGGCTGAGCCTGAACCATCGCTTGGTGAGAGCACCAGCCCTGCAGCCACTCAGGGAGAGCTTTCAGGTAGTTTTGTGTAGCCTGGGCCTTTACAGCTTTTGACTCATCAAGCCAAGTATAGCCTACCAGCGACATAAGGTGGTGCTTGATATATTCCCTGTTCTTTGCTGTTGTCCTGGGACTGGGAAAACAGGGTTATCAAGCAGCACATAAGATGTAATATAGGATTGATGTGGACTGTAGTCAGTTTGGTTGTTCACCAGCTTCACAGATCTTCTTTAGGGTATATGGTGCACAGCTTCTAGAACTAACTGAATGCCTACATGACTACCTCTCTTCCATCCTTCAAATCTCATTTTTCCAGGAATTCTTTGGATTGTAAGCTCCCTGGGGTAGAGACCGTCTCTCTTGTCCTCCAGGAGACACTATATTGCTGTTGTGCATATGCTACTACTAAGAACAACAGACACCTCAATTCTAAGCAGGTTAGGCACGATCTTAGGCGGAGATCACTTCTAAGTCGGTGGCATTAGTCGGATTGAAATGCTGCCTTTGCTTCTGTGAACTTTGTTATTGCCATGCCTTTTTATTTTGGCTACTTCTACATATGCATAGCAAAGGAAATTTCTTCAAAACCACAATGACAAAAAGAACGTAGCTTCACCATCTGCCCCTGTATTTACTGACAGGTGCTAATTGGCATAAACAAAGGGATTCCATAATCAACATTTTGCTCCATTGAGCCAGGCTCTGTATTCAACTGCAAAATGAAAGTTCTTTGAACTTCACCAGTTGATTGAGAACTGGAGTTTGGCAGGATATCAAATGCTTAGCTTTGTATCGAGGCTTAAAAGTGAAACTACTTGTTAACTGTCAGGGCTGGGAAGGGGTGTAACAGCTTGGCATTATAATAAGCTTTGATTGGAAGTGAAAAGAATTTTAGTAGTGGTATGTATTTCAAGCACTTATTTTTTTCTTTTAGCATTTACTGGGCAATGCATCATAAAGGACAGAAAATCCAGAAAATGTGAAGTTATTCAGGCACAGGCTGAGCTGTTTTTAATGGGTCTCCTCTACCCTCTGACAAGAAGGTTAATTTTACAGGATGGAAGTTCCTATGGTGTCATGAGCCATAATGCTTCTGGCTCAATCCTGCCCACTTTTATTTGGAAATAAGTCCCACTTACACTCCAGTTTCTTTTGTCTACTCAGATTGATATCCTAGGCTTAGCACACCTGCATTTTCAGCAAAACATTTGACAAAGTCTCCAATGATATAATTTCTTTTTTGGAGGGGTCCACGGTATTAATTTTTTAAAATACAAACAACATCAAACATACTGATAGAAAAGTGGGAAAGGAAAACTAGAGGGAGGGGAAGAGAAGGGAAAATAATACCATACATTAATTTGTGTGATACATCGTTTGTAATCATAATCACAATCCATCAAGAAATCACTTTATCATAATCTTCTAAACTATATGCTCTACACAAACTTAAATGGATCATCGGGGTCCTATGTTCCGTCGTATTAATGTATATCAAAATTTCAGACCAAATAGCCCTAATTACTCCCCTAGTTACTTTTCTTTGATATGTGAGGCACTCAAAAAGACCTATATCCCAGACTCTATGAAACCAATAATCAATCAAGGGAGGTGAGCAAGATTTCCATTGACTGGCTATTGGCATTCTTGCTACTGCTAGTAATAGAGAGACCAGTATCTTATGAGATACTCTGGCATTTCTATTGCTTTCTATCGAAAGCAAGGCCAAGACTGGATCTGCTGTTAGTGATTGATCTATGATTTGAGAGATAATGATAAAAACCTTTATCCAAAAACTATATAAAGCTTCACATTTCCACCGCATTTACATATAATGTCCAATAGTATTACAGCCTTGACAGAAAAGTGGAGAGAGATTTGTATTGATTTTGGAAAAGTGCACCAAATGCCACCTAAGTATCATTTTTAGAGCTGATTCTTAAATCCTAGGAGATAATAGTTTTAATGGAGAATTTACCCAAATGAGATCCCATTTATGTCAATCAATCTGACATTTAAGGTCTCCGTCCCAGGAGGTCCTAAAACCCTGGGAGGAGCCTATTTGATACCAAGCTTTTAGAAACCAGAGATATTTGAGCAATTAAGGGTTCAAAAGTAGTTAGAGAACATAAACCCCATACAAGCCAGAGATTTAGCAAATGTAGTAATTTGGATTTATT
Source organism: Podarcis raffonei (assembly GCF_027172205.1). Classification (NCBI taxonomy): domain Eukaryota; kingdom Metazoa; phylum Chordata; class Lepidosauria; order Squamata; family Lacertidae; genus Podarcis; species Podarcis raffonei. Next base: position 5,717,216 of record NC_070606.1, on the reverse strand, counting down.
GAATCCATGTATGTGGTATATTTCCATTTTTTCCCTTTAGGGAAATGGGACATCCTTGTTGATAAGCTGGGCTGCATGATAATGCTGTTCAAAGCTAGTTGAACAAAGTTACCCAAGTAGTGTAGAATCATAGAATTGTAGTGTTGGAAGAGACAACAAGGGTCATCTGGTCCAAACCCCTTAAAAGGGAGGAGCCCAATGTGGGGCTCAAACCCACGACCCTGAGTTTAAGAGTCTCATGCTCTACTGACTAGGGCTGCGCTCCAGTTTCGGCTGAGGCCTGAGCAAAGTCAGGCATGTCCAGAGGGGCTGACGGTTAGGGTGAATCACATCCACACAGCCATGGATCGCTGTGAGTTTAGTTGGATTGGCCTAGAGCAGGGGTAGCCAGCTCCCAAGAGACTGTGATCTACTTACAGAATTAGAAACTGGCAGTGATCTACTCTCATTTTAAGGGGGTTCTACCAGTAGATCAGGGACGCGGGTGGCACTGTGGGTAAAACCTCAGTGCCTAGGACTTGCCGATCGTATGGTCAGCGGTTCGAATCCCCGCAGCGGGGTGAGCTCCCGTCTTTCGGTCCCAGCTCCTGCCCACCTAGCAGTTTTAAAGCACCCCTAAGTGCAAGTAGATAAATAGGTACCGCTTTATAGCGGGAAGGTAAACGGCGTTTCCGTGTGCTGCGCTGGTGCTGGCTCGCCAGAGCAGCTTCGTCACACTGGCCATGTGACCCGGAAGTGTCTCCGGACAGCGCTGGCCCCCGGCCTCTTAAGTGAGATGGGCGCACAACCCTAGAGTCGGACACAACTGGCCCGTATGGGCAGGGGTACCTTTACCTTTACCAGTAGATTGTGGTCGACCTGTTGGACACCCCTGGCCTAGAGAAATCCATGGCTGCTAGGAGGTAGGACTTCAGGCAGGATGGAGAGGGAGGCAGGTGGGGAAACTACACAAAAAAGCACACGAACACAAAGGGAACCGGATTTGCTGATATGTGATTGAATCCCACCCAAATATAGCAAAAGTCTGAAGGAAACTAAGGTTTCTTGGCCAACCTGCAAACTTTACAGTTAAGCTGCACCTCCTGTCAGCTGTATAGCATTGGCTGGCTAGAGGCAGATGGAAGTCTTTTGTTGCAGGCAATCTGATGAAGGCAATATTGCCTGTGGTTCTGCACATTAAACCTACTGTCAGCTCTGGTAAATGTGTTTTGCTTTCAATTAAGACAACAATGGAACAAAATAAATGAGGCAATGGTCCCTTTATCATTTCCATACTGAAGTCTCTCAAAAACTGCTGCTTATTTCCACACAATGTTTAGAGCCATTTCAGACTCTCACAGACTCCAGGGGCTTCTCCCCTTTAAGGAATGGAAGAAGACCAGATTGTAAAGTGATAGACGACTAACCCAGAAAATTATTGTCTTAATCCATAGCCTGCAGATAATAATTGGAAACTTAGAGTATGGCAAACTGACTGGATATCCTGGAGGCAAAATATGGAAATCATTATTGTCAAACCCCAAACATGATACATTTTGTGTGTGTTTTTGTTTAAAATTTATGAAAATTGGTGTTGTGTGGCAAACCAAAAATGACAGAGTAGAATCTTAAGATTCATATCTGAAATTACTGACTCTGTCTTTCTCAACTGCATAGGACACCATCTGTTGTTTCTTCTCTGAATATTCTCCTATCCTTTTTTCCTCCTCTTGCATGAATATCCTAAATCAATTCCATTGTTGAGTGGTGATGGAGAAACGCATTTAATCAAATGGCTTTTAAGGTAGGAACAATGGGGGGGGGCACTGAAAAACAGGAATCAATTGCTAAAAATAGAGAAAGAGTTAAGATTATGTAAAAAATAAACAAAATGGAACACTTTCTTGCCTGCAGTAATAACAGGATCCCTTCTCCTGACTGAAGGCATAGTTTTTCTAATAGATTTATAGAACAGTAAATGAATAGGCTCTTCATATTTGTTATTTATAGGTCCCGGCCTTTTCTTCTCATTTTAGCCTCCTTTCATTTTAGAACATTTTCTCCTGATCCCAATGAACATATTGACTCTAGCTGTTTGTACTGAATTCTATGGATGCAGATGAAAAGAACCAGCTGCTATAATTAATGTTCTTGTCCCTATTGTTTACTCTTCTACTGTAGTTTCAGACTGGAGGTGAGAGGCCTTTGTGCTGGACACTGAGCAAACATAAGGGAATGGAAGGAGAAGTCAGCACAGATAGGTCATTGGGCTGTTTTTAGCTAGGTTACATGAGAGATGTCCAGCTCTGGGGTCATAAAACTGCTGCAAACATACTCTCAGAATGCCCCTTCCACTCTATGATTTCACCAAAGGGGAGCAGTCATTTTCCATCTTCTGGAATCAACTCTGCTCACAGAAGTAGACCATTCATATAGCAGCATTTGCCGTGGGTAGTCAGCTACAGTAAAAACTGCATTGACTCTTTGAGTCAACCCACAAACTGGTGGGTTGTCCAAGGTTAGTCCACAACAGGAGCACTACCACAATGCAAATATATGGTAAAATGTTAATAAATGAGTCCCCAAATGTATATTTGGGTTAAAAGTGGGTCCTGGGTCTGCAAAAGTTGAAGATACCCTGCTTTTCTAGGGTTTTATATTGTACATCACAGCAGGTCTCCCACCACAGTCAGTCACCTTCCAATGCAGAGAATAACAAGGTGAAGGCAGAGCTCAATATGCTCATCCCTCGCCTTTCTGTTGATTTAATCCAGAAGACAAACACTGAAACAGGGCTTGCTATGTTCTCCTGTTTTGCAGAAACGCTGTAACTCATCTATGTCTAATATAACAGTGATGCTGACCAGATACGTCACAGCCTTTTAGGAACGGTTGATAGATAAAGAATTCCACAGCAGTGGAGTTGAAAAAAATTGTCACAAGAAAGCTTGTCTCCATATGTGTTTTCTTTCCATCTATTTTCTGCCACTTTATCCTGCCAGAATTATCAGCGACGGAAACTCTAAGGAGTTAATAAGTTAATGACTTGGTCATTGGGATCAAGAACTGGAAGACCCTGGACTAAAGTTGTCCACCCTGAGAAATACCAGCTGCCCCCCCAGTTGCCAACCCAGAGGGAAGTGTATGTAGAATGTGGTTGCTCTGGCGACATGACTTGTGGGCCGTTTGCTTTGCAGTGCAAATGAACCACCACTGGCCAAACACCTGAGAGCATGACAGCTCTGATGCTTTTCAGTGAAGTTAGTTTGCAAGCTCAACTGCGAGAGGCTTAATGCTGCAGTCAAAGGCAGCATCTGTGAACCAGCCAGATAAGTCTGAATTGAAAGCGAACTGGCATCATCACAAGTGATACAAAGATAAATGGGATAATGTTATAGCAGTGTATTTCAGAGGGTGGGGATTTTAATTAGTAAGAGCCCACCATTCTATTCAGTTTCAAGTTGTCTCTGGAGTCTCTTAATGTCCTCACTCTGGTGGTTTTAAAATCTGCTTGGTTATCCTTCTACACTGAAAAACTGCTTCTATCTGCAAGCTGTCTGAGTGACCCCAATTTTGAATGAGGGACTAATACCTAACCTCAGTCAAGGTGGCAAAATTTGATTTTCTCTCTTCTAAATTGTATCAAGGCATCAGATGTCAACACAGGTTATAAGGTTTAAAATTCTGCTGTGTGTTCTCCCCTTTTTTCTTCCGCTTGTGCCCTCTGATCAGCAGCGCTGCCCTCTGGGTAGGAATCTGATCTTGTGCTGGAGTAGAGTCAGCAATATAAATAATAATAATAAAGGTCATTCCTTGAGCATGATTAATTAATTTAACATCTCCTGCCAGCTAGGAAGCAGTAGGAGGGAGACCTGGCACATCCAGCCGAACAACGGGCTAGCCTTCAAAATCTTTGCCAAACCTTCAGGAAATAAGGTCAGAGCCTGATCTCAGTTAGGCTTGAGGGGATGAAAACATTAACCAAGTAATAACTCTTGTGCTCCCATCACAGTGACAGCTAGTCACTAATTGAAGAAAGCAGGGTTCCTGTTCCAGTACGGTTATTCCGATCCTCTTTGAAATGGCTGTTTGACCGAGAGGTGATCATGATTTACCTTTCTTTTGGTTCTGTTGTGTAAGAGAAGAAAATAATATGAATTGGATGCGCATGTCAACATCTAAACAAACACTTTTTAAAATGAAGGTTGGTTCAATTAGTGATTTGGCTATAATGCTGGGAAGGCATTTTGCTTCTAGGCTCAGCTGAACAGCAGGAAAAGGTGGCTGCTGTCTGATTTAGGACAGTGGGACCGGTTCTTCCACATTGGGCACCTGGCTTATGGGATGCTGCAAGGCAACTTAATTAATTCATTGCAGTGAATTGAGTAAAATGGAAGGCAAGAGGCAGGGGGTGCCAATTGTGGCTTCACACAGGGCACTGCTGAAATTTGAAAAACCAAAGTCCAGAGAGAGAGAGAGAGAGAGAGAGAGAGAGACTAGGGGCTGCACCTCTGCTGACTTCATTCACCAACCTTAGACCTCATCAACTCTCCCCAACCCCAGTTTGTTAAACCCCTTACAGCTCTCTTAACCTCCCCTTCCCACACAGTTAGCCAAAAAGAACCCTTGCCCTTAGATCTCTTCTTTAGTGGTAAAAGCTTATTTTTCAGCTTGGATTATCCTTTTTCTCATGGGAAGTGGTTCCTGTAAAGCTTCTGCCATGGGCTTATCATCCGTTAAGAGCAAGACTTTGTTCAGCTTCTTGCTCTGAAAATTTGTGATCGTGCAGTCAAGTATTCTGAACCTATGACCGAAGTATCACACGTATATGCCTTTTTGTTTTGTTAACTGGCTAGTCTTCCATCTTTGTCATACATTGGACCTCTATTCTACTCTGGTTGTCCTTCGTAAATGTTTTCATGCGGCACAGCCCAGAACTGAATCCACTTGAAAGGCTTCTAAATTACAGCTTGCCTCGTTCTGCACACCAGTACAGCTGTAACATGCACCACAATGGAAAACAATAAGTACAGAGAAGCCAGGGGAACACTAGCCCAAAGTGCAGACTGCCAGTGGTCAATTCAATGGAACATAGTTACTGATGAATCTATTTATGTGTTCTTCCAGAATACCAGGGCAGCTTGCATATGGTTTGCAGACAGTCTCCTATCACACAGCTTATAGGGACAGATGTGCCATTTTCCAGAAGCTGAACTGTATTATGTTCCTTCCGATCACACCCTGTTATAACAATTTGATACCACTGCTGCTTGGCTTAATATTCACTACTGATGGTTCACGGTGTGGTTTAGGTAATTATAGGCTATTTGCACATTTCTATTTACTCTGGCTCTAGTGCATTTCCACCAAGAACGAATGACATTAGCCAAAACCCATATATATCCTGCAGTCGCTGGAGAGATACTGTGCGCTTTCCTTCAAACCAGCTTCCATTCAAGTCGAAAACGTAATTCACAGTTAATCTGAGGTGGCGACATTTGAGACAGCCATTGCAAAGGCGCAGAGGTCAGCTTTAGTGAATTGGAGTTCAGCGCAGCAAAACAAATCGAGCAATGGGCATTGGGTGGAGACATCCTCAGCCCCGCAAGTGTACAGCAACGTAAAAGTGTGACTTGAAATACAGCAGAGGGAAATAACCTTGCTGTGTTTTGAGGCATTAATGTGTACATTGGCTTTGATTCTGGGCATAATGGTCTTTTGATCTGGTAAGCCAGCCCTGCAGCATTGGAGGGTGGGATTCTGCTAATTCTGCAGAGTGGGGCCCTGGACCTCTACCCTGACAGCACCGCTACTGATGCAGCAGAACCAAGCAAGGTAGCAGAGCAGGCAAAGAGGAGAAAGTGTCCTGGAGTCCCACAACCGCACACTGACAGACCCCAACAAATTTGCACCCATGTGACATTCCACCTTCAAGGCCATTACTTACAGAATCAAGCAAGTATCCTGTTTCCAGAATTCCCTGTGGATGAGCTCAACTGCTCACTGCACCCTGTGCTCAGTCACCCAGTGGAACATACCTAACAGAACAATGTGTGAGGAGTACTGGCTTTACCAAGGGACCTACTGGCATAACTATTTGCATGTTCACAGGACGGTATGACTGGACGGTCGACAATGGCAAGGGCTTTCCTGCAGCAATTGTGCACTGAAGCTTCCGGTAGTAAGATATTTTGGAGACAAGCGATAGGAATTGTGGGTTCATTTTCCAAATTAAAAAGAGAAATTCAGTCTCCTGAATTAAGAACACACTGCTCCTTTTTATGTGCAAAGCTAAAAATTATTAAATATTCCATAGAATGCCCTATAATTATTTTATAGTATAATTCCAATAACATAGTAAAATCGGGGGTTATAATGTCACATTCATCTTAAGAAAAACATCTGTAGACCAGAAACCTCAGCTCTGTGTGAGATCTAAAACTTGTCAGTGTGCAAAACCGGGGGGGGGGGGATTCTGGTTTATGGCGTGCCCTGGGAAAGAATTGCAAATCTTGATGGTTCATGTGGAAATTTACTGACGGCTCTGTAAAGTGGTGTTTTCAACTTTCTCACTGTGGAAATTATCCAGAATTCCTGCCAACACTGTGATTTGGTCCCATAATTAGTGCTAGTTCCTAAACAAGCATGGTCTATTTTTGGAACTTCTTTCATAGCTGGCTATTCAGCCATCCCTTATTTTTCACATTTTCCCTACATTCATATAAGTGCAGGCTTTTATCTGTCTGCTTTCTACCCAATGATCATTAACGTTTCCAAGGGCCTCCTTTGAGAACCCAAGTAACCGGTGCTTTAGCTATGAGTAACACCGTAGATATTTCTCAGGTAGTTCTTTTCATACCAGGCCTACAGGTAGCCCCACAGAAAAATCTTGGAAGATCTCATTTGACTGTTTCTTTTCCTACTTGACTGGTAGTTGTGTTTTACCATTTGATGTCATGGGTGTCGGAAGACAACTTGTGGGTTTTTAGACTTAATATTAAAACTCTAATCCAGTACTTTAGATCCATTAGCAATAATTTCAAAACTCAACTAAACAGTCCTCTCACTGCAAGCCTCCTTTCCCTAAATCTGCTGTGGGTTTTCTCCCAAGCCTCCAGAGCAGATTTTTGGGGGGCTGGGGTGCAAGGAGAGGATTCAGAGGGGAAGTTCCATTGCACAGCCAAAAGAATGTGTGTTTCAGTATCACACATTTGGTCAAGCTTTCCTCCTGCACCATCCAACATAGCTGTGAAGAGGCGATCAGGAGTAGTTTTAAATTAACTGCTGTTTAGTGTGATGTCGGAGTCCAAAGAAACTGTGGTTAGTCTTAACTTAAACAAGCCAAATTCTAACTGTGGTTTATGAAGCTGTGTCGTTTCAATAATTCATAGTTTAAGCACCATTTAGGTTTCACATATAATAACTAAACGGCCTATAACTGAAAATGGAATTGATGGCTTTTGCTCTCCTCCTCGCAGCTGTGCCAGAGAAGAAAAGTAGAGGGCAGAAGGATATGAGCCCAAAATTCACAGCTTAGTGTTAGGTTTGAAGCAGAGTATTCTCTTGGGGGCTTGTAAGAAAATTCACCATTGTTGATAATCCAGATACATACAGTGGAATGTCTTATAATCAGCCATTTGCCGACACTCCTATGGCAAGAGGGAATTCCAAGCAGTCAGGAAGATTTCATAAACTGTAAGGGATCACAATCCCAAACAGATTCACTTAGAAGCAAATTCCAGGTAAATAATGGATTTTATTTCTTGACAACAAACCTTAGGGTGGCAATAAAAGCTTTTAGGGAGTGTGAGTCCACCCCACCTTTTTTTCATCAATTTCTACTTTTTAATAATGAAACAGCAGGTAATAATTTTGCCCTCTCTTAAAGTGGCGGACCACTATTCTAATTCTATATTAAAAAGTTAATATTTAGGTTCCTGTGATGTTTTCATAGGATAAGCTTACCTTGCACTTTCTTTTTCCATTTCCATTTCAACTGAGACATTCGGTACAAAGAGTTTTTGTTTTTTTAATATTAGACTCTGGAGTCAGGAAAAAATTCCAGAGTTCTGTGTAAAGCAGATTCATACAAAGTGGGGTGTGCACAAATTTAACTTTGAATTTGGATGAAAGTCAGGCTTAAATATACCACTCCAAAGGGCTTTAAGTTCTGAATTTGAGTGAGGCTAAAGTTATATTGCAAACTTGTGCTGGCATTTGCTTCTTTGACTTGGATTGGAATGTCTAGAATGCCTTTTTGTATTTTGGTCATTTGAATTCAAGATTGAATAGAAGGCAGATGTAGCCCAATCCCTTCCAGCATAAGAAAGTTGAACCATGATTAAATGTGGGTTGCATTTTTTCACATTTAAATTATCATAATCCTGCCAAAATTGAATAATTTACAGTGCAGTCCTTGGAGTAAGACTCATTGAACTCAATGTATTGAGAAGCTCATTGAACTTCTGTTGTTGTTTTTAAAGTAATATTTATTGCTTTTAAAGATTACAAAAAAAGAAAAGAAAAGAAAAGAAGACAAAAGAGAAAAAACAAAAGAGAAAAAACACAATACAAAACAATATATAGACAATACAAAACACAACCCAAACCCATTAAACTAAACACATCAAACTAAACTAACCAAAACCCACTCCCTAACCCTAACCCTAAATAAAACAAAAACAATTTAAAAACATACATATATCATCCCTTTTCCATTCTCTATCTTTCATTCCCTTGTTTCCTCGACCTCCTCTCACCTCCCTTTTTGTATTCCACTTCTAATAATTGTTTCAGCAAATCCTTTCCATCTTTCTCCATTTTCTATCATATTGTAAATTTTTTAACCTTATTTTCCATTAAAACTAAAATACTTGCACCTGTCCAGAAGGAATAAAAGTATTGTTAGGTTGGAGTCTCCCCGAGATTTGATCTTTAGCATCAAAGAATATGAAGAAGACCTGCAGAAGGGACTTGGAAAAGAGTTAAGAGCCTCGGACATAAGATCTCCAGGTTGATGGACTATATGGAGTTGACGGAAAGGACTGGCAGAATCCGAAACCAGGGAGAGGAGATGGTGGAAGAAGATTGGAAAATTTAAAGTTTATATATAGAAATATGGTAAAACTAATGAGTGATAGAAAAATGGTGGAATGATATTTTATGGACTAAGCAGAAATGTTATAAGGAGTTAAGCATAAATAAGTATTTTAGTTTTAATGGAGAAGCTCATTGAACTTCTGAATGTAACTGTTAAAGTTTCAATGATTTGAAACAGGTGCATCACAATCCTAAAAACGCTTGCTCCCTAGGTTCCAAGGGACTTACTCTTAAGTGTGCATAGGATTGCATTCTTAAGCTTGTGCTGAATTCTTACAGAAAGAAATGAGAATTAAAAGGTTTAATTTTGGCCGGATCATTCCAAATATTATTTTAAACATCACATAGTTTTCATTACACTTACAAGTAACAGTATCACATTTAAACTGTATTATTATCTTTTTCCAGATTTTAGTCATCATGAATTTATTCAAATACTAGCTCTCATTTACTACACTCTCATTCTATTTGTGGTAAAGGTAAAGGTACCCCTGCCCATACGGGCCAATCGTGTCTGACTCTAGGGTTGTGCGCCCATCTCACTCAAGAGGCCAGGGGCCAGCGCTGTCCGCAGACACTTCCGGGTCACGTGGCCAGCATGACGAAGCTGCTCTGGTGAGCCAGCACCAGCGCAGCACACGGAAACGCCGTTTACCTTCCCGCTATAAAGTGGTACCTATTTATCTACTTGCACTTAGGGGTGCTTTCGAACTGCTAGGTGGGCAGGAGCTGGGACCGAACGACGGGAGCTCACCCCGCCACGGGGATTCGAACCGCCGACCATGCGATCGGCAAGCCCTAGGCACTGAGGTTTTACCCACAGTGCCACCCGCGTCCCTCTATATCTGGTGGTTCTTCCCAAAACATAGAATCATAGAATAATTGCAGAGTTGGAAGGGGTCCTGAGGATCATCCAGTCACACCCTCTGCAATGCAGAAATATGCAGCTGTCCCATTCAAGGATCAAATCTGCAACCATAGCATTATCATTGCACCATGCTCTAACCAGCTGAGCTATTCAAGCTGGATATTAGCTTTATAACATTCAGCATTTATCTCAATGAGAGTTTGTTCTAACAGAGAGTAGGTGAAACAGCTAGTACCAACATAAAGCAATTATTATGGCTTTCTGAATATAGCTTCTTTATTATTATTAAATAACCAAGAGATGAGAGTCTCCTTGTTGATAACTGGAGACATGTCAAAGGTGCCTTTAGGCTCTTTGCTTGGGAATGTGTTGTTAGATTCATCACAGAGAATTAAAGAAAATAGTGACTTCTAAAAGCTGCAGTTGAGTCTGAAGAAAGATACTTGAGCTGAACTTCTGTGTTAAAAGCTCTCTTAGTCTCCCAGTGAAAGACATCTTACAATGTGCTCCTACATATCTACTCAGAAGCTGTGCCGGATTTATGTATAAACTAAACAAACTATAGCTTAGGGCCCCACTCTCTTGGGTGCCCCAAAAAAATTCAAAGGGAAAAAATTGGATGTGCATTTCCAAAATATAGGATATAAACAAATAAAATAAAACCTACATACAGCAACAGTGTTTTGTGTTGTGTAGGCTCCTATGATGTAAGTAATGGGCCCTGCCTGCTAGCCTGCTCCCTAAAATATCACTGGTTTGCTCATTTCTATATACAGGGTGCCTACATTCTGCATGGACTAGTTGCATGGCAACATGTAGGTCCATAAATTACCATATAGCATATAGTCAACACAAAAAACAGCAATAATTTGCTGTTGACAAAAGACAGCTAGACATATAAAGGGCCCCATTACTTTCAGTAGCTTAGGGCCTCATCAAACCTAAATCCAGCCCTGCTCAGAAGTAAGCCCCACTGAGTTCCATCCAACTGCCAGGTATAGGATGGCAGCCTTATAGCCATTTCCTCCTGGCGCTACTGATGTTTCAGTCCCCATAAGCCAGGACGTGGTATCCCGTGGCCCTGCTAGATGGTTTTCTCTGAGCTAGGGTGCCTCTCCTGTTCCCATCACCTCTGATCATGCACCACGCTGATGAAAGTTGGACTTCAGCAACATATGGAGGGTCACAGGTTCAGTACCACTGAAGCATCACCAGTTGCATTGATGACTATCATTCACAAAGACCTCTTAATTAATACACTTAACTGGTCTAGCAGTATGACCAGTGCATGCAGTGCCATCCAAGCAGGTGCAGGGACTGTCTCAAATGTACACACTGCAATGTGAATGTGACTTAAATTTTCCTTTTGGATTGAAGCTGGTATAAGGGATAACACAGAAACCAGCAGCATTTCTCCAGAAACTGGATAGCTCTGCACTGTGGGTAATGGAGTACAAAGCTAGCAGTGGGAGCCAGAGTACATGGCAATGTGTGCACAGGCTGAGACTGAGAGTGTGTCAGATAGCTGGAGAGGAGTTCCAGGATCAGGACTCAAAAATAGCCAGAGGGGCCTCTTAAAGATCTGGTGCCTTATCGATCCACTGCTGCAAAATCCATTTCGGCCCCAAATTAAACTGATAACTTGGTGGGTTGATAACTTGGTGGGTCTGGGCTTCCCCTAACCCTCAGCCACCTTGTGCAGTTCTCTGCATCCAAATAAAATAAGTATTTCAAGTAAGATGCAAGCAGAAATATGGTTAGTGCACAAGGAGGGGTGAGAAACATGAGGCACTTAAGCTGTTGCTGGAGTTCAACAACATCTGGGGGGTCACAGGTTTCCCCAGCCCTGGTGTAACAGAAATAGTTTTAATTAATTCTCTCTCTGTGTGTGTGTGTGTTTTGTGGGAGTGAATGATTGATATCTCGAATGACGAGACATCAGTAATGTTACAGGTATACAGGAGAGAACCTGTACATAATATTAATAACACCTCCTTGGACGGTTGAAAGGTGTTTACTGCAATTTCGGTTCCCTCTCAGAAACAAGTTGAGTCACGGTTCCAAATCATTTGAACAATTAAGTGATGGAAAAATGCAACCGATCTTTGATAGCCATACCAGGAAAGCCACAAAATGGATGAGCCCTGAAAAATGAATTGCGCTCCAGCCCATTTGAGGTGAAGAGTTAAGACAGGGCGAGAGATAAAAGCCTTCCACGTCCTTCCGGTGAGGCTCTTCTGAGATCAACTGCCAAAGTTTTATCCCCTGAGGCTGGCAGTTCAGCATCTCCTTATTAAATTCACACAAAGATGGGGATGGGGGGAGATTTAAAACTATCTCAACGGTTCTTAATTGTGCTGCTAAGTGGGGTCAGATTCCTCTAGGAAGCTAATGGCTGCAGGGAGGGGAGCCTGTTCACCAACCCACCTAAGAAGATTTCACTTACGGAAAAAGTCCCAGCTTGTCCAAAACAGCTGGTATTAGGAACCTGGAAGCATTATCAGGTTACCCTGTGAATCTGCTCATTAGTTATATATTTAAACATTTCTATACCACAGAGCCTAGGACTTGCCGATCAGAAGGTCAGCGGTTCGAATCCCCATGATGGGGTGAGCTCCCGTTGCTTGGTCCCTGCTCCTGCCAACCTAGCGGTTCGAAAGCACATCAAAGTGCAAGTAGATAAATAGGTACCGCTCTGGCGGGAAGGTAAATGGTGTTTCCGTGCGCTGCTCTGGTTCGCCAGAAGTGGCTTAGTCATGCTGGCCACATGACCAGAAAGCTGTACACCGGCCCCTTCAGCCAGTACAGCGAAATGAGCGCTGCAACCCCAGAGTCATCCACGTCTGGACCTAACGGTCAGGGGTCCCTTTACCTATACCGCCCATCACCAAAATGGTCACAGGGCTGTTTAGATAAGAATGAGGCAAAGCAAACTGAGCTTAATATAGGCCACCCCAGATATATGCCACACCACTTTGAAAGCAATACATACCTTCCAAGTGTCCCAGTTTTGAAATTGGACATCTTCCAGTGTTGGGTTAAGGATGAACATGCAGCAGGAACCAGGAAGGTAACTACCGGTAGTTCTTTAGATTTAATGTCCTTATTTGTCCCTTCGAATAGTATGAATAAAACAAGTATTGGAGTGAATTGTATGCAATCTTTAATGATTTTTTTTAAAAAAAATATGTAAATGTTTCTAGTCATATTTGTTGCGCTTTTGGACACGCCCACCACAAGCACCCTCTAAAGTCTTGATGACAAAGTCTTTCCTGAACGGTGACTCTTTCCTAAAGATCAACTTTGGACGTTAGGACTTTGGAAGTTGCTAGTTTTCCTTTCCTCTCCAACCAATTGTAAAAGCAAACTCTACAAATACAACGAAGAGTTGAACACATTGTAATAGAATTTCCTGCTGCCCGTTTAGCTAATAAAAAAAGGCATGAATAATTTGTCCAACTGGCTTAATTTCACGACAGCAGTAGATTAGCATCTAGTGAGTAAGCCCTCCTTTTAGAAGTTTATCATGGTAGTTGTTATGGTAGTTATTTGCAGTAGTAAATTTCTGCAGTGAAGTCAAACCACTTATTGACATGTAAATCAGGGTATCCCCCAGGCAGTTGTATTTCGTCCACTTTTCTGCTGTTACCTACTGTTACCTCTCTGTTTCAGGGAATGGCCATGTGTTTTGTGTTAGGGGCAGCCAAGCCATAGCAAATGGCAGTCTGCAATTCTCCGCTTTAGTCATGCCCTCCTTTGGTGTTTGGAGGGAAAAGACCACTTCAGTCCAAACACAAGCTTGTGAGTCAGAAAACTGCCTGCAGAATAATGACTGAACAAAAGCAGTGGTTCCCCCCCACACAAAAAAATAAGTTTTTATGAAGAAACTGTTCCAAACAGCTGACAGTGACTAGGTGGGGCTCCCTGTCACACGCACACACACGCACGCACACTGCCCCGTGGCAGCGCAAAACTGAGGGGCTGCATGTTGCAACTTATTCGGCCCTTGAGGGGTGTGTATCTGATTGCAGAGATCTCAGTGTGATTGTAGATATCTCACCTGCCAAATCCTGCCACTCAGCTATTATGAAACATAGAAGTCTATTTTGGAACGGAATAACATGCACTGGCCATAATTTAGATTTGGATTTTTTGAGTTTTGGAATTCTTGCAATTCCAGCTGCTATTTCCTTCTCCCTTGGTGTCCCCTTTCCCTTCACTCCAGCTCTGCTACTTCCTCCATTTTCATATAGGACTGATGATGAAGATGATGATGATAAATATTTATTAAATTTCTATACCGCCCTTCATCTGAGGATCACAGGGCAGTTTACAACATAAAAACACAAAAAGACATAACATAGTAACCAATAAAAAAAAATTAAAAATTGTCCAGTAGCACCTTAGAGACCGACTATGTTTGTTCTGGGAATAAGCTTTTGTGTGGAAAGAAGTATCTGAAGAAGTGTGCATGCACACGAAAGCTTATACCCAGAACAAACTTAGTTGATCTCCAAGATTTTCTTGAAGAAACCAGAGGCCTTTCTCTTGGGCATGGTCGGCCAAGTGGTGCCAAAGAAGGACAGAACTTTTTTTATGTATGCTACAACAGCAGCAAGGATACTCATCGCAAAGTATTGGAAGACGCAAGATCTACCCACTCTGGAAGAATGGCAGATGAAAATGATCGACTGTATGGGACTGGCAGAATTGACGAGCAGAATCCGTGACCAGGGAGAAGAGTCGGCTGAAGAAGATTGGAAAAAATTTAAGGACTATTTACAGAAACATTGTAAAATTTAAGAAAGTTAGATGCTGTTGGATTGAAATTGAGAGGTTTCTAGCTGCAATAATATATAAGAACATAGATGGGGAAAAGAAAGGGTTTGAAAAATAAGGTAATGTTATAAGCTGTAATGCTTTAAATGAAGGATTTGCTGAACAAATAATCTTAATTGGGATACAAGAAGGAGAAGTATGAGGAGGTCTGAGAAATTTGTTATTTAAAAGTATGGTTTATGAATTTTATGCCTGTGTTTAATGTTTCTGTTTGTTTTGTTTGTTTGTTTGTTTAAAAAATTGGAAAATTTAATAAATATTCCTTAAAAAAAAAAACTTAGTTGATCTCTAAGGTGCTACTGGACAATTTATTTATTTTTCCCTGACAGCGTCAGACCAACACGGCTACCTGAATATAATAACCAACAAAAAGAGTACCTCCACCCCAGTTTAAAAGACCATGGATGGTTTAGTTAGTCAAAGGCCTGGGAGAAGAGGGATGGTTTTGCCTGGTGTCTAGAGATATGTAATGAAGGTGCCAGGCGAGTTTCCCCGGGGAGAGCATTCCACAAACAGGGAGCCACCACAGAAAAGACCTGTTCTCATGTTGCCTCCTCTTGTGGAGGGCCCCAGAAGATGACTGTAGGGTCTGAGTTGGTTCATATTTGGAAAGGCAGTCCTTGGCGTATTGCAGTCCTGAGCCATTTGGTGCTTTGTAGGACCAGGATTGGAAATATATGCTCAAACTGTCTTGCCCTGGTGAGCAAGCAGGCTGCAGAATTCTGCAGAATGTCAAATCTGAGCAACAGCACAAATACGTGATCCCTAGATTGTGAAATATTCAGCAGGGAACACCCTTCTGCTGACCTGACTAGTTTCCCCCCCAGATAAGCTGTGCATTTTATGTCAACCTATGACATCTATTTTCTGACATTGGTTATGCTACAGGTTCAAGGCATAGTACAATTTAATCTCCTATTTTATAGGTCGCTTTCAAAACACCAGATGTCTTATTGCTTTGTCAAAAAATGCAACTATACTTTCTGGTGCCTTAAAAGTTGTCTTCGGCACCTCTAGAAAGTCATGCCCCCCCCCACCTTCCAACCATCCAGATTGGCCAATCAAACTTTGAGATACAAGAGAGCAGTAAGTACTTTCACACTGCAACACACCAATGGCCTAACTGGAACAGTCACTTTGCATTCCATTGCACTATTGACAAACGTGTAATTATTTCCACAAGATTTGTGTCTACTTGCTTTCTTGCTGACTCAACAAATAGCACTTGAGCCCTGTATCTTTATTTAAATCCTAAGAATTACAGCATTCTGACAATGGATTTTAATTTTGATTCTAAAGTACAGAGTCTGAAACCACAGTGCCTGTTCTCTCTTTTTGGATGGATTTCCATGCAGTGATTTGTGGAACGTTTTGAAGATAGGGAGCTGTGCCTTGCTCATCCATTCCTGCTAATGATGTGAATGTTCTCTGCAGGGTGCCAACCAACTCCCCGAAGATAGGAGTGTTCAACTATCTAGCAGCTGAAACAGGAGGTACTGCTACTTCTGCATCTTCACAAGGTCATAATTTAAAGGATTACTCACATGCTGTTTGATGTCTTGTCATATATCCTCCTGCTAGCAGATGAAGTGGTTGGGTCGCCACTAAAGCAAGCCTCTTCAACCACTGGATTTTATTTTTTTTTAAGTAGTAGTTGCAAGTCTGCCCAAGTAAATATACATCCAGTGGCTGATGTCAAGTGTAAAATGTAACAATAATAACAATGATCAGCAAAAGCGTTTCTGGTAGAATGATCACCCAAGAGAGAGACTCTCGCTCTCAAGCGATGCAGAAAAAGAACCAGTGAGTTATGCTCTCACAAGATGTTCTGTTTGGAAGAAAATGCACCCTGTGCTCATTGTTCTGGCAAATGTTTTTAATCCAGCCATAATGAATGACAAATACAGTTAGATCTTTAGGATTTTCCATTGGTAACTTGTCTGAGTTAGACATTTGGGACTGCAGCTGGAAAAAATGATGATTCTGAAGTAAACTGCTTATATTTATTGATTGTACTGAGTTAACTTAAGATGGAAATGTTGGTTACCAGTAAGTCTCTGAACCCAGTGTCCAAATACCAAAGAGACACAATCCGTCTGAGACCAATAGTCTAAACTCGGGTATCTTTATTCTTGATTACAGAACCCAGGTCTCTTGACAGTGTAAGAATTTATCTCCGACTCCTGAATAAAACATGTTTTGAACCCTGACAGTAGAGGAACCAGTACTAATATGCATTCAAGGATTAAACATTGTATCACACACAGTCCTCTGCCTTCACACAAACTGGTAGTGAACACATTCACTTTCAGAACCTTCACCACTTCAGTAAGCAAAATAATATTTTTTCTGCTTTTGTCAATTTTAGTAGATATGTGAGCCCAATACTAGTGACAACAGATTAGTGATGACTACTTTATTAGCTGTGGTTTCCTTTGCTAGCTTTTCCTCCTATCGTTATTTATCCCTTGCTACTAGGTTGAAAGGGACACGGGTGGCGCTGTGGTGTAAATCACTGAGCCTTGGGCTTGCTGATCGGAAGGTCAGTGGTTTGAAT
This sequence comes from Podarcis raffonei, assembly GCF_027172205.1. Lineage (NCBI taxonomy): Eukaryota > Metazoa > Chordata > Lepidosauria > Squamata > Lacertidae > Podarcis > Podarcis raffonei. The sequence goes on along the minus strand of NC_070606.1, from coordinate 5,699,874 downwards.
CCCCGCGACAGGGTGAGCTCCCGTTGCTCGGTCCCTGCTCCTGCCCACCTAGCAGTTCGAAAGCACATCAAAGTGCAAGTAGATAAATAGGTACCACTCCAGCGGGAAGCTGAACGGCGTTTCCATGCGCTGCTCTGGTTTCACCAGAAGTGGCTTAGTCATGCTGGCCACATGACCCGAAAAAACTGTCTGCAGACAAACATCGGCTCCCTCGGCCAGTAAAGCGAGATGAGCACCGCAACCCCAGAGTTGTTCGCGACTGGACTTTACTGTCAGGGGTCCTTTACCTTTACTAAGTTGAAAACCATTATTTGCACTATTTACGGATAAATGAAAACTGGCATAAGTCATTGGTTTGTATGCATCAATTGCACCATGAAGCATCGATAGCTAAATACATTTCTTGAATTAGTAGATTGCATAGTGTGCCCAGAGTACTGTTCTCCTGTACATTTGTTATTTGAATCACCATCATCCCAGAAAACTACATGGATGAGAAAACCAACCTGCAGAGTGTCTCTGAGAAAAGGACATGCGAGCTTCAAAATTTAAAAAAAATCACAACACACACAAGTTGCTCTGGAATCTCTGGTGCATCCAACATGGTTGCATGTGCAGATTATTTATGCAAAGAGTTAAATGAGCATTTGAACTGGCTCTTGCAAAATATGAGCTGTCTTTTATAGCCCAATTCTATTTCTCTTTCCTAGGAAGGAAGCCTCATTCATTTCAAGAGAATTCAAGTGTGCACAAAATTGCACTCCCGCCCCCCCATATATTAAAATGGAATTTTTGTATTGTGTATTTGGGGTTATGGCCATAGCATTTGCAAAAATGAAGCAACTCTTTATGTGTTTGTTTTTTTAAAAATATTTATACACTGCCTTACCTAATAAAAATTGCCCCAAGGTGGGGGATAAGAATGCAGAAAATGTAACAGAATAAAACGGCCCCCCTGAAATTCCCAAAAACAATTTAAATGACATGTGATGCAAAGCATAGTTCACACACCAAGAAATCAGCAGCAAAATATTCCCACAGCTGAACAATGTTGCCTGTCTAAAAGCTGCCTGAATCATTGTTCATCCATGGTTATGGCAAATATTATCCCCAATGTAATTAATATACTCATAATTCATAATTTCTTGCAATTTTGACATTAGGATGTCAAAAGTAGAACTGATTTTCAGATCTCTCAAATGAAACTTTAGATGCCTGAAACTGGTTTCAAGCCTGAAACTAATTTGTGATTAAAACGGTTTATTATTTATCATTTAAGTTACATTTAACAAAATAGCCATGTTAAAAATGACCTCAGAGTTGGATATAAAATACTGTAGGATCAGGATTTGCTATTAAGAAGCTAATCAAGTATATTTGACATATTTGGGGATGGGGCGTCTGTCATATCCATGTCTCAGTGATGTACAAAGGGACCAATTAACATAAAAAAGAGTGCATAAAAAGGTATACTTAAATAGCAATAGGCATGTCAAAATATTTTAAAAGATAGTGCTATTTAAAAACTACCCCCCAAAAAAAAAACAAGACAAAGATTTGCGAAACAAAATAAACTTTACTAACATTACTTATTAGAATTGTTAGTAGCTCGTTACCAAGTGACTTATACAACGTATTTTAAAATATTAATATTAATACATTATACCATAAAAACAAAACAACCCTCCCCAAAAGGTGCTGTGTATGCGAACCTTCCTTGTTATGGCAGACAGCCAATTATAAGATTCATTTTTAGAATTGTCATGGCTTTGCAGACAGCTAAATATTAATTTCTCTCAATCGGAAATGAGCATGTATCTGTCTACAGTGACAATAAAAAAGGACAGGCAGAGCACCTTTATTATTAAAGCAGAAAGGGACTGTCCTCCTTCAACAGGTGTTCAAATGTGTGCACATCATAGCAGCAGGACAGCATTAGCTGTCACTAGTTTCTCTAGTTGTGGAGAGGAATGTGCATTCGAACACATGTCTCGCTGGAAGTAAATCAGTGCTGACAGATTGTGGCATTCTGTTATGCATTCTGTTTTCTCTCTCTGCTTATCCTGTGCAAGAGTTTCTATGCCCAGCCCTTTGTGCAATAGTTTCTGCATCCCTCCCCGCCACGGAAAATAAATTAAAATCAGATACACAGAGGTTTCAGGATAACTATCCACACCCAGACAAGCAATAAAATCCATCTTAGAAAAAGAACACGATGGATTGTCACAGCTTGTTTGTCAAAAAGAAACCAAGAACAACATGGAAACGGCACCTCAAAAATGCATTTTTGGCAACTTGAACTGAAAGCTTGAGGTTTATTAAAAACCGTTAGACAGAAAACTAGATCCTGTCCAAAGGCACCCAACTTTGAAAAACTCTTCCCATTACGGGGCTGGGGGGGGTGGAATTTGGCCAAAAACAAAGAACTCCGGAAGATCATGGTTCAGCAACTGATGTCAACTAGATTTAGAGAAGGAGCCCTTGATGTACTTCGGATGTTGCACTTAGAAACTGACGGAGCGAATTCCACAAAGCCATGAGATGGAAGCCAAATAGCTGGGGAAATGCCTTTGCCCAAGGGGGACACTTTATACCAACAGTACTTACTGGGAAAGCTCAACTCCTGTGCCCTAGATGCTCCATAGTAAATGGAAGAAAGAGGGCATGCTGTAAGATAGAGGTTGAAAAATTGGCTTTCTAAAACTAGGGGTCAGCTGGGCAAACTATTGCGGGGGGAGAGAGGTAGTACCAGAACACAGAAGTTTAGCTACCTTCTTGTCCTGCAGCCATTAATATTTTTTGTTTCATTTTGTTTTTGTTTTATGGATTTGGGAAGCTTTCCCCACCACTGTTGTTTCTCAAAAATGAATGGTATTTGTGTATAGAAGCCTTCTTCTAATATACTATTTATTGCCGCATCTGCTAACAGCTTCAGTGCTAGATTATGTAAACACTATTGACAGGAAACTACTGTAAATATCATAGCAGCTTATATAAAACAACTAAAATACAATTTTTAAAAATTACAATTTTAAAAAAACCCGTATGAAATAAAATAAGCAGATCTAGAAAATGTTTTTTTTAAGTGGATCAGGAAGTCTGGGGAAAGAAAAGCTGTCCCCTCCTGGTACCAATATGCTACCAGAGAAGGGGCCAGACAAACTTTTCTGGGGAGAGCATTCCATTTTGGAGGAGCTATTCCTAGACAGGTTATTTCCTTGGCACAAAAAAAAGCATGAGAGACAAAACGGAGCCATGAGACTTCCAGGTCCACTTTCTGGAAACTACGCTCCAGAAAGAATCAGAGCCATCAACATCGGATGGCGTGGCTCTTTAAAATGCCCTTGTGCGTTTGGAGGGTGAGGTTTAAGCCATCGAAGGTGAACAATATGCTTTTTAAAAATATTCCCATTTCTGTTCCCGAGGGCAGGAAAGGGGATTCCCAGCTCCAAGGACTGACAGGAGGTTCTGTGTTTATAACAGGCTGTTAACTTTCTAGACCAGTTTTTAAAATACGGTAAGGACATACATTGACCAATTCCCAGGCCCGGGGGCTTCACAACAAAACTTCATTTTGTTTTATAGACTTGACACAGAAAATTTATTATAATGTCTTGTTGTTCAGCATCATGCTTTATATCATGTCGTTGAATTTACATTTCAGTGTACATGTTCCTCCTCTGCATGGCAAATCTGGGAGGGGTGTTTAGTGTTAAAAGCCCCCCCACCCTTTCCCAGGGGTTATCTTAGAAGACTTGAGAGCAGAATGAGCATTGGAATTGGGCAATCTGTAGTTAAATTATAATGGTGCTTATTCTGGTTCAATAAATATTTATAGCTTTGCAGGGAAAGAAAAGAAAAAAAATCATACCCTGCCTTAATGATGGAGACATGTATCGAATAACGTTTTGTTTGTTTGTTTTTTGTCAATATGCAAAATGTCCATTCAAAAGTGGGCTGCTGAAGGCTGGACCAGAAATGTATCATCATCACAAGGACATGACTGTCATGTTTTGAAACTCCAAAATAGAGAAGTAGAAACCACTCTTTCCTTGCTAATGACAGTGAAGACCAAAAAACCATATATATCTCTCCTTATAACCATGAGGGCTAGTAGCATGATATTTTGTTTTCAATTTCAAAGGAAACCTTTAACAATCATTGTTTCAATATCTGTATCAGTTGTGTATAACTTGTTCTCTCATTTTGTATTGACTAGAATAATAATAGTAGTAGTAGTAGTAGTAGTAGTAGTAGTAGTAGTAGTAATTTATTTATACCCCCGCCCATCTGGCTGGGCTTCCCCAGCCACTCTGGGCGGCTTCCCAAAAAATATTAAAATACTGTAATACATCAAACATTAAAAGCTTCCCT